>NC_064631.1:675995458-677195458 GCF_023864275.1 Schistocerca cancellata
TGGTGATGCTATTGAAGCATATGTAAGGGGTCAACCACCCCTTATGTACTGACAAGGGAACCTCCCCATCGCACCCCCTTCAGATTTAGTTATAAGCTGGCACAGTGGATAGGCCTTGGAAAACTGAACACAGATCAATCGAGAAAACGGGAAGAAGTTGTGTGGAACTATGAAAAATATAAGCAAAATATACAAACTGAGTAGTCCATGCGCAAGATAGGCAACATCAAGGAAAGTGTGAGCCCAGGGGCGCCGTGGTCCCGTGGTTAGCGTGAGCTGCTCTGGAATGAGAAGTCCTTGGTTTAAGTCTTCCCTCGAGTGAAAAGTTTTATTTTTTATTTTCAGACAATTATTATCTGTCCGTCCGTCCGTACGATGCGAGGTAATTGCGCCGTAGTATGGGGACGCTACACCTAAACAAACATCGAAACACACGACGTCAGTCGACTATAGCACACGGAAGAGAGTATTCCTGCCAACGAGGCTCCCTGGCCGGCAGTTGACTGTTCGCTACTTTGGACGAGAGTGCATTAAATACGTGAGATGTATTCCGTGGGGTTTTGCGGTGCGGTCGCAAAACAGACACTAAACTTATTACAGTGAACAGGGACGTCAATGAACGAACGGACAGATCGTAACTTTCCCAAAATAAAGAAAGTAAACTTTTTCACTCGAGGGAAGAATTGAACCAAGGACCTCTCGTTCCACAGCTGCTCACGCTTACCACGGGACCACCGCGCCCCTTGACTAATACTTTCCTTGATGTTGCATATCTTGCACATGGACTACTCAGTTTGTATATTTTGCTTTTTTTTTTTTTCATAGTTCCACACAACTTCTTCCTGTTTTCTCGATTGATCTGTGTTCAGTTTTTCAAGGCCTATCCACTGTGCCAACTTATAACTAAATCTGAGGGGGGTGCGATGGGGAGGTTCCCTTGTGAGAACAAAATCTCTTTTTCTCACCCAGGTCGCAGTAGGTATTATCGATAGTCGAGCGCCCAGTGCGCCAGACAGTAGTCAGTGCTGACAAGGGAACCTCTCCATCGCACCCCCCTCAGATTTAGTTATAAGTTGGCACAGTGGATAGCCCTTGAAAAACGGAACACAGATCAATCGAGAAAACAGGAAGAAGTTGTGTGGAACTATGAAAAAACAAGCAAAATATACAAACTGACTAGTCCATGGGCAACATAGGCAATATCAAGGATGATGTAAGCACAGGAGCGCCGTGGTCCCGTGGTTAGAGAGAGCGGCTGCGCAGCGAGAGGACCTTGGTTCAAGTCTTCACTCTAGTGAGGAGTTTAAATTTTTATTTTCAGACAATTATCAGAGTTTTGTTTTGACAGAGCACAGAGAAAACTGTGCGACTGTGAAACTGTTGTATTCATTTGTTGCAGTTTATGTGGCACACTCTTATGTTTTCATCACTTTTTTGGGAGTGATTATCACATCCACAAGAAAACCTAAATCGGGCAAGGTAGAAGAATCTTTTTACCCATTCGCCAAGTGTGCAAGTTAGGTGGGTTCAAATGGCTCTGAGCACTATGGGACTCAACTGCTGAGGTCATTAGTCCCCTAGAACTTAGAACTAATTAAACCTAACTAACCTAAGGACATCACAAACATCCATGCCCGAGGCAGGATTCGAACCTGCGACCGTAGCGGTCTTGCGGTTCCAGACTGCAGCGCCTTTAACCGCACGGCCACTTCGGCCGGCAGTTAGGTGGGTCGACAACATATTCCTGTCATGTGACGCACATGCTGTCACCAGTGTCGTATAGAATATATCAGACGTGTTTTCCTAGATCAAATGTTTTCGGTTCCCATTGGAGAGGCACGTCCTTTCGTCTACTAATCGCACGGTTTTGCGGTGCGGTCGCAAAACATAGACACTAAACTTATTACAGTGACCAGAGACGTCAATGAACGAACGGACAGATCATAACTTTGCAAAAATAAAGTAAGCAAACTTTTCGCTCGAGGGAAGACTTGAACCAAGGACTTCTCGCTCCGCAACTGCTGACACTAACCACGGGACCACGGCGCTCCTGTGCTCACGTTATCCTTGATATTACCTATGTTGCCCATGGACTACTCAGTTTGTATATTTTGCTTATTTTTTCATAGTTCCACACAACTTCTTCCTGTTTTCTCGATTGATCTGTGTTCAGTTTTTCAAGGTCTATCCACAGTGCCAAATTATAACTAAATCTGAGGGGGGTGCGATGGGGAGGTTCCCTTGTGAGACTCCGGACAAGTAAGTGGTTGGCTGCTAAGCGAGAAAGGCGGATTTCGGCAGGACGGCCGACCACGTTTACAATTGTTTAACGGCTGTGTGTGTCACCAAAAGCCATGGGCCTGGCCTCCAGCAAATCTGCAAATGGCGTTATTTGAGTGATTTGTTTGCTGTGTTTAATCGTTCATTTGTGCTCCGTGATTACGCGATTACCGCGCCGGACGCCCACGATTTGGATTGCAGTGAGGATCGTGTATTCAGTGCCACATGAACAATATCGGCGTGTGACGACATTAATAGGCGACCTGTGATGAGTTAAGCGTTATTATAATTAAATTTTTCTCTGAGACATTCAAGTCTCTTCTTTACCTACGATAACTGATACCTTCTGCTTCGATCATTATCGTAGATAACTGTTATTACTTTGTCAGACGAAGGGAGTACCTGCCTCATTCGTGCTGTTTAGACAAAAGATACAGAACGTTATGTTCAAATGCGTGTGAATTCCTAAGGAACCATACTGCAGAGGTCATCGGTCCCTTGACTTACACACTACTTAAACTAACTTTTGCTAAAAACAACACACATATCCATGCCCGAGAGAGGACTCGAACCTCTGGCGGGAGGGGCCGCATAATCCGTGACATAGCGCCTCAAACGTTAACAACAAAGCATGTACCGATTATTGCTACCTGACATCCTAATTAGCTTTGTTGGATTTGATACGAAACATCATCATCATCAGTTATCTGCTATATTAGCAGGTCCTCTGCCTCTCCATTTTCTGCGATCCATTGCTTCCTTCTTAAGGCTGCTGTATGTTGTACCGTCCATCATGTCATCCAGTATCTGGAATCTCTTCCTTCCTTGCTTCCTTTTCCCTTCCACATAACCTTCTAAAACTGTTTTTATCAGTCCGTCATTCTTTCTTAATATATGCCCAATCCAATTTCTTTTTCTTTTCTTTATTACATCTAGTAACTGTCTTTTCTCTCCCACTCTTCTCAGTACCTCTTCATTTTTTACTCTGTCCATCCAACTTATTCTTTCCATCTTCCGCCATGTCCAGATCTCAAAAGCCTCCAGCCTTTCTCTGTCTTTTTTCCTCATAGTCCATGTTTCAGCGCCATATAGAAGAACATTCCATACAAGACATTTTATGAGTCTCTTTCTGAGTTCTCTGTCCAGACCGCTGCAGAAGATTCTCCTTTTCTTATAAAACGCCTCTTTTGCCATTGCTATCCTTCTTTTAATTTCTGTGGTGCACTTCCAGTCGGTGTCTATTCTGCTTCCAAGATACTTAAAATTTTGCACCTGTTCTAGTATTTCTCCATTCAGCATAATTTTTCTTTCTTTATTTCCTCCTATTGCCAATACTTTTGTTTTATTTGTGTTAATTTTCATTCCATATTTTTTTCCGTTAGTTGCAATGGTGTCCACCAAATCCTGTAATTCTTTTTCCCCTGTGGCTAGAAGGACCATGTCATCAGCAAATCTCAAGCACCCTACTCTTCTTCCTCCAATTTCTACCCTTTGTCATCTAATGAGCATTGGTCAATCATATTTTCCAAGTACAGGTTGAAAAGTGTAGGTGATAAACAGCATCCTTGTCTTACTCCTTCCCCTAGTCTGATCCAGTTTGTACTTTCTCCTCTCACTTCAACTGAAACTTTTTGATTAAGGTATAATGAGCTTATAAGTCTTCTGGTTTTCCAGTCCACTCTCTTTTCCCTCATAATAGTCGACAGCTTGTCCCAAACCACATTGTCAAATGCCTTTTCTAAATTGATGAAGCACATATATAGGTCTCTTCCTTTTTCAATAAACCTTTCTCCCAAGATTCGTAGGAGCCCTGTTGCATCTCTGGTGCCCGTATTCCGTCTAAAACCAAACTGATCCTCGCCGAGATTCTCCTCTATTACTTTTTCAAGTCTTTTATTAATTATTCTTAACATCACTTTGGCTGCATGTGAAATGAGGCTGATTGCCCTGTGCTCGCTGCATTTCTTGGTTCCTTGTTTTTTCGGTAATGGAATCATTACTGTTGTCAAAAAGTCCTCAGGCCATTCACCACTGTCATATATTTTATTACATAACCTCAATATTTCTCTTATTCCATTGTAGTTCAAGCATTTTAGTATTTCTCCCGGTATTGTATCTGTACCTACTGCTTTGCCATTTTTCATTGCAGCAATGGCAGACTTTACTTCTCCATTATGATGGTCGGTCCTTTCTCTTCATCACTTACACTGTCCGCCCCAGTAGCTGAGTGGTCAGCGTGACGGATTGCCGTCCTCCGGGCCCGGGTTCGATTCCCGGCTGGGTCGGAGATTTTCTCCGCTCAGGGACTGGGTGTTGTGTTGTGTTCATCATCATTTCATCCCCATCCGGCGTGCAGGTCGCCCAATGTGGCGCCGAATGTAATAAGACCTGCGCCAAGGCGGTTGGACCTGCCCCGCGAGGGGCCTCCCGGCCAATGACGCCAAACGCTCATTTCCATTTCCATCACTTACACTGTTGTGTGATTCAAGTTCCAGAGTTTCTGGTTTGCTATTTGTGTCATATAGCTCTTTTATATATTCTTCCCATCTCTGGAGGACATCGTCACGATCTTTGTACACTACCTCTTCGTCTTTACTCAAAATTTCCATAGTAGCACTTCCTGCTCTGTTTTGTTCCCATGTCATAGTCTTTACTCTGTTGCATAGTAAGTCGTATCTTCCCTTCCTGTCCAGTTCTTCAATTTCATCACATTCCTCTTTTAGCCATTTTTTCCTAGTCTGCTCTGTTTCTCTTCGCAGTTCCTTATTTAACCTTCGGTATATCTTTCTTGCATCTTCAGTGTTCTTGTTTTTCAATTTTCTTCTCTCCTCCATCTTAGAAATCATTTCTTGTGTGACCTATGGTTTTTTTGACCTTTTCCCTTTTACATATCCTGTATTTTGCTGTCCTGCTTTAATGATTCCTTCTTTCAGCATATTCCAGTACTCGTTGGCATTATCAGGTGCTTCTTTGTCTCGTAATGTGTTTAGAAACTCCCGAGACAGCATTACTGTAATTTGTTCTTTGTTGGACCTTATCTTCTCTAGATCCCACTTCTTCACCATTGTCGCCTTTTTCAGTTTTTTCATTCTTATTTATATTTCTGCCATAAGTAAGGTGTGGTCACTATTAATATCTGCACCTGGTAATGTGTGCACCTTCTTGATTCCATTCCTGTATCTTTCTTCTACCAGTATAAAATCGATTTGGTTTCTGTATTTATCCCCTGGTGATTTCCAAGTGTAGAGCCTCCTCTTATGGTTCTTGAACCATGTGTTTGCCGCTATCAGCTGCCTTTCCCTGCAGCAGTCAATTAACCATTCACCTCTATCATTTCTCTTTCCAAGACCATGACTGCCTACTATGTTTCCCTCTTTCCCTTTACCCACAATGGCGTTTCCAGTCTCCCATTACTATTTTGCAGCATTTTTTATTTTCGTCCATTATTCTCTCTATTACATTGTACGTTTCCTCTACAATTTGGTCATCATGTTCTGAAGTTGGCATATACACCTGGACAATCAGTAAATCTTTTTGTGCTCCTTTCAGCCTTACACCAATAACCTGGTCATTTGCATAGTCTACATATTCCACACATTTAGTCAATTCCTTTGTCATGATCATTCCTGCTCCATTAATTCCTTTTACTTCTCCTCCTGAGTAGTAGAATACATATTCATCTGACTGCAACTCTCCATGTCCATTCCATCTTACCTCAGCAACTCCTACGAGGTCCATATCATTCTTTTCCATCTCTCTTTTAAGGTTTTCTAGTTTTCCTGCTTGTAGCAGAGTTCTGACATTCCAGGTACCAATTCTCGTTTTGATTTTTTGCCTCCTTTCAAGTTGTCCCCCCCGGAGATCCGAATGGGGGACTATTTTACCTCCGGACACTGATTTAACATGAGAGGAAGCCATTTTTTGTGCATAAAATGGAGACTGCATTATGCAGGGAAGATAATCTGCGGTGGTATTCCGTTGCCTTCCGCAGTTCTGGAGGCCGCCCCTAACCTGGGATACAGACGCCTTTTGCAGCCCCCCGCTCCGGGTCAGACGCTGCATGAGAAGTATAGGTTGGAAAATGAAAGAACCCTAGTCCTGGAAACCTAATGGCGTCAGGGTCGGAAAAGAACAAGAGCTGGCCGAGGGTGACCAGAGAGGAGAGATAAAAGTGAGGAGCCTGGCATAAGTAAGTGGAAGCAATGCCAGGACTCAGCTCGGGGCCCCGTGGTCGCCAGCCACGTGTCACTAGGTGTGACTCCCTGAGGAAGATACGAAACAACTCCCGTGCAAATATTAACCGATCAGCCTTTATCAGATACACACGGTCAAACTATTTTAAACTGTTAGGCTATAATCCAGTAGTCAATAACAATGAGTTTAATAGGGAGTGTTTCACGTATCAAAAGAGTAAATACCTGGGAGTTATAATCTCGAATCAGCGTTCTATTAAACAGGAAATAAGCCGAAAGACAACACAAGCTAAACAGGCAATGAATAAACTTAATTCCATCCTTTCGTCAGATAAGACACAAGAAAAAATCATATGAATCAACAGTGTAAAGCATTTGTTTATATAGAGCAGAATCATGGGAACTCACAAAACAAGTCACAAGAAGACTTGAAGCTGTCCAAATGGATTTTCTAAGAAGGCGTTAAAGAGTTTCAATGCGAGAGAAGAACCCAAATACGGAAATCAGTAAGTGAATGAAAACTCTCACATACATCACCGAAGAGGCGGAAATATGGCGTTTAGAATGGCATGCGCGTGGGATGAGGTTAGGGGAAGAACGATGGCCGAAAAAGTACTTCTTGGCAACCTCCATGCAAGAGAAAAGGTAAGATACTATGAAGAATGGAAAAATCAACTAAAGGAAGATAAGAACCGAAGATATTTGAAAGAAGATGTATAAAAGGATCGAGAGTCTTAAATACCAGGTTGCAAGCGAGCCACAACAGCTGTGAAAAATTCGCAACGTATATATATATATATATATATATATATATATATATATATATATATATATATATATATAGTGTGTGTGTGTATGAAAACAACAAAATATGTACCGGTTATTGCTACCTGACATTCTAATTAGCTTTGTTGGATTTGATACGAAACAACTCCCGTGCAAATATTGACCGATCAGCCTTTATCAGTTACACACGGTCAAACTATTTTAAACAGTGCATGGGGGCTTCTTAAAATATAATGCAAATACTTTTTAATTTTCTGTCGCTGTATGTCCGATTACGCTGTTTCGTAAACGGCTGGCCCTGACAACTAATTGTTACGCTATCTGACTGCATAGAATGACAACAAAGAATGTAAGAAAATTTTCTGTTAACACAATTAATTAATTAAGTCCCCAGCAACTATAAAACCTACGAAACCAAAGCACAAGTATAACTGTTCTGTGTGTGGGAGTGTGACTCAACATACACATCTGGCACGGTTCTTCTTCAACAAGACAAGAAATTTCAAATACCATTTATACTGACGTGATAAAGGAAAATTAGAAATACTATAACTGTGCAAGAAAACCAAAATTACACTCTAATACAAGAACACAAGCCAGATGCTTTGTTGACTGAACCTGTAATGAAGCATTATTCAGGACACACAAATAATAAGAAAATAAGAACAGTAGTTAGTTACCTTAATTTATATTGACGAAAAGCACTCAGATCATTACAATATCTCCATTGGAACAACATCTGCTATCTCTCCCATCAAATAACTGCATAAACATGGAACAACACTCTCCACTCCCGCATCTCACTCTCACTTCAGCTACAATCAGTGTCCACCACAACTTCTCGGCAAGAACTGCCTGCCGCTACCTCTCAATACGCACTGCCAGTGGAGGCGGCGGAACAATACTCTCTCTGGCGCGATTTTTGGCGCTGTGGCTCAGTGTAGCCACCTTTCATATGCCCTTCCTCCACGGGCTAGAATTTGATGGTATTTTTGCCAGCATTGGTGGTGAAAATACCACCAAATTCGTCAAAAAAAAAATACAGACAAAAATAAAAGATAATATTAATACGTAAATATCATATAACTAGATAAAATTTTGGCTTTGCACTGACCTTTCAATAGCCTAATATATAAAATACACTAAGCAATACAAATTCTTTCATACATGTGACTTTACATAATAGTTTACAGAAATATCATGTGGTTAACAATTCAATCGATAACGTCAGCAATGACGAATATGAGCAGGTAAGAGTCTTATAACTTTTCACAAACAGTAATACACAAAAAAATCAGTTCATGTGGTTAAACAATTCAATCGATAACGTCAGCAATGACGAATTTGAGCAGGTAAGAGTCTTATAACTTTTCACAAACAGTAATACACAAAAAAATCAGTTAATACAAATATTCACAACAAGTAGTTCACAGTTCCAGCAGTAGCACCCAGCACTGTTGACTAGGTGCTGACAGCAACAAGTGACATCATCTCAGTAGAAGCAGTTCATCAGTGGCACCCAGCATTGTGGAGTAGGTTCAGACTCCAACAGGTGACATCATTTCAGTAGAAGCAGTCCATCAGTGGCACCCAGCATTGTGGAGTAGGTTCAGACTCCAACAGGTGACATCATTTCAGTAGAAGCAGTCCATCAGTGGCACCCAGCATTGTGGAACAGGTGCAAACAGCAACAGGTGACATCATCTCAGTAGAATCAGTCCATCAGTGGCACCCAGCAATGTTGAACAGGTGCTACAGCAACAAGTGACACCATTTCAGTAGAAGCAGTTCCATCAGTGGCACCCAGCAATGTTGAGTAGGTGCAGACACCATCAAGTGACATTATGTCAGTAGAAGCAGTTCCATCAGTGGCACCCAGCATTGTGGAGTAGGTTCAGACTCCAACAGGTGACATCATTTCAGTAGAAGCAGTCCATCAGTGGCACCCAGCAATGTTGAGTAGGTGCAGACAGCAAGAAGTAACATCATTTTAGTAGAAGCAGTCCATCAATGGCACCCAGAATTGTGGAACAGGTGCAGACTCCAACAGGTGACATCATTTCAGTAGAAGCAGTCCATCAATGGCACCCAGCATTGTGGAACAGGTGCAGACTCCAACAGGTGACATTATTTCAATAGATGCAGTTCATCAGTGGCACCCAGCATTGTGGAACAGGTGCAGACTCCAACAGGTGACATCAAACAACTATCACTGATCACACTGTTCCTCAGCACAAATTAAACATGTCCTAGTGGCACCAATCATGTAGAAAAAGTACAAGTAACAGTCCATAACTTCATCATGAAGCATAAACAATAGTTTGAATGCACATACAAATGCTTTTACAATGCTCTTACACTAAACATACAAATTCTAATAAACACACAAATGATATCAGATAATTGTCATATTACTATTACAAATACACAAACATTAGTAAACCTATAATATTTATGGGTGTCAGTGCAAGCCACTACAAACAAATAAAATAATATTTAGGAGATAGGTGGGTAGGATTAGGAAAGGAAAACACACAAAACACACTCACTCATCTTTCATCCACATTAAGTACTACTGTGTAATTGTATAGTGTTAACTGTCTGAATCCACTTCTGTCAAATTTCATGTTCATCATGTGTATCAAGTAGTAGTGTCAGCAATGTATAACAGTCAATAATAGTTAAGTCAACGTCATAGTCATCATGTCAAGACCAATGTTTGCCAAGCCAGATCAAAATGTATGGTTGCTGAACAACTGTCAGTGTGCCAAGATATGCAATGCTTCCTCTCTCCAAAAAAAAAGTACATACTGCTTAGTGATTTAACAAAGTGTGTGTAGACAATCTTCCTTCCATTTTAGTATTCTAGTCTGCTATCTTCATCCTCCTTGTTCCATATAGACCAACAACAAAAAAAATATGCACCTCACTTACTTTACCTCTTGTCCACTAAAGCTCCAATCAACTTCATATAATCTCAATACCTCAATAATACCTCTTCAATACGTCGACATATAAACCTTAGCACCAATATCATTTCACTTCCATAACAACTCTTTCCTCAAGTCAGTCTCCTCGAATAAGTACAGATAAAATCCTAATGCAAACCTCCTCATCCCATACAATCCGAAGACACACTGTCAACACACAACCTCTGTGTAATCCATCTGACCAAAATCTTCTACTCATTATGAATTATAAACAAAGAATGCATACATGACCTCTAACAGACTTAGTTCGAATAACTCTCAGTAATTAAGTACGATTACGGAGTGTGAATGATCCTAATATTTCACAGTGTGTACACCACTTCAAGAATTATGGCAAACAGAAGCAAACATGTGGAGTATTTCTTGTGTCAAGTGTCACTTCCTATTTCAATTGCTCACGAAAAATGCAGTGTAATAACTGTGTTGGTATGTCATGTCGTTAGCTTCCTTCCTATTGGCATACATTTATACAGCTTTCCTAAAACCTCCAGCTCATGTGACTTCTATGACGTTTCTTGTACTAATGTCATTCGTCGAATTATAGCAGTTCATTTTCTGATGTTAAAATATAAAGCACTGAGCGTAAGCAAAACAAGCAATAGCGAGTAAGTATACCAGTAGAGAACAGAATGTCAACAAGTGGATGCAGCACAATTTCTATAACGAGGCTTCGCCAAGCGAACAATCCGTAACCCATACCACAGTGTAACCTAAACTCTATGTTCATACACAGTACAACAGCATTTCTATATACAAAATTAAAGAGTAGTTGTGACAACAAACAGAAATGTATAAATATGCAATCCATACGCATAGCAGCAAACATATCTTACGTAATAAACAGGTCATTAGCATCGTATCTTAATAAGTAAACATGAAGGCGCAAGCAGATAAATCACAAAGTATAACTTACATACCTAACCACATCAGCACAATTAATCAGGTGACAATTATAATTTAAATAAATAGGCACAGCAGGCACATAATAAAAAATATGACATCAGTGAAAAAGCAGTGCAGCCAAGCGATGCATAATATACACAAGTTACAACTCAATTCATGGATAATCATTGTCAAAATCAGTTAACGTACGCAAGCACGTCGCTTCACAAGCAAATTCATAGAACATGTAATTAGCACAAAGTATGAATCACGTAATCGCGAGCAGCAAATTACGTCTAAGGTACGTACCTAAGTGGAAATGTGTTACCTGAAAAATAAACTCAATTAATAATTACCTTTTTAGTTTATTACTTTCTTCTTCGAAATGACATTTTTCCTGAAATTTTCTCGATAGCAAGTCGTCTTAACGTCGGACACGCACAGAATTTACCTGAAGTTCTTAAATATTTTATAGAACCGTATCCTGAAAAATACTGAATGTTAATAACATAATTTATCAAGTCATTATAGCTTTATACTGAATTTAGTCGGAGAAATTAGACTGTGTATTTATTTACGGCTGTCAGTGCATTCGCACTGAGCGCTCGATCAGCTGTAGGCGCGTGACGTACGAAGTGATTGTTTGCGGTCAACGACTGCCCTGTGCGGCGCGCAGACTTGACTGTTGCTTTGAGTATGTGCCGCCGCCAAAACACAGCGCGGTGTCCTTGTATTCTCCGCATGTTTACACGTAGCTGTTAGTTTCTCAAAAGTATGTCATTCTACAAAAATTTTGACGTTTGATATATGATGTATTCCCTTAGAGCGTCGTGATTTAAGAGTTTCTACTTCAACAGTGTTATCATGAATAATTTTGCGAATTCTATATGGACCATTATAAAGCAGAAAAAATTTCCGACACAAGCCTTTTCCTTTATGAGACAAACGATGAGACTTAATTAACACTTTCTGACCAACTGACAAGATTTTTAAACGACCAGGACGCTTAGCTGATTTCTCTCTTCTAGCAGCCGCAGATGCAATATTTTGTAGAGCCAGGTTGACAATTTCAGAATGCCGCAGTTTCCGTGTAGGCGGAAAAGGAACGATTTCAGAAATGCGATTTGTCGGTGCTTTGTTTTTTAATATCAGTATAGGCGGTAAAGAAGTTGAATCATTAGGGAGTTCATTCAGAATGTTTTGAAAAATATGAAGATACTGATCCCAAGTTCTGTGATTCTGATGACAATAAAGACGACACAATTTATTGATTTCCTTCATCCATCTCTCTGAAGCGTTAGATTGAGGGTGAAAAAGTGAAATGAAAATTGGTTTAATTTTACGAAGCCGTAGAGTACGAAGCCAAATTTTAGAACGAAACTGTGATCCATTATCTGATATAACCTTATCAACATGACCCACTTCTTTAAGAAAATGTTTGATGAAAGCGTTAGATACTGAACGAGCTGTTGCTTTGCGTAACGGTGTAAAACACACATATTTTGATGTCAACTCCACTGCTACGAAAATGTACGCAAAACCATTAGTAGATCGAACCACTGGACCGAACAAATCAACTGCAGCCATGTCCTTTAATTTTGCTGGAATGATAGGAAACAACGGTGCTCTGTGAGAAATAGTTGGCGGCTTTTGACATAATTTGCATAAACGAGGTGTGGCCAAATCGTCCAATCTAACAAAACGTCTAAGAAAGTTACAGACGCCAAGGAAACTACGAACATCACGTTTTGTGGTAGGAACAGCATAATTACGAATAGCGTCTAATTTTTCTGGATCAGGAAGAATACCTTCTGTAGAAATAATGTGACCGAGAAATTTCACCTGTGAACGTCCAAATTCAGATTTTTCCAAGTTTACTGTAATGCCAACTCTTGCAAAAATACGTAATAATGAATCCAAAATTTTGTTGTGCTCACTCCAAGAATGTTTAGCAATAAGAATGTAGTCAACATATGAAGTAATGTTGTCACGAAGATGAACAGGTAAAATTTCATTTAAGCTACGAATGAATGCTGCTGAAAATACAGTAAGTCCAAACGGTAATTTACGAAATCACTTTTGGGTAAAATAGTCATATCCGTTTATTTTTTTATCTACTGTCTAGATAGATTGATAGTCGAAGAGTTGTTTTGACAGATGCAAAGAATAGTGAAAGAGTAGGCAACGGTACAGAAAACTAAAAGAGAAATAGCACCACTAGAGCTCGGGGCCCTATGCTCGCTACGGCACATATTCACTTAAGAGTAGTGAATCCCCTGAGGACTTAAATAGCTGCACATAATTTTCAGTTTGTGACTTAGTGGCAAATTTGGCGGAAGTGCGTACGCAAATTGACCTGACCATGAACATGGATTGATGTCGTTCTTAGAATTGCGAAATATCTTAATCTTCCGAACAGTTAAGAAGTATTTATAGTCAATGTTTTCGCCTCGTGGCGACAAAGACCTACCGCGTCTGTTCCAGTCACAATGACGATTATTGTTAAATTCACGCGCCTGGCGCTCTCTTGTTGCATCCCGCAAATGAAACAAATTATTTTCTTCAAACCCTTCTGCTAAACTAACACTTGTCAATTTATCTGAGATCTCCTCAACTCTTTCCGATGAGTCACTTAATTGTTCTTTCTGTTTATTTACGTCTTCTGTAAATGTCGCGACTCGGGTTTCGGTGTTGTCACATTTAGTAGGTAACTGTTCACACTGTTGCGTTAAGTTATCTATTCTGTCATTTGGTACGGATTCCTCGATTCTTTCAATTATTTCTTCCTTATCGTGTGCACGTTGTAAATTTAATTCTGAAAATTTTTGTACTATCACGCGATCTTCTTCTTCCTGTTCCCTGCCCTGTTCCTCTTGTCTGATTTCTGTTGAAATTAAACTATTATTGTGAGCATTCAAAATCGGTTGTACCTCTTCTCTAATTTCTTTATTTGATTCGTCTTTCATGTATTTGAAACATGTCCCCATTCGTGAGCCTAACTGTGTTTCCATTGTTCCCATATCTGTTTCTAATTCAGATCGTAACTGTGATCTCACTGCTTTCATCTCGGTTATAATTGTTCCTAATTCTGTTTCTAACCGTGTTCCCAAATTTAATATTGCACTCATCAACTGCTCCATAGTAACTGGTTCGAAACTCTTTTCACCCCTAACATTTCCCGCAAAATCGACTTCTTTCGTCATAGTTGTAAAGCTATCTTTGTTCGATACTATTCCAGAATCTTCTGTCATTAATCTCGTATTCTGTGAATTTTCTGATTGAGAAAAATTTTGAAATGGTTCCGGACTATTTTCCCGGCTTATTAAATTGTTTTCCACTTCATTATTCATCACACTGTTCTCCTGTGTTGGCGAGTTCGCCATGTTAACAATTTCGTCATTCTCACTATCCATCATTTTTGCCTTTTTCATCGATCGCGTAATCATTTACAAAATATACAAAACTCGTCACTATATGAAAATTGCACACAATGACACTTTATCTCCAACAATACCATTCACACGAAATGTTTCCTTCAAACACGATTGACGAACAATTGAAATAATTGCACTAAATTGTCAAACGCGTATACAAGACAGCAAAAAAAATAAATTTTGAAAAATACCATTAGAAGAATGACAATTACAAAATCTACACATGCAATCTAGACTACAATTACTAAACTACAAATTACTACAACAATACTACTGTCTACTATTTTTACAATCAGAAGATTTCCAAGGGACGATCCTGGTAGGGTCGCCACGTGCGTGGGGGCTTCATAAAATATAATGCAAATACTTTTTAATTTTCTGTCGCTGTATGTCAGATTACGCTGTTTCGTAAACGGCTGGCCCTGACAACTAATTGTTACGCTATCTGACTGCATAGAATGACAACAAAGAATGTAAGAAAATTTTCTGTTAACACAATTAATTAATTAAGTCCCCAGCAACTATAAAACCTACGAAACCAAAGCACAAGTATAACTGTTCTGTGTGTGGGAGTGTGACTCAACGTACACATCTGGCACGGTTCTTCTTCAACAAGACAAGAAATTTCAAATACCATTTATACTGACGTGATAAAGGAAAATTAGAAATACTATAACTGTGCAAGAAAACCAAAATTACACTCTAATACAAGAACACAAGCCAGATGCTTTGTTGACTGAACCTGTAATGAAGCATTATTCAGGACACACAAATAATAAGAAAATAAGAACAGTAGTTAGTTACCTTAATTTATATTGACGAAAAGCACTCAGATCATTACAATATCTCCATTGGAACAACATCTGCTATCTCTCCCATCAAATAACTGCATAAACATGGAACAACACTCTCCACTCCCGCATCTCACTCTCACTTCAGCTACAATCAGTGTCCACCACAACTTCTCGGCAAGAACTGCCTGCCGCTACCTCTCAATACGCACTGCCAGTGGAGGCGGCGGAACAATACTCTCTCTGGCGCGATTTATGGCGCTGTGGCTCAGTGTAGCCACCTTTCAACAGTTAGGCTATAATCCACTAGCCTTCTTTGAGGGCAGAGAAGAGTTCCAGTGGAGAGAACTGTGTATTGCTTTAGTACTTGTTTTCCTTCAATTACTGGTATTTGTCCATGATAATTTTCTTCAATTATTAGTTTTTGTGGGGCCTGTCGCTGTATTTGAGAATTTTCAAGTCAGTGTTGACGTTTGTTGGACTTTGTTTCACGTTTATAATGTGTTCAGCAAATGTAGAATGACAGCTGATACTTTTTAATGCTTTTCTGTGTTCCGTGTATCTGGTATTAAAGTTTCTGCTTGTCTATCTTATATAAATTGATTTATAAAGGACTGTGCCCTCGACTCTCCTGAGACCTAGTTCTCAGTAACGTTTTTACTCGCACCACTAGAGTTGTAGTAGTGTAAGAACGTTATTGACATACTGGAGAATTTGAACTCAGAATTACTGGAGGTAAGACCCCGTTCTCTCAAATGCTGATGCTTGAATTACAGACAATTTTACATGACTCTTCAACTGAAGAGTGACTGACATAATGTTCACATTAATTCTGCCTAAGACATACAAGTACATTGGTGGCCTATCTAAGCCGCTGCTGTCGTCTTGATGGTTGATTGCAAATGGGTCGAGCGTTCCTCTGCTCAACCGTAAGTAGACCATCGAAGTCTGCCGCATAGCAAAGCACTAGGACGCCGACGCTGGTCATGCCGCAACTGTACTCTTTCGTGGTATCGACGTGATGGACCAACCTTGCTTTGGCAGAGTATTCTTCGGACAACACCACACTGACATTTGTTGCCTCTGGTGGTACCGATTTTTCCGAAACAAGCTATACCGTTGTCACGGTGACACGAAAAGTCCAGTGCCTGCGAGACATGGGAATGGACTGTTTCAAGCTTGAGGTTTCCACGACCTCTTTGCAATCAAATGTGGTGACATCGCGCACCTTGAACATCTTGCGCTCGGTTGTCGCGCCAGAAGTAAGCAAAATGTCTGACGATATCACAGTCACGTTTTGACAGACCCTCTTTACATACATAAGTCATTTTGAAACTTCCTGGCAGATTAAAACTGTGTGCCCGACCGAGACTCGAACTCGGGACCTTTGCCTTTCGCGGGCAAGTGCTCTACCAACTGAGCTACCGAAGCACGACTCACGACCGGTACTCACAGCTTTACTTCTGCCAGTACCTCGTCTCCTACCTTCCAAACTTTACAGAAGCTCTCCTGCGAACCTTGCAGAACTAGCACTCCTGAAAGAAAGGATATTGCGGAGACATGGCTTAGCCACAGCCTGGGGGATGTTTCCAGAATGAGATTTTCACTCTGCAGCGGAGTGTGCGCTGATATGAAACTTCCTGGCAGATTAAAACTGTGTGCCCGACCGAGACTCGAACTCGGGACCTTTGCCTTTCGCGGGCAAGTGCGCTACCAACTGAGCTACCGAAGCACGACTCACGACCGGTACTCACAGCTTTACTTCTGCCAGTACCTCGTCTCCTACCTTCCAAACTTTACAGAAGCTCTCCTGCGAACCTTGCAGAACTAGCACTCCTGAAAGAAAGGATATTGCGGAGACATGGCTTAGCCACAGCCTGGAGGATGTTTCCAGAATGAGATTTTCACTCTGCAGCGGAGTGTGCGCTGATATGAAACTTCCTGGCAGATTAAAACTGTGTGCCCGACCGAGACTCGAACTCGGGACCTTTGCCTTTCACGAGACTCGAACTCGGGACCTTTGCCTTTCACGGGCAAGTGCTCTACCAACTGAGCTACCGAAGCACGACTCACGACCGGTACTCACAGCTTTACTTCTGCGAGTACCTCGTCTCCTACCTTCCAAACTTTACAGAAGCTCTCCTGCGAACCTTGCAGAACTAGCACTCCTGAAAGAAAGGATATTGCGGAGACATGGCTTAGCCACAGCCTGGGGGATGTTTCCAGAATGAGATTTTCACTCTGCAGCGGAGTGTGCGCTGATATGAAACTTCCTGGCAGATTAAAACTGTGTGCCCGACCGAGACTCGAACTCGGGACCTTTGCCTTTCACGGGCAAGTGCTCTACCAACTGAGCTACCGAAGCACGACTCACGACCGGTACTCACAGCTTTACTTCTGCCAGTACCTCGTCTCCTACCTTCCAAACTTTACAGAAGCTCTCCTGCGAACCTTGCAGAACTAGCACTCCTGAAAGAAAGGATATTGCGGAGACATGGCTTAGCCACAGCCTGGGGGATGTTTCCAGAATGAGATTTTCACTCTGCAGCGGAGTGTGCGCTGATATGAAACTTCCTGGCAGATTAAAACTGTGTGCCCGACCGAGACTTATTCAAGTTATCACCGGGGAGATTACTAAACTGCTAACTCTGTTCACAGGGCAGGGTTTCGTTAGCAGATTGTGTATCTGACGGCTTCCACGTGCGAAAGAAATTTAATTTTCAGAATGTCATATGATTATTGACCGAATTTAAAAATTTAAAATGCTGTCATAGTCTATTCATTAAGAGGTATAATCTTTAGTTAAAGGTTTAACACAATAAAAAAAGTATTACAGTCAGAAACTGTGTGTACATATTGACGCAGTGTTTAACTGATGGCGCGCAAATAACCCCGACTACATACATCCAGTATTTGAAAATGAGAGCACATAGCGACTTCCAACAAAATGTACCCATAATTTCAAATTTTTACAAACCTTTTTCTAGTTGAGCTCTCCATAAAATAGTGGAGAGGAAGAGGTTTATCGCTTACTGTATTTTCGCCGCTCATGCAGACGACGACGTTTTAAGTAATTATTTATTTACTACTAAATTTATTTATGACACATGTTGCAGACAATTTCACGTCTACCATTGAATGGTTCAAAATTATATCGCTGAACGACACATAGTACGAGGAGATATGAAGTCATGAATATTGAGATAAGCGAAAACATAGCTTTTGCTTAAAACGGAGAGCAGATTATCTTAATTATATTCATGCAGTGTTTCTTAATGTTAGCGCTTAGCGACAGCCAACAAACTTTAAACATCATTTCAAACCTTTACTAAATTTTTTTCTTGCTTCCATGCATAACGTCAAATATTTAACATATTAACACTTTTATAAAGTAATCATAAGTTTGAAACAGTTTGACACACAGGACTTCGATTCTTTAACGAATCGACGGTGGGTTGCTTGCTGATCATGTGCTATTATACGAAATGCTAATGTTGTGGATACCGCTGCTATGCGGAGTGAAGCGAGTGAAAAGGCGTTCCCACGCTACTACCCTCTTACGGGAAATACAGGTGGAAATGTTACGTACCGCTGGCTGACAAATTCATGTTTTCACGCACAATAAGGAATATCATCTGATCACTTCCAGTACAAATCGCTTAATACGTGATTACCGAGTTTTAACCACATATAATGATATTTTATACGTCTCGCGGCGCACGAGCAAACTTCCTCATTATTTTTTACTGTAATAGTGGATAATCCATTGTCGAAATGAGAGAAATCCAGTCACAGTGGCGACAGAAGCGCCCGTTCTCCAACTCAAAAATCTATGGTTCAATTATACTGCACTGCATTAGTTTTTGTGGGCTTCATGGTTCAGCACATACCAGGTCAGTTCCTACTGAAGTAACAGGAGGCAGAGAGTTACAATACAGCTACAGAGAGGAACTCACTTTATCTCCAGGGGGAAAAATCGTAATGAGCGTTCTGCATGATTCGATCATGGGCACGTTACGGTCGTGCTCTGTGTCAATCACCTAGTATTTTATTGAATGAGGAGGCAGTATTATTCCTTGATGCAGAAGATATAAGCCTTGTTACGAAGTCGAGGGAACAAGCATCTACAGGGAAAACACCAAATGTTAGCGTTCAAGTTAATAACTGGTTATAAAGAAATGAGCTAGCTTTGGACTGAAAAACACAATTCATCGATTTTTGTACTGTCGAAAATTAACGTAATGTACCTAAAAACACAATAAAGCTTATAGAATGTTCTAAGTTCTTTGCTACACATATTAATGAAAACCTAAACTGGAGTAACTATACGGTACACTTGTTAAATCGTTTAGGTACAGACGCTTTTGCCAAAAAAATAGTTGTCAGTTTGCGAACACGTAGATATCAGTTAGCACATTTTCCATATTTTCATTGACTAATTTTCTTCAGGGTAATATTCTGCTATTACTTCTCTCTTAGGCAAAAAGTATGGATTGCACGAAAAAGTGTTTAGAATTAGCACAGGGTCTACACGACTGCATCTTGCAGGCATCTGTTTGTGCGACTGGGAATATCAACCACACTACAAGCAGAATTTGTTACAAAATATTCATGCGGTTTCAGAGTAATATACAAGCCACACAGTTTCAGAATAATGGAGATATCGACAAATATAGTACCAGAGGGAAAAATGATCTACACCTCCCTCTAATGACTAACTTTGGCACAGAAAATTGTAAAATATAGAACAATGAAACTCTTCCAAAACCTGACAATGCAAATGAAATGCCAGCAGATGTCAAATACACATTTGTTTTCTACGCCATAGATTCTAAACGTTTCATATATAGTGTCTGCAAATCTCTAATGTTTATTGTGAATATAAACTCTCTATGCAGGATGCAACCATCAGTTGTACTACACATAATATTTGGAATTTTCATTTCGCTACAATCTGAAATCGCAATAGAAAACTTTTCATTTGGAAATTGCAACGTGCATTTAAGGACAACAAGCACCTAATAGTTGAGCACGGGCAGTCCTTGGACTAATATTGCCTGTCGGACACCTCAGGAACTTCTTTTATGGTGCATGTCACAGAGTTATGCCATGACTCCCCATATGTCTGATTACAACTATTCCGCGATCACTTCAAAAAACAATTCGACAAACATGCTAACTCCATCATAACAAACATACACTTCCCAATAAAAGAATGAACAAAATTTTCAGAGAAAATCGCAATTAACATTTGCTTCCCATTGCAGTGAAAAATATTTACTAAAGAAAAGTCCCAATCGTTTGTTTTCACAATGTTTTCGAAATTGCGTTAGAGCATGGCGTCGATACTAACAAATAAAGCGTTTTTACGTACAATCATTAAAAGATGTCCTAACGACAGAGTGATTGAAAAGGATTAACACTCTATTCGGCGTCTCGTATATACCGTTCTGTCGTATCTTCACAGAAGCTGGGCATGTCACTGCCACGAACCAGGAAGCGTAGGGAAATCCAGGTCGATGGTCGAGAATGTGTACAGGGTGTGGCAACTACGACAGAGCCACCCCAGATACATCCAGAATGAAAAAAATATGTCGAGGCGCCGTTTTCACCAAATTGTAGGACACAATTTGGCGAATTTCCTGACGTACACAAGCAATTTTTGTCGTTTATGGTCGCCAAATTACGAAATCAACTTTGTTTTTTTTTCTATTTGAAATACTTTTTTCGGGGGCACTTGAAAGAAGCTTCCAAGAAAACTTCGACGACGTAACTTGTATGGGACTTGATCAGTTAATATCAACATAAAACCGCCTCAAAGCTCTGTCTCGCCATCAGGAGAAGAGATTCCACAAACGTCTGCCCTATTATACAAAATGTAATCATGCGCCGAACTCAGGCACGGTTCGTGTGTTTATTAACACGGATGTCATACCGAGTGCTCAAAGTGTTGCCCTTGGACATTGCTATACGCTGTAAAGTGATTCTGGAGAAACAAAGTTGCACGTTGAATTTCACGTGGACTTAATGGCAGCACAGATCAGTGTTGTAAGGTATTTCATGCCTTTGGGGGAGTCATTGGCGTTTCCTAATAGATATCTTGTTTCAGTTTTCACCACAGATAAAAGTGTAAAGGTGTTAAGTTTGGTGCGTGTGCAGACGGTTTTGCGTTTCCTGAACGACCGTGGTTCAAATGGCTCTGAGCACTACGGGACTTAACTTCTAAGGTCACCAGTCCCCTAGAACTTAGAACTACTTAAACCCAACTAACCTAAGGACATCACACACATCCATGGCCGAGGCAGGATTCCAACCTGCGACCGTAGCAGTAGCGCGGTTCCAGACTGTAGCGCCTAGAACCGCTCGGCCACCACGGCCAGCCGAACGACTGTGCAAAGACTCTGCAAATGTTCTCTTAAGAGGGTCTGTCATTACATCTTCGGAGTGGGACATCCATCATGTTGGTACCATACTGATTACCTTAAGTCCAGTGAAATGTCTTCCAGTAAGTGCGGCAGCCGCTTATCTTAGGGGCTAGAGATAGCTGAGTATATTTAGATTCCCATCAGCAACATAGGGACCAATCACGCGCGTCTTGAAAAACATGCAACAAACGTTGATAGACCAAGAGCGTTGTTTTTATCCATCTCTCAGTCAGCGTGGATTTTCAACAGACGATTAGTGCATACGGTGAATGTTAACCTACCTATGATCTGAGAACGATGTTTCTTCCTTAAATAAAATTGACATGCCGCATCACTTTGCACTTTTCGTGGGTAACATTCAGAGAACTGCAACCAATTTTGCAAGTCATTGCTATGAAGCTGGAGATACAGCGAAATGTGAAGAGAATGAAATGTGATTGAATACAGTGCTGCAGAGCTCCCGTTTGGTTGATGCCTTTCGTACTTCCGAGATGCCTCTTAGTGACATTTGCGTTGCCTATTACTGCTGCTAAAATGTTAGTTCATTTCTTTCATCAGTTACTTTTACACTCCTGGAAATGGAAAAAAGAACACATTGACACCGGTGTGTCAGACCCACCATACTTGCTCCGGACACTGCGAGAGGGCTGTACAAGCAATGATCACACGCACGGCACAGCGGACACACCAGGAACCGCGGTGTTGGCCGTCGAATGGCGCTAGCTGCGCAGCATTTGTGCACCGCCGCCGTCAGTGTCAGCCAGTTTGCCGTGGCATACGGAGCTCCATCGCAGTCTTTAACACTGGTAGCATGCCGCGACAGCGTGGACGTGAACCGTATGTGCAGTTGACGGACTTTGAGCGAGGGCGTATAGTGGGCATGCGGGAGGCCGGGTGGGCGTACCGCCGAATAGCTCAACACGTGGGGCGTGAGGTCTCCACAGTACATCGATGTTGTCGCCAGTGGTCGGCCGAAGGTGCACGTGCCCGTCGACCTGGGACCGGACCGCAACGACGCACGGATGCACGCCAAGACCGTAGGATCCTACGCAGTGCCGTAGGGCACCGCACCGCCACTTCCCAGCAAATTAGGGACACTGTTGCTCCTGGGGTATCGGCGAGGACCATTCGCAACCGTCTCCATGAAGCTGGGCTACGGTCCCGCACACCGTTAGGCTGTCTTCCGCTCACGCCCCAACATCGTGCAGCCCGCCTCCAGTGGTGTCGCGACAGGCGTGAATGGAGGGACGAATGGAGACGTGTCGTCTTCAGCGATGAGAGTCGCTTCTGCCTTGGTGCCAATGATGGTCGTATGCGTGTTTGGCGGCGTGCAGGTGAGCGCCACAATCAGGACTGCATACGACCGAGGCACACAGGGCCAACACCCGGCATCATGGTGTGGGGAGCGATCTCCTACACTGGCCGTACACCACTGGTGATCGTCGAGGGGACACTGAATAGTGCACGGTACATCCAAACCGTCATCGAACCCATCGTTCTACCATTCCTAGACCGGCAAGGGAACTTGCTGTTCCAACAGGACAATGCACGTCCGCATGTA
Source organism: Schistocerca cancellata (assembly GCF_023864275.1). Lineage (NCBI taxonomy): Eukaryota > Metazoa > Arthropoda > Insecta > Orthoptera > Acrididae > Schistocerca > Schistocerca cancellata. The sequence continues at coordinate 676,018,801 of NC_064631.1, forward strand.
TCCCGTGCCACCCAACGTGCTCTAGAAGGTGTAAGTCAACTACCCTGGCCAGCAAGATCTCCGGATCTGTCCCCCCATTGAGCATGTTTGGGACTGGATGAAGCGTCGTCTCACGCGGTCTGCACGGCCAGCACGAACGCTGGTCCAACTGAGGCGCCAGGTGGAAATGGCATGGCAAGCCGTTCCACAGGACTACATCCAGCATCTCTACGATCGTCTCCATGGGAGAATAGCAGCCTGAATTGCTGCGAAAGGTGGATATACACTGTACAAGTGCCGACATTGTGCATGCTCTGTTGCCTGTGTCTATGTGCCTGTGGTTCTGTCAGTGTGATCATGTGATGTATCTGACCCCAGGAATGTGTCAATAAAGTTTCCCCTTCCTGGGACAATGAATTCACGGTGTTCTTATTTCAATTTCCAGGAGTGTATTTTTCTTTGGCGTACTTCACTCTCCACACATCCAGTTTCCAGAACACTTGTTTTTTGTAACGTTTGCAAAGACAGGTCATGAGTGCTTGGCACGATATGGATAATCTTCAGCATACAGCCTCACCGTCGCTCTAATACTTTGGCTACATTCGCCATAAATAATATTAACTTTTTCGACTGTCGTATACATCGTGAATGTCTCAACAGCTTTACGAGCAACGTATCTATTTGGTACAACAGCAGAAAAGAGACTGGTGGGTTTCAAGCGCACAGGTAAATACAATTTACGTGTTTGCTTACTTTTCCTATAACAGGGCAGATGTTTGTGGAACCTCTTCTCCTGACGACGGAAGGGGGGTTTGCGGCGCTGTTACCTTAATACTATTTGATCAAGTCCCATACGTGTTACGCAGTAGAAGTTTTTTTAGACGCTTCTTTAAAATGGCGCAGAAAAAAAGAATATAGTTCTGTTAGAAGAAAACGAAGTTGGTGTCGTAATTCGCGATTGTAAACGATAAAAATTATTTGCGAACGTCAGGAAATTCGCCACAGTGTCCGCTATAATTTGATAAAAACCGCCCTCAATATATTTATTCATTCTGGATGTGCTGGGGGTGGCCTTTCTTAGCTACCTTACCCTGTTTGCTAGGATGTGAACGTTAGGACTGCAAGTAAAGTAAGCTCAAGTCAGCACCAATAAAGAAAGCCAAAATTGTGTTAAACACAACACACACAACCGGAGCGCTACTTCAGAGTCAGGTAATTTTGTTTCTAGATACTAACTGCCGATGCGGCCGCTGGGTTGGAGAATTTATTTCCTGTAGGGGGCCAATGACCCGTCTCCATGACTTTGCTGCGACCTTTGGAGTCGCGGCAACAGAAACCGGAACTATTCGCTACACAAATAATGTCGCCGCTACTCTCAGGTTTAGTGATGCAGGAATGGCGGGATATTAGGTTATGGCCATGTAAAATTACTTCACTAAATATGAGTAACGTTTACAGTCCGAATTTAGGACTATATACACTAAAAGCTACTAGGATGAATGTCAAATATTACCTTAGAACGTTAATCAATCCTTTTAAATTGTGGTGGCTAAAAAGTATATCTGCTAGAAGTCAAAACAGAAGTGAACTACGTGCTGAGTATCGTGTCAGTCCTCACTGAGCCTCCAATGAAATGTTCACACAGTCAGTCCACGTACATCATACTGTAATGTTGATACAGGCAGTCTGCTTTGAGAATAGCGTGAATTCCGTTCTGTAAAGTCAATCGTCGATATTATGAATGGTCACTCGTTTTTTCAAGTCAGACGCATTGAACTGTTTGTGATTTACTGACATATTTTCTGAATGATCAGTGTTACCAGTGATAATAAATATCCATCAATGAAATTTAAGTTCGATGGTGATGAATTATTTACTAAAAGTTGTTTAAGTACAAAGCATTTCATCGTCTGGGCACTGAAAAAGACGGCGAACGGGACAACCAACCGAAGGTCAATAAGGTAGCGACGTCACTGATAGAAATGTAATATTTTGTTTACAAGTACTATCGTTGGGTGTAAACTAGTCGCAAAGCACTTAAAACGCTACAGCCAATTTGCATCAGACAGGACAGGATGTAATGTATTGTCGAGTGCGAGATTATTCGAGAGAGAAATCATTAGCTTAGTTCGATGAGGATGAAGTATGCAAAGGCTTCAATGAAGGAAGCAACCCAGAATTCACCTACAGTCGTTTATCGGAACTTGCAAATAGACGCTTAGGACTTTAAAGTCACTCTTCTCGAGTAAGAGTTCTTTGCCCTTCGCGAGGATCAGCACTTTGTTTGTTGTTGCTACTGTTGAAGACTTCTGTGATGATGAGCGTCATGATTTCTGAAAACTGCCTCATGTAGGCCTACAAATAAATATTCAAGAACATAGCGAATGGTTTCTTCTTGAAGTCGCTCCGTTTAGCGTCTTCAACACGCAAATTAAAATTGCTAGACAGATCAAGCTCATAGTCTCTAAGATAATTTTATTTTGTAGTGTTGACTGTTGTTTGCACGATATAAGTCGAGGATCTGTATCTGTCTGTTACGACACCTGCCCAGGAGTCTGGCACGCTCGTAAACAATCCGGATATCAACCAGGCAGCGCTTCTACGGATAGACATGATCTCTTCTGTAAGGGTAACGCTATTGATGAAAGAGAAAGGGATTTTAGGGGTGTGAGTAAAGCAGCGGTGCTCTGTATCACGCAGGTATGAGGGCGCGGCAGCGAAAGCCGTGTTATTGGAGAGGCGGCGGGTGAGTGGTGGTGGGGGGAGGGGGGAAAGGGAAGAGGCTGGGATGCGAGGGGGGAGGGAGAGAAGCGATGAAAGCGAAACGCCGGCCCCGTGACCCGCATAGCTCAGCCCAGCCTCAGCATCCGGCCGAAGCAGGTGCGACACAGCACACTCTCTTATTAGCGACCTCATGTCTGTACACGAAGCCTCTTCAGCTGTGAGAGCCAGGGTTCAAATCCCTACGCTCCGTTTTACACGTAAGAGTTTCAGTTTAAAGTTTCGAGGGCATCCATATCACTAGAGGCGACGGAGAGATGGTGAGTGTGAAAAGGGGGAGGGGAGGAGAGAGGATCGTTTCGTTCGGAACCTTATTACAAGAGCTGCCCCGGGTATAGACAGGACACATTGCGGCACAGTGGAGAGGTAAAACAGAAAGTAAATTCTTTTCTTCCTGAAGATAGGGGATGCGTCTACCTAACCTGGTCTATAGCTGAAAGCGTTGTGTTACCGCGACTGGGAACCGTAATCAATTCGATTCACAAGCCTCTGCAGTCGTTACTAACAGGCGTGTTACAAGCTGCCTTCAACGGAGGGACATTATTGTTAAGCCCACCGAATGTAGTCCTTAAATTTTATTACAGCAACTGCCTAATTGTCAGGGTTCGATTCCTGGGCAGTCCTAGGATTGTTTCGCTCGTGCGTTTTGTCACTTCTGTCAGCTTTTGTTAGCATGAAAAATGCTGAGGAGCGCCTTGTTCGGAGTCCAAGTTAACCTATAGGTCTCTCAATAATTGGCTGAGCATGTCAGTTCAGAGGTCGGCGGAAAGCAACGGCCTTACACTTCCAGTAGGTTAGTAGAACACAGTGGTGTTCAGACCAATTTTCAGATTGACGTCAGCTTTAACTTTCGGGAGCAGAGCACCCACAGTTATTGAATGTAGCAAAATGTGTAGTAATTATCAAAGAAAGTTACAAAAAGTCCCAAAAATACGGTAATGCTATTTCACAATATGAGACATATAAATTACGGAATAGAGCCACAATGATCTGAATGAAAGCGCAGCGGCTTATTCACAACGCATATGAATCACGGAACCGCATAAGACTCATACACGCATTGGTAATATCTCGGCCTTTTGTCTGAAATCTAAGTGGAAAGTGTAATGGTGTTATAATAAAACCCGTTCTCACACCATTTCCAACATAAATGAATCAACAATTGACTTGATATGTCGCTATAATCAAAGATACAGTGTTAAAATAGAGCTGCTTAAGTGTAACACAGCTATAACATAAATGACGTGTGTGCATATCATCAGTATGAAATGTGTTCGTAATTATTCCAATTATTAACACTAAGTGATCTAAGGAAATGGAACAGCGAATTTGGTCGACAAAAGATTTTGACACGCAATTTTAAAATGCATTGATATGTATTATAAGTTTTAAATGCAGTCTGTGTTAAAACTTCAGGTTTTTATATACGGTAACTACAGCGCCTCATATGTAGCAGTGTTACCCATTCAGCAGTTGGAGCAATGTTTGTGTCTTCTTGATGAGCCTGACAACGCTTATTTCTCACCATAGTCATGGTTTATACCGATTTATCCTTACTCGGCAAGGCTGAGACTATCACAAATTAATATGTCAGTTCAGTTCGATATTAACGTTGAGACTTCATGGGAGATGATAGACTATCTTCACTGCTTGTGTCTAGTGCCCGTATAATGTGCTTAAACTTTAATAATTGCCCTTTTTCTCAGTTAACAATCTCGCATTGCGATGAACAGTTCGTGAACGTTTATATAACTTACTTATACGCCAGTATCAATTACTTATCCGACATTCATTACAGTATTTCACACGCCTATAATTACTCAGTCCCTCATTATTTGACACCATGTATCGGAATAGTAAGCTGGAAATATTTACCTTTTCAGGTGAAATTTAACTCCTACAGTAGAAAGCTACTTTTAATATTCACTGCTGTGTTAGTTCTGAACGAAGCGTAAATCTGTTTTCCAAATTATGCGCTCACTAGTCCTCCATCTCATAGCTTTTGTTCAATAAATCTTGATATAACATTGGTGCCTCATTATGTGGATTATTTCTAAATGTGTCATTAACTACAATGTAGAGACCACTGCCAGTTGCTAGGATCAATAGAGCTCAGCAAAATAATGGCTAGAGCCATTACCGTAACGCTCTGACCTATTATGCGGTACACTGTCTGCAAGCCTAACAACTTTTTAGTAGAATTTTAGCGTTGTTTTCCCACCACACAAATCAACACCGTCATTCAACGCAGCAATCGTTCGAAATTGATTCAGGAACCAAAACCATCGATTTTTGAACACATACATGTTAAGGAGTATTTAAATGTTATTGCTACTACAAAAGCGTCAAGGTTTAGTCACGTGATATCGAACTGTTTACTAACAGTTACATATTAAGCTAAAATTATCGCAGTTCAGTACATTCCTTTATATAAGCAAACAAACCAGCTCATCGAATGACATGGAATATAATATTAATTGTTCACTACGCGAAATTACACATAAGCCTCATGGAACTATTACTGTGCTCTCGTGGTTAAACAAAACCAATTTGGAAATGTGTGAAAGGGAAAATCTGTAAACTGCGCTCTACCACATTTAATTAGAATCGTCATAACTTTAACAAAACAAATACACGTAACGTATCAGTAACATCTGAAAGATTCGAAACTTGAAATTAGTTAACTTTTATCTGAGATTACTTTTTAGAATTACTAAGTCACGGCCAATTATTATTTAAGGAAAGCTAGTTGATGCCGATCGGTCTGAGATGTATTAATTTTTTTTATTCCTACTTTCTTGTTTCCGAGATGGAGGCTTGCAGCCTTCCTACTATTCTACTTGGAAGGCGGTCACATAAATTGATGGCTAATTTGCGGATCAAATCGGGCGACTTCCATTTAATGCACAAATTAAAAACTTCACACTTGCTAACTTACTCGTTTAGGTCTTTACTGCTTTCCTAAACATTCTGAAAAGTATCACAGCACAATAACGTTTCAAAAGGGAAAGATTTCGGGGAATTAACAGTTAACGAGGATCTCATATTTTCAAATGTTTAGAGCAACGATGCTTTTTCGCTGGCGGATTACGAGGTTTACTTAACCAAAACTAGACTACACAGCACTTACCTTAAAACGCTGTTATGCCATAAATAACTGTACTCTCATTAATATTTAAAACGTTTACTTCTCTGGTCCCGTCCTAAAACTTTTTTTGCTCACTGCATCCATTAGCCAAATTTTCGAAAACAAGCCTTTCAGCTCATCGCAGTCTTCGAATAGAACAGATATCCTTTCTGACTACTCAGCAAACATTCAGAAATTCCGTTCTGACTACTGAAGTAACTTCTCAAATTTACCTGAATACAAAAACTGTTATCCTCGTGCAGTTCATTCACTTGTACACACAGATTTTGATTGCTGACGAATCTACTCCCTGATAAAAGACAGTTACAGTTACAATATCTTTAGAATGGATACGTATTCATTATAATCCGTTCATTATAAGAATAAACTTGATGTAAACAAACACAAAAGCGATGATTGGTCAGAAACCGTAGCACACGTACACTGGTGTTGTTACGCTCTTGGAAATAGGTCCTACTTATGTATTAGACATATTATTACTAAGTTACGTTAAACGAAACTTTAAGATATTCAAATGTATTAACAGCCATCAACGTTTTTCTTAATCATACTTTAGCCACGTAGTTTTTATTTCAAAAATCGTGTACAGTCACAGCCTCTGCAGCGTTGTGCTCTGGTTGTCGCGCTGTAAATGCACAGTATAAAAATGGCTCAGGCTGCTTTCTGTTCCGTAGTGAAACACGCGCATGGAACACGGTTAAAAAGCGCCGAGAAATAGGCTGTTCTTAATGTTTTCATAAATTTAAGGAGATATTCGGCTTTAAAGTTTTCCCAGCGTTGTAAACAATGCAGTTGATAAACAAACTCACATTGAGCGTGTACCGCAGTCGGTAGCGTAATGAATTGTAAAGCAGAGGCGGTTATTCGTGCGTTTGTTCAAATTTCCCCAGTGTCATGTTTTTCTTCTCGTTCAATTTGAAATACCTACACCTCGTAATGAGTTTCAACTCATCATCATTTTTTATGAATAATGCACGTCTTCTTGTTTCTAATTACATGTTGGAAGCGAAATTCCTTTTTCCATTTCAAATACAAATTCTTAATTATCGATGTTTTATGAAAGACTTAATAAAAGTTGTTTAAATTAAGAAAACATAACAATTAAATTCTTAAGGCAAAAATGAAAAACCAAATCCTCTTTATTTGGAGTATGTCCATCGTTTTATAACACAGAGATACATAAGTATCGTAGAAACATGAAAAACAATTATTTTTACAGCATCAAGAACATCATACAAATGGTGCATTTTTACATTTGCTGCTGTACCATTACAATATGAACCTAACAGTACTGATCTGGAGCCAAGGTGCGGAATTTGACTCGAGAAGTAACAAGATTGTTAAGCTGGCAGACGTACTGGAACTAACGCACTAACTTTTTCGCACGTCACTGCTGAACGCTGGCGGGATATAGAACGGCTCGCCATAAAAGAAGAGAAAAAGCTGCGCCTGGTTGGCTTCGTGGATTCTGTTGCTGATAGGCTCGTTATCCACGTAGCAGGTGATACTTCCAGAATTGAAATGTATTTCTCGAATTCGTATTAGGAAGGTGCTAAAAGATTACCAGACGACTGACTGTAAGTAATACCTTCAGTGGCTTCAATATTTAACTATATGGCGAAATCCTTGATTACTCTCTTACGTTACATACAGCTTATGCAGAAAAATTACCCTGTGGTTAAGTCAGGAATTTTCATCATTCTTGTTTTTAGTTACAATAGCACGTTAGCTAAAAACGATAACGTGTTGCGGTTTTCGTCTAGTCGTCTAAGGAGCGTATTGTGAGAGATTTGCAGTGTATTATTTCATGCTGCTTAAAAAGTAAATGACATTCGAAGCTATATTGCTCCTCTGCTCGTCTCGTTTTACGTGTCAACTGCAGTCTAGCTGTATCAGCTGACCGGCCAGTGCTAAGTTAAATGCGCCGATAAAGCTGTTGTCCCGTATTATCGCCAAGTCGATGTGCGCGTAACGCACAGCACAAAACGTACCCTTATGTCCTACTTGACAGTACTCACGACAGCTTGGCTGCAGTCCCACGTGAAGCTGAAATCCAATGACGTTCAAGCAAACGCGGAAGAATACACAGTACAATGTTTACATCAGGTTTATTCTTATGATGAACGGTTTATAATCATAGAGTAGGAGTGTTTATGGAGTGGACATTCAGATACACAGAACGGATTTTTTGTCACTAATGTACACGAACTGTTCGAATAGGTTATGTCACAGTTCGAGAAATATCGGTGTTTGTTAGATCTTTTCGATTAGCCCGCGACCTAATGACTGTTGTTGGTACTATGTTCACGACAGGTCTTAGTGTTTTTAATGCACTGTGGCTCTTAATAGTAAAAATAACTGTGAAACACGGACTGAAACATCCTCTAGGATGCAGGTCATATGTAACAACGGCAACTAACAAATAAATAAGAGACTGCCTTCATGATTCTGTCCAATTATCGAGCTTTCACTCCTTCCGCCATCTACTGACATCTGACAGTACTACATACAAGACTGATCTTGTAATTTATTCTCGCGATAGCGGTTAACGTCAGTTTACCACGATATATTTCGTTTGTTAGGTATTTAATTCTTGATTAATTTTCTTGTTTGTTTCATCTGAATGTTGCCATCTTGTTTTTAAAATTGATTTGTAACGTTTTTACGTGCTATTACAATGGTATTTATGCAGAGATCGAAATATTATTTTGCAGCTCACTTGGTCAATAGAGCTCCTTAATAACAAATGAAATATTGTACATATTTGATGTAATTTCCTCCTGAGTTTCACGAAACAGTTAAATTTTAACTGACCGCGTGGTTTGAGGCGGCATGAACGGATTGCGCGGCAACTCCCGCCGGAGGTTGAGTCCTCCCTCCGGCATGGGTGTGTGTGTTGTTCTTAGCATAAGTTAGTTTAAGCAGTGTGCAAGTTTAGGGACCGATGACTTCAGCAGTTTGGTCCCTTAGGAATTGACACCCATTTGAACATTTTTGAAATTTTAACTAGAGCCATAGCTTGTTGTTGTGGCTAGTTCGTAGCTTCATGTTGTATCCCGTGCATTCGCGCAGCGCGTGTCAGATATCACGTGATTTATTATTGTTCGAAGAGGCTGGATACTGTATCGAATACTGTGGCGTATCGGGAAATCTCGAGCTCGTTCGAATGCGAGTATCGTTTGCTCAGACCAACTGCAAATGTCGCATGACAAGCTGCGAGCTGAGGTTCGTCCGTAAGCGCTCTGCAGACTATGTCGTTACGTCGTTGGTTGAAGCGGATCCTGCTCAATATGAGCGCGGATTTTTACACGCGTTTCGTGGACAACTTGATATTTTTCATTCTACATCTGGAGTGAACTTGGCTTAAAGGTTCGAGGACAGAAATGAAAGATCTTTCCTTCTTAGCAACAAGTGTCACAGCTAAAATGTCGCAAATGTTTTGCTACAGGGAAGGGGGAAAAACATGGTTACTTTTTAACTTTTGTACTGTACTTAATGGCATTACCAAATCTTTATTTTAATAAATTTTGTTGCCCTGGGGCACTTATAAGTGGCTTCCCAGTACGCCAAACTGAAAACATCGAATTTGAAGGTAGAACATGCAGAGAATTATCGACTTATTACACAGTTATATATTTTTATTGAGAAAATTTTTACGTTTTTACTTTCTGGTGCCTTTTGTTTGACGTTCGTTCATCCTTGGGGAACCTAAAATATTGACCACACGTACTCAGTCTTCATGCCATGGATACTAGCACTAAAGTTTGCTATCCCATCAGCCAAAAATTTTCGAGGCTGTATTTTTAAAAACAGAGAAAAGTTAAAATGGTGGCTTTAGTGCTTCAGGTGTTTTACATAGGACAACCTTACTCGAGTGCAAGCCACAAAGCGATCACTGAACAATTTGAAACAGTCAGGAAAGTCCTTCTTTGGGATGTTGGTAAACTCGCGCCTCACATTGGCTGGAATGACGGCTATGTCGTCAATGCGTTGACCGTTCGTGTGAATCTCTGCATATTATCGTTTTGTGGCAGGTTCGTATTGATAACACCTTCAGGAGATAAGGTGTGCGGTGTAAATTTTACACCCACTTTTCTCTTCTTAAAAATTCTGGAAAATATATTGAAAATTTGATTTAGAGATGATGCCACAATGTCGACGCACTACGATCGCATGTCCACAACTTAACACTGTTCACAAATGACTGGTCGAATCCACGTTTGTTGTTTACAATTGTTAGCTCAAGTTGCCACCGTAGCTAACGACAGCGCTTATCCACCAGGAATAAAATTAGTCTCAGAACTTTTTCGACGGTCGGTGTATACTGACTACTTTAAAATAAACACAATTGTTTGTAGATCAGCATAATATGGAGATTATGACGCAAATTATCTGGAGACAAAATTGCTAGCAATATGTTTGCACACAACGGAGTGACTGGCAATACGCTCCCACATTACTGAATTTAATGGCACTCTTGCAGTAAATATATAGCTAAACAATCACAAAAATTAACTCTAAAATTTTTTGCCTTATGTGTATTAATCAACACGCAACGGACCTCTTACTAGTACGATAACTATTGTGTTATTTATCAGTCAGAAGAAACTTTTCCTACTTTAATGAATTCAGATTTGTATCTGTAGCAACAACAATTCAGCACCGCTGGTATTACTTATAAAGAGATATCTAACAACAGGCAAATACATGTAATATTAATGCTTCAGCATTAGCAGAAAATGCAAACAACGGTCTCATAGGAACATCATATGAGTTTTTCGGTTTGACGTTGGCCATATGCGCTATACGCTACGCTTACTGTATATAGATTCTTACTCTGCAAAATTTGTTGTGGAATAACTGCACAGTTAGTGTGATATGTCAGTGCCGCAGCATGTTAAGTGTTTTAAATGTTTGCAGTATTCAGCCGTTACGCAATATTTGTAAAATCGTTGGTCACTAGCTAAGTGCATTATTACGTTATACAGTATGTGGAAAGGTATTTAAAGGAACCTGTTTTAGCTGCCGTGTCAACTTCACTTGGTATCGTTTGCGGTCACTTTCTTCTCTAACTCCTGCCTGACTGAGCTTCGTGACATCACCGTCAATGGGATGTTAAGGTATAGCACCCCTCCCCCTCCCCAACGGCAACCCCTTTCTCACCTACAGAGTCCCACTTAACCCTAGAACACTAGAGGGGGACAAATATTACATGTTACTAAACCGTCGTAAAGTTTACTACGCCACATTTTATACAAAACGAGTCATAACACATAGATTACGCATTAGTTAATTACAGCGCTTAGATCGCCAATGGTATGTTACAAACCAAATAAGGAACAGAATGTCCTCTTCTATACCCTACGTCAACCGTAAATTTTACTAGCGTTTCGTAATTTAAGGTTGACAGAACGTCGTTCTCAAGTTTTCTTGGTTGTTTTCATCTTCCGCGATACCTTCCTTCTCCATTGAGGAACATGGCTGGAACTCCAGTACGTCGGCTCATACGCTGCCTTCATAAGAAATGTCCTTAATGTCCTGTCTCTCTTCACGGTCGTTGACAAACAAGCACAGCAACTTACTTGCGTGCTGCGACCCGCTTTTGTTGAGCCTACAGCTACCCGTTCCCCACCCACAACAGGTACAGTGAGTTAATTGCCCAGAGATACAATACTGTGTACCATTTACTTACTCGATGGTTGTGAACTCTGAAAAACATTCCATCTAACAGGTACTTGCCTCGTACCAGCTGCCGTCAGTTACCAGATTAACACAGAACAGCCAAAAAATTATGCCCACTGCCCACCATGAGACTTGATACTGCTGCGGCCACGTAGTGCAATAACGAAATTATAGAAGCAGAGCAGCATGAGTAGCACATCGTTCTAACGGCGAAATGGGGCTCAAATACGGAAATACAGGGTGTACATAAAGTCCGGAACACTTTCAATTGTTTATTGCACAAGAAGTAAACACTGTACAGATGTCATACATATTGCATTTTGAAGAGAAACTCTGAAAGTTTCTTTTCACAAACATTCTATATGCGAACCATGAATGGCCCGGCAGACGTCAATACGGTAATCGAATTCTTGACATACCCGTCCCAGTCGCTTTCCGTATTCTCTCCCAGAGCTCTACTACATCACGTGGCAGAGGTGGTACGTACACCAGATCTTTAACGTGTCCCCACAGCAAAAAAGTCACGTGGAGTGAGATCTGGGGATCGGGGGGGCCATTTCATGAAACAGCTGTCCCCTTCTGTAGCACGGGCCATCCATCAATGCGGCAGCTCCGTGTTCAGGTACCCACGAACTTCACGATGAAAATGGGGTGGAGCCCCATCCAGCTGAAAGATGAACGTAGAGTCCAATTGCATCTGAGGCATCAGCCATTGCTGCAACATGTCCAAGTAGGAATATCCCCGCGCGACCGCTACGGTCGCAGGTTCGAATGCAGCCTCGGGCATGGGTGTGTGTGATGTCCTTAGGTTAGTTAGGTCTAAGTAGTTCTACTTTCTAGGGGACTGATGATCCCAGATGTTAAGTCCCATAGTGCTCAGAGCCATTTGAACCATTTTTTAGCAATATCCAGTGACAGTGCTCTCGGCGAAAAAGAATGGCCCGTACTGTTTTCGACGTGACAAGGCACGAAAAACATTTACCTTTGGGAAATCACGCTCAAATTCAGTGCATTCGTGTGGATGCTTTGTACCCAGATTCGACAATTATGCCTGTTCACTTCCTCATTAGTGTGAAAAGTGGCTTCGTCACTAAAAGTTAAGCGATCAACAATGCAACCAATGTACGATACTCCTTGGTCGTCATGGTGCCTTGCACGAGCTCCACTGGACTCATGGATGCCCACGTGAATGTTCCCCAGGGTATAATGGAGACGCCGCCAGCTTGCGTCCATCCCACAGTAAAGGTTCAAGGAGCCGTTACCCTGGAAGACGACGCATTCGCGCCCTCCCATCGGCATGATGAAGAATGTATCGGAATTCATCAGATCATGCAAATCTCTGCCACTATGCTAACCAGTGCTGATGGTCATGTGCACATTTCAGTCGTAATTGACGATGTCGTGGTATTAACATTGGCACGTGCGTGAGTCGTTGGCTGTGGAGGATCATCGTGAGGAGTGTTCGGTGTGCTGTGGGTTCAGACACACTTGTACTCTGTCCAACAGTAAAGTGTGATATTAGTTACGCCACGTTTCGCCACCTGCCCTGTGTTACCAGTCTGCCCAGCCTACGGAATACAACATGTGGAATGAGGAGTGGCTGCCAAATCCCCCGACGTCTGGACGTGGTTTCGCCTACCTTTCGCCACGTGTTGAACACACTCACCGCAGCAAACACCGGACAAGTCGTGCAGTTTCCGAAAGGCTCGGGATGAGCCTCCGGACCATCACAATCTATTAAAAAACTAAGAACCAGCCTCGATTGCGAAACAAGCACCTAGTGTTAAATGTTAACCCAGGTTTCGGCGTAGATAACTACACCTTCAGAACAACAATAAAACCCACAAGTGCCTAAAAAGACCTTTGTCAATGATTAAAAGAACACCATAGCTATACATTTGTAAACGAAAAAGAAGAGGAAAACACAAACAGTACATACAGGGTGTTTCAAAAATGACCGGTATATTTGAAACGGCAATAAAAGCTAAACGAGCAGCGATAGAAATACACCGTTTGTTGCAATATGCTTGGGACAACAGTACATTTTCAGGCAGACAAACTTTCGAAATTACAGTAGTTACAATTTTCAACAACAGATGGCGCTGCGGTCTGGGAAACTCTATAGTACGATATTTTCCACATATCCACCATGCGTAGCAATAATATGGCGTAGTCTCTGAATGAAATTACCCGAAACCTTTGACAACGTGTCTGGCGGAATGGCTTCACATGCAGATGAGATGTACTGCTTCAGCTGTTCAATTGTTTCTGGATTCTGGCGGTAGACCTGGTCTTCCAAGTGTCCCCACAGAAAGAAGTCACAGGGGTTCATGTCTGGCGAATAGGGAGGCCAATCCACGCCGCCTGCTGTATGTTTCGGATAGCCCAAAGCAATCACACGATCATCGAAATATTCATTCAGGAAATTAAAGACGTCGGCCGTGCGATGTGGCCGGGCACCATCTTGCATAAACCACGAGGTGTTCGCAGTGTCGTCTAAGGCAGTTTGTACCGCCACAAATTCACGAAGAATGTCCAGATAGCGTGATGCAGTAATCGTTTCGGATCTGAAAAATGGGCCAATGATTCCTTTGGAAGAAATGGCGGCCCAGACCAGTACTTTTTGAGGATGCAGGGACGATGGGACTGCAACATGGGGCTTTTCGGTTCCCCATATGCTCCCGTTCTGTTTATTGACGAAGCCGTCAAGGTAAAAATAAGCTTCGTCAGTAAACCAAATGCTGCCCACATGCATATCGCCGTCATCAATCCTGTGCACTATATCGTTAGCGAATGTCTCTCGTGCAGCAATGGTAGCGGCGCTGAGGGGTTGCCGCGTTTGAATTTTGTACGGTTAGAGGTGTAAACTCTGGCGCATGAGACGATACGTGGACGTTGGCGTCATTTGGACCACAGCTGCAACACAGCGAACGGAAACCCGAGGCCGCTGTCGGATCACCTGCTGCACTAGCTGCGCGTTGCCCTCTGTGGTTGCCGTACGCGGTCGCCCTACCTTTCCAGCACGTTCATCCGTCACGTTCCCAGTCCGTTGAAATTTTTCAAACAGATCCTTTATTGTATCGCTTTTCGGTCCTTTGGTTACATTAAACCTCCGTTGAAAACTTCGTCTTGTTGCAACAACACTGTGTTCTAGGCGGTGGAATTCCAACACCAGAAAAATCCTCTGTTCTAAGGAATGAACCATGTTGTCCACAGCACACTTGCACGTTGTGAACAGCACACGCTTACAGCAGAAAGACGACGTACAGAATGGCGCACCCACAGACTGCGTTGTCTTCTATATCTTTCACATCACTTGCAGCGCCATCTGTTGTTGAAAATTGTAACTACTGTAATTTCGAAAGTTTGTCCGCCTGAAAATGTACTGTTGTCCCAAGCATATTGCAACAAACGGGGTATTTCTATCGCTGCTCGTTTAGTTTTTATTGCCGTTTCAAACATACCGGTCATTTTTGAAACACCCTGTATGTACAAAGTCAAAACCACTACTTAACTTAATGGTGTACGCTCCACCTCACACCGGCCTATGTTCGATGGGCCATGACCCGCCATAAACTGCAGCTACAAACGGTCGCTCACTTACAAGCCTGACCTGCTATCTATGCAAATGCGCAAGACGAGGGAAGTTACTTGAATGCGCATGCGCATACGAATACGAGAAAGTTTACACATGGGTCGGGACTAAATAGCCCATATGTTCCCAACTATGGATCAACGTATATCAAAAAATATAATGGATAGAAGAAGAGACGAGCTAAATAGGAGATTAGTTTTGTAATATATTAACCAACGATTGCTGACGCGCTGCGATGTTGAAGGTTCCACCACAATCTGCCCTCGGCCAAACTCAGGTAGATCATGCGCCTTCCCCGTTCTACACACGGACAGCACGCTCACCGATACTACATGCGCCATGCGAGTGTCTGACTACAGTCATTCCTCGCAGGTGACGCTGCTGTCTCCTGGATGGGTTTACGTCGACAGTAGGTCGGAGGCCATAAAGTTCTGACTGGTCAGTGTATGTGGCTCTGCAGCAGGCCACACACACGTGTTGCGATGTTGGTCCACTCGACATTATCGCCGGCCGCGGTGGTCTAGCGGTTCTAGGCGCTCAGTCCGGAACCGCGCGACTGCTACGGTCGCAGGTTCGAATTCTGCCTCGGGCATGGATGTGTGTGATGTCCTTAGGTTAGTTAGGTTTAAGTAGTTCTAAGTTCTAGGGGACTGATGACCACAGATGTTAAGTCCCATAGTGCTCAGAGTCGAGATTGTCAAATGCGATTGCAGTCGGTACGGAATCTTTAAGACTGGGCCGTCCATAAACGTACACTCCTGCAAATTGAAATAAGAACACCGTGAATTCATTGTCCCAGGAAGGGGAAACTTTATTGACACATTCCTGGGGTCAGATACATCACATGATCACACCGACAGAACCACAGGCACATAGACACAGGCAACAGAGCATGCACTATGTCGGCACTAGTACAGTGTATATCCACCTTTCGCAGCAATGCAGGCTGCTGTTCTCCCATGGAGACGATCGTAGAGATGCTGGATGTAGTCCTGTGGAACGGCTTGCCATGCCATTTCCACCTGGCGCCTCAGTTGGACCAGCGTTCGTGCTGGACGTGCAGACCGCGTGAGACGACGCTTCATCCAGTCCCAAACATGCTCAATGGGGGACAGATCCGGAGATCTTGCTGGCCAGGGTAGTTGACTTACACCTTCTAGAGCACGTTGTGTGGCACGGAATACATGCGGACGTGCATTGTCCTGTTGGAACAGCAAGTTCCCTTGCCGGTCTAGGAATGGTAGAACGATGGGTTCGATGACGGTTTGGATGTACCGTGCACTATTCAGTGTCCCCTCGACGATCACCAGTGGTGTACGGCCAGTGTAGGAGATCGCTCCCCACACCATGATGCCGGGTGTTGGCCCTGTGTGCCTCGGTCGTATGCAGTCCTGATTGTGGCGCTCAGCTGCACGGCGCCAAACACGCATACGACCATCATTGGCACCAAGGCAGAAGCGACTCTCATCGCTGAAGACGACACGTCTCCATTCGTCCCTCCATTCACGCCTGTCGCGACACCACTGGAGGCGGGCTGCACGATGTTGGGGCGTGAGCGGAAGACGGCCTAACGGTGTGCGGGACCGTAGCCCAGCTTCATGGAGACGGTTGCGAATGGTCCTCACCGATACCCCAGGAGCAACAGTGTCCCTAATTTGCTGGGAAGTGGCGGTGCGGTCCCCTACGGCACTGCGTAGGATCCTACGGTCTTGGCGTGCATCCGTGCGTCGCTGCGGTCCGGTCCCAGGTCGACGGGCACGTGCACCTTCCGCCGACCACTGGCGACAACATCGATGTACTGTGGAGACCTCACGCCCCACGTGTTGAGCAATTCGGCGGTACGTCCACCCGGCCTCCCGCATGCCCACTATACGCCCTCGCTCAAAGTCCGTCAACTGCACATACGGTTCACGTCGACGCTGTCGCGGCATGCTACCAGTGTTAAAGACTGCGATGGAGCTCCGTATGCCACGGCAAACTGGCTGACAGTGACGGCGGCGGTGCACGAATGCTGCGCAGCTAGCGCCATTCGACGGCCAACACCGCGGTTCCTGGTGTGTCCGCTGTGCCGTGCGTGTGATCATTGCTTGTACAGCCCTCTCGCAGTGTCCGGAGCAAGTATGGTGGGTCTGACACACCGGTGTCAATGTGTTCTTTTTTCCATTTCCAGGAGTGTAAATGTGTTTACTGGTCGGATAATTCGCGTTTCTCGTTCACCATGTCGACGGCTGTATCGGGATACGCCGTCTTCGAGACGAACGACTTCTCAAAACGTGCACTGTGGCACGTGTAAGTAGGCTGTTTAGGTTTTTATTTTGGTAACACCAGGTAGCGCTCTGTATGAAAATAACGGACTGTGCTGTGTGCAGTCTGTGGCTGGTTTGCATTGTTGGAATATTTGCTGTTGTAGTGTTGGGCAGTTGGATGTGAACAGCGCATAGCGTTGTGCAGTTGGAGGTGAGCCGCCAGCAGTGGTGGATGTGGGGAGAGAGATGGCAGTTTTGAGAGCGGACGATCTGGACGTGTGTCCGTCAGAAAAAGGAAATTTGTAAGACCGGATGTCATGAACTGATATATATATATATATATATATATATATATATATATATATATATATATATATATATATATATATATATATATATTGACTTTTGAACACTATTAAGGTGAATACATTGTTCGTTCTTCATCAAAATCTTTCATTTGCTAACTATGCCTATCAGTAGTTACTGCCTTTCGTAGTTAGAATCTTTTATTTAGCTGGCAGCATTGGCGTTCGCTGTATTGCAGTAGTTCGAGTATCGAAGATTTTTGTGAGGTAAGTGATTTGTGAAAGGTATAGGTTAATGTTAGTCAAAGCCATTCTTTTGTAGGGATTATTGTAAGTCAGATTGCGTTGGTCTAAAAATATTGTGTGTGAGTTTAGTGTTGATCAGAATAAGTAAAGAGAGAAATGTCTGAGTACGTTCACTTTTGCTCAGCTGTTTGAAAATCAAATAACGTAAGAGGTTTACCAGCACTGTCATTCATAATTTTCCAAAGGGGATGTTTCACACGTACGCATTCCAGTGCTTTCAGCATTATTCTACAGGGGACAGTCGGCTCACTGTGATGTTGAACTGTCCCTAATAAATTTTTGTGACTTGCCTTGCAGCAACGGAAACCCGATATTGCTCGAAAGTGATGAATGTTAATATGCAGCGTAACAGCCAATCACCTAAAGAAATGAAACCTTCGCCAACTGCAAAGCAAGGAAAAGCAACTATACTAAGCATCCCAGGCTGTACTTTTACTTACTGTATACCGCTAAGTGCAACGCGGCAACATACTATTAAAAATTAAAGCTTTCGTGCGGAGACAGTGGTAGAAACTAAATTTACTGAATTATGTGGAAGAGACTAGCATTCAAAAACTATATTGGGAAAGTCGTCAACAATGACAGCAACCTTTAAGAAATTTATTTCATATAAAAATTACAATTCTACCATGTAATTAGTTACTGAAATGGTAAAGGAGTGCTGAATCCAGAACTCTGAGGGCAAGCCACGTGAGCAGATAATTCTGTTAATCTCGTCTTTAGAATCAAATTATCTGACCTGAACCAATAAAGGACAGTCATGCTAAAAATTTGTCTCTTTGAAACTCATCATAAATTACGCACGGGCAATCAATGCGGCGACAACATTACCTGAATACCCTCACTCTTTCCACATCAGCTTTTACTAAAGCATATTTCCGAAAAGCAATACCCTCTGCATCCACATGTTTGTGTTCTGCTGGTTATTTCTAGAACGCTCAGGAGCGTGACTAACACCCGACTCTCTCACTCACTTCTCACTGGCAACGACAATGCTACTGACAACCAATGATCACATCGCCTGTACTCGGAAATAGGACTGTTGATATTTTTAAAAATGTCGGGAATCCGATATATCGATATTTAAAGAAATGTCGTTGGCGGCTGTCGGTATATCGGAGTATCGGCAGAAAAAATATCGACGTACTGGCCTGTAAAAATAACGGCTCCACATTGTACAAAAAATATACTGCCGGTCTTAGAACTGTGTATTTAAGTATTGATTTATTATTAGATATTCTGTACATCAGCAAGGTACCAGCCTGCTTATCCCACTTAGAGCAAGAACTGGAGGGAAAACGATGCTTGTTCACGCTTGGCGATAAGCATTTGTTAACAACAGTAACTGCATGTAAGTGGCACAATAAAAGGTGTCCGACTGGTCGGTCGTTCGGTTTCGTCACATATCGGATATGTCCGTAATGCTTCATGTCGATTTACTTATTTTTTCATTTCTGCAAAAGCCAGCGACCTAGTATCCGCAGTGTCAAAATTGCATGGTAAAACTGCAATGTTTAAATTGAAAAAAAAAAAAAAAAATGGTTCTGAGCACTATGGGACTTAACATCTGAGGTCATCAGTCCCCTAGAACTTAGAACTACTTAAACTTAACTAACCTAAGGACATCACACACATCCATGCCCGAGGCAAGATTCGAACCTACGACCGTAGTGGTCGCTTGGTTCCAGACTGAAGCGCCTAGAACCGCTCGGCCTCACCGGCCGGCTTAAAATTGCAGTTTCTGATGGTAGCGCCGATTGCCGATTGCGTCAACATTTTCCCTCACACCTCACCGTCCACCCTGAAAACCAATCTTGTCATTTGGATTATTGTCCTCTTTTTCAGGAACTGTTTTTGAAGGCTGCCGATGTGAAGAAACAGCACACTAGTTGAGTTAAAAATTGTGTTTTAGCGCAACTGCTGTGCTATTTCTTCACATTGGAAACCTTGTTATTCCATTCATACCTCCAGTGCAATCGGATTCCTTCTTAGTGCCACATATATTTGCTTCCCATAGTGAAAGAGGAAGACTGGGCGTGATTAAGGCTGAAAAAGTAATAAGACTCTGCAAGCTTCATACTTTCTTTTGTAATCAGAATTCAATCAAAATGGTAATGGTAATGTTAATCAGAACACAGGCAGGTGTTGTGATGTAAACAACAATAGATTTATTCATTCTTAACATCACAAGACAAAAAAATGGCTAAAGAAACGTCACACAAACATTTTTGTTTGACAAACGCTTTCACTAATGTGGGGTCTATGGTGGACAAAATGATCATCTGGGGATCCACACACGACACTAACCAGAGCACTAATCGCTTTATCTGACTTCATACACGTGAATCCACGGTATGGCACAAAAACTACGCCACAGTCAAGCATCTATACTCAACTATTCCATAAAGAAAAATATGGTTAGAACAGTTTTGTGGAGGCAACGGTTTGGATTCTGATTTTTTCTCGAGTGTTCGTGGGCTTTCATTATCTTGCGAGATAAGCAATTCGTAAAGCAGAGAACTGTGCTTGAACTTCATGTTGAAACGCAACGGCCCGTCTTCACAAGATTTCGAAGCTAATTTGGATCACTTGAGTAATTGTTAAGTTATTAGGTAGTACCAACATATGTAACTTCTCCTTTTGAGCTCTGCAATGCGATTTTAAGAACTTCGCGGTTCAGTACTGGCTAATACTTCGTCTGTCCATTGGTAGGAACGTGTATCGCCGATTCGTTAACTGCAATTAGGACTTTTCATTTACAAACGTCTGGATGACAAAGTAAGCAACAAATGTACTATATTTGATAATGTTAGTAACCTGTAATAACTCTGTTTGTCATACTGTCAAGTTGCTTACTATTTTTTAACGGAACGACATCTTATTACTTCGTAATTACTGTACTCCATTACATGAAACTAACTGACAATGCAAACGAAGTGTTCAGTTAGGTTACTGGCTAATATATTGAAATTATGTCTAGACTGATAAATTATATGCTTATGGTACACGGGACATGATATGAATACTTGGAATAATGTAGTTTCAGTGCAGTTAACAAAGATGTAATCTGCATTGTTTATTTGAATCATTTAACTTACTTTTCCTTGAAAGCGACACATATGTATTTGACTTTGTGAGCTATTTCATGTATTTCAAATGTAATCTTCCAATGATAACATTTGCCGCGCGGGATTAGCTGAGCGTTTAAGGCGCTGCAGTCATGGACTGTGCGGCTGATCCCGGCGGAAGTTCGAGTCCTCCCTCGGGCATGGGTGTGTGTGTTTGTCCTTAGGATAATTTAGGTTAAGTAGTGTGTAAGCTTAGGGACTGATGACCTTAGCAGTTAAGTCCCATAAGATTTCACACAGATTTGAACATTATTTGATAACATTTTCTGTAATTTTAAATAAGTTCTGTGACTGTAATTAAAATATTACTACATACAACGATGTTCGAATTGTTAGCGAGAATACTCATATACGAGAACCACGAGAAATCGTCCGAGAGAGCCAGTACAATGTGAGATTTTGAGCTGATCAGTGTGACGTAACGTCTAATAAAGTTGTGTACACGAGAATCTTTCTTTGACTTTTCGCGTTATTGGAGAACCATGGTGTTCTCTGCCCCGTTATCACTTGAGAAATTTACAGGAAGACTCAACCGCAGTGGAACAACGAAAAAGAGTTAAATTTACGTCAACTTCTTTTTTTCTTTTAAACAATCTGAGTTACGTCCGTCCAACTTCAAGATTAAAGTTCGGAAGGACTTTTTGCTTTGATTTACTTTTATTTTACAATTATTATTTCCAGCAAGGCGGTTACACCGCAGTGCTGTTTGCAGTAGTAATAGATCCAGTGGGACTTCGATATCGTAGCTTCCAAGTATCTATGAACTTCGAATATACTGAGAAATTTAAAGCTCCTTGGCTTGTTGTTACTCATACTGCTGAAACGTTTAGGGAAAATTTTTATACGCAGAAGGCAGCTACCAATCACCTTGGTAGCGAGTCAATGAGTTAACGTGATCGATGAACGACTGCTAATGAAATGTTAATTGCTGGTATTAATTTCCGATCAATTTAGTGCCATCTCGCCCTCCTCCAGAAACTGAATTGAATTTACATCACTTTTAACGAACACTAAAACTATTCGAGGGTACTGCGAGGGATGCAGTGCCAACTTTAGTCACAACTCAGCAGTATTGGTCAAATATTGGGGTCGAGTCGCATTTGTCGGTTCGTGTCTGACATTCGTTTCTTGCGGCAGAACCGCAAATGTACGAAAATGTGAACGACACAAACAAATATAATGATATTTAAACTTGACATATTTATCTAATCAGTTCACACTACTTCTTAAATTTAATAATAACTGGTACAGACACATGAAAATATGAGTCCTAGAGATTTTTCCCTACGCTCTTAAGAAAACGGACAATAACTTTATACTGGCGAATGTCTTTAGAAACCAAAAGCGAAGACACTAACTCAGGGAAAAGGTAACCCATACTCATCAAAGTCTCAGAAGTTTAGATCGTTGTCAAATTTGGAACACGAAAACAAGACGTGGCTTACATCACTTTCTGACTCGGAATCAAACTCACATGAAGGGGAATTGTAAATGTTGTTTCTGTACAGATGTAGAGGAAACGAGGCATGATTAATGCTGAGTCGAATGATAGTAGGAATCGTAGATCGATACAAATGCGTCCTCGTATATCACGGCCTGGTAGTAAATTGAGGTTGCAATGCTGCATAATATTTACCTGTCGTTTGTTGGGACACATTCCACATCTCTTGTCATTGCTGTTTTTCCTGGCTCCTGACTTCACTTAAGTAGACTGCAACGGAAATTTCACATCAAGAACAGTTCCTGTAGATGCATCTTGCATCACTAAGAAGTCAGCTTCCTTATCATAGTGAATGCCATCGCAGGACTGTACAGAAACCTGAATGATTGTTTGCACTCTCCGTTTACAGCGAGTATGTTCCGTACCACGTCCAAAATACAACGGTTGGTAGTTTTATTCCATTTTAGGAGTTTGAAACTTTCAAGAACACTCTGGGAGTCGGAAACGATTAATATCTTTAAGAAGGAAGTTGATGCTACAAACATAACTGCTTCCAAAACTGCCACAGTCTCCGCCGTAAAAACTGAAGCAGTTTCAGGCAGTTTGTAGGCCTCATTTTTTATTTGGATCTGAGGGCATAGAAAAGCACATCCATTACACTCCTCTTGTGGAATTTTGGATCCATTAGTATATACAGAGATATAACCTGGTCAATGAGCTTCAATTAGACAATAAAATCTGCAATTTATCTTAAAATTCAACGAGCTTGTCATATTACAGATTGATTTTTTCCACCATGCTCAGACCCTAGGGATAGATCGATGAGAGGATACGGAACAAGAAACATCTAATAAACTCATGCCCGAAAATGCATGGTTTCCATGCTAGAGATCACTTCTTCAATCATGCTTCGTTACAGAGATTGTGGTCTGATATGCATTATACCATGCAGCTACAGTTACAGTGTGCATGGTTTCCTCTTAGAGGGTGGTACTGTTCCTCATCGTGATGCCCCAGCGCCCTCTGGTGCTACAGTAATTGGTAATGTTGTGTCCGATTCACTTAGGAATATCTTGCTGACTCACGTTGTAGTGGATGTGATACAGCGCTGCACACAATGGTTCTGTATACGAATCGTGAGCTCACGAACATGGTGTTTGCTTACAGAAAGACAGATGGCAACGGGCGGCGGGAAATCGACAACAAACACAGCATTCACCGTCTGCAACAGTGTTTCGCCGCTTGTCTGAAACAGGGTCGTTTCAGGAAGCAGAAAATCATGAAGGACGTACCCGAAATATCTGGACGCCAGACTTGCAGGAAAATGTGATTTACACTGTAGAAGGCGACCACCGTGTCAGTACCACGTAGTTGGACTGGCAGTGCAGGGTAAGCCAGACGACATTCTCCGTGACAATTGCTACTACCCTTATCACTTACAGCGTGTGAAGGGCTTACTAGCGACGGACTTTCCACATTGGGAGCAGTTTTGTCACTGGTTTCTTCACCAGGCAACCACGATTCCGGGATTTGTGTGTCCATCCTATTCACAGATGGGTCCACCTTTTGGAGTGGTATCTTCTATCTATATCCGAATCCCGCTCCAGCTACTGCCGGGTCTGGGTGCTGACGAGTCCTCTCCAATTGGCTCGGTCCTCCCACCACTTTTCTTCCTCCACTTGCTGCCAGGTCACACCTCTCCTTTCAACAGATATTCTCACTCCCATTTTCCACCGTGTTCTTGGGCGCCCTCTAGGTCGTTTCCCATCCAGCTTTCCCATCTTTCCCATCTTCAGCTTTCATAATAGTCGTCTGTGGGATGGTATGCAGAACCCCCATGGAATGGTGAAAGCGAATAATCAACATCGGTGTGGCCGGAATGTGTGGGCCGGGATAATTGTCGACAATAGTTTGAGATCAGTCTTCCTTCCACTTTGGCTAACAAGCCAGAGCTTTCGGCGTTTCTTGCCTCCCCTGATGGAAGAGGTACCATTGATGACTGGAAAGGTTCTGCGGCTGCTACATGATGGTGCTCCAGCCCACTTCGCCTCTGACGTGAAGACGCATCTCAGTCGCGTCTTCCCTGGCCAATAGATCGAACGGGGGAGTCCAGTTGCATGGGATCTCAACCCGTGCGATTTCCGGTTATGGGACCATTTCAAAAGTATCGCGTATGCAGAGAGCATTCCAGATGTGGAGACACTGCAGCAGCGTATTCATGCTGCCTTTGACGCTGTTCTGATGCAACCTGGCCGATGAAGCAATGTGAGACAGAAAACGATACGGCCCGTACGCTCATGCGTTGAGGCACATGGAAACCATTTTCAAAACACACTGTAACTGGCTGCATGCTACAGTGCGTATTAGACCGCAATCCCTGTAAGAATGTATGATTGAATAAATGGTCTCTAGCATGGAGACCATACATTTCAAGACATAACTTCATTAGACCTTTTCTGTTCCACGTCCTCTCATCGATCAATCCCTAGAGTTTGTACACGGTGGAAAAAAATCACCCTGTATATTTTTCGGGTGTTTCAGAATTCATGCTACACCCTTCCAGAGCTTGTAGAGGGGACTTAGTAGATCAAGTTTTACATGGAAATCCAGGTTCGGAAACATCACGCAACGACGCTACAGAGCGTGAAAGCTACATGCGCAGACGCCTGTAAGTTATATGCGTATGTATGTACGACACAAACAGCGTGACACATGTACGAGGGAAGTTCAATAAGTAATGCAACACATTTTTTTTCTCGGCCAATTTTGGTTGAAAAAACCGGAAATTTCTCGTGGAATATTTTCAAACATTCCCGCTTCGTCTCGTATAGTTTCATTGACTTCCGACAGGTGGCAGCGCTGTACGGAGCTGTTAGAATGGCGTCTGTAACGGATGTGCGTTGCAAACAACGGGCAGTGATCGAGTTTCTTTTGGCGGAAAACCAGGGCATCTCAGATGTTCATAGGCGCTTGCAGAATGTCTACGGTGATCTGGCAGTGGACAAAAGCACGGTGAGTCGTTGGGCAAAGCGTGTGTCATCATCGCCGCAAGGTCAAGCAAGACTGTCTGATCTGCCGCGTGCGGGCCGGCCGTGCACAGCTGTGACTCCTGCAATGGCGGAGCGTGCGAACACACTCGTTCGAGATGATCGACGGATCACCATCAAACAACTCAGTGCTCAACTTGACATCTCTGTTGGTAGTGCTGTCACAATTGTTCACCAGTTGGGATATTCAAAGGTTTGTTCCCGCTGGGTCCCTCATTGTCTAACCGAACACCATAAAGAGCAAAGGAGAACCATCTGTGCGGAATTGCTTGCTCGTCATGTGGCTGAGGGTGACAATTTCTTGTCAAAGATTGTCACAGGCGATGAAGCATGGGTTCATCACTTCGAACCGGAAACAAAACGGCAATCAATGAAGTGGCGCCACACCCACTCGCCTACCAAGAAAAAGTTTAAAGCCATACCCTCAGCCGGTAAAGTCATGGTTACAGTCTTCTGGGACGCTGAAGGGGTTATTCTGTTCGATGTCCTTCCCGATGGTCAAACGATCAACTCTGAAGTGTATTGTGCTACTCTTCAGAAATTGAAGAAACGACTTCAGCGTGTTCGTAGGCACAAAAATCTGAGCGAACTTCTCCTTCTTCATGACAACGCAAGACCTCACACAAGTCTTCGCACCCGAGAGGAGCTCACAAAACTTCAGTGGACTGTTCTTCCTCATGCACCCTACAGCCCCGATCTCGCACCGTCGGATTTCCATATGTTTGGCCCAATGAAGGACGCAATCCGTGGGAGGCACTACGCGGATGATGAAGAAGTTATTGATTCAGTACGACGTTGGCTCCGACATCGACCAGTGGAATGGTACCGTGCAGGCATACAGGCCCTCATTTCAAGGTGGCGTAAGGCCGTAGCATTGAATGGAGATTACGTTGAAAAATAGTATTGTGTAGCTAAAAGATTGGGGAATAACGTGGTGTATTTCAATGCTGAATAAAACAACCCCTGTTTCAGAAAAAAAATGTGTTGCATTACTTATTGAACTGCCCTCGTAATTGGTGAAGGTAAACTGCCGCGGTGGATGGTGCTGTGGCCACCTCTGGGAAGCAGGCCTTGCCGGCTGCGCTGCAGGGCAGTCCCTGCGGATGGCAGGCAGGTGCTGGATGAGATCAGCGCTCAGCACGCTCCGATTGGCGGCTCTGCACGCTGCGTCCGTAATGACAGGCGGCGGGCAGCCGTGGCGGCGGCCCACATAGCCGGAGCGCCAGTACTCTGTTGCACGTCGGCGGCCGCACTGGCACGTGAGCATTGGGGGCAGCGCGGCATTCTCGTAAATGTGACAAAATTACTGTTTGCACGACTTAGCCATTAATGACCAAAATGCCCGTCCACAGCAGGACCACACCTACGTCCTTCAAAATGGTTCAAATGGCTCTGAGCACTATGGGACTTAACTTCTGAGGTCATCAGTCCCCTAGAACTTAGAACAGTTGCTCTTGTCTTCAGTCGTGAGACTGGTTTGATGCAGCTCTCCATGCTACTCTATACTGTGCAAGCTTCTTCATCTCCCAGTACTTACTGCAACCTACATCCTTCTGAATCTGCTTAGTGTATTCATCTCTTGGTCTCCCTCTACGATTTTTACCCTCCACGCTGCCCTCCAATGCTAAATTGGTGATCCCTTGATGCCTCAGAACATGTCCTACCAACCGGTCCCTTCTTCTTGTCAAGTTGTGCCACAAACTCCTCTTCTCCCCAATTCTGTTCAATACCTCCTCATTAGTTATGTCATCTACCCATCTACTCTTCAGCATTCTTCTGTAGCACCACATTTCGAAAGCTTCTATTCTCTTCTTGTCCAAACTATTTATCATCCATGTTTCACTTCCATACATGGCTACACTCCATACAAATACTTTCAGAAACGACTTCCTGACATTTAGACCTACGCTCAATGTTACCAAATTTCTCTTCTTCAGAAACGCTTTCCTTGCCATTGCCAGTCTACATTTTATTTCCTCTCTACTTCGACCATCATCAGTTATTTGGCTCCCCAAATAGCAAAACTCCTTTACTACTTTAAGAGTCTCATTTCCTAATCTAATACCCTCAGCATCACCCGACTTAATTTGACTACATTCCATTATCCTCGTTTTGCTTTTGTTGATGTTCATCGTATATCCTCCTTTCAAGATACTGTCCATTTCGTTCAACTGCTCTTCCAAGTCCTTTGCTGTCTCTGACAGAATTACAATGTCATCGGCGAACCTCAACGTTTTTATTTCTTCTTCATGGACTTTAATACCTACTCCGAGTTTTTCTTTTGTTACCTTTACTGCTTGCTCAATATACAGATTGAATAACATAGGGGAGAGGCTACAACCCTGTCTCACTCCCTTCCCAACCACTGCTTCCCTTTCATACCCCTCGACTCCTATAACTGCCATCTGGTTTCTGCACAAATTGTAAATAGCCTTTCGCTCCCTCTATTTTACCCCTGCCACCTTTAGAATTTGAAAGAGAGTATTCCAGTCAACATTGTCAAAAGCTTTCTCTAAGTCTACAAATGCTAGAAATGTAGGTTTGCCTTTCCTTAATCTATTTTCTAAGATAAGTCGTAGGGTCAGTATTGCCTCACGTGTTCCAATATTTCTGCGGAATCCAAACTGATCTTCGCCGAGGTCGGCTTCTGCCAGTTCTTCCATTCGTCTGTAAAGAATTCGCGTTAGTATTTTGCAGCTGTGACTTATTAAACTGATAGTTCGGTAATTTTCACATCTGTCAACACCTGCTTTGTTTGGGATTGGAATTATTATATTCTTCTTGAAGTCTGAGGGTATTTCGCCTGTCTCATACATCTCGCTCACCAGATGGTAGAGTTTTGTCAGAACTACTTAAACCTAACTAACCTAAGGACATCACAGACACCCATGCCCGACGCAGGATTCGAACCAGCGACCGTAGCGGTCTCGTGGTTCCAGACTGTAGCGCCTAGAACCGCTCGGCCACCCCAGCCGGCACCTACATCCTTCGTGTATGAATGGTCAACATTTGTCTTGTCATCGCTGCCCTCAGTTCGAGTGACAGCGAGTCAGCATAGCTACGAAAGTAAATAACCGTGTTCTGTACGTCAATTACACTCACTAGTTCGGTTTCTCACAACTAAACAACGTATTGGCAGAGGTACTTCAGCAAGTTATTGGATCTTACCATACAGTTGGGAATCTTTGGAAACGGATGGTATAATGCGATCAAGGGTTCAAAGCACTTTCCACTTCGAACGCATCTGAACATCTGAGAATCTTCTCCCAAGCAGTCTTCGAGGGCTGTACGTTGTAATAGTCATCGTTGCTTCACGTATTATTTTAGTTCTGTCATCACCTGTTTGAGTCACTTCTACAAAGATAAAAGAAGTTTAGAGATTAATGACTTGTCGATAACGGGATTATTAAAGGCAGACGAACAAAGAGAAATTCCCAACGCATCATCTTTACGAAGGTTGTACAGTAAATTTTCTACACTGCTAGGAACTGAAGTCCTAAATTGCCCCAAAAGAACAGTATTTTACCCATTAAGGAGAGCAAGTATTTTCACAGTTGAAACAATTTTAATAAAAAAATTAAACGTACCTACTTACGTTCTTACTTACGCACAGTATAGACATTTCCTTTGCGTAATTATTGTAAAACTTAAAACTATGTTTTGCTTCCAGATGTTTCACCTCTCTTGTGCGAGAAGACTCACAGGAAAACTATCAAGTCTTCGCACAAACTTTGCAATATGACACGAAAACAAAGCGAACAATAGTAAAGATTAAGAAGAATAAAAATCACAAAGTTCATCATCATAATACAGCTGACGAGGAGAACACGGCAAGTACCATCATATGATTTCTCAGTAACTCCGCTCACTGGAAGAGGGGTCAAAATAATCGAACCTGTGTCTCAGCTATTCGACAGTTTCTGAGAAAGCGCCCGTCGAAGTTTTCACCGTAATTTATGTGCCTTTAATCAGTTCAGAATTGAACTGACGTGCTGACACAATGGGTAGCGTAGTTGCTTAACACTTTTGCGCCCTTTGTTCGAAATCCGATCCCCTTTAATTTAATTTTTTTTAATTTCATTTTCCTACCCATGTTCGTAGAGGGTTACGACGCAAATGTTTCATATCAAATTAGAAAATGTAAGGAGTGATATGAACTGTGTAATTACAACTAGGTTTCACAAGCTGTGTCATACATATATTGTATAATATACGCTGTGAGTCGTATTTTCGGGGGGTTACAGATTTTATTTAAATACCCATACTCTTATTTTTCATTATTGTATGAATTCTTCCATTAATTCCTACATTTCATTACCAAGTTTATTCTCCAGGAAGATTTGGTTCATTCCGTTGGATGATACAGATCGTGGAAACATTTGAAACATAGAAATTCCGAACACCGTGAGCATCGCCGATTTATTACAGTGACATTTCTTCGTATATATCTCAGTTGGGAAAGAAACGCCGTTAACATTGCTGAAGATTTCACGCATTGGCAATAATTTTGAGGCAAACCACACATAACGGATCATTTTTTCCCGAAAACTTGCGCTTGCAATTGATTATGAATCAAGATACACTACAAGAATTTAACCGAAAACAGTTTGAAATAACTGTTTCATTCTTTTAATTTTTGGAATCTATTCACGAGACAGACAAATAGTACACAATTAATTTACTACGCGATTTCAACATGCACTGGAAAACATTCGTGTAGTACTCTTCTGCTAACATGGGTAGATAAAAACAAATACAAAAATACACTACTGGCCATTACAATTGCTACACCAAGAAGAAATGCAGATGATAAACGGGTATTCATTGGACAAATATATTATACTAGAACTGACATGTGATTACATTTTCACTCATTTTAGGTGCATAGATCCTGAGAAATCAGTATCCAGAACAACCACCTCTGGCCGTAATAACGACCTTGATACGCCTGGGTATTGAGTCAAACAGAGCTTGGATGGTGTGTACAGGTACAGCTGCCCATGCAGCTTCAACACGATACCTCAGTTCATCCAGAGTAGAGACTGGCGTATTGTCACGAGCCAGTTGCTCGGCCACCATTGACCAGACGCTTTCAATTGGTGAGAGATCTGGAGACTGTGCTGGCCAGGGCAGCAGTCGAACATTATCTGTATCCAGAAGGGCTCGTACAGGACCTGAAACATGCGGTCGTGCATTATCATGTTGAAATGTCGGGTTTCGCAGGGATCGAATGAAGGGTAGAGCCGCGGGTCGTAACACATCTGAAATGTAGCGTCCACTGTTGAAAGTGCCGTCAATGAGAACAAGAGGTGACCGAGACATGTAACCAATAGCACCCCATACAATCACGCCGGGTGATACGCCAGTATGGCGACGACGAATGCACGCTTCCAATGTGCGTTCACCGCGATGTCGCCAAACACGGATGAGACCATCATGATGCTGTAAACAGGACCTGGATTCATCCGAAAATATGACGTTTTGCCATTTGTGCACCCAGGTTCGTCGTCGAGTACACCATCGCAGGCGCTCCTCCCTGTGATGCAGCGTCAGGGGTAACCGCAGCCATGGTCTCCGTGCTGATAGTCCATGCTGCTGCAAAAGTCGTCGAACTGTTCGTGCAGATGGTTGTTGTCTTGCAAATGTCCCCATCTGTTGACTCAGGGATCGAGACGTGGCTGCACGATCCGTTACAGCCATGCGGATAAGATGCCTGTCATCTGGACTGCTAGTGATACGAGGCCGTTGGGATCCAGGACGGCGTTCCGTATTACCCTCCTGAACCCACCGATTCCATATTCTGCTAACAGTCATTGGATCTCGACCAACGCGAGCAGCAATGTCGCGATACGATAAACCGCAATCGCGACAGGCTACAATCCCACCTTTATCAAAGTCGGAAACGTGATGGTACGCATTTCTCGTCCTTACACGAGGCATCACAACAACGTTTCACCAGCCAACGCCGGCCAACTGCTGTTTGTGTATGAGAAATCAAAATGGCTCTGAGCACTATGGGACTTAACATCTGAGGTCGTCAGTCCCCTAGAACTTAGAATTGCTTAAACCTAACTAACCTAAGGACATCACACACATCCATGCCCGAGGCAGGATTCGAACCAGCGACCGTAGTGGTCGCGCGGTTCCAGACTGAAGCGCCTAGAACCGGTCGGCCACTCCGGCTGGCCGTATGAGAAATCGGTTTGGAAACTTTCCTCATGTCTGCACGTTGTAGGTGTCGGCACCGGCGCCAACCTTGTGTGAATCCTCTGAAAAGCTAATCATTTGCATATCACAGCATCTTCTTCCTGTCGGTTAAATTTCGCGTCTCTAGCACGTCATCTTCGTGGTGTAGCAATTTTAATGGCCAGTAGTGTAAAAACAATTATAGGGTTACCAACACAGGTTGAAGAACTATGCCAACCGCTACGGACGGCAACAAAAAGAGCTAATAGACACTTAAGTTACCTCGAAAACTTTGACCGTCGTTTTGTCAGAAACGATCGAGTGTCTACGGAGAAGCCGAGATGTGTGTTCGCTAATTTTGTCCTCTCCTCCACTGAAGAAAGCCTCTGGGAAATTGAATCATGGCACTTGCCGTGTTCTCGTCATGAGCGCAAGGCAAACTAGTTACGTCCGTTGTTGGCAGGTGGCGCAACCGCGCTCCTTCGACGCACTGTCGTTTCTGCGCACGAGCAGTGTTCGTTATACTCAGGATTTTGGAATTTTCTCTGTCCGCTACAATCAATAGACCACTGATGTTGTCCGCCCCAGTAGCTGAACGGTCAGCGCGTTGGAATGCCACTCACGGGGGCCCGGGTTCGATTCCCGGCTGGCGTGGGAGTTCCCCCCCGCCCCCCCCCCCCCCTTGCACTTGGCGACCGAATTTCCCGCCTGGGAACTCCCGGCCACTGACGCCATACCATCATTTCCATTTCCACTGACGTTCCAGACCTACTCGCGACGTGGTTGTTGGGTAATGTACACAGTGGTATGTGGCATACACATAGCACATGTAGTAGGTTTAAGCAATGAAGACCATCGTGTAAAACACACTTAGGGGTAAGTGAAGAAGCATTAGAGTTTGGGCAAGGAGATAACCCTAGGACGCCCAAGCCTTTTTTTCTAACTTGGATGCCTAATGGGGGGGGGGGGGGAGGGGGGGTGTTCGGCGAGCCCACAGGTATTAAATAAGTTTACTGAAGAAAAATTACAACTTTCAAAATGGATTACGTATTTTAACAAAGGCATCGGTTTATAAATGTTGTTAATTGTTATAAATATTGGACTGAGTGAATAAAAAATTGACGTATTACAATACAAAATACAGATGTGTTCATATACAATAGACTACTCTGAGTCCTCAACTTCAAGGCAAGAGACACACTTCACAATTTTTTCTGAATGTGTGTTACACACATGTTTATGACACTGTCGACAATACTGTTTTGGTTTACTTAGATTGTTGTACTTCTGCTTCTTTGTTTTAGCTTCTCTTACACCAACATGGCACCGACCTTCCCCTGCAGGAGGCTGACGTGCTTCTGTTGTCACTTCTTTGATTTTCTTTTGTAGAATAGTCTCCATTGATTGAACAATTTGGTTAGATAACCCTCTTGCATTGGCACTTCTTTCTTCTACCTGCAATTTCACTAGTTCCATCCCAGCTTGCAGAAGATAAAGTTTCCATTTGTTGTGTTTCTCTTCACTCCATCTTGGATGTTGCTGGATGAATATGATGGTTGCATTGATAGCACAAATGTCGATGGTAGAGTAAAATACAGATAGAGGCCATTTATTTGTTCCCCTCTTGTAGGTGTACATACGCGCCATTTGATCAATGGTATCAATTCCACCTTTAGTGGAATTATAATATGCATTTATCTCGGTTTTATTCATCTCTCCTCCAATAGTGCCTTTATCTTGGTGCATTTTTGACAACATCATTAAGTTCTTACTTGGTTTCATTTTTTCTGTGTAGAACACCAAAGTTACTGGAGGCCTACGTTCTGGGAACTGCACTAGCTGCAAGTTTACAAGATAAATAACAGCTGACTTCCTCAGAAGATCAAGTATACCAAGCAACAAGAAACTAACTTGCATTGTTGTGGAGATCCTACTAAGGGAAATTTTCTATAGCATGGAAGACTATGCGATTGGGGGGGGGGGGGGTTGTTGGACCCATAATAAGTTTATTTATTTTTTCTTTCAAATTAGGAATTTTCTATAAAATATATTGACACTAACGTTTCATAAAATAGCCAACAAACTATAACTCAACGGGAATATGTAGTATGAAAGTTACTTGGGCAAAAGCAGGGGACATAAAAAAATTGTGGTTTCAACGAATCCCCGCCCCCCCCCCCCCCCTTAGGCGTCCTAGGGTTAAATGTGAGGAAGGGAGCCGACTGGATCTTCATTGAAATAATCATCTCTACGCCATCTTGCAGTGACTAATTGGAAACAGAGTTAAAACTAAAGGAAAATGTTCAAATGGTATTCGAACATTGTTCAGGGTTTTAACCACTGTTAAGCTGTCGGCACACGGACCGTGCATCCGAACGTTGAGCGTTGAGGGTGCCGAGTTTCTGACGTCATAGCGTGGAATAGCACGTTCGGGAGTCCTTCCGAACGTGCAGAACAATATCTGGCATGTGAGAGATTCTGAGCGTGCGTCTGAGCGTTGACGAATGAGATGGCACAACGCCACCTACGTCACACGCACGCCGTCTCCCTTCAGTACAGAGTTGTGAGGCGCCATATTGGCATTCATTTCAAGCATACATGTATATTTGCCGTTTCTGAGCACCAGCAAATTGAGAATCACTGGAAAACCCGTTGTTACCTGCGTGATTCGTTCCAATACAATAATGAGAAACATCATATTCGTGGCAAAAGAATTACTGTAACTTGCGTATTATGAGAGTAGGCTATTTGAAGGCAGCGACACACTGAAGATCCACACAAAACGCATTGTTCTTGGTACAATTTGTTATAATTATATAGCAATTAGTAACAAATCTACGATTAAGGTTTTCAGCAAGGGCTAGGACACTAATATTAGTTACTAGGGATGTGTTGTTCGTTTAGCGTGCCGGCACGGTAACTCAGCGTGTTCGGTCAGAGGGTTAGCTGCCCTCTGTAATAAAAAAAAAAAAAAAAACTGAGTTAATGGATCAACGACGAACTGAAACGGGTGTCTTGCGACGTCCGCCCGAGCAGACCCAACGAACGAAAACGAACAAAATGAGATTAAAGAAAAAAAAAGGCGTAATGCTTAGCGTCACTGACCTGTATTGAGTTGTTTGTTGGGGCGGCGGTTCGCGTCTTCACACTTCCAATTTTTTTTCCTAACATTCGCGTTTTATTAGGTTCTGATACTTTATTATTAGTTTAATACAGGTATATACTATAATATGTGATGTTATGTAAATATA
The DNA here is from genome assembly GCF_023864275.1 of Schistocerca cancellata. Lineage (NCBI taxonomy): Eukaryota > Metazoa > Arthropoda > Insecta > Orthoptera > Acrididae > Schistocerca > Schistocerca cancellata. The sequence goes on from NC_064631.1 coordinate 676,053,896, forward strand.
TGTGTGGGGTGCGTACTGTAAGACCTTCGGTACACACACCATCAGATTATTTGACTTGTCGCTCTAGTGAAGTAGGCGAGTGTCAGCAATATGTCTCGTGGTCTTATCGTGGCGTGTTTATCTTCTGCCATTAGATCAGACGATAGAAATGCCACTTGCACGCTTAGAGTAGCAGATTGACGGTGACCAACTTTAAACAGAACTTGATTAATTTTCACACATATTTATTACAATAATAACAATCATAAACCTTACTTAACTTGATTCTGGATGCTATTTACAATTGACAATCTGAAGTTCCGTTGGTCTTGGTACGTTAATCTTATTCTCACATATCTCTGATACTTGACAAAGTGTCTATTAATTTATCTTCATGGCTATGTACAGGAATATGGTAATCTTATTAGGTGCAAACTGAAACTTGACTATAGACTAGTACAGACAAATGCAGACTAATGCAGACTAACTAATCAGAGGTCTGTACAGTCGTTATAATACTTCGTGCGTTCAGGTATCACTGTGCGAGTGTGATCCGCGAGGAGAAAAGGTTCTACGTTAGCAGCAATCTCATTGGCTGCGTTACATATTAATACGCGGATCGGCGGAAGCAGAAATTGGTCCATCTCTATGACAGCGCCATCTCGAAGTGCGGAGACGGACGAGCGCTGCGCCTGCACTGTTATGCTTAGCGGGGCGCGCTCTAGTAGGAGAGTTGTGTACGCGCTGACTACGCGGAACTATGTACACAATAATATGTTCACCTTTTTTTTTTTTTTTTTTTTGAGGGGTGACTTTGTTCAATTGACTTAATCTACTGGACAGCTTGCACTATTTGTATAAAGATATTTTGCTCATTTTTCTTTTACGCTTTGTAATTCACATGTTGCAAAGATTCTGCTGCTGGGCAGGAACAGTGATCAGGTAAGACTGACCTTGGGGTTTTACTAAAATGTAGGAATGACGAAATAATGTTTATCTTATGCGGAGAAGTATTCCAAATTTGTAGCGCACTATTTGTAATGTCACTTTTATAAGCCTGTGTCCTTATTGATTGGACATGGTATTTTCCTTTATCGTGGACGATGGAGGAAATGTGCGTTTTAATGGAGCTAACGTGGGAATTTTACGCGCGCCCGTTGAGTAAACAGTGTAATTTACGAACTAGGAACATCCCTCAACTGCTGCTGGAGTGCGTTGCGATCGCGGATACCACGTTGGGACCCACGTACCGTATGCACAAGTCGCATCGTTCCTGAGCGTTCAGCAGCAGGTTGAACTTGGCACGCTCAACATTAAGCTGTCGGCACACGGGCCGTGCTGTCGAACGTTAACGCTTAGTGCGCCAAGTTCAACCCGCTGCTGAACGCTCAGGAACGATGCGACTTGTGCATACGGTACGTGGGCCCCAACGTGGTATACGCGATCGCAACGCACTCCAGCGGCAGTCGAGGGATGCTTCTAGTTCGTAAATCACACTGTTTACTCAACGGGCGCGCGTAAAATTCCCACGTTAGCTCCATTAAAACGCACATTTCCTCCATCGTCCACGATAAAGGAAAATACCATGTCCAATCAATAAGGACACAGGCTTATATAAGTTCCATTACAAACAGCGCGGTACAAATTTGGCATACTTCTCTGCATACGATAAACATTATTTCATCATTCCCACATTTTAATAAAACTGCAAGGTCAGGCTTACTTGATCACTGTTCCTACCCAGTAGCAGAATCTTTGCAGCATGTGAATTACGAAGCGTAAAAGAAAAAGGAGCAAAATATCTTTATACAAGTAGCGCAAGCTGTCCTGTAGATTAAGTCAATCGAACAAAGTCACCCCTCAAAAAAAGGTGAACTTATATTTACATAACATCAAATAAAATAGCATATACTTATCTTAAACTAATAATAAAGTATCAGAACCTAATAAAAACGCGAATGTTCGGAAAAAAATTTGGAAGTGTAAAGGCGCGAACCACCGCCCCAACAAAAAGTGCTTCTGGAGCAGAGACGCTACCCATTACGCTAAACACGTAACTGCTTACGTATAATTAATTATATTGTATTACAGCTTGCTAAAACCGTTAATGGTAGATAATTATGTTACTAACTGAAATTTAATTATAACAAATTGTACCAAGAACAATGCGTTTTTGGTGGATCTTCAGTGTGTCGCTGCCTTCAAATAACCTACTCTCATAATACGCAGGTTACAATAATTCTTTTGCCACGAATACGATGTTTCTCATAATTTTATTGGAACGAATCACACACCTAACAACGGGTTTTCCAGTGATTCTCAATTTGCTGGTGCTCAGAAACGGCATATATACATATAGGTTTGAAATGAACGCCAATATGGCGCCTCACAACTCTGTACTGAAGGGAGACGGCGTGCGTGTGACGTAGGTGGCGCTGTGCCATCTCATTGGTCAACGCTCAGACGCACGCTCAGAATATCTGACATGCCAGATATTGCTCTGCACGTTCGGAAAGACTCCCGAACGTGCTATTTCACGCTATGACGTCAGAAACTCGGCACGCCCAACGCTCAACGTTCGGATGCACGGTCCTTGTGCCTACGGCTTTAACGTTGGACAGCATGGTCCGTGTGCCGACGGCTTTACAACTCTGCTTGGTGTCGGCGACAGGGCATTGTGTTCTCTCGATGGACTGGCGGAGGAGGGAGAACTGCCACACGTGGCCCACGGCAGATAATTTTCCGTGCAAGTTTTTGTCGGCCGTCAGCGGAGCAATCTACGAACGAGTTCGTGCAGAATCCTTCATTAACTGGCTGAGCCCGGGGCGCCTCAGAGGTCGGCAACCCGCCAGCTGCTATGGTCAAGCTCGGCCCCCACTCAGTCATGAGGTCCGCTCCATCTGTGAGGTTTCATTACAGCCGTCTATTCACACTTGACGGAGTGGAACGGGACGCCAAGACATTCCGTACATCACGTCAGGTGGTGGCATTCACACAGACGCCAACACAATGGGACGCAACGGGACGTCGACATCAGAGTTTCTAGCGGAGAAAGTTTTGTCATTGAACTTGGTGTCGGAGAATAATCTAGTCTCGCCATACTCACTCACGCTATGGCAGTGCGTTTTCCGGTTTTTGTCTTTAGATTCTTTATTTTGTCATTTGATTTGTTTCCGTGTCTAATCGCAAAGGTTCCGAGAGGGCTTTGACATTTTTCCTTCGAATGTTCTTCAACAAAAGAGGCCGGATATCTGAAAGCCATAAATGATTTAGGTTGTAAAATACATGGACAAACAAAACGCCTACTCTGTGTACAAATACAACGTTAATTGGTGATGTACACTCCACCTTCAGACCACGAGTGGCCTACCGGGACCATCCGACCGCCGTGTCATCCTCAGGGGAGGATGCGGATAGGAGGGGCGAGGGGTCAGCACACCGCTCTCCCAGTCGTTACGATGGTTGTCTTGACCGAAGCCGCTACTGTTCGGTCGAGTAGCTCCTCAATTAACATCACGAGGCTGAGTGCACCCCGAAAAATGTCAACAGCGCATGGCGGCTGAATGGTCACCCATCCAAGTGCCTGCCACGCCCAACAGCGCTTAACTTCAGTGATCTCACGGGAACCGGCGTATCCACTGCGGCAAGGCCGTTGCCCAATTGGTGAAGCGGTTTTCATTAAATGTCTTTTTAGCGGTGTGAAAGTCAGCCGTCTCAAAGGATAAATATGCAGTTGTTCTCGACGTTATTTGGCACTTAAAAACACACACATGTCCGCATATCGTGGTCGTGCGGTAGCGTTCTCGCTTCCCACGCCCGGGTTCCCGGGTTCGATTCCCGGTGGGGATAGGGATTTTCTCTGCCTCGTGATGACTGAGTGTTGTGTGTTGTCCTTAGGTTAGTTAGGTTTAAGTAGTTCTAAGTTCTAGGGGACTGATGACCATAGATGTTAAGTCCCAAAGTGCTCAGAGCCATTTGAACCATTTTGAACCAAAAACACACAAAAGACCGGCAGTGGATAAGGCAATACGGTTCTATGTATTGTCGTTTAAACAGTGATAGATACGTTTGCACGAATATCTATGCTGTAACAAATAATTGTCAATATATTGTAACAAATAAGCCCTCGGTCACAAATATTAAGTCAAAATTGACCTGGTTTCGACGCTACTATGAGCGTCGTCTTCAGAATTAGACTAACTGTACTAAAACATTAGGTATATAGTACATTAATAAAATTAAAGTTTGTACTGACTCGAAAAGATGCAGTACACTTAGCGGCTCGCCATCTCCCAAGTGTTCATGACGTCGCCTTTCCGGCTTAGATCCTTTTTTAATATGTGACTTGTAAGTACTGCATCTTTTCGAGTCAGTACAAACTTTAATTTTATTAATGTACTATATACCTAATGTTTTAGTACAGTTAGTCTAATTCTGAAGACGACGCTCATAGTAGCGTCGAAACCAGGTTAATTTTGACTTAATATTTGTGACCGAGGGCTTATTTGTTACAATATAATTCTGACACGGTCACTGAACCTTAGCAGCTATGTTCAAAGTTTTAATTATCAATATTTTAAGATGTTTGAATATTTCTTCACTTCTCAGCAGTTTGATTCTGCTGGTGTATTCCGGCTAGCTGAATCACGGACGGTGACTGTTGACCTCACTTTCACCGTTAGGATCTGCTTGACGTTTAACCTAGTGTGAATGTAGTTGCCTGTGACGTCTCCATTCGTTGACATACAGAATGAATCGACTTTTACTCGTCAAATACGTTTTCTCTTATCTCCCACAAATTATGTTCACTGTCACTTCGCGCGATATATGTGGGACAAAGCACTATGTCGCCTCTTGTCCTTGGAATGTAATATCTCTGCGTTTTAACACCTAACATCCTCCATGATCCACAATGCCTCTTTTCTAGCAGATACAGCTGCAATTTGATGAGCATCCCCGCGACTCTTTTCGTCTGAAACGAACCCACTACAATACACGCCGCACTTCTTTGGACCTTTCTCTCTCTCTCTCTTCTTCTTTCCGCCCTTAATTTTACTCTATTTCTAAAGACTTCTGGACAAAGTAGCAATACTTAAGAACCAGTCGAAATTGTTTTAGAAATATACGTAGATTTTTTTCCAAAGAATATAAGTTTGCTACCTTCCTTGTGCTACATCTAGGTGTGTGTGATAATTACACTCTATAAATATTTCCGGACTCTTAGTCCTAGATTATTTACTGTTGTGACTGTTTCAGTTACTGATAACCAATTGTAAAGCGATAGTAAAGTGTCTTGCCACCTATTCATGAGCAGTATCCCCATTTATTTATGGTGAAGGCAACAGACCCGTCCCTTCAGCAGAAGCCATCCTCTATGGGTCTTTTTGCAGCTCTTCAGTTTTGTGTCTTCAGGCCTTTACATAACAGCATCATTCATTAATGGCTTAATGCAAATTACGGCGTTATCCATGAACCAATTGATACAGATCTTTACCATAATGGTCGTATAACTCTTTCTCAGGGTGAACGAAGTTACTCACACTTTTATCGGTTACGACCGTTAATAACCTGATGATGAGTTCTACCTGAGCCTTTTATCGAAGCACATACCTGTTCTTATATTAAGTACACTCGTATTTTGCTCACTAGCCGGCCGGAGTGGCCGAGCGGTTCTAGGCGCTACAGTCTGCAACCGCGTGACCGCTACGGTCGCAGGTTCGAATCCTGCCTCGGGCATGGATGTGTGTGATGTCCTTAGGTTAGTTAGGTTTAAGTAGTTCTAAGTTCTAGGGGACAGCGTAACACATCGTACACTTCAGTTGAAACTTTCGGGCTGCGAGGCCGTGGTCGATGTGTGGAATTTCCACGTAACGTTTCGTCTCCATCTGCGGGAGACATCTTCTGAGGTCGTCCGGCTATTGCCACTGAGACTCCAGGTACTCTCGCATTAATAGAGCGCATAGAGGGCACCACCATTCGTCACGTGATACCGACGGTATGCCTATCTTTGGAAGGTGTCATCATTCTCGATTAAGAGTAATCGATTGTCATTCTGCTGGCGCAACGTCGACATTCATACACTCCTGAAAATTGAAATAATAAACACCGTGAATTCATTGTCCCAGGAAGGGGAAACTTTATTGACACATTCCTGGGGTCAGATACATCACATGATCACACTGACAGAACCACAGGCACATAGACACAGGCAACAGAGCATGCACAATGTCGGCACTAGTACAGTGTATATCCACCTTTCGCAGCAATGCAGGCTGCTATTCTCCCATGGAGACGATCGTAGAGATGCTGGATGTAGTCCTGTGGAACGGCTTGCCATGCCATTTCCACCTGGCGCCTCAGTTGGACCAGCGTTCGTTCTGGACGTGCAGACCGCGTGAGACGACGCTTCATCCAGTCCCAAACATGCTCAATGGGGGACAGATCCGGAGATCTTGCTGGCCAGGGTAGTTGACTTATACCTTCTAGAGCACGTTGGGTGGCACGGGATACATGCGGACGTGCATTGTCCTGTTGGAACAGCATGTTCCCTTGCCGGTCTAGGAATGGTAGAACGATGGGTTCGATGACGGTTTGGATGTACCGTGCACTATTCAGTGTCACCTCGACGATCACCAGTGGTGTACGGCCAGTGTAGGAGATCGCTCCCCACACCATGATGCCGGGTGTTGGCCCTGTGTGCCTCGGTCGTATGCAGTCCTGATTGTGGCGCTCACCTGCACGGCGCCAAACACGCATACGACCATCATTGGCACCAAGGCAGAAGCGACTCTCATCGCTGAAGACGACACGTCTCCATTCGTCCCTCCATTCACGCCTGTCGCGACACCACTGGAGGCGGGCTGCACGATGTTGAGGCGTGAGCGGAAGACGGCCTAACAGTGTGCGGGACCGTAGCCCAGCTTCATGGAGACGGTTGCGAATGGTCCTCGCCGATACCCCAGGAGCAACAGTGTCCCTAATTTGCTGGGAAGTGGCGGTGCGGTCCCCTACGGCACTGCGTAGGATCCTACGGTCTTGGCGTGCATCCGTGCGTCGCTGCGGTCCGGTCCCAGGTCGACGGGCACGTGCACCTTCCGCCGACCACTGGCGACAACATCGATGTACTGTGGAGACCTCACGCCCCACGTGTTGAGCAATTCGGCGGTACGTCCACCCGGCCTCCCGCATGCCCACTATACGCCCTCGCTCAAAGTCCGTCAACTGCACATACGGTTCACGTCCACGCTGTCGCGGCATGCTACCAGTGTTAAAGACTGCGATGGAGCTCCGTATGCCACGGCAAAATGGCGGACACTGACGGCGGCGGTGCACAAATGCTGCGCAGCTAGCGCCATTCGACGGCCAACACCGCGGTTCCTGGTGTGTCCGCTGTGCCGTGCGTGTGATCATTGCTTGTACAGCCCTCTCGCAGTGTCCGGAGCAAGTATGGTGGGTCTGAAACACCGGTGTCAATGTGTTCTTTTTTCAATTTCCAGGAGTGTATTTTGTCTAACTTTAAAACTTCCTATTAAAATTCTTACGGTGTTTGTGAATCTCTATTGCTTCTCTATACATGCGCGCATGATAATGGGATGTTCGTGCTGAAACGTTCCTCTTTGAACAATTGTACTTGACTTCATGTCTGGAGAATATGCTGGGCTCTCTAGTCGTTATCCTGAAGGAAGTCATTCACATACTTCGCCAATATGCTGCCGATGTGGTTGCACTATCGGCCAGAGGGTGGCATTCACGTATCGTACAGCCGTTACGGTGCCTTCCGTGACCACCAGCGGCGTACGTCGGCCCCACATAATGCCACCCCAAAACAGCAGGGAACCTCCTGAAACGTCCCCTTTGAACATTTATACACGACTGTGCTTAAACTGACACACAATATTTTTAGCGCAACGCAATCTGACTTTCAGAAATCCCTACAAAAGAATGGCCCTGACTAACTTTAACCCATACGTTTCACAAATCACTTACCTCACAAAAATCTTCATTACTCGAACTACTGCAATACAGCGAGCGCCACTACTGCCAGCTAAATAAAAGATTCAAACTACTAAAGGCACTAACTACTAATAGGCACAGTTAGCAAATGAAAGATTTTGATAGAGAACAAACAATGTATTTACCTTAATAGTGTTGAAAAGTCATAATATACATAGCAGTTCATGACATCCAGTCTTACAAATTTCAAAACTCCGCCATCTCTCTCCCCCCATCCACCACTGCTGGCGGCTCGCCTCCAACTGCGGAACGCTATGTGCTGTTAACAGCCAACTGCCCAACACTACAATGGCAGACAACAATGAAAACCAGCCACAGACTGCACACAGCACAGCCAGTGATTTTCATACAGAGCGCTATGTGGCGTTACCAATAAAAAAACCTGTACAGTCTACTTACAGTGCTAGAAGGCTTGTCTCATTAAATTTAATTTCGTGGTTCCCATCTCGAAAAACATGCTCAGCTACGGCCGATTTTTCGATGTGTCCTAAGCGACAGTTTCTTTTATGTTCGGCTAAGCGGATGTTTACACTTCTTTTCGTTGTTCCATTACTTACTTGTCCACAACTGCATAGAATTTTGTATACCCCAGGTGTTGCTAGGGGGTGTCGGGCGTCTTTTGCAGTTCTTAAATATTCCTTAATCTTCTTACTGGGTCTGAAGATTGTTTCGATCCCATACTTGGCCAGAACTTTCCCGATACGGTCCGTGACTTTATTAATGAACGGTAGGAAACTTTTCCAGCAGGTGACCGTTGCTGCTCTGGACTTCTGGCTTCTTTTCTTCTTTGATGGAGGGCTCGATCAATTTTCTTGCTGGTTATCCGTTTTTCATGAAGGATGACCGTAAGTTATTTAGTTCATCTTGTAAGTAAGCCGGCTCACAGATTTTGTTGGCTCTGTCTGACACCTCTTGTTTTTGCCTAGGATGATGGTTTGTTCCTTGTGGAGGTATCGATCCGTATGAGTGTTTGTAACAACAACAACTGTACATATGATAAATTTTTTTCTTTCTGAATGTTGATAAATTAATGTAAGCAATGTTTTGAATTTCTTTTTCTTTTCGTATCATGTTAAAGAAACTGTGAACAACGTTTGAAATGAATATTATTATTTATGTTATTTCAAGCAATAATTGTGATCAAAGGGAAGTGTACTTAATGTTAAAACTATTGTGAAATGTGAAAATTGTATTTATAAGCCTGGTCCATACGTAGGAAAGATATTAATATATGTTGAGTAGAAAACCTGTGGTGAATACCCTACCTGTAGGGGAGCGGGAAAAGGTGGAGGCAGGCGAGTGCGGGAAAACGCACACTGGCGCGGTTCGGCACAACGGGCTCAGTAGAACAGTCGGAGTTGGGCATCGGTCAGAGGAACACGTACAGTATCGAGGAGGCTATCCAGGAAAAGTGGATTCCATTGAGCCTCGGATGTGCTGATCCCGACGACTACAGGGCATGGCTATATCCTTAGGCACTGAATTGGAAAGATTACGACGCAAAGAAGAAGGAAAGTGCCGATGCAGTGAGAGCCTTAGCCGTGCTTGCATGCGTGCTGTGCTTCTCGCTGCCCGCCATCCGTCGCACCGACTTGCACAGGTCAAACATTTATTTCATCTTTAGAAGTGTATCTGTGTGGACCAGTGTCGAAACTGTTTCTAACTGTTCAATAATAACGTGACTTTTACCAGAATTGCCTTAGCCATTACTTATCCTGATCACTGACCTAGACAGGGTCCTTACCACATATTGTGCAACCCGAGTATCCCGAACTGAAAGTTTAAAGTTAGTGTTAATGAGAATTATCAGCAGACAAATCTATGATATAAAGAAGTTTAAAGTTCTGTGTGTTATTGCAAATGTTGGTAAAGAACAAAAGTATGACTAAATTGGAAGAGAGTTTTTTTTTAATTGAGTTAGCGATGTTATTTAATTAATTTGAGACAGAAATAATGACAGTTAAATAATTCAGAAGTAAGACAAAAGAGTAGTTATCCATAGATTGATGATCTTGAGTGTTAATTTACCTTCAGTACTTAATAGTTTCAGTATAACGACCATAACAGTTTCAGCCCCCCCCTTTTTCTTGTCTGTTCTTTCAAATCTTGAAGTGTACTGATCAGATTTGAACAGCAAAGTTAAGTTCTATATTAAACCTAAGTGTATTAGTGTTTTTCCAATTTTAATAGTGACATTGTATGTGTGCTTTTAAAATTGCTAATTCTAGGGTAATCTATGCACGATTTCAGTCTGATCAATATACAAAATGCAGTTCGTAGTAATCATTGCTGTGTGGTGTTGTGTAATTTTAGTTCGTCCAAATTAGTACAAAAGAAGAAAACCTTAGTTCAGTAGATTCTTTCAGGTTCCAAACTTTGCCATAAAACGCAGCATTACTACGTGTTATTATGCTTGTACATGCACCCACTTGTACAAGGAAAAACTCACTCAATGCCTAATTAGGCTGGCGACCGAATTATTAATCATTGGTAGTATCTACTGTGTGTATTTCTTGTCCATGCGAACGAGTAATTATACTTTACATTTGCTTGACGCATCACTGTAGTTACTGACTGGATATAAGTCCGAATTGCTTCCAATTAGGTACACGCGGTCAACTTATGTACTAAAATCCTTGTTTATAAGGTGAAGCCCGTGAACTTATTACAGTACAGGCTTTAAAGAGCTAACGTACGCCCGAGCGGGCAGTAGCGTTACATGTTCTTTCTTATATACCTTGTGGCCTAGCGTCCCATCCACCCGTTTAATTACCGACACATCCAGGAAATTGAGATGACCGTTGCTCTCTTTCTCCATCGTAAACTGTATCTTCGGGTTAATACTGTTCAGATGCACCAAGAAGACATCCAGCTCTCTTTCACCATGAGTCCACACTACAAATGTGTCATCAACATAGCGGTACCATTTAGCTGGCTTTTTACTGGCAGTTTGCAGCGCTCGCTGTTCGAGGATCTCCATAAATAAACTGGCAACAGCTGGGCTCAGAGGGCTTCCCATCGCAACCCCGTCGATCTGTTCGTAAAACTCGTTGTTGTACTGGAAATAAGTTGTCGTCAGGCAGTGTTTAAATAAAGCCACAATGTCAGTCGGAAAAATATCTGTTATATATGAAATAGCTTCCTTTACAGGCACCATGGTAAACAATGACACTACATCGAAGCTCACAAGAATATCACTTGAGCTGGCGTTAACCTCCCTCATTTTTTCAATAAAATGCACCGAGTTTTTAATGTAACTGTCCGTTCTGCCAATGTATGGTTGCAGCAAGCAGGCGAGATATCTGGCCACCTCTTGTGTTGGAGATCCTATGGCACTCACAATCGGTCTCAACGGGACCTGTGGTTTATGTACCTTTGGCAGTCCATATAGTCTGGATGGATAAGCTTCCGTTTTGCAGTGTTGTTTTTTATCATCCGAAGAAAGAGAAGATTGTTTTATCAGTTGACTGGTACTTCTCAAAATTTTGGTTGTAGGATCCTTCTGAAGCTTTTTATACGTAGTGGGACCCAAAAGGTCACTAATCTTCTTGTGATAATCTTCGGTATTCAGCAAAACCGTAGCATTTCCTTTATCAGCTGCACGTACAATAATGCAGTAGCCGAACTACCTTAGAAGATGTCTCCCGCAGATGGAGACGAAACGTTAGGTGGAAATTTTACACATCGACCACGGCCTCTCAGCCCGCAAGTTTCAACTGAAGACAACACCGGCCGTGAAAGCCTACATTGTATGATTACATCGTACACTGTCACCGGTGACAGTCCGTCGCCGTTTATTGCGGCATGGGTTACGTGCTCGTCGTCCACTTCTCCGCCTACCATTGAGCAATGTGCAGAAACATGCCGGACGGCAACGGTGTATCGAACGACGTCACTGGGGACAGCAATGACATCAGACAGTATTTTCGGACGAATCCAGGTTCTGTTTGTGTGAAATGATACGGAGGGGGGGGGCGGGGGGGGGGGGGGGGAGCAGCATCACAGTGACTGCATTCGCACAAGATACACAGTACCAACTCGAGGCCTTATGGTGCGGGCGCTATTGAGTGCAACCAGAAATCACACTTGCTGAGTGGCCAGTATAGCCGGCCGGGGTGGTCGAGTGGTTCTAGGCGCTACAGTCTGGAACCGCGCGACCGCTACGGTCGCAGGTTCGAATCCTGCCTCGGGCATGGGTGTGTGTGATGTCCTTAGGTTAGTTAGGTTTAAGTCGTTCTAAGTTCTAGGGGACTGATGACCTCAGAAGTTAAGTCCCATAGTGCTCAGAGCCATTTGTACCATTTTGAACCATTTGGCCAGTATACTGCGACCAGTGTGACCTCCGTGAATGACATCATGTGACCCCTAGCCACACCCTTTCTGCACAACACCCCAGACTCCATTTTCAGCAAGACGATGCCCGACCATATGCTGCTGCACGAACACGTGCCTTCTTGTTGACACTGGACGTTAGCCTTTTGCCCTGGCCCGACAGATCACCAGGCTTGTCGCCAATCGAAAATGTGTGGGATATGGTGAAACGATGGGTGCAGCGTGTAAGCGTACTGTCATATCGCTGGATTGGTTGCGGAGTATCTTTGCGGGCATCCGCGTCTGTAGAGAGTCGAGCACGGGACACGGAACTGTTGGGCTAGGCGCGCACTGGCGATTTTCCGTCGCGCGATTTATTTGTCGCAAGAATGAAACACAGGGGCCCGAATAGGAGCGCGCGCACGTGCGACAAAAAAGTAGCGGCGATTTGAAAGACGCAACCGGCCCTATTTCACGCGTGACGCGATTGTCGCAGGTGTGGAATGATTCTCAGGCACTGGCATGGGCCCGCGCGCACTAGCGACGCAATTTCTCAGTCAGTCGCTCTCCCTCTGTGTTACAAGTTCAGTGCGCCAGCAGCATGTCTGATAACGGGAGTTGCGCTACGGATAACATTGTAAGTTATGTTGTCGATTCAGAAAGACAAATTGCAGAAGTAGAAAAGCGACCAGCTCTCTACAACAGGAAATTAAAAGAATACAGTGATTGCAATTTTAAAGAGAAACTATGGGGAGAAGTGTGCTGCAGCCTAATTCGGAACTGACTTAACTGCCTGGACCGAAAAGACTAACAAAGGTATTTCATGGTTCACTTATTTTATTCATTCATGTAGACATTACAGTTACAACAATTTAAATTTTTTCATATTGCCAAGATACTGATCCTTGTGAAGTCACAAAGTAGTTTGCAAAATAATCCCTTATCTGCATAGCACATGCATCAGCTCTTATTCCTAAAGGCTCACAGCCTTGCAGAAGGCATTCGTACGACTTGTCCTCAGTTCGTACACCGTCATTTCGTCTTACGAAATTATGCAGAATACATGCTTTTATCATTATGTTTTTGCAGTTTTCTCATGAAACAAGTTCGCCAGTTTCGACTTGCAGTAGTGATTTTCTCGATGTATCTGATCAGTAATGTAAAATGGCAACAGCAGTTGTTGAATGAAATGATTCTCTTGATGTATGTAATCAATAATGTAAAAGGGCAATAAAAACTGTTGAATGAAATAATGTGTGCTCACCTCAAAGTCACTGATAAGCGCTCCTCAGGTGGTACACACTTCCTCCATGTCGTATCTTGTTTTGTTACATTCGGTTCTACTGTCTGAAGCAGTGTATCAAAACTATTCTTACTTATTCGATAGTATTGAAAGAATTTATTTTGGTGATTTTGTAATTCTTCGTGTAATTTGTAAAACTGCCCTTTGACTTACAATCGGATGCACCCAGTAACGACATTTGCGCCGCTTTCTCGCTCTTCTTCGTAGTATAAGCGCCACCAAACAAGCTGTTTCGATGAAATCCAAGCTGGTACTGAGAGTAGTTGCGATTTTCCTGCCGCTGTGTGCGCACCACAATGTACTTCCGCGACAGCGATTGTTAAGTCGCGCCGACTGAAAAATCGCCTATGCGCGCCTAGCCTTATGTTGTGTTGTGGGTACCTCTGCACGTGAGAGGCATTGTTAGTATGGAAGTTGAAGTGTTGCTACAAGTGCTGTTACAGAAAAGTGATAAAATATGCAATTGATTCAGAGGAAAGGGCGTCAAGAAGTAATTTAAAAATGAGCAGTGCCGCTGATAACGTATTTGTGTATCCTCTCGTTGCGTGTCGCACTGTACAGTATCAATCATCCGCGCCGTGTTCGGTCTCTCAGAATGAACTAATGTGAATCAGCAAAAATTAGTTGCCATAAAAGAGTGCAAACAAGAGCCAGTGTCTTGTAGCGAGCGTGAGAACGTGCGTTCGGTTATCGCGTTCGGCATCATCAACAATCAACCGCGCCGCGACGGTTACGCGCACACTCGTACAATTGAGAACTGTGAACTGTAAATTTAACCTTGTGAACAGTGTTAAAATTTATTACTAGTGTCAAGGAGGACTGGTATCAAATATCTGTGTGTGCGTGACGAGCGTAAGAACTTTCGTGCGATCATTCGGCTTCCGCATCATCAACAATCACCCGCGTCGTGTCGGTTACACATACGCCCGGTCAGGACTGGTAATCATCCATTAATTGGGATAAACACTCATGAATTAGAATGTAAACAGTGCAACCTACGATTTTATTTTATCGTCTCAGAATATAGTTGTTCATACCAGACGTAGAACAGTGTTGTGTTTTAAGGTTGAGTGGCTCCCCTAACTCGCTTGCATATCTCGATAGATAATTTCGGGCAAGCCAGCAGCAGTGTGGAGCAGAACAGTACGACCGCCGCGGGACTATCAGGTACGTGGTGTGGACAGGGCGCACGGTCGAAACGACAACCAGTTCAAGGATCTCCACCCATTTGTACCCCCGGGCGTGTTACAAGCGTTGTCACCTAGTGCCTACCACTACACGTGAACTTTGGAACCAGGTGAATGCAGCATGGATGGCTAGACCCAAGGACGATATTCTCGCCTTCTACCAGTACGCGTCGATGCCATCTCGCATGGAACATGTTATCAAGGCCCTTGGTGGAACCTGTGCCTACTGGGTACCAGGATACATGCTGACCGAGCTGACTGAAATTCTAACATTTCTGCAGAGCATACTAATGTACATGTCCTGTGAATATTAACGTCCTACCTCTATCCGTTTTCACGGTGTTCTGTTTTTCTTCTGAACATGAGTGTATATTGATTTTCATTTTCCAAAAAGATCATAATTACCGACAATAGAACTTGTCCTTCAATTCTACAACACTGTGAAGTCAATGACGCAGGCCTATAATTTTGGACCACCTTGTTGTATATGGACGTGTCGTAGGATTAATCGATTGCACAACAGACTGTCTTTTTTTTCACCTCGAAATAATGATGTGTGCTTTGCTCTCAGTTCTTCCACGAAACATTATTTATCGGGGTTAAACACAGCAGACGCGGTGATAACAGCAAGCTTCGTCTTCACTTCATTCATGAATTAATGGGAGATGCCACTTTTGCTTAAAGTAGACTTCGTTGTTTTGCGATTTCCGATACCGTATAATCTCTTGAATTTCTCAAGTAGGCCGAAGAAGACTTGAAATTAGCAATGTTCAACTTAGCTCCGATTTAGACGGCCCAATCTTGTTGATGTCCATTGGTAACCCTTCATTGCCTCTCACGTGCAGCTCTACAAGGTTCATATCTCAAGAAAACTCCTCTAAAGAACTGTTGAATATGTTATTTGTTAGAGTTTAGAGATTTATGTTGGTTATTATTAGATTGTAATGGGACTTGTGGCCATCCTGGCACAGTAAATCTTTCGAACAGCTTTTCTTTCACAGTTCTGCTAGTTTCATTTTGGCTCGCATTTATTACTTCATATAAGTCTTTCTTCCATTTACACAGTTCACAGTCAGATTTTAAGAAGCAAAATCGGGTATGCACACTCTTTAACGTTAAGCACACAATGAATATTAATTCAGTTTAATCTCCACTGTTAACACTAACGCCACAGCAAAAGCTCTGCCGGGCGAGCTAAGAATTTGTCAATATTCAACATTAAAAAAAAATACTTACAGTGTGTCTTAGCAGTTAAAATTTTGACTAGGTCTTAATTTGGCAATTTTAAACATTTTTTTAAAAAATAATTGCTGAATAAGATTAAGAAAAAAAGGAGGTGAAGAGTGTGAATGGAAGGGTGAGGAGGAGGAGGGAGGGAGGTGGTTGGAAAAGGGAGGGCAGCCCAACTGTACAGGACAGTTGGCGAGGTGGATGAGTGGGGAGATTTCATCGTGGTTGCTTTTCTTTTGTTCCCGTGTGTGTAGATAATTACTATTTTCATCAGGACGTTTTGTTGTGACCTTAAAAAATGGTTCAAATGCCTCTGAGCACTATGGGACTTAACTTCTGAGGTCACCAGTCCCCTAGAACTTAGAACTACTTAAACCTAACTAACTTAAGGTCATCACACACATCCATGCCCGAGGCAGGATTCGAACCTGCGACCGTAGCGGTCTCGCGGTTCCAGACTGCAGCGTCTATAACCGCTCGGCCACTCCGGCCGGCGTTGTGGCCTTAAATGACGCCAAGTGGACTGGTAGTACAGCGTGATCACGCTGTTCTGAACTTGTGGCTAGCCAAATTCATCGCGAGTTTCTGTGGGTCATAGAATATTAATTACCTACTGCCTCCGTATAACTGGAAGAGATTGGTGGCTTGTTAGAGACTTGTGCCTTTGTTAATCAAATTCCCACGTTTTTTTTGTGATACCTTAGCCTCCCGCTCTTCAGTAAATAGCAGATCTTAGTGCCTACAGCGCTTTTCCAAAAAATGCTTGTATTCACAGTTTTTAAATAATTTTTGCGAATATTTGTAATAGACGAATTTACTTTCGTCTTCATGCCCACCACGTGCCACAACGAGCAATTCAGGCTCGCGTTTCTCCTGAGCCGGTGGTATGAAATAATTCCATTTCCTCTTACGAATTCAGAATAGAAAATTTACTGTAAATATTTACGCAGCGATTGTCCCCTCTTTGTGTGGAATAAACGTGCAAAGTGTAAGAAGTCAATGAATAGCACACAGCTTTCCAACCGAGTGAGTGCCTTTATGCCTGGGTAGTTTCCTCCCTTTGATTTAAGTTCCGTTTAACGCATTTTTGCGATCTCGTGCCTGTACATGAAATAAGGCTACACTCTCTCTGTACGGTTTATTACAGACATGTGGCTGCTAGGTGCAGTGGAGAATGTTACTTTCCCCTCATTCTGTACACGACGAAATGCATAAGTGATTCTTTTGTGTCTGTTCTTTCACTGTTTCATGTATCCTCCAACCTTTCTCGCGCCATACGATGCTATTCTCAACTCTCAGAGCGTAGGTAAGTAGGGTGTGTTAATTCGTTTTTTATAGTGGACCAGGTGAACACATATTTATCACTAGCAGGGACCTCCTGGTTGCTCACATGTTCTTTGTATTCTTAATAATCTATGTTGTTTGTGTGTTTCAGTTTGAATATCGACTACAGAATCGTTGTAATAAATCTATACGAGGTTAACAAACTCCTTTTTTGAACTGCAATGCCACACCAGGTCCTGTACCGTTCCAGGGAATTTACGCCCATATGTTATTAATAGCTGTCCAGAAAGCGTTTGGTTATGAAACGAAAATGTTAGTTAACAGTAAGCGCTGTTCTCTTAACATGTGCTGTCGCTTGTAGCGTTGTATCCGAAATTCATGCTTGCAATTTCGTGTTACCTGTTGCGCACACTACTATGGAAACTCATGTTACAGACCATATACACACATCAAAAAAGTTTTACATCACCCCGGTTCCGAGAGTTCCAGTACCTGTACAGTAAATTGAAATAGAGGTCAACATAAACATAAAAAAATGGCTCTGAGGACTATGGGACTTAACTGCTGAGGTCATCAGTCCCCTAGAACTTAGTACAACTACTTAAACCTAACTAACCTAAGGACATCACACACATCCATGCCCGAGGCAGGATTAGAACCTGCGACCGTAGCGGTCGCGCGGTTCCAGACTGTAGCGCCTAGAACCGCTAGGCCACCCCGGCCGGCATAAACATCATTTCCGCCCTTTTTATTGCTCATGAATACCACACATTGCATGTTGTATCACCATACAGCGAGACCTTCAGAGGTGGTGGTCCAGATTGCTTTGAACACCGCTACCTCTAATACCCAGTAGCGCGTCCTCCTGCATTGATGAATGCCTGTATTCTTCATGGCATACTATCCACAAGTTCATCGAGGCACTGTTGGTCAGATTGTCTCACTCCTCAACGGCGATTCGGCGTGGATCTCTCAGAGTGGTTGGTGGGTCACGTCATAAACAGCCCTTTTCAATATATCCCAGGCATGTTCGATAGGGTTCATGTCTGGAGAACATGCTGGGCTCTCTAGCCGAGCGATGTCGTTATCCTGAAGGAAGTCATTCACATACGAGGTGCATTCAAGTTCTAAGGCCTCCGATTTTTTTTCTAATTAACTACTCACCCGAAATCGATGAAACTGGCGTTACTTCTCGACGTAATCGCCCTGCAGACGTACACATTTTTCACAACGCTGACGCCATGATTCCATGGCAGCGGCGAAGGCTTCTTTAGTAGTCTGTTTTGACCACTGGAAAATCGCTGAGGCAATAGCAGCACGGCTGGTGAATGTGCGGCCACGGAGAGTGTCTTTCATTGTTGGAAAAAGCCAAAAGTCACTAGGAGCCAGTTTAGGTGAGTAGGGAGCATGAGGAATCACTTCAAAGTTGTTATCACGAAGAAACTGTTGCGTAACGTTAGCTCGATGTGCGGGTGCGTTGTCTTGGTGAAACAGCACACGCGCAACCCTTCCCGGACGTTTTTGTTGCAGTGCAGGAAGGAATTTGTTCTTCAAAATATTTTCGTAGGATGCACCTGTTACCGTAGTGCCCTTTGGAACGCAATGGGTAAGGATTACGCCCACACTGTCCCAGAACATGGACACCATCATTTTTTCAGCACTGGCGGTTACCCGAAATTTTTTGGTGGCGGTGAATCTGTGTGCTTCCATTGAGCTGACTGGCGCTTTGTTTCTGAATTGAAAAATGGCATACACGTCTCATCCATTGTCACAACCGCACAACCGACGAAAAGAAAGTCCCATTCATGCTGTTGTTGCGTGTCAACATCGCATGGCAACATGCCACACGGGCAGCCATGTGGTCGTCCGTAAGCATTCGTGGCACCCACCGGGATGACACTTTTCGCATTTTCAGGTTGTCATGCAGGATTGTGTGCACAGAACCCACAGAAATGCCAACTCTGGAGGCGATCTGTTCAACAGTCATTCGGCGATCATGTCGTCAGACTGGCTTGTGCGAGCCTGAGGTTGTTTCAGTTTGTTGTCACACGATGTTCTGCCTTCATTAAACTGTCGCACCCACGAACGCAGTTTCGACACATCCATAACTCCATCACCACATGTCTCCTTCAACTGTCAATGAATTTCAATTGGTTTCACACCACGCAAATTCAGAAAACGAATGGTTGAACGCTGTTCAAGTAAGGAAAACGTCGCCATTTTAAGTATTTAAAACAGTTCTCATTCTCGCCGCTGGCGGTAAAATTCCATCTGCCGTACGGTGCTGCCATCTCTTGGACGTATTGACAATGAACGCGGCCTCATTTTAAAACAATGCGCATGTTTCTATCTCTTTCCAGTCCGGAGAAAAAAAATCGGAGGCCTTAGAACTTGAATGCCCCTCGTACTTCGCCAATATGCTACCGACATGGTTGCACTATCGGCCAGAGGGTGGCATTCACGTACCGTACAGCCGTTACGGTGCCTTCCTTGACCACCAGCGGCGTACGTTGGCCCCACATAATGCCACCCCAAAACAGCAGGGAACCTCCATCTTGCTGCACTCGCTGGACAGTGTGTCTAAGGCGTTCAGCCTGACTGGGTTGCCTCCAAACACGTCTCTGACGATTGTCTGGTTGAATGCATATGTGGCACTCATCGGTGACGAGAACGTTATGCCAATCCTAAAAGGTCCATTCGGCATGTTGTTGAGCCCTTCTGTATCGCGATGCATGGTGCCGAGGTTGGAAAGATAGACCTCGCCATGGACTTTGGGAGTGAAGTTGCGCATCATGCAGACTATTGCGCACAGTTTGAGTCGTAACACGACGTCCTGTGGCTGCACAAAAAGCATTATTCAACATGGTGGCGTTGCTGTCAGTGTTCCTCCGAGCTGTAATCCGCAGTTAGCGGTCATCCACTGCAGTAGTAGCCCTTGGGCGGCCTGAGCGAGGCATGTCATCGACAGTTTCTGTCTGTATCTCTTCCATGTCCGAACAACATCCCATTCATTCATTCCAAGACTCCTGGACATTTCCCTTGTTGAGAGCCCTTCCTGGCACAAAGTAACAATGCGGATGCGATCGAACCGCGGTGTTGACCGTCCAGGCATGGTTGAACTACAGACAACACGAGCCGTGTACCTCCTTCCTGGTGGAATGTCTGGAACTGATCGGCTGTCGGACCCCCTCCGTCTAACAAGCGCTGCTCATGCATGGTTCTTTACGTCTTTGTTCGGTTTTAGTGACATCTCTGAACAGTCAAAGGGGCTGTGTGTGATACAATATCCATAGTCAACGTCTACCTTCAGGAGTTCTGGGAACCGGGGTGATGCAAAACTTTTTTTTGTGTGTGTATATGCATGGTCACTTATCCAAGGTTACATAGGTGCAGAAAATAAACAATTTTTCAGCCTTCAGTTGCAAGGTAATTTTACTCGTTTACCTAGGTTTCGATTCCAGTAATGTAATCTTCTTCAGAACAAAAAATTAAATTATTTTGAGAGCCAAACACTGGCCATGTCACAGATTAAAAATTAAAACAATAAAGACGCATAATCATAAGATTATGTCAGTTAAAATTAAAACCATTAAGGCGAACGTAGACCTATTTCCAAATATAACCTGATTTATTTCTTTTTATTTAAATTATCTTTATATATATATATATATATATATATATATATATATATATATATATATATATATATATATATATATATATATATCACCGGTTGTCGTATGACTATCAAAAGATTATAATTAATGTTAGTCTGGTTGGGAATTTGGTAAGCTAGACTGGATACCTGGTGAAACAGTTGCGCAGTAATGCAAGGTTAACTTCCCCAGACAGCTCACAGCTTTTAACCCGCTTTTATTGTCTACCAGTACCGCTTTCATAGCAAATTAAAGCGACAACGTTACAAGATAACATCTTAACGTGAGTATAGGCAGAGGAAGTGCTCTCGATCATTGACCGCCGTGTACTCATCGACGACTCCCTACCCAGAGGCGAAGTCCAGAATAGTGTACGTTCGCAACAGTACTGTGCCTACCCGTTCTGACTATGAGATCTCCTGAGAGCAAAGACAGCAAGTCCGTCTGTACCAAGACAAGCTGATACTGAGCGACAGTCAAACACGGGCGCTCAGCTCCCCTCCATCGTAATTGCAGAAGGCGGATCATATTCTCGAAACCACAGAATATTCTCCTTCTCTACAGATTCTTCCGAACTCTGACCAACCATATTTTAGACTTTTGTCGTCCAACACGGAAAGTTTGCGAGGAAATACCTATATCCGTTAATTCGGAATTCATACAATGGTGCGCTTCTCAGAGTAAAAATCCTTGGAAATAACCCAACCTGCGTGATTTCCGAGGTGTTCCTCTCTGTGGAGTCCAAGATTTTCAGAGTTTCCAAAGTATTATTCGGTTATCCTTCTGGCCCTCTACCAAACGGGCCGGCCGCCGCTGTACTGTGCTTCAGCGCTCAGGTGCCCCTAACGTCCGTCTTGGGTTACTTCCTGTGTTAAGCCGGACCAGCACACCTGTGCGGGCTTTTCCACCCAGGGCTGGAGTTACGCCTGCCGTTTCGTTTCCACTGGCGTCCCAACCTCTACTAGTACAGGCAATCATTCATTACGCCGTTTTGATAATAAAGACACTCCATCACCTTCCATGCAATAGGCGTTAACGATTATTTACAAGGTGTACGTGACAATGCCATTCTTCTTTAAATATTCATATATACAACCTATTCATATGTACAACCTATCAAATGATACCTAATTCCGATTGTAGATCACGGCAAAGTATGTAGACGAGTGCTTGTAAGGTGCGAAATTATAGCCACCTTACATACTGTCACCTCCAGCACGTGGACGAGTTACGTTACCCCGAATACTTGCACTATGTTCTACGAGGTGCATTCAAGTTCTAAGGCCTCCGATTTTTTTTCTAATTAACTACTCACCCGAAATCGATGAAACTGGCGTTACTTCTCGACGTAATCGCCCTGCAGACGTACACATTTTTCACAACGCTGACGCCATGATTCCATGGCAGCGGCGAAGGATTCTTTAGGAGTCTGTTTTGACCACTGGAAAATCGCTGAGGCAATAGCAGCACGGCTGGTGAATGTGCGGCCACGGAGAGTGTATTTCATTGTTGGAAAAAGCCAAAAGTCACTAGGAGCCAGGTCAGGTGAGTAGGGAGCATGAGGAATCGCTTCAAAGTTGTTATCACGAAGAAACTGTTGCGTAACGTTAGCTCGATGTGCGGGTGCGTTGTCTTGGTGAAACAGCACACGCGCAGCCCTTCCCGGACGTTTTTGTTGCAGTGCAGCAAGGCATTTGTTCTTCAAAACATTTTCGTAGGATGCACCTGTTACCGTAGTGCCCTTTGGAACGAAATGGGTAAGGATTACGCCCTCGCTGTCCCAGAACATGGACACCATCATTTTTTCAGCACTGGCGGTTACCCGAAATTTTTTGGTGGCGGTGAATCTGTGTGCTTCCATTGAGCTGACTGGCGCTTTGTTTCTGAATTGAAAAATGGCATACACGTCTCATCCATTGTCACAACCGCACAACCGACGAAAAGAAAGTCCCATTCATGCTGTTGTTGCGTTTCAACATCGCATGGCAACATGCCACACAGGCAGCCATGTGGTCGTCCGTAAGCATTCGTGGCACCCACCTGGATGACACTTTTCGCATTTTCAGGTTGTCATGCAGGATTGTGTGCACAGAACCCACAGAAATGCCAACTCTGGAGGCGATCTGTTCAACAGTCGTTTGGTGATCCCCCAAAACAATTCCCTCCACTTTCTCAATCATCTCATCAGACTGGCTTGTGCGAGCCTGAGGTTGTTTCGGTTTGTTGTCACATGATGTCTGCCTCCATTAAACTGTTGCACCCACGAACGCAGTTTCGACACATCCATAAGTCTATCACCACATGTCTCCTTCAACTGTCGATGAATTTCAGTTGGTTTCACACCACGCAAATTCAGAAAACGAAAGATTGCATGCTGTTCAAGTAAGGAAAACATCGCCATTTTAAGTATTTAAAACAGTTCTCATTCTCGCCGCTGGCGGTAAAATTCCATCTGCTTTACGGTGCTACCATCTCTGGGACGTATTGACAATGAATGCGGCCTCATTTTAAAACAATGCGCATGTTTCTATCTCTTTCCAGTCCGGAGAAAAAATATCGGAGGCCTTAGAACTTGAATGCACCTCGTAGTACAGCAGAGTCAAACTCAGTTTTCGTGCTATATTTTTAATAAAGTTATGTTTGCGTGCAAGGTGCGTTGCAATACGTTTTTAAACAGGTCTTGAGGAGAGAAAGTGGATTACAGTATAAAAAGTACAGAATAATGTTAAAAAAAAAGACATACTGCTATTCATATCTTTGTAATGAAAAATTTTACAAGAAAGGCAGTCATGATGGTTAATGTCCTCCTGGTAGCTAAAACATATGCTTGATCTATATTTTATTTTGGTTCTGGACAAGAGGATATCTGGCGTGCTCAAGGTAAATGGTTCAAATGGCTCTGAGCACTATGGGACTTAACTTCTGAGGTCATCAGTCCCCTAGAACTTAGGACCACTTAAACCTAACTAACCTAAGGACAGCACACAACACCCAGCCGTCACGAGGCAGAGAAAAATCCCTGACCCCGCCGGGAATCGAACCCGGGAACCCGGGCGTGGGAAGCGAGAACGCTACCGCACGACCACGAGATGGGGGCTGTCAGGAGAGGATCAGACACAATTTCCAGCCTAAATACCTTGGTGTCACACTTGATGAGTCGTTAACATGCAAAAAATATCTGAGGGTAAAACACTAGCCAAAAGCTAAAGACTCTGAATAACATAATAAAGAAACTGACTGGCACAAGCTGGGGTACGGAAGCTTCCACTCCACGAACTGAAGCTCTGACACCAGTATACCCAGTAGCCGAATACTGTGCCCCAGTACGGCAACACAGTGCTCGTACGAGGAAACTAGACGTCCATCTGAATGAATCAATGAGAATTATTAGGAACATGGCTGCCAAGGAGGGGAAGGAAGCTAATGTGCACTCCCTGTTCATGACGGGGGGAGTCATTCGGGATGTGGGAAGGGTGCTTCTGGATACCATGAAGAGTACAGGGAGCAGCCAGTTGCAGATCGTGGCCCATGTCGGTACCACTGTCGTGTGTCGCTTTGGATTGGAGTGATTCTCTCTGGTTTCGGGTGGCTAGCGGAAATGGTAAAGACTGCCAGTCTTGCCTGCAAGATTAAGGCGGAGCTCACCATTTGCAGCATCGTTGATAGAACCGACTTTGGTCCTTTGGTGCAGAGCCGAGTGGAGGGTCTGAATAAGAGGCTCAGGCGGTTCTGTGACCGTGTAGGCTGCCGATTCCTTGACTTGCGCCATCGGGTGGTGGGTTTCCGGGTTCCGCTTAGTAGGTCAGGAGTCCACCACACAAAGCGGGGCTACACGGGTAGCGGGGGCTGTGTGGAAGGGACTGGGCGTTTTTTTGGGTTAGAGGGTATCAGGAAACCACAGAGAGGGCGTATTGTCGTAGCTGTGTTGGGAAAGAACGAGAGCTCCAAGCCCTAATAGAAATCACTGAAGCTCAAATAGCTATAGGCACAGAAACCTGGCTAAAGCTGGAAATAAGTTAAGCCGAAATTTTTTCAAACGATGTGACACTGTTCAGAAAGGATAGATTAAATACATTTGGTGGTGGAGTATTTATTGGTGTCAGAAGAAGTTTGCCTTGTAGTGAAATTGAAGTAGATAGTTCCTGCGAAATAGTATGGGTAGAGGTTATACTTGACAATCGGACTAAACTATTAATTCGATCGTTTTACCGACCCCCCCCCCCCCCCCCCGACTCAGAAGATATAGTTGCTGAACAGTTCAAAGTAAACTTCAAATAGATACCGCTTTCATACAATTATAGTCGGTGGTGACTTCAACCTACCCTCGATATGCTGGAAAAATTATACATTTAAAGCCGGCATCAGACATAAAACGTCATGCGAAATTGTACTGAATGCTTTCTCAGAAAATTACTTTGAACAATTAGTTCATGAGCCCACTCGAAGCGTAAATGGTTGCGAAAGCATACTTGAGCTCTTAGCGACAAATAATCTTGGACAAATAGTGAGCATCGTGACAAATGCAGGGATTAGCGACCACAAGGCTTTTGCTGCTAGGCTGAATGCCGTAACACCTACAACCATAAAAAAAGAAACGCAAAGAATACCTATTTTAAAAAACTGTTAAAAATGCTCTTAACGCCATTTTAAGAGATAGTCTTCACTACTTCCGATCTGATCATATAAGCGTAGAAAACTTGTGAAATGATTTAAAAGAGATAGTATCGACAGCAATTGAGAGATATATATAACATAAATCCCCCAGATCGCTGTTGCAGAAACTGAGGAAAAATCATGCCAAATTTAAAATAACGCAAAATCCCCAAGACTGTCAAAGTTTTATAGAAGTTCGAAATATAGCGCGCACTTCAGTGCGAGATGCTTTTAATAATATCCATAACGAAACTCAGTCTCGAAATCTGGCAGAAAACCCAAAGAGATTCTGGTCGTACATAAAGCACACAAGTGGCAAGACGCAATCAATACCTTCACTGCGCGATAACAACGGTGCTGTCACTGATGACAGTGCCACTAAAGTAGAGTTATTAAAAGCGATTTTCCGTAACTCCTTCACCAAAGAAGACGAAGTAAATATTCCTGAGTTCCAATCAAGAACAACTGCCAAGATGAGAAACATAGAAGTAGATATCTTCGGTGTCGCAAAGCAGCTTAAATCACTTACTAAAGGCAAGGCTTCTGGTCCAGACTGTATACGAGTCAGTTTCCTTTCAGAGTATGCTGATACAATAGCTCCATATTTAGGAATTATATACAACCGCTACCTCACAGGAAGATCCGTACCTAAAGACTGGAAAATTGCTCAAGTCACAATACCCAAAAAGGGAAGTTGGAGTAATGCGTTGAATTACAGGCCCATATCACTAACGTCGATTTGCAGAGCGGTCTTGGAACATGTACTGTATACGAACATTATGAAGTACCTCGAAGAAAACGATTTATTGACACATAGTCAGCACGGATTCAGAAAATATCGTTCTTGCGAAACACAACTAGCTCTTTATACTCGTGAAGTAATGAGTACTATCGACAGGAGATGTGAAACTGATTCCATATTTTTAGATTTCCAGAAGGCTTTCTACACCGTTCCTCACAAGCGTCTTCTAATCAAACTGCGTGTCTATGGAATATCGCCTCAGTTTTGCGACTGGATTCGTGATTTCCTGTCAGGAAGGTCACAGTTCGTAGTAATAGACGGAAGGTCATCGAGTAAAACAGAAGTAATATCTGGCGTTCCCCAAGGAAGTGTTGTAGGCCCTCTATCGTTCCTGATCTATATTGACGATAAAGGAGACAATCTTAGTAGCCGTCTTAGAGTGTTTGCAGGTGATGCTGTCATTTGCCGTCTTGTAGAGTCATCAGTTGACCAAAACCAATTGTAAAATCATTTAGATAAGATATCTGTATGGTGCGAAACGTGGTAATTGGCCCTGAGTAAAGTAAAGTATGAAGTTATTCACATGAGTACAAAAAGAAACAGACTAAATTTCGATTACGCAATAAATCACACAAATCTTAAGGCCGTAAATTCAGCTAAATACTTAGGGATTATAATTACAAATTATCTAAATTGGAACGATAATATTGATAATGTTGTGGGTAGAGCAAACCAAAGACTACGATTCATTGGCAGAACACTTAGAAGGTGCAACAGGTCTATAAAAAGACTGCTTACACCACGCTTGTCCGCCCTATTCTGGAGTATTGCTGTGCGGTGTGGGATCCACATCAGGTGGGACTGACGGATGACACCGAAAAAGCAGAAATAAGGGCTGCTTGTTTTGTATTATCGGGCAATAGGGGGGATAGTGCCACAGACATGATACGTGAATTGGAGTGGCAATCATTAAAACAAAGGCGTTTTTCGTTGCGACGGGATCTTCTCATGAAATTTCAGTCACCAGTTGCGAAAACATTCTGTTGGCACCTACCTACATAGGGAGAAATGATCATCACGATAAAATAAGAGAAATCAGGGGTCGCACAGAAAAATTTAAGTGCTCGTTTTTCCCGCGCGCCGTTCTAGATTGGATCAGTACAGAGACAGCTTGAAAGTTGTTCACTGAATCCTCTGCCAGGCACTTAGTTGTGAATAGCAGAGTAACACATAGATGTAGATGTATTGCGGGTACACTAAAATCCACACCGATCCCTTGACTGCACGCTATCAGTAACATTCCACCACTTGAATTGCGAAGCCCAGAAGCAATCGATGGAGAATGGAGAAAGCTGCATCATCCCACTACCTCCAAGATGTTTCGAATTCATACAGTCTGAAATGATCCTCCTCCAGACCACCTAATATCTCGCAGTTCAGTGTGGCATAATGGAAAACACAACAGGAAGTTTGACCTTAAAGAAGAGTGGTGCAGGACATGGAATGCTGTAACAATGAAACATCAAGGTGTTCAATATCCACCTGCCATGACTATGAGGATTTGATCTGAAGAGAAGTGAGTGGACACGATTGAATAGGATAAGGATCGTTCACACCAGGAGAAACTCTCTGATGCAGAAATAGAGATTCTGGGATTCTCCAGCTTGTGGTTGTGGAGCCCAGGAACAAACCGTTCAGCATATTATCAGAGACTGCCCTTTGAGGAAGTACCCAGGAACATTGAGTGATTTTATGAATGCTGCTCCCTGTGCTATAACTGGTTGCATTCAAAAGATGTTGAACTCTGACTAAGTGTGCCTAATCTTCTAGATTAAATGTCCTCCTTTCAGTATTACGCAATTATTAGCTTTAAGAATTTGAACATATTTGCTTGTAACGTTCTTTATAAAAATGTGTATGTGTTTGTTTGTCTTATGCAAATTTACTGTGTAATGTGTTGTTGAGCAATTGACTTAACTTGCAAAATCAATACGCAATGCCCACATTGAAATCAGTCCCTCTGAAATGTACCCAGTCTTGTGAGCAGCGAGACCTATGGACCTATACAATAAACTGACGAAATTCCCTATACAAATAAACAGTGAACTAAATTTTCCTTAGCTCTATAGTCGCAACAGATGTAGTCTTGGTATTGTGTTCTCTCTACAGTAGGCATAGAAAATATTCAATCTTGGTACAGCGAGGTGCAATGGCTGCCGCAGAATAGCTTCGTACAAATAACATCAGTAGATTGGCTGATAAATGAATAACTTTGCAAATGTTCATTGAAAATACTGGATATTGGGTCAGCTCCTTGCAATTCTGCCTGCATTGAAACTGTTACAAACATTAATACTTTTCTTATTCTCGCACATTTTTCTGATTCTGATTGAAAAATGATTTCTTTAAAAAAAATATTCATTGGAGTTAAGTAAACACAACATGGAAGAGGATGAGGTACTGATAAGGGGATATGCTAAGACCAAATGCTTCAGTTTGAAAATACTATTCAAAATAAAGTTTCTCCTTCAGAAAATCTGATATGAAACATTTTACATTAATTTCGAATCAGTGAACTTCTCAACCTACATGAGAAAAAGTCCGACATCGTCTGACAAGATAGATTCCAAAATTTAACTTCTCTGTATCAGGATTACAAAAAACACAAAATATTACAAATCGGATATACCTAATCAACCTATACATTAAGTCTGATGGAAAATCCCTGGTTCCTACATTCAAGGATCAGTATTGTAAAATTCAGCGAAATTCACATTGCGTTGCAACATACTTAAAACTAAATACACAAAATTTCATTACCTTACAAATGTGTTCCAGTTGTTTTCCCTTTGAGTTGCAGTAGCAATTCATTACTCTTCTCTAATAGTCACGGACAATGGTCAATATTTGTTAACGGTCAGTATTACTTCAGTCCTTGATAATCTTATAGCCTTACAGATTAATAATAGATAGACCAACAATTAAATTCTCACAGCCTGCAACTATCTGTAAGTCTTACATCCTACCTATAACAGAATGCAACGGCAACTAACTACTGTTGTCCGCGCGACCTACTTTCAATCGCTTCTGACTCTCAGGCAACATCTTTGATTTAGTGGTGTCAAAGATACAATCTCTTCTACATACGATAACCGTTTCAGGTCATTTTTCATGAAATACGAGGGTGAGTCAAATGAAAACCTTAAATTTGTATTAACAAATCGAAATCGCGCGCCGTTATCCTGTAAGTTGGTAAGCGTGCTACAAACAGCGTGCAGAATGGCCTGTAGGTGGCAGCATAGTGCAGACGCACACATACCGTCGCAGTATCAGTATGCGACTTGCACCAGCGTTCTGTTATTCGGTTTTTGCGTAGTGAAGTTGTGAAATCTATTGAAATTCGTCCTCGAATGAAGGTTCAGTATGGTGATGCATGTTTGTCACAGCAGCAAGTCTACGAATGGAGTAGGAAGCTCGCAAATGGTGTGACTTCAGTGGAAGGTGCTCCTCGTCCAGGTCAGGCACAACGAGTTGTGACTCCACAGAATGTTGCACCAGTTGAAGCCACAGTGAAGGAAAACCGCCGAGTGACACTGAATGACACTGCAGCATGTTTGCAGATTAGTCATGGGTCAGCATACTACATTGTGCATGATGTGCTCCAGTTCCACAAAGTGTCTGCATGATGGGTGTCACGGCAGTGGACCCCTGAAATGAGAGAACGACGTGTTAATGCTTGTGAAGAACTTCTTCCGCACTTTGAACGAGAAGGTGATGGCTTCCTTGCAAGAATCGTTACTAGGGACGAAACCTGGGTTCACTTCCACCAACCGGAAACGAAGAGAGCGAGCAAGGAGTGGCGCCATTCCTCATCACCAAAACCAAAGAAGTTTCGAACAGAACCATCAGCAGGGAAGGTTATGATCACTCTCTTTTGGGACGGAAAAGGCGTCATTTCGGAGCATTACATGCCTAGAGGGACCACTGTCACCAGTGCACAATACACAGATCTCCTAAAAAATCATCTGCGGCCTGCAATCAAATCAAAGCGACGTGGATTACTGTCAGCAAGTGTTCTTCTGCAACGTGACAATGCAAGGCCCCACACTGCCCCGTACAACAGTTGCAACAATCACAGACCCGCGTTTGGAGTGTCTTCCTCATCCGCCATACTCATCAGACCTTGCCCCAAGTGATTTCCATATGTTTGGACCACTCAAAGACACATTGAGAGGAAAGAAATTCCGTTCTGATGAAGAGGTACGCCACGCAGTGCATGAGTGGTTCCTCGGACTACCAAAAGAATTTTTTTCTGAAGGAATTTATGCACTTTGTAAGCGCTGGAGGACTTTCATTGAGCGTGGGGGAGATTATGTTGAAAAGTGATACAGCTTTGTACCACTTCTGCACGATAAATAGTATTTAAAAAAATATTTAAGGTTTTCATTTGACTCACCCTCGTATATCACAGCATCGGGCTCCAGCCTAAATCGTTAAATGTGTAGTTGTAAACTGTATGTATTTCTCAATATTTGCTCTTGTCGCCATACGATGAATAAATAAAGAAAGTGTAAACAAATTTAGTCGAATTTTCTGTGGAGGGGTGGACGCCGGATGCTACGGTGGTGCGGTGCGTATTTTCGGTTCAAATGGTTCAAATGGCTCTGAGCACTATGGGACTCAACTGCTGAGGTCATAAGTCCCCTATAACTTAGAACCACTTAAGCCTAACTAACCTAAGGACATCACACACATCCATGCCCGAGGCAGGATTCGAACCTGCGACCGTAGCATTTTCGGTGTGTGGGCAGCCCAGCAGCAGCCAGCCGGGGCTACGGCCTACTTGAGGCGGCCGGCGGCAGCGACGCAAGGTCACGGCCACCGCCTGCACCACCGGCAGCGGCGGCGGCGGCGGCAGCGGCAGAAAGCCACCTGCGGGCAGAGCACTTTCTACGGCGCCCCACACACACACACACACTGACGGGCGCGCACCGTTACCACACCCTCCGCAATTACGGCAGTCGCCGTTCGTCTCTTGTCTTCTCTCCGCGTGCTCGCTTTCACTTGTCGGTTGTCGCTGAAATGAGCTCTTGTGGCTCCACCACCGAGGCGGAGCTCTTACTGTCCGTAAAGCCTAACAAATAAGTCTATCGCCGTGTAAAAGTATCAGTAGTGTCATCGCCCAGAGAAATGACGACGCAAAACCTAGGACTTAAATAAAATGCCAAGGATTCTCAAGGAGAAACGACGTTGTGACTAACGCCTTCACCTGCTGAACTGATAGCTTTACTCGTTACTGGTTGCAGTCTACGTGGCTGTACTCAGGTGTCTGAATGTATACAGCTTTCGAAAGATGCATTCAATAACAGACGCAATTATTACACGAAAATTACGAAAGTGTACTGAAAGGTTTAGTCGTAAAATGCTCACCAAAGCTGAAATTCGTTTATGTGCCTCAGTGTTATATCATTGTCAGAGACTGATTACAATCGATTAGTAAGCTTCGATATAGGCACATCACCTGCCAGAGTAGACGAGAGCCCTAACGCGCTGCTTCCTGGACTCGGGTAAGCGCGCCGGCCGTAGATCGAATCCGCCCGGCGGATTGACGACGGGAGCCGGTGAGCCAGCCAGCATGGATGTGGTTTTTAGGCGGTTTTCCTCATCCCGCTAGGTGAATACCGGGCTGGTCCCCACGTCCCGCCCAGTTACATGGCATGCAGACATCTGAACACTTTCGCATTATTCCATGGATTACACTAGTCGCAGACATTTGGGGTACACTAATTCCGTCCTGTGGGGTACGGGGTGGCGGCAGGTAGGGCATCTGGCCACCCCTTATAATTAACGTGCCAAATCCGATTAACCATGGCCGGCGGGACAAGGTGTAAGCGATACATAGATAGATAGATATACGCACATCAACAAAAGTCGAACTTGCTGACAGATTAAAACTGTGTGCTGGACCGAGGTTCGAATTCGATAGATGAGGTACTGCGGATTTGAAGACTTGAGGATGGGCTGTGAGTCGTGTTTGGGTAGTTCAGGAAATTGCTAGACTCTTCCACCAGCATCAAAGTAATCTGGCGCGGAAACGGAATCAGTTCCAGTTGACAGATAGTGTTGAGGACTCACACTGCACAGGTTGTCCACGTTCGACAAGTGCACAGAACGTATTTCTGGATTTCCGGAAGGCTTTTGACACTGTACCTCACAAGCGGCTCGTAGTGAAATTGCGTGCTTATGGAATATCGTCTCAGTTATGTGACTGGATTTGTGATTTCCTGTCAGAAGGGTCACAGTTCGTAGTAATTGACGGAAAGTCATCGAGTAAAACAGAAGTGATTTCAGGCGTTTCCCCAAATTAGTGTTATCGGCCCTTTGCTGTTACTTATCTACATAAACGATTTGGGAGACAATCTGAGCAGCCATCTTCGGTTGTTTAAAGGTGGCGCTGTCGTTTATCG
Organism: Schistocerca cancellata; assembly: GCF_023864275.1. Taxonomy (NCBI): domain Eukaryota; kingdom Metazoa; phylum Arthropoda; class Insecta; order Orthoptera; family Acrididae; genus Schistocerca; species Schistocerca cancellata. The sequence goes on from NC_064631.1 coordinate 676,086,721, forward strand.
ACTGATAAAGTCATCAGAAGATCAAAACAAACTGCAGAACGATTTAGAAAAAATATCTGAATGGTGCGAAAAGTTGCAGTTGACCCTAAATAGCGAAAAGTGTGAGGTCATCCACATGAGTGCTAAAAGGAACTCGTTAAACTTCGGTTACACGATAAATTAGTCTAATCTAAAAGCCGTAAATTCAACTGAATACCTTAAATTCGAAAGAACACACAGAAAATGTTGTGGGGAAGGCTAACTAAAGACAACGTTTTATTGCCAGGACACTTAGAAAATGTAACAGACCTACTAAGGAGACTGCCTACACTACGCTTGTCCGTCCTCTTTTAGAACACTGCTGCGCGGTCTGGGATCCTTATCAGATAGGACCGACGGAATACATCGAGAAAGTCCAAAGAAAGGCAGCACATTTTGTATTATCGCGAAATATGGGAGAAAGTGTCACAGAAATGATACAGGATTTGGGCTGAAAATCTTTAAAGGAAAGGCGTTTTTCGTTGCGACGGAATCTTCTCACGAAATTCTAATCACCAACTTTCTCCTCCGAATGCGAAAATATTTTGTTGACACCGACCTACATAGGGAGGAACGATCACCAAGACAAAATAATGGAAATCAGACCTCGTACGGAAAGATATAGGTGTTCATTCTTTCCGCGCACTGTACGAGATTGGAATAATAGAGAATTGTGAAGGTGGTACGATGAACCCTCTGCCAGGCACTTAAGTGTGATATGCAGAGTATCCATGTGGATGTAGATGTAGATGTAGAACGAAAGAGATCTACTACCATGGGCTGAGTGCTCTAGAACTGACTTCGGCTTCGAATAGACTAAAGGACGTCATGCATAGCACAAAGTTAGGAGACGGTCTCGCGATGCGAATCTCCATTCCCGACAAACATGTCGAGCACCACGTCGTATACCACGAGACTATGGACTCCGTCACAGATGGGCAAAAAAACCGTGTAGAATGGACGCTCCAGGATTGGCGTCGGGTTTCTACCCTAATGATCGCAGAGAACGTTTCTGGAGACACCCAGTAATATCGAACGCCTCCAACACTGTGTCCCACATACACAATAAGATGGTGGTGCAGTGATGTTCTGGGGTGTTGGCATTGCATGGAGTCACCGTACGAGCACGGCTGTTGAGGCCAATCTCACTCGTCAACGGCAGAGGATCAAGTTCTGCAACCAACAGTGGGACCATAGGGCTAACATTTTGGTGACAACATCATTTGATGAATGCTAACTCATTGTCCATCATGCTGTTCTCGTGAACACGTTCCAGCAGCATGCTAAGATCAACAAAATGGAGTGGTCTGCCTGTTCCCCAGACATAAGCCCAATCAAAAATGTGGGGGATCGATTGAAAGGAGCTGTTGTTGTGGACGTCGACGAAGACTATGTACTCTGTGCGACTTACGCAGAATCACCATTGGAGAATGGGGCAATTTGGAACAGTGATGATCTTACGGATGGTATTCCATAACGGATTTAAGCCTTCATCCCAGCAAGGAGGCGTTCGGTATGTATAGACGTTGCTCAGGAGAGATATGAAAAACTCCCTGTGAGAAAAAAATTCGATTTGGTCGTTACGCAAATTTCTGTTTTCTTGATTTGATGATCTGTGCACATTGTAAATGAATATATACATATGCCTCAAAGTCCATTTTTGTTTTCGCGGCCATGAATTTCGAAACAAAGGGGTGATGCAAAATTTTTGTTTATGTGTGTATGTTGCCTGTTGGCTTTCGTCTCGGGATCTTATGCCGATGTTTGTTTGATGATTTTTCTGGTGTTTCACCTGCACGGTCGGCTGGCATTGTCAAAGATTCCTCCTCCTCTGCAACAAATCCGAAAAATGAACTTTGACCAAACAATTACAGAGAGCTGAAGCGGTAGAAATTAGACTTTTAATGGCTTTCGCAGTATACAAATTAGATCATAAAAGCAACAGTGAGATAACATAGGAACTCCCATGTTCTAGGAATAGTAAAAATGATCCAACAATACAGAAAGGAATGGCTTGACCATCTACGCCGGGCTTTGTGGCCGAGCGGTTCTAGGCGCTTCGGTCTGGAGCCGCGCGACCGCTACGGCCGCAGGTTCGAATCCTGCTTCGGGCATGGATGTGTGTGATGTCCTTACCTTAGTTAGGTTTAAGTAGTTCTAAGTAGGGGACTGATGACCTCAGATGTTAAGTCCCATAGTGCTCAGAGCCATCTGAACCATTTGAGTCAACCTGGACCCCGCCACTCACTAGTGGGCATTCCAGCTTTCATGGTGGGCGGCAAGTGGCATTTTCATTGGGTTTTCATAAAATGTTGACATAAAGGATTTGGAAAGTAGTTGTTATTATATGCTTTAATTGCTGTAACTATGATTTACAAATTTTATTAAGTACAGTTCATTCCCTACTTTATAGTTCACCAATACCGTGGAACCAATTTGCCGCTTAAAAATTTTTGCTACTAATAGAGATACAAAAGCGGATGGTAGTTAAAAAAGGTTGACTACCTCTGGTTTGTGCTCTTCATCCGACATTACTTTAGGAACGTCATTATTTTTGTTATTAACATTGCTCATTTTCGATTCGTCTCTCTAGCTATATAAACTGTTAAACAAATCATTCTGTCTGTTGTTAGTTACTGTACGTTCTGTCATATTAACTGATGAAATGCGAATCCTACCCAATATTAAGCCTTTTTTCATCATACTTTTGTCGTTTTCAGTATAACTGTGGAGCTTTCTACTCTTTCGTATTTGTCCCATTCTATAAACTTAGACCTAAACGTCATTAAGACTCTCAGCAATTATCTAAGTAACTTCTAAAATAGTGGTACCCAAACTCTCTGAGACCATGCGACGGACTTTTTTTTCTTTTTTTTTTTTTTACGTGCGTGCTTGCGACGCACCAATTGCGACGGATTATACGTTGGTGCTGCTGCAATGCAATTTGTTTTATAATTTTTGTTCACCTACCTCTTTAGAGCGGTAGATCTTCGCACGCAAACTCCAGACTGCAGCTACTTACGAGATCACAGAAAACCAGTGTTGAGGAAACTGTAACCTCATAGCTACACGCCGGAGGCCGCTATAAGTAAAATTTGCTGAAAATTGTCTATGTACTTTAAAGAAATGATTCGGAAAGGGGATGTTACTCGTACTTTACATGAAGTTCAAAGTTAAACCTTCAATAGATCTTTATTGCCGTTAAGCAAGTTCATCAGCCCACATTTACGAAAATTACTAAAGTTTCTGGTCACAGTTATCACCATACCTAAAACAGCCAGAACTTTTACCTTCCCAAATTCCGAAACCAATGACTTGTAACACAGTCAATGAGCGGCCAATTACTTCTGCACACGATATTCAGTGGTTGTCTTTAGTTAAAGTTTATGCTCACCATAAAATACTCAGTAAGGATATACTCAGTACCGCCACGCTTTATAATTCAAAGTTCACTCGCGATTTTCATCGGAACGAATTATCACAACGCTCTAAAGTTTTCATAAACAGTTTCTGGTCCCAACCAGATACCATTAACACTGGACCATAACGCGGAAGTCATCCCAAGACTTCATCTTACACATAATGCGAAAACTCACATCCAGCACAACCGCCTCCAATCAAAGCTAGCTCGCGACTCCCCTCTCACTCTCCCACACTCCAAACCATATCTCCTAGGCGGCCAACCGTCTCTCTTCTCATTGGCTGTCAGCACTTACGACCAATGAGAACTCATTTCTAGGGCGCGGCTCGCGCCAAAATTTAGCAAGCACCAACCACTTCTCTAGGCTCATTGACGTCATCAAATTAAGTAACACAAAACTCTCTAATTAAATAAACAAAATAAAATGAACTATAAGCTTTACTCTGCATCTGGAAATTTATTATGTAGTCGCGAATGTTCTGGCTGTCTTATACATAAGTACACATACTTGGAAAACGGACATTCACTAGTAGGGGAACCACTAGTGGATTCGTTCCCACGTTACAGAGTTGGAACACTTGCCAGTTCCTGTAGAGAATTACATGAATGATTTTTAATAATGCCGAACGTCCCACATACTCTCACGCACGCATTCTCAATCACACGCACCATAACACACAGTACACATATTTACTTAGAATTCTTGAAATTATTATTATAGAGAAATCACAGAGGTTTTCTGAAACTAAAACTTTCGAAATTTATATATGAACACTGAAAGTGTTATCAGATCATCGTACATAGTCACTGAAGGTGAACTATTACGTCACTGTATTTATTTAAATTCTTGACTGTCGGAAAATTACGTTTTTTTATGAAATTTTACTAACTTCCAAAATACAACTATTTTTGATTTCAGACTTTGACATATTGTTTGTTTTCACAACAGAAGAATGTACATCAAATATGACGTTCCTCAGGTTATACCTTGATTAGTTACTAAAATTTTAGTTTCGTGTAATGTAAGTGGCCTGCCAACGCTACTCCACTGCTTTCACACGCGCAGCTGCAACAGATGGTCGTGACGTCACTCTGCAGGACAACTCGTCCGTTACTGACCGTATAATACTCTACCGGCTTACATTGCAGCCCACGTACATTCTGAAGTAAAGCTTTTAATAGACAAATGGGCGATCGCGCACTAGTTGCGACGCCACAACCATTAGCCCTGAAGGAGGTCAAATGGTATCCAATACATTGGATAATCAATAACTAACATTCCTCTTTCAAACTGACAGATGATTTATAATAGTGATCAAATAAATGAAACTTACACGTTTTTTACGGTTTTAACTGCAGCAAGAGAATAATGCGTCTGTGGGGTGTTTGGCTCTGCCTATTTCTAACAATACTTTTTCATATTTGGTTTGGTGTCCAACACCGCACATCTGAAGTCATGCCGTAAGTCCATTCGGTCCTTCACTTTTGTTTCCATCGCTACGATGGTCCCGGGTCTGTGCCCATACCTGTACGCTGCGTGTGTAGTCGGTATTCTTAAGCGTTCTTCATACAGCAGCAGCAACTAATCACCGATCTTTCGCCAAAATAATACCGGTTGTGTTTCAAGGAAATCTGTTTGAAGTGTGTTGCATTTTCGAGGTCCGAGAAATTGTGCTTCCTCTCGAATTTCACTGTCTGGTCTTAGATCTAATATTTTTACTTGCCAATTTTTTCAAATCAGAAAAACAATTGTTATTACAATTTGTTAATGACGACGAGTGATAACTATTACCACTGGAAGGACAACAACAGAAAGAAACAGAGGAGTGAAAATGGTCTCAGGTGCTCTTGATAACACGTATAAAATTTCAAAATAAAGCTTTTACTGTGCATGAAGTTTACAAACAGTTCGTTTTCCCAGATTTTTACTTCTGAAACTGAAACTTGACTGGTTAACTCGAAAACCATTCAAAAGATGGGGCGGGTCAGCGACTAATGGAGTGATGCACATTGCAAATTACTGAGAGAGACGAGAATGCCAATAAATGGATTTCTTCATTTATTCGTGTACGACCCACATCATAAAGTATATAGCACCTGAAAAAAGCCAAATACATAATTTAAAATGCAAAATGCATATGTTTATATAAAAACATGCTACTCAGAACAGAAAGACATATTCTAAACATAAGATATATTTCACTCATCCAAAATTCGGTGTAGGCTGCAGCTGTCTCAGTATAATTCAGAAGGTCTTTTTGAGTGCATTCTCTGGGTGCAGCGACAAACGAGCATTTTAGAAGGTGTTCCGTTGTTTGTGTTTCAGCGCACTCACACTTGTCGGTGTCTGTGAAGCGCCACCTTTCATAAGTTGTTTTGATCTCTCCGTGACCGTACGAAGTCGGTTCAAAGTGTTCCAGTGTCTCCAGTCTAGGTAGGAGCCCTGGAGTAGAGCTTCCTCTGTGATAGAGGCTTCTGGATATTTTTCTTGCCATGATGATTTTATAGAAGTTCCAGTTGGTTGCATTGAATACATGAAACTTCGTCTAGATTTAAGCCTTATGGGCGTGTGATGCTGGTCATTCATCTGTTTGTTCCTTTCTTTCGAACTCAAGAATAATCTTGTGACATTTGGTAGGGCAGCAGCCGGTAATGAATATAAATGCTCCAGTCTAGTAGGTCTTAGGCAGCCAGTTATCTTCCTGCAGGTACCGTTTATGAAGTCTTTATTTCTCTGGTGTGACGAGGGCTTTTGCAAACTGGGCGTCCATACTCAGCAATGGAAAAGCAGATGGTGAGTGCTCTGGAATGAAATACGTGAGCCGCGCTCGGCTCGTGTTCATGCCATTTATTGTCTGTCATCTTCTATTACGGTACTGCCGCCTCATTTTCTTATTCAATTTTCTGGCGTCATTAACTTCCTGCCGTACTTGTCCGTGAGCGGCAGCAGCAGCGCGTATCGATAAGTGCGCTGTCGTACCATCTCTGGAGCGACGGCTAGTATTTCTGGGTCGTCGTGTGTCTGGCAGTGAGTTCGGGACGGACCAGCAGTGCAGTCGGCGACGGAGCGCCGGTGAGGCGCCGACAGCCAGTGCTCGCCGACCGCCGGCGACACGCATGAACTGTCCGACGGACGGAGATTGGAGCGGGACGACCGTTGGTTGGTCGTTCGGTTGCTCGTCTCATCGCCGACGTATATTTGATCCTTTCACGGTTTCAGGACATGGGGAGTTGGTGGGTTGGCGTGGAGCAGCGAGTTTGGCGGCGTAGTTTGGCCGAGGCCGCTGGCGGCTTCCACGCGCGGTCGGAGTATGTGGCGCTGTTTCCATCGTTACGAGGTCCGTGGCTCACCGATCCTGGACACGAAAGTTGAGTTTTGACTTAACCTACCAGCAAGTGACGACTGTTCACGTCGTGTCGTTTGGATTTCGTTGTCGGCTGCTGGGATATTCCTGCGAGCAGCAATGTGTGTTTCAAGTCGGCAAATTTCAGCCACCCTCCGGTGGAGTTTAACTGTATTTAGTTATTTGAATTGAAGTGCACCAGCGGAATCTTCTGACTTGTGGCCGTTAACGTTCCGGTTACGTGCCCTGGCCGCTGACGTAAATTCAGGCAGTGTATTTTGCTCATCGTGTTGTCGCTGTCCAGCACGGTGTGTAGTTTGACAGCTCAATATACACTCCTGGAAATTGAAATAAGAACATCGTGAATTCATTGTCCCAGGAAGGGGAAACTTTATTGACACATTCCTGGGGTCAGATACATCACATGATCACACTGACAGAACCACAGGCACACAGAGACAGGCAACAGAGCATGCACAATGTCGGCACTAGTGCAGTGTATATCCACCTTTCGCAGCAATGCAGGCTGCTATTCTCCCATGGAGACGATCGTAGAGATGCTGGATGTAGTCCTGTGGAACGGCTTGCCGTGCCATTTCCACCTGACGCCTCAGTTGGACCAGCGTTCGTGCTGGACGTGCAGACCGCGTGAGACGACGCTTCATCCAGTCCTAAACATGCTCAATGGGGGACAGATCCGGAGATCTTGCTGGCCAGGGTAGTTGACTTACACCTTCTAGAGCACGTTGGGTGGCACGGGATACATGCGGACGTGCATTGTCCTGTTGGAACAGCAAGTTCCCTTGCCGGTCTAGGAATGGTAGAACGATGGGTTCGATGACGGTTTGGATGTACCGTGCACTATTCAGTGTCCCCTCGACGATCACCAGTGGTGTACGGCCAGTGTAGGAGATCGCTCCCCACACCATGATGCCGGGTGTTGGCCCTGTGTGCCTCGGTCGTATGCAGTCCTGATTGTGGCGCTCACCTGCACGGCGCCAAACACGCATACGACCATCATTGGCACCAAGGCAGAAGCGACTCTCATCGCTGAAGACGACACGTCTCCATTCGTCTCTCCATTCACGCCTGTCGCGACACCACTGGAGGCGGGCTGCACGATGTTGGGGCGTGAGCGGAAGACGGCCTAACGGTGTGCGGGACCGTAGCCCAGCTTCATGGAGACGGTTGCGAATGGTCCTCGCCGATACCCCAGGAGCAACAGTGTCCCTAATTTGCTGGGAAGTGGCGGTGCGGTCCCCTACGGCACTGCGTAGGATCCTACGGTCTTGGCGTGCATCCGTGCGTCGCTGCGGTCCGGTCCCAGGTCGACGGGCACGTGCACCTTCCGCCGACCACTGGCGACAACATCGATGTACTGTGGAGACCTCACGCCCCACGTGTTGAGCAATTCGGCGGTACGTCCACCCGGCCTCCCGCATGCCCACTATAAGCCCTCGCTCAAAGTCCGTCAACTGCACATACGGTTCACGTCCACGCTGTCGCGGCATGCTACCAGTGTTACAGACTGCGATGGAGCTCCGTATGCCACGGCAAACTGGCTGACACTGACGGCGGCGGTGCACAAATGCTGCGCAGCTAGCGCCATTCGACGGCCAACACCGCGGTTCCTGGTGTGTCCGCTGTGCCGTGCGTGTGATCATTTCTTGTACAGCCCTCTCGCAGTGTCCGGAGCAAGTATGGTGGGTCTGACACACCGGTGTCAATGTGTTCTTTTTTCCATTTCCAGGAGTGTATAATCGGTTGTGGGCGCCAATACTTTCTACATTGTTCCATTGAACTCCTTGTTGTGTGCTGGTCGGGTGGAGCGGAAGTTACCTTGTCGGTGGGTCCGTTGACTGTCGGTCGGTTTGGTTGTTGTCGGATCGAGAATGATTGGGCCGACTGCCTGTCTCACCTAAGAGAGCGTTAGTGTTTGAATTCCAGTCCGACCCTCGGAAACTTCTTAGCGCTGTTGGGTGTACTGCCTTTTCTTATTTGTTCTTGTTGTTTGTATTTGTATGGCTTCTAGTCGATTTTTAAATTAAGGTTGTTTTGCCCTTAAGGTTTGGGTCTTCAGCTTAATTTAAAGAACTGTTTTAAAGTAAGACCTTGGCCTTTTAAAAATTTATTTTGGTTTGAGCCTTAAGTGATGGCCCTTCAGCCGATTTTTAAATTAAAGTTATTTGCTCTTAAGGTGTCAGATTGTTTGGGCCTTCAGCCTAATTGAAAGAACTGATTTTAAGATAAGGCCTTCTGCCTTTTAAATTTCTGATTTTGATTTGAATCTTATTTGAATCTTAAGTTATTGGCTTTCAGCCGATTTTAAATTAAAGTGGCCTTGCCGTTAAAGCATGAGATTGTACGGCGCATTCAGCAAGTAAATTAATGCTGTTTTTTTTTTAATTCTTGGATTTTGTAATGTTTGGTCAAGTAAATAAAGTTGTACGTTCGAGTGTAACTGACAGCCGCTTATTTTAGCCCCTTTCCTCAATTTAAACTACCTGTCCTGTCCTGTCCTGCGGGTTTAGCAGGGCGTCTCAATACGTTTGCGTTTGTGCTCCACTTTGCAGATATCCATTTGTTCAATATGCCATTACGTGTTTGTGTTTTAGCTTTTGTTTTCTCGATATGTTTCTTATATGTTGAGGTTCTGTCGAGAGCGATGCTCAGATAGGATGGACGAGGACAGATGTTCAACAGCATACCACTCCGAATGACGTCAAATTTATTTCCTGCATACCAGTTAAGGGGGTTACAGCAGACGTGTTCCTGATTGCGACTGCGCCAAGTCTGATGCTAATCTGGTACCAATCTGCGAATTCTGCTACGAGACGAGCCATATCGGATCAATGAATGTATTAAGGAATAGTCTAGAGTGGAAGACGCAACTACGACAGAGATTGAAAAAGTGGGGGATGGCTGAATAGCAGCCAGCAAGATGGATGGTTAACGGCCAGAGGAAGTTCTTTTGTGGTTTGCAAGGAATAACAGAAGACTGAGAAGACAAGCGAATGGCAACAGGAAATAAGCAGTAGGAACAGGGATTCATATCGATGAAAGTCATAATGAGTGGAAATATCTAGAGGGCTTTTTTTCCAGTAGTGGGTGTCCACTGTCTGATTATATGTTAAAGTCTACAGCAATAAGGACAACAGAGATTTCTTTCCAAAAACGATTAATGTAGAGTGGTGACTAAATCATCATGGAACCCATTTTGATCTTACCCCTCAGAAACTTTGATTATACTCCTCAGGGGTAATTACGTCCAGGTCGGGAACCACTGCCCTGAAATAACGGTTGGCTTTTTGATTAATTTTACTGATCACTTTCTTCATACTCTCACTCCCAGCACTAGGAATAATGTGTTTGTGTCTCACCTCCAAAGACGATTCTTTTCCAGATAGTAAAGCGCATGAGTACAAAGTTTGGTTGAACCAATCAAAGTGTTCTAAAGTTCCCACTGTAAACCACAAGAGTGAGGTGGTTGCGTTACCCCCGGACCGTGGCGCTACAAGTAGTGAAACATCCCCTTAGAAAATTTTTATAAATGACTGGAAAACCTCAACGTTATTTGATTCCCCCCCCCCCCCCCCCCCGAAAGGCAAGGGTCGGCACACAGTTTTAATCCACCAAGAAGTTTCACTATTGCGGAAATTTGAAGAACTGGCATTCGAGGTCGACTGCAGAACGATTCTACCGCCACCGATGTATATTTCGCGTAAGGACTCTTTATTCACATGAAGTGCTGAGTGCTATTGACAAGGGATTTCAGATGGATTCCTTATTTCTGGATTTCCAGAAGGCTTTTGACACTGTACCACACAAGCGGCTCGTAGTGAAATTGCGTTCTTATGGCATATCGTCTCAGTTATGTGACTGGATCAGTGACTTCCTGTTAGACAGGTCACAGTTCGTTGTAATTGACGGTAAGCCATCGAGTAAAACAGAAGTGATTTCTGGCGTTCCCCAAGGTAGTGTTATAGGTCCTTTGCTGTTCCTTATCTATATAAACGATTTGGGAGACAATCTGAGCAACCGTCTTCGGTAGTTTGCATATGACGCTGTCGTTTATCGACTAATAAAGTCATCAGTAGATAAAACAAAACTTCAAAACGATTTAGAAGAAATATCGGAATGGTGCGAAAAGTGACAGTTGACCTTAAATAACGAAAAGTGTGAGGTCATCCACATGAGTGCTAAAAGGAACTTGTTAAACTTCGGTTACACGATAAATTAGTCTAATCTAAAAGCCGTAAATTCAACTAAATACCTAGGTATTACAATTACGAATAATTTAAATTGGAAGGAACACATAGAAAATGTTGTGGGGAAGGCTAACCAAAGACTGCGTTTTATTGGCAGGACACTTAGAAAATGTAACAGACCTACTAAGGAGACTGCCAACACTACGCTTGTCCGTTCCCTTTTAGAATAGTGTTGCGCGGTGTGGGATCCTTAGCAGATAGGACTGACTGAGTACATAGAAAAAGTTCAAAGAAGGGCAGCACGTTTTGTACTATCGCGAAATATGGGAGAGAGTGTCACAGAAACGATACAGGATTTGGGCTGGACATCATTAAAAGAAAGGCGTTTTTCGTTGCGACGGAATCTTCTCACGAAATTCCAATCACCAACTTTCTCCTCCGAATGCGAAAATATTTTGTTGACACCGACTTACATAGGGAGGAACGATCATCAAGATAAAATAAGGGAAGTAAGAGCTCGTACGGTAAGATATAGGTGTTCATTGTTCCCGCGCGCTATACGAGATTGGAATAATAGAGAATTGTGAAGGTGGTTCGATGAACCCTCTGCTAGGCACTTAAATGTGATTTGCAGAGTATCCATGCAGATGTAGATGTAGAAGGACCAAGAAGGTAATAAGATAAAAGTTAGGGCTCGTACGGAGTCCTTTAGGCAGTCGTTTTCCCCTCGCTCAGGAAAGAAAATGACCAGTATTGGTACACGATAGCCTCCACTATGCACCGTACAGTGACCTATGAAGTATGTATGTAGATGTGGTCAATGGTGAGGGTGCTGTGTGCGACTCAGCCCACAACAGAAGTTCACAGGTAAGAGAAACATACCGTGTCTACGGGAAGAAACCTTTTTGGAAATTTCCTGTCAGCCCATTGTCGGCAGACAGCTTGGTATAGCACTCTATACCGCAGGCCACGCTCTTGGACACAGAATATGTGGTCTGTGGAGAACGACTGCGTCAGGGCGACACAAATACACCAAAGACGTCGCTGAAACATACAGAGTCAAAAGGAGCCTGCCAGTCGTAGAAGGAACTTTCCTAGTGCTAGAAGCGCACTGTGTGTTTGAGGGGACTTCATTTGGAGGACGAACAAAGTGGCGCCAAGTCAACCTAGAGCAATCTATGAACTTGTAACGCTACACTCCATTTGTTGGACAACTCACAGTGGAGGAGCCGGTGAGAGAAAACAAGAAGAAATGAAAAGCAAGACGTGGAGAACGCAGTGTCCCAGTTCTGGTCGGATGGGGCCTCGGAGAACAATTCATGGCGAGAGTATTTCTGTTCTATTGGATTCTTGAAGGACTGGAGACAGTTCACTACTCGTCACTGTTTTGAGAGGTAACCTCGCCAGTGGCAGCCACTTCCACCCGCTGTGGCCTGCGTGCGTCAGCAGCCTACCCTAGAAGGCGGCAGTCCTCTGGCGTTCATCAGGCTCGCCTCGCTGCAGAACAGGACCTGAAATAACGTTTGTATTTAGTGTCAACCAGCAGAACGCCCTGATTTCCGAGCAGCCAGTGAATATGTTTTTTTTTTCCAAAATCAGTTATTCACTCAAATATTTTTTTCCTATAGGGGAACTCGGGGCAGAACGGGATAGCGGGGCGCAATGGGAAATTGCTGTTTTCTAGACTGGACAGTGCTGCAACCTGTTGTATGGACATGTAACTACACTCCTGGAAATAGAAAAAAGAACACATTGACACCGGTGTGTCAGACCCACCATACTTGCTCCGGACACTGCGAGAGGGCTGTACAAGCAATTATCACACGCACGGCACAGCGGACACACCAGGAACCGCGGTGTTGGCCGTCGAATAGCGCTGGCTGCGCAGCATTTGTGCACCGCCGCCGTCAGTGTCAGCCAGTTTGCCGTGGCATACGGAGCTCCATCGCAGTCTTTAACACTGGTAGCATGCCGCGACAGCGTGGACGTGAACCGTATGTGCAGCTGACGGACTTTGAGCGAGGGCGTATAGTGGGCATGCGGGAGGCCGGGTGGACGTACCGCCGAATTGCTCAACACGTGGGGCGTGACGTCTCCACAGTACATCGATGTTGTCGCCAGTGGTCGGCGGAAGGTGCACGTGCCCGTCGACCTGGGACCGGACCGCAGCGACGCACGGATGCACGCCAAGACCGTAGGATCCTACGCAGTGCCGTAGGGGACCGCACCGCCACTTCCCAGCAAATTAGGGACACTGTTGCTCCTGGGGTATCGGCGAGGACCATTCGCAACCGTCTCCATGAAGCTGGGCTACGGTCCCGCACACCGTTAGGCCGTCTTCCGCTCACGCCCCAACATCGTGCAGCCCGCCTCCAGTGGTGTCGCGACAGGCGTGAATGGAGGGACGAATGGAGACGTGTCGTCTTCAGCGATGACAGTCGCTTCTGCCTTGGTGCCAATGATGGTCGTATGCGTGTTTGGCGCCGTGCAGGTGAGCGCCACAATCAGGACTGCATACGACCGAGGCACACAGGGCCAACACCCGGCATCATGGTGTGGGGAGCGATCTCCTACACTGGCCGTACACCACTGGTGATCGTCGAGGGGACACTGAATAGTGCACGGTACATCCAAACCGTCATCGAACCCATCGTTCTACCATTCCTAGACCGGCAAGGGAACTTGCTGTTCCAACAGGACAATGCACGTCCGCATGTATCCCGTGCCACCCAACGTGCTCTAGAAGGTGTAAGTCAACTACCCTGGCCAGCAATATCTCCGGATCTGTCCCCCATTGAGCATGTTTGGGACTGGATGAAGCGTCGTCTCACGCGGTCTGCACGTCCAGCACGAACGCTGGTCCAACTGAGGCGCCAGGTGGAAATGGCATGGCAAGCCGTTCCACAGGACTACATCCAGCATCTCTACGATCACCTCCATGGGCGAATAGCAGCCTGCATTGCTGAGAAAGGTGGATATACACTGTACTAGTGCCGACATTGTCCATGCTCTGTTGCCTGTGTCTATGTGCCTGTGGTTCTGTCAGTGTGATCATGTGATGTATCTGACCCCAGGAATGTGTCAATAAAGTTTCCCCTTCCTGGGACAATGAATTCACGGTGTTCTTATTTCAATTTCCAGGAGTGTATTTCTCCGAATGGAAGGGAAGTTGGGGCAGCCATTTTGATTTTGACTGTAGTGCGAGATCTAAGTGAATTATTGTCCGTCACGTTACCGCTTGCGTTGTTCTAACGTTTGGTGAATTTCAACGTCAGGTAAGCTGTTAATTGTTAATTGCATACCCTAAAATGACACATTCCCTTAAAGTGCATGGCATTTGTTATACTTTAGTTATTTAATACGATTAAATACGTCAGTTATTTCACTCCATAAAAGTTCTTAACCTTAAAAGTGCTCTTGGGGCGGAACGGGACGGGGCAGAATGGGATAGTATCCCGTTCTGCGCCGTCATATTTTGATGCAAGTAGAAAGCAAACTATATTCTTTTTTCTTTCCCCCTTGCTGTTCCAGATGGTGCGAATGTACATGAAAAAGACTGATAGACAGCAATTGGACGTAAAAGGGACGGAAATGGCAGTTTCAGCCATTTTTAAAAGCATCTGAGCAGTTCAACGTACCGAAATCAACATTGGAAAGATATGTGCGTAAAGCTACGAATAATCCTGACTACATAATTGACAAATCAGATGGGAAATTTAAAAAGGTGTTCACTGCAGAACAAGAACATGAGCTGGTAACATATCTCAAAGCAGACTTTTTGGTCTAACAATGAAATATCTGAGATCACTAGCCTATCAACTAACCGAAAAAAAGGGATTACCACCCAGATTTGACAAACAAACCTGTCTAGCTGGACTAGACTGGGTTAAAGGATTTATTACGAGGCATCCTACACTGTCTATTCGCAAGCCAGAAAATACTTCTGGTGCTCGAGCAATGGAATTCAACAAAATAGCAGTTTCACAGTTTAACTCTCTTCTCAATAATGTTATCGATAAGTACAAGCTGACTGCTGACAGAATATTCAACTGTGATGAAAGTGGCTTGACAGTTAATCCTAAAAGTCAGTCGAAAATAATAGCACTTAAAGGGAAAAGGCAATTAGGAGCGGTAACCTCTTCAGAACGTGGCATATACAGTCAATATGAAGAGAAAATACTGATTTGTGGTTATTAAGCATTGTAAATTTTCAGAATGACATTAAAATATTTTATTATTTTGAATGATGACTTCTTAATTGTTTAAATTACACATTCCTTCGTGTGAACTGCCTTTTATACAACATTTTGTCATAATTTAATACGATATTCAAATTCAACGTTCATGCAATAATTTAAGAAAAAATAACCTTAGCCCATTCTGCCCTGTGGGTGGGGCAGAACAGGAAATATGCAAGACTTTCTTTGAAAAATTGTAAAAAATGTATTGTTTTAAGTGATTTTAAAATAAGGTACATTAGGTTACGCTACAAGGTGGTTTCTTTTATAACTTTAAGAAGTGTTTCCTTGTGTTCCCTTATTTTATACAAATTGTTAAACATTAAGTATCCCGTTCCACTCCGAGTTCCCCTACGTAGGTACCGGATCATTTATTTCGGAATGCAACACAATACTACGAATCTTTAAATAAAATTATGTTGTTTAAAAAACAGATCGTACACGATTTAAACAAATGAATAATAGGTGAAAATAGTGGACAATTCTTAAAGTGGAATATACATGGAGTTGTATATGAAACAAATCTAATAAATGACTGATCTAAAAGAAATCAAGTATCTGCATCGAAAGAATATGAAATTCGTAAAAGGCTGTAGTATTAACGGTTATGAAAGGAACTACTAAATAACTGACTATGTGAGAAAAGTTATAAAATCATTCCTGTATAAAGAGGTTAACTGTGGCTGTGAACGTGAAACGTATTAAGCGTTGGTAATTTATAAAATGATAAGATTCGTGGTGAATTCTCATTGGTCACTCTTTGTCCAGCTGTTTCGAGTTTGTTTTGTTTTACATCTGTTTTGAAATAAACTAGGATGAAGAAAAATCAGTGTCGAGTTGTTTGAGCACAAACCTTGTGCCATTAGATTCTACGAATAAGGTAAGTACACATTCAAATTTGGAATTTCAACTATTTAATTGCCCTTTTTCATCATTATCATAGTTAGTACACTGTCAGTTTTAATCAGAAATAATGCACCAGCCATTTTCATTGAGATGAAATTAGTATTTGTTGTTACTTAGATGGGAAAGGAACGTTAAAAGCGGCACTATCCCAACTCTACCCTTACTTATCGCCATCTGCATATCACACTGCGATGATGCCATCGCTGCATCCCATTCTCAGTTCGTAGTTAGCACGATGTATGCAGCTCATCTAGCAGACGACTGAGTTCCCCGCCTGGTAATTGCTTGTTTCACTAACTCCAGCAGCGAAAACTTTCCAGTATTTGCGCAAAGAAGCCTATTGACGTAAAGTGCGGACGAGGCAGAGAATTTAGACATCACGTGGGGCGAATGCAGCCCGATTAACTTCGTGAACGAGGAAGCGACAGCTGAAGGCGCAACTCCGGGGCCATTGTTTGGCGCATGCGCTGTAAGGAAGAAGAGCTGTGTGCTGTTCCATACGATGAACGCGATAAACAAGCAGGAAAGCACACAGCGTAATCTGCACTGAGTGATCTACTAACAGCGACATTATCTCTTTTGTGTGTGGTGAAAACTAGCCATTTGCCGGGATCCCACCTGTCTACTCTCAGTGCTAAGTCTGAACCGGAATTGACGGGAGATAACCTACTTTACATTTCTGCCGGTTGCTCTAATAGCGATGCAGTTCACAGAGGTTAAAAAATGTACTGATGCCATCTACCCTTTAACCATCACCATCATGAGATTGCGTATTGCACTAGTAAAATTCTCTATCTATATCTACACTCCTGGAAATTGAAATAAGAACACCGTGAATTCATTGTCCCAGGAAGGGGAAACTTTATTGACACATTCCTGGGGTCAGATACATCACATGATCACACTGACAGAACCACAGGCACATAGACACAGGCAACAGAGCATGCACAATGTCGGCACTAGTACAGTGTATATCCACCTTTCGCAGCAATGCAGGCTGCTATTCTCCCATGGAGACGATCGTAGAGATGCTGGATGTAGTCCTGTGGAACGGCTTGCCATGCCATTTCCACCTGGCGCCTCAGTTGGACCAGCGTTCGTGCTGGACGTGCAGACCGCGTGAGACGACGCTTCATCCAGTCCCAAACATGCTCAATGGGGGACAGATCTGGAGATCTTGCTGGCCAGGGTAGTTGACTTACACCTTCTAGAGCACGTTGGGTGGCACGGGATACATGCGGACGTGCATTGTCCTGTTGGAACAGCAAGTTCCCTTGCCGGTCTAGGAATGGTAGAACGATGGGTTCGATGACGGTTTGGATGTACCGTGCACTATTCAGTGTCCCCTCGACGATCACCAGTGGTGTACGGCCAGTGTAGGAGATCGCTCCCCACACCATGATGCCGGGTGTTGGCCCTGTGTGCCTCGGTCGTATGCAGTCCTGATTGTGGCGCTCACCTGCACGGCGCCAAACACGCACACCACCATCATTGGCACCAAGGCAGAAGCGACTGTCATCGCTGAAGACGACACGTCTCCATTCGTCCCTCCATTCACGCCTGTCGCGACACCACTGGAGGCGGGCTGCACGATGTTGGGGCGTGAGCGGAAGACGGCCTAACGGTGTGCGGGACCGTAGCCCAGCTTCATGGAGACGGTTGCGAATGGTCCTCGCCGATACCCCAGGAGCAACAGTGTCCCTAATTTGCTGGGAAGTGGCGGTGCGGTCCCCTACGGCACTGCGTAGGATCCTACGGTCTTGGCGTGCATCCGTGCGTCGCTGCGGTCCGGTCCCAGGTCGACGGGCACGTGCACCTTCCGCCGACCACTGGCGACAACATCGATGTACTGTGGAGACCTCACGCCCCACGTGTTGAGCAATTCGGCGGTACGTCCACCCGGCCTCCCGCATGCCCACTATACGCCCTCGCTCAAAGTCCGTCAACTGCACATACGGTTCACGTCCACGCTGTCGCGGCATGCTACCAGTGTTAAAGACTGCGATGGAGCTCCGTATGCCACGGCAAACTGGCTGACACTGACGGCGGCGGTGCACAAATGCTGCGCAGCTAGCGCCATTCGACGGCCAACACCGCGGTTCCTGGTGTGTCCGCTGTGCCGTACGTGTGATCATTGCTTGTACAGCCCTCTCGCAGTGTCCGGAGCAAGTATGGTGGGTCTGACACACCGGTGTCAATGTGTTCTTTTTTCCATTTCCAGGAGTGTATATTTACTGAACCATCAGATGCTCTCAGCATCATAGGATATGCTAACAATTGGTAATTTAACTGGCACGAACGTTGATATATTGCAACAATACTAATGCTGCACAAAATTACGACGTGCATAGGAACGGCTTACAGTCCGTGTCATCCGTATATAGCATACGGATGCTTGTTTCAGCCACTGCAATACTGCGTAGATACGATGCAAAATGGGACGTAAATCTGTCATCTCAGGACCCAAATATGGTAGAAAGAACAAGAGAAAACATGACACTGTTGAAGGGAACGGATAATGTTGAGAAAACACAAACGCTGTATAGTGGAAGAGAAAAATTTGACAATGATCATTTTTTGACAGTCAGAAAATTCCAAGATTACAAAGAAAGCGGGAACGGCTTACATTCAAGCACGTTTATAAATCAATTCCAGATCAGCGTACCAGAGCATTGACCACTTAGACATAAACTTGACTTAATTTGGACGGCGCAATAGCGGAAACCATGCAAAGAGTAGCAGCAAACTGTCAATCATATGAGCAATTTAAATCAGCATTCTTGGAGCGATACTGGTCCACAGAAACCGAAAATAGAATAAATGGTTATTGGAAAATTCAGGAGATAAGAAACCAGTTAGATTTTTCGAAGAAATGAAAAAAAAAGAGTGTTTAGTTAATCCATACAGTGATGGGAAACTGATACGAATGTGCACAATGAAGTTACCGTTACGTTATCAGCAGCTATTGTTTGGTAGGACAGGAGATAATATACAAGCATTTAAAGGAATGTTATAAGAACTTGAATTCATTTTCAGTGAAGATGACGCGAAGAAACAACGTGCAGTCAGAGAAAACAGTGGTAGGGGGAATAACAGCAACCGGTCAGGCTTTAATAATAATTACAATGGCAATGATAATGTAGGAAAAAGTAATCGTTTTGGGAGGAGTGGCAATCGCCCATGGGATAACAATAATAACTATGATTTTGGAAACGCACGGAGGACGAACAATAATTATGGTTTTGGTGGGCCGCGGATTTACAATAGCGAATTTGGTCCTAGAAACTTCGGTGGTAACTATGATCAGAGACATAATCTCTGTGCAAACGAAGCCGGAAGGTTTAGAGGATTTCAACAACAAAATCCTCCTTACTCAGGTGGAAATGGAATAGACAGAAAGCAGAAATGTTTGGAAAATCACGCTTCAGCAGGACAAAACACGCAAAATGAACCGGTACAGGAAGTCAAGTTGAGGCCACCAAACCCAGGTAAAAACAGAATTGACGAAATGAACGGTACGAAGACCAGTCACTAGTGATTCAATCGAATAATGAAGTTAATTATATACTTAAATGTGTAAATTGACATTGTTTTAATCAGCAAGATTCTGACATAGGTTTAGCGAATAATCGTATACAAACACCAGTATGCTGGGGTTCAATTGATTGGGAATCGACCGATGATGAGGAACAGGAGTTATTAACAGTGAATATAGACAGTAGTACAAAACTTGATGACGACCCGATTGTAAAAGATGTAACTCAGTTATATGAAACGGAGAGAGAAATAGTATGCCAACAGAAAAATCATTAGGTCTGCATCACGTGAGTCATTTAAAATTGTATAAGGTTAAACAAAAAAAAGAGTAATTCCACACGAGAATTTAGTTGTATTAAATGAAGTGAGATTTACTCATATATAAGCCACATACAAGCTTCATAACAATGGTTTTGCGAAAGTGTTAGAGACTTGACACTCCCGAGGAATGGGAGATGACTACTCACATGAAAACCTGGAGACGAATACACCACTGATGAACCGAATAAAGATTCGTCAAATGAAGAATAAAAGTTTTTGCTGCCGAGAATAGATCTCCATTACAATGTCGCCATAGACATATGCGATATGGAACAAAGGCAATCACGCATTCACGACACGCTCAGGCCTTCAGTAACCTTTCTCTCTGCCGTCCACGCCCAGCGGAGACGCGACGTGAAGCACGGCCGATAGTCATTCCATGTTCGACGGGGGCACGTCGAAACACACGAAAAATGAAATGACAATTTCAATGAACCATGTTAAAGAGGTAGCAGAAAGAACTAACTGTGACAGACTAGTATCCGAATAAAGGGAAATAAGAAAAATGTTTGCGATTGTGTTTAAAAATATTTGCATTGCAAGACTTTTATGTGTTAGCAACAGATCCTTATTGCTTGGCGATGTATGTAATAATTTTTACCTTGACACAACGATAATATTTCCTAGTAGTTCATATTTTTCAACGTGTTTTAATCAAGAAAACCTAAAGTTAACATTTTTGGAAAGGTTAAGATTCTAGTGTGTGATAGCTTATTCAAAAAAGGGAGGATAGATAAATACAAATAGGTTTAGGTATTCCATGATGTCTAAGTTTTGTAAGTAATTAATAAGATTAGAAATTTAATATGTTTGTTAAAGTCAAATTTGAAAATTTCTGTACAGTTATAAAGCATAGATTTAAAGATTTTGGGGAATATAAACATGTTCATGAATAGGATTGTGCCTGTAAAGTCATGGGAATCATTTGGTTGAGTTTAAAATAATTCATACAGCTTTATCATAAGAAATGAAACTTTCTTAGATTATGATTGATATGAAGGCTGGGGGTATTGAAAAAGGGGAGGATAGTGTTAAATGACAGTTTCCTCAACTTCAATACACACCCATCATCATTTAACATAAATCAGGTAATAAAAAAAGCAGATCAGTCTTAAAACTAATATTTTTACAGATGATGCAAATTTATATATATACTCAAATTGCTTGAATTTAAAATTACAGTTAAAAAGTAGACAACTATATTGAAAGAAAAAGACCTTATATTAGTTAAATTAATTGTATAAAAATCAGAAAAGTAGAATGAATGTTAAATTTTAAAAGAAAAAAGAAAGTCACTTAAGAGGTCTAATCCATAGAAATGAATTTGAGTACAATGTAAAGATAAAAGAACACTAAAGAGACTAGATCGAACCACTGTGTAAGTTATACATAACATTAAAATAGGAAGTTGGTCAGTAAATATGTCATTTGCTACAGTCAGCAGTTGCAAACAATTTTGCAGTGACCTCAATCAATTTCTCAACCATTGATTGACCCAGCACAAAATTGAACACGGAAGGAGGAGGATATGTAAGGTGGCAGAATAAATGAAGGTCAATTTCGCACCTTACATAAGAGTTTTATGCATCCTAATGTGAAGGTGAATATGACACCTAACTTACTTTGGCAGTAATGTGCAGATTTGCCTGTAAGTATGTAATGCAAAAGGGATGACACTCAATCGACGGTATTAACACACCACTCCTACATAATGCATGTCAATGAGCAATGAGGTGAAAGAAGCAGCGAGAGGAAACGTTTTATGTGGAAGCCAGTGCGGGCAGTCGCAGAGGCCGTATCCTGGGAGGCACCACGGAGAGCTCTTAGGGGGCGTCCCGTGGCGGGAGTCAGCGACCTGACAGGTGATGCATACTGCAGAGCGAGTAATGGGCCACCAGAAGAAGAACATAGAGAAGCTTTAGAAAACTGCGTTTCGACATTCCAAATGGATGCAAACCAAACCAATGAAGCGTTCAATCACGTGAACTCAAGTGGTACACACGTGATAGACACATGTAACTTTTTAAGCATCTAGAGCAGGCACAAAACGTCCGATTGGCGGAAACGCACCGGGAAGGAGTAAAGTGCCGAGATTTGAAACATCCCCTTAGAACAATTTATACATGACTGTGCTTAAACTGACACACAATATTTTTTTTTTTTAAAAGCGCAACGCAATCTGACTTTCAGAAATCCCTACAAAGGAATGGCGCTGACTAACATTAACCTGTACCTTTCACAAATCAGTTACCTCACCAAAAATCTTCGTTACTCGAACTACTGCAATACAGCGAGCGCCACTACTGCCAGCTAAATAAAAGATTCAAACTACGGAAGTCACTAACTACTGATAGGGATAGTTAGCAAATGAAAGATTTTAATAGAGAACAAACAATGTATTTACCTTAATAGTCATAATATATATAGCAGTTCATAATATCCAGTATAACAAATTTCAAAACTCCGCCATCTCTCTCCCCACATCCACCACTGCTGGCGGCTCACCTCCAACTGCGCAACGCTACGCGCTGTTCACATCCAGCTGCCGCTTCCCAACACTACAATGGCAGACAACAATGCAAACTAGCCACAGACTGCACACAGCACAGCCAGTGATTTTCATAGCGAGCGCTACGTAACGTTGCCGATAAGAAAACATAAACAGCCTACTTACATAGCCCCCATGCTCACCACAAAAAATTTTACAAATTGTTTTGGGCAGTGGCCAATAATGATTTGATAAAAATTTTTCATAATTACAATAACAAAGATATCAAATACACACACTTATTTATACAATGTTGGTCAAAAGCTAAAATTTTCTCACAGTCCATAAAGACAGTCCAGATTGTTCATCACAGTAAAATTTCAGTGTTTTTTTTTCAAAGTCTGAGCAGTAAAAGACAATGCACACGGAAGTAGTGGATTTCCATGCAGTCTTGAAGAAGTAGTGTTGTCCTTCCAACGGAAAGACAGTGCTGACTCTTGACATGCAGACAGGTAATGGGCCACAACAGAGCAAACCCACAGCAGAGTCAGTCGAAGTTTTGAAGAATATTGGTAGGTAGGTCATCACAGAGTAGACCCACTGTAGTCCTGGTAGAGATTACGGTATTGGTGGGCCACCAGAGGTGCAGACCCACTGCAGTCCTTGTAGAAATAATGGTACTGGTGGGCCATCAAAGATGCAGACTCACTGTAGTCCATGTAGAGACGGCCAGCAGCCATCTGTTGCGACTGTGCCGGTGCACATTCACGATCGAAGTGTCTTGCGGAGAATATAGCAAGTCCATGAACCACCACTTGTGCACTCACAAAGTTTTTTGGAATTGTGCTTAGAACCAGCAATGCTGTTAACCAGTCCCTTGCTGAATTATTAACACACGTGCAAACACTAACAGTCCCTACTTCTCGCATATTGTCCATATACTATGACCAACAGAAACGTGTGCAGTGAAATGTAACTTACAAGTTAATAATATGATGAACTGGTGTCAATTACAATTTTATAACATAAGAACACAATAACAAAGGTACAAAATACATCATTAAAGAACATAACAATACAGATTGTAGTACAGGCTTTACAAAAGAATAGAAATAGCATATACATCGGTGTTACAGGAATTATGACATGAGTACTGCTGGCGGCTCACCTCCAACTGCGCAACGCTACGCGCTGTTCACATCCAGCTGCCGCTGCCCAACACTACAATGGCAGACAACAATGCAAACTAGCCACAGACTGCACACAGCACAGCCAGTGATTTTCATACCGGGCGCTACGTAACGTTGCCGATAAGAAAACATAAACAGCCTACTTACAGATTGCGACGCAGTTTAATGATAGGACCATTGTAATTGGTAGAGAGAGTTTCCACAATAGAAGAGGAACGCTCCTATTGATCAAAAAACGCCGTGATGTGGAGAACGGAAGATCCCAGGTGGGGAGATGAAGTTCAGCTACGAGAAAGACGAGAGCGAAATCTTCGGGGACTCTTCTCTGAACTGGCGTCAAGTGCAGAATGGAGCGCATAACGCTCTGTACGATGCAGAGGAGGAAATTGTATGAACACTGCTTTCACAGCAGCTGAGCTCCAGCTGGAAATTAGCTGTAGTGTCGTTGGGCTCCAACTGTGGAGAAACGAACCAGCCAGTTAGTTAGTTAATTGTTCTTGTGAGAACTGAGAGGGCATTAAGGTCGGGAAGCACATGCCCGGACCGTGGCCGTGCCGAGACACGTCCGGGTATCGGCCGTCACCCGGACAACGAAATACATCATTAAAACAAATGCAGCGGGCCCCACTTGACCGGGCCGTGCACGGGGAACGTCAACGGGCCGGGGCCGGGCCGGGCGGGATTCGCCGTGTTTAATTTTTCACGTGACGGACACGGCCTGACGGTAGAGCTGTCTTGTGAGCTGTGCAACTGCGCAAGAGTGTTCTGTGTACAAAACATGGATGTGTGACGACTAATAGAAGAAGTTCATCAGTTTCCTGTTCTTTACGGTGAGGGAAGTGAAAACTACAAGAATATCGAGAACGAAGACAGAGTTTGTCATCAAGCTAAAAGAGGATTTTTTCAATTGTACAAGACTTCGAGGTGAAGCAACTCATGAATGACGTATCAGTCCATAAATTCACTCCATCATCCTCCAATTCCTCAGCAAAATCTGTTTCAACACCATATCCTTCACCTGTGGAAAACGAGTCAACAGAACCTACACAGCAGCTTTTGGATCTGCAAAGGGATTCCCACAATTCGTATATAAAAAACCAAAGCGATCATCCTCCAAGTTCCGCTGCATCCTCATCAGCTTCAGAAACTGAATAGTCCTCATTTGTTTTTCTTAGGGTAGTAGAAATTTAACTGTATTATTTACTAACTTATGTATTTATCTTTCAATTACTAAAGTAATAAAATAAAAATGTTGTCCTTAAAAACTTCATATTTATTTGTGTTCTGTGTACTTTTCTTTAATCTACCTTAAAAAAAACAGCCAGTCATTCTTTGGGTGAAACTGATACTCTCCAGGAAGTGTCCTATTTTCTCAGTCTTGGTTCTAGTTTCTTTAAAAGTTCACAGAAGCTGTACTGCGTCATCCTATAATATTCATAAAACTTAGTCTCATCACCTATGAGATGAGAAAATAAAGTTCGAAACTCTCCCTGTACTGGTCTTGTTTTCCAGGCACTGTGGATCCATAATTTTCTTCTTCTTTTTTGCCTTGGTTCTTTTTCCTCTTCGTCTAAAGCAAGTGCTATAGGTCCTAATTCACTATTACGAAAATTAGTGAACATGTTTTACAGCTTTCACAAACAGAAACACAGATCACCGCGTCCGAGTCGCTACAAGGAACAAGAAAGATACGGACGTGCCCCGGCCATGTGTGGCCCCTGCAGGAACGGACCGGAGCACGGCCGTCGCTCATCCAACGCTCGGCCCTGACACGGCCCGGACGTGTGTGTCCCGACCTTTATAATATGCACGCTGCTCCAGCCATGCGCGTGTATATCGCCACAGTCTGAGACTAGGGCTGAGTTCATGTTTTCGCGCATATCGAGAAACATAAGGAGAGTTTCTGCTGAAAAATTCAGCAAAGGCTTAATTAGATTCTATAGGAGTTTCAGAGGGTGAGAGCAGCCAGGCAGACGACTGCCGTATTTACTCGAATCCAAGCCGCACTCGAACTAAGCCGCACCTGAAAAATGAGACTCGAAAAAAAGGAAAAAAAAAATTCCCGAATCTAACCCGCACCGGAAATTTGAGACTCGAAATTCAAGGGGAGAGTAAAGTTTTAGGCCGCACCTCCAAATCGAAACAAAGTTGGTCCATTGTAATATGAGACACAATTTAGGTCGAATGAATGACGATACAGCTACAGTAGTTTGGTTCGATTCGTAAGCTTAGCAGTTAAGCTTTACCAGGTAGCCATTGCTGTGCGTCAGGCGCTCCGTCCGTATTTATACGGGTACCCTTCCTTTTTCACGTGCTTCGTCTGGTTTGAATAGTTGCTTATTTTGCTTTGATCTGATAAGTGCTGTTTTCTTTATTATAGGTGTTTGCGTCACTCTAAGCTGAAAATGCATTACTGTACTGTGTCATGCATTGTTTGTCGCATTCTGATAGTGCGTGTTTACGGCCTGTCGCCGCTCGCGGCATGGCTTGTTTTTGTGCGCGCTACCGCCGCTTACAATTAAAAGAAAGAGAGAGTAATCGTCTCATTAGCGAAACAATGGCAAGAGACTGCTATTTGTTGTTACTTACACTGCTGCTTTCTTTGATAATGATCAACAAGAACCAAATAATAGACTGTGTATGATAGAACATGTTCTGAACGAGAGTTAGGCGAAAATGTTTCTCCGTTTGAAAATCTTTGCGGCCGCTTCTTTAGTACATCAAATTCTGCACAGTAATTAGAGTCATCTTAGAATTAAAAATCTAGTCAGTTGCCGTGCTTCATTTCTGACTGTATCACTATTAGGCATAAGAATAATACGAATATAAACATGACACGATACGTATATTCTTCCGCGTTTGCTGTTGTCTCACTCTAGTTTCGTAGTTTATTAGGAAGGCAGGATTTAAATGAGATAGCAGCAAACACGAAAGAATACATGACAAAATGTTGATATTCGTATTATTCTTATGGTGAAGAGAATACTGCATGTGATTCACATTTCATCAGGTTCCTATTAGCAACGATCTCTTCTCACAGGTAGGAAAAAATTCAGAAAGTAGAGTTGGCCATATTGACAAACATCCCAAAAAGTCTTGCATGTCGGATTTTCGTAGTACATTGAAATTCTGCTACATTCGAAGATGAACAATACGGAATTTGTATTTACTTCATTGGATAATGTATGAAAATGCAGTGGTCGAAACTCGGGGCGGAGGAAAAAAGCTCGTCTTCCACCCCTCTTTTTTTTTTTACTGATGCGGAGGTTTTGGCGCCAGTATTTATCTTTGTGCCCATAAAGCATGCCTGTGTAGCGCTACATATATTCGACGACAGAAGTTAGTTGTGGCGGCACCTACCAACATTTTTCAGAACTTCCACTTGCTTTGCACTCGATTCTAAGCTGCAGGCGGCTTTTTGGATTACAAAAACCGGAAAAAAAGTGCGGCTTAGATTCGAGTAAATACGGTACTCATCATAGCTAGGGTAAATACCGCGTCCAGAGGCGTAAACTTATTGGTTCACCAGCTTGCATCCACTCGAGTGACCTTGGGTAATCTTTTGCCCGACTTGTCACAAAACTAATCATCCTCTGTAGACTTGGTTTTCATCCTAAAAATAGTTCCGAACTTTGAACAGGAATCGGATGATTTATCGTAGTACTGGCCAACATCATAACGTAATAGTAAGCCTAATTCTGTAAAGAAAATTCTAGCTAAAATTTAATATTATTGTTGTGTTTAGGATTATTTAACTTTCTGAGAGTTCCAGTTTAATACTATTGTGTTTAGGATTAGTTCACTTTCAGAGGTCGAGATGCACCATTTTGACAATGTCTTAACATTGTCACATTGTAAACTGTGTAAAAGCGTGTATTGCCATGACAAAATTGCAATATGAAACAATGTCATTACAGCTTACACAGTTGTGTTGTCATAGAATAAGAAACCATCTAACCATAACCTTACAATATGTCTAAAAAATCTGCGGATACCAGTCACTGAATGCTGGCTCCTGTTTTGACTGGACCAAAGGTGCGAATCCTCCTACTCGCCGGTCAGGGGCCTAATGTATCGCCGAAACTTGTAGCCCAATAAAATAACAGTTTAGTCGGCCGGAAGGTGTTTGATTTGGCATTCTATATTATGTAAACGTCTTCTTCAGAGCTATGTCATTTTCTGCTGTAAGAAATGTAACTGTTTCACGTTTAAGCACTTCTGTGTAGTAGAAAATATGGGAGAAGTCTCTCTATAACGAAAAGTTTTAGGCACGAATGTAGAAGGTAGATAGGCGTGGGTTAGTGCACCAAGCCCTCATGTGACAAGAAGTATGTGGCCATCCTCCGACGAGCGAACATCTCGAGTCCTCACTGAGGCAAGAATTTTTGGAAGAGTGAATTAAAAGAGCCTTGGATGTGAATTGTTATCAGGCGATGTATCACGGCATTTATTGGTTTGCTCTGAAAGTTGCAGTTCCGACACAAGGAAGAAATGTGCAGAGGCTTTTACATCAAGAGCTATAATTGTATCATACGGTATTTTCCTATCGCCATAGAAGGTCGTCTCCGCAACCACCTTAAGGAAAAGTAATGTTTAGTTGCATGTTACTGCATGGACTTTTGTTTGCTGAAGTTTTTTTTTATCATAATATATGTCACGAACCTGGATTGGTCCTAAGTCACTAACCTTGTCAGGCTCCTATTCCGTTCCATGAATAGTCTGAGCTTCAAAACTAAGTGAAAGTGTTGAAATGAATAATTGAAACTGGTGTTAAGTTTCATGGAACAGTAAGTTTTGTAATTTAAATTAGGATTTTGCTACAGTGCTCCCAGTGGTAGTTGCAGGATTTCAGTTAATATTAAAAGACTATGTATTTAAATTTTCATATAAAAAGATAACTTTAAAGAACACTAGGATCGTTGCACAGAATATAGAAGTCTTGGTTATAAACAGTTATTACAAACTAAGACCTACATCAAAATATTTTAAGAGTCCAAGACAGGTCCACTTGTATATCGGGTTTGTTACAAATGATTTAGTGTATTTATATTTATGTGTATTTATGTGTATGTTGAAAGTGTGGAAGTTTGACGGCTCCCTCTGCGTTTGTCAATGTATTAGCAAGTGTACAGTGAAAGTTTGTGCAAAACTCAGTTCATTATTTTTGAAATATTTGTGCTCTTAAAATTATGAGTAGCAGTAGCTTACCTAAACTATAACAGCTTCAGGATTCCCACATACGAATCAAAATCTGTGCAATACAAAAGATGATAAATAGACAGCGAATGTAACTAGTGTTCATGTTACTTAAAGAAATAGCTTGTTAACTATCTCAGAATTACTGTTTACCAGTAACGCAGTTTCAGGACCTACCTATTTCAGACTGGTTAGCACTTTTGCGCAGTTAAATGGTATACTGCTTTTTTTTCTTTTTTTTTGGTCATGAGTCTCCTAACTGGTTTGATGCGGACCTCCACGAATTCCTCTCCTGAGTCAACCTCTTCATCTCACAGTAGCACTTGCAAGCTACATTCTCAATTTTTTGCTGGACGTATTCCATTCTATGTCTTCCTCCACAGTTTTTGTCCTCTGTAGCTCCCTCTAGCACCATGGAAGTCATTCCCTGATGTCTAAATAAATGCCCTATCATCCTATCCCTTCTCTTTGTCGGTGTTTTCCACATATTCCTTTGCCCTCCGATTCTGCGCGAACCTCCTCATTCCTTACTTTATCAGTCCAACTGATTTTCAACATTCGCCTTAGCATCACATCTCAAATGCTTCGATTCCTTTGTGTTCCGGTTTCCCCACAATCCAAGTTTCACTACCATATAATGCTGTACCCCAGACGTACATTCTCAGAAATTTTGTTCCTCAAATTAAGGCCTATGTTTGATACTAGTAGACTTCTCTTGGTCGGGAATGTCCTTTTTGCCAGTGCTAATCTGCTTATGATGTCCTCCTTGCTCCGTCCATCATTGGTTATTTGGCTGCCCAGGTAGCAGAATTTCTTAACTCCATCTACTTCTTGACCATCAATCCTGATGTTAAGTTTCTCGCTGTTCTCATTTCTGCTACTTTCGTCTTTCTTCGATTTACTCTCAATCCATATTCTTTACTCATTAGATTGTCAATTCCATTCAACTGATCACGTAATTCTTCGTCACTTTCAGTCAGAATAGCAATGTCATCAGCGAATTGTATTATTGATATTCTTTCACCTTGAATTTTAATTCCATTCCAGAACCTTTCTTTTATTTCCATCATTGCTTCTTCGATGTACAGATTGAACAGTAGGGATGAAAGACTGCATCCCTGCCGTACACCCGTTTTAATCCGAGCACTTCGTTCTTGATCGTTCACTCTTATTATTCCCTCTTAGCTTTTGTACATATTGTACAGGGTGATTCAAAAAGAATACCACAACTTTAAAAATGTGTATTTAATGAAAGAAACATAATATAACCTTCTGTTATACATCATTACAAAGAGTATTTAAAAAGATTTTTTTTCACTCAAAAACAAGTTCAGAGATGTTCAATATGGCCCCCTCCAGACACTCGAGCAATATCAACCCGATACTCCAACTCGTTCCACACTCTCTGTAGCATATCAGGCGTAACAGTTTGGATAGCTGCTGTTATTTCTCGTTTCAAATCATCAATGGTGGCTGGGAGAGGTGGCCGAAACACCATATCCTTAACATACCCCCATAAGAAAAAATCGCAGGGGGTAAGATCAGGGCTTCTTGGAGGCCAGTGATGAAGTGCTCTGTCACGGGCTGCCTGGCGGCCGAACCATCGCCTCGGTAGGTTTCATAACTAACCTTTTTCGGAGGACTCTCCATACAGTTGATTGTGGAATTTGCAGCTCTCTGCTAGCTCTGCGAGTCGATTTTCCTGGGCTGCGAACAAATGCTTGCTGGATGCGTGCTACATTTTCATCACTCGTTCTCGGCCGTCCAGAACTTTTCCCTTTGCACAAACACCCATTCTCTGTAAACTGTTTATACCAACGTTTAATACACCACCTATCAGGAGGTTTAACACCATACTTCGTTCGAAATTCACGCTGAACAACTGTCGTCGATTCACTTCTGCCGTACTCAATAACACAAAAAGCTTTCTGTTGAGCGGTCGCCATCTTAGCATCAACTGACGCTGACGCCTAGTCAACAGCGCCTCAAGCGAACAAATGTACAACTAAATGAAACTTTATAGCTCCCTTAATTCGCCGACAGATAGTGCTTAGCTCTGCCTTTTGTCGTTGCAGAGTTTTAAATTCTCCCTACAGCTTAACCCTATTTTTCTCAGAATTTCGAATATGTTGCACCATTTTACATTGTCGAAAGCTTTTTTAAGGTCGACAGACCCTATGAAAGTGTCTTGCTTCCATTATCAACCTCAATGTCAGAACTGGCTCTCTGGTACCTTTACCTTTCCTAAAGCCAAACAGTTCGTCATCTGACACATCCTCAATTTCCTTTTCCATTCTTCTTTATATTATTCTTGTCAACAACTTGGATGCATGAGGTGTTAAGCTGGTTGTGCGACAATTCTTGCTCTTTTCAGCTCTTGCCGTCTTCGGAATTGTGTGGATGATGCTTTTCCGAAAGTCAGATGGTATATCGCCAGACTCTAACATTCTACACACCAACGGGAATAGTAGTTTTTTTGCCACTTCCCCCAATGATTTCAGAAATTCTGATGAAATATTATCTATCCCTTTTGCCTTATTTGATCTTAAATCCTCCAAAGCTCTCTTAAATTCTGATTCTAACACTGGATTCCCTATTTCTTCTACATCGATTCCTGTTTCTTCTTCTGTCACATCAGACGAATTTTCTCCCTCGTAGAGGCTTTCAATGTATTCTTTCCACCTATCTGCTCTCTCCTCTGCATTTTACAGTGGAATTTCCGTTGCACTATTAATGATATCACCCTCGCTTTTAATGTCACCGAAGGTTGTTTTGACTTTCCGGTACGCTGAGTCTGTTCTTCCGAAAATTATTTCTTTTTCGATGTCTTCACATTTTTCTTGCAGCCATTTCATCTCAGCTCCCGTGCACTTCCGTTTATTTCATTCCTCAGCGACTTGTATTTCAGTATTCCTGAGTTTCCCGGAACATTTTTGTACTTCCTCCTTTCATCGATCAATTGAAGTATTTCTTCTGTTAGCCATGGTTTCTTCGCAGTTACCTTCTTTGTACCTATGTGTCTCTTTCAACTTCTGTGATTGCTCTTGTTAGACATATCCATTCCTCTTCAACTATACTGCCTCCTTAGCTACTCCTTAATTATAAGGACTACTGCAGTTAGCGTCTTTAATTACTCACTAAAATGATCAGTATACATTGGTGTGAAGCGATATTCAGAAAGCAGGTTAATTCATGACTGACATCATTGCTAATTCGGGCCATTGCTTTCGTCCACGATTACTAAACAGATTTATTATTAAAGTTAATTTAGCAACTATGTTACCTTTTGATCCTCACTTGGCTGAAATTATTTTTGCCTATTTTAGGCTGGCGACTGTCTTTATTTTGCAAGATCCCATCACTTTATCTTTGACTACATACCGTTGGTTAGACTCTCCCTGTCTTCCATTCAGTTTGTTAGCTCTCGTATGAAACCTGTTGCCCTTACACTAGCACACGATCACGGTCAATTTAAAATCCTGGTAAAGGGCAGCATTTTAGTGTGGAGATGCTATTTTATTATCCACTTTAGTGTTGTAACATGTATATACAGGGCTATTACAAATGATTGAAGCCATTTCATAAATTCACTGTAGCTCCATTCATTGACATATGGTCACGACACACTACAGATACGTAGAAAAACTCATAAAGTTTTGTTCGGCTGAAGCCGCACTTCAGGTTTCTGCCGCCAGAGCGCTCGAGAGCGCAGTGAGATAAAATGGCGACAGGAGCCGAGAAAGCGTATGTCGTGCTTGAAATGCACTCACATCAGTCAGTCATAACAGTGCAACGACACTTCAGGACGAAGTTCAACAAAGATCCACCAACTGCTAACTCCATTCAGCGATGGTATGCGCAGTTTAAAGCTTCTGGATGTCTCTGTAATGGGAAATCAACGGGTCGGCCTGCAGTGAGCGAAGAACGGTTGAACGCGTTCGGGCAAGTTTCACGCGTAGCCCGCGGAAGTCGACGAATAAAGCAAGCAGGGAGCTAAACGTACCACAGCCGACGGTTTGGAAAATCTTACGGAAAAGGCTAAAGCAGAAGCCTTACCGTTTACAATTGCTACAAGCCCTGACACCCGATGACAAAGTCAAACGCTTTGAATTTTCGGCGCGGTTGCAACAGCTCATGGAAGAGGATGCGTTCAGTGCGAAACTCGTTTTCAATGATGAAGCAACATTTTTTCTTAATGGTGAAGTGAACAGACACAATGTGCGAATCTGGGCGGTAGAGAATCCTCACGCATTCGTGCAGCAAATTCGCAGTTCACCAAAAGTTAACGTGTTTTGTGCAATCTCACGGTTTAAAGTTTACAGCCCCTTTTTCTTCTGCGAAAAAACGTTACAGGACACGTGTATCTGGACATGCTGGAAAATTGGCTCATGCCACAACTGGAGACCGACAGCGCCGACTTCATCTTTCAACAGGATGGTGCTCCACCGCACTTCAATCATGATGTTCGGCATTTCTTAAACAGGAGATTGGAAAACCGATGGATCGGTCGTGGTGGAGATCATGATCAGCAATTCATGTCATGGCCTCCACACTCTCCCGACTTAACCCCATGCGATTTCTTTCTGTGGGGTTATGTGAAAGATTCAGTGTTTAAACCTCCTCTACCAAGAAACGTGCCAGAACTGCGAGCTCGCATCAACGATGCTTTCGAACTCATTGATGGGGACATGCTGCGCCGAGTGTGGGAGGAACTTGATTATCGGCTTGATGTCTGCCGAATCACTGAAGGGGCACATATCGAACATTTGTGAATGCCTAAAAAAACTTTTTGAGTTTTTGTATGTGTGTGCAAAGCATTGTGAAAATATCTCAAATAATAAAGTTATTGTAGAGCTGTGAAATCGCTTCAATCATTTGTAATAACCCTGTACATACACACAGTCAGACAGTTCTTCCTCACTCAGAAGGCGAATGGAATAGGAAAGAGTTAATAATATTGTTACGGATTGTCCTCTGTCATGCACCATACAGTGGCTCTAGGAGTTTCAGACGGTTCACTAACATATGAGTTGCAAGTCTGTCTCCAACAGCGACCCATTTTGCCAACGTCCAGTCTCGCAGAATTGGACGATACGTATTTGCTGCAGTCGCGTTGACGTTGTAGAGACGTTCTGCAACTCACACAGAACGAAAAGTTCACCTATTCTTGTAAACAGACAGTCCTAAATACAGGAGTCAGTCATATGTTCACGTCACTAAGCCATCTATCCGGTATCTTGTAACAGTCACTTGAATCACTATATACGCACAGGTATTACGCTACTAAACCCACTTGGTTTGGCAAATCGGAATTGCGTGTTCTTCAGAGCGTCCTAAGCAGGTTACGTCGCATGACAGAGAGAGATCAGGTCGCACAGGGAGCAGTTATTCTCCCGAAAACGAAACTAGAGAACGATCGTATTTTTTTTAAATAAAGGTCAGTGCATATCGCTGAGCTGTTCCCAGTTCAGGAAAACCTCTGGTGAGGATGGCTAACAGTTGCCTTAGATGGGACACGGGATCGAAGAATCTTGATAACTGTAAACAATGTATCTCCGAAGGAACTGATCTATGCTGGATGACCTGACCAAATCGTAGACCAATATGAAAGGGAATTCCTGGAGAAGTGCTACACCAAGTGTGATTTTATTGCATCTGATGGACGTAGATCTGGGAACAAATCTTGGTGGTCCACAGCATTGTACTAGCTACAAACGTGGTCTGTGACGTAAGATTGTAAGAGATTCTGAGACCACTGGAGGAGATAAGATATTACAGTGCGGAACAACTAGTCGAATCTTCTGAATCTTGAAGGCCATGCAGTTAATTCACTAAAGGCACTCAACAGATTCCTAGAACTATACGCAGTACCGAGACTCCACTATATCAACAAGTTCAAGGAAAAGGTGTGTTATTTCGCGGTTATGAAGCTATAGGAAGAAACGTCTATCGGATACAGTAGCCAAGGAGGCATATAGGCTGCCCAGCTTGGCGTTAATATTCTGCTCTCCTACACACTGTTACCGCGCCGCGGAGGAGAAAGGTCACTTGTCGATGGAAAAATGAGTGGCTGGAAATAGAGAATAGCAAACTGCTCCCTACAAAGCCAGGAAACCAGCCTTGGGAAACTACTTTCCGATCACTCGGCTGGAAGGAACTTTCCTTAGCACAGAGCACTGTCAAGTGACAAGTAACTATATTTGCTAACGGGACGACTCACTGGAATGTAAAAAGTGTGGAGTGACACTAACAACACGCAACATTTTCATCGAATTTGTTTTATACTCATACAGAAAATAACTTAAATACCGCGAGAGAACTGGTATCTATATGTGGAAACCACGACGTGTAAGTTGTAAGCCATGTGACGATGGTGTACATGAGCGAGATACTACACGTCTAAATGTCTAATATACTAGAGACGAAACGATGATACAAAGCATTAACTAATCTTTCCGTCGGTACTTGGCAGAACATGACAGTAATATTAAATAGGAAAACAATTCCTAATGCTGTGAAAAGTCATGTTTATTTCGTCACGTATCGGCTTTCGGCTTCTTTGGCCATAAAACTAAATGCCGCAAACATAGACAATATGACACAGTTTAGTATTGAATTACCAGACTCAAATTACTTATTTCCTCTGCTAAATTAAGTTTTTGCTATAAATCCTATATTCAAATTGTAAACTGAGCTTTATTTTTTCGTCAGTTGTTAAATGCATTTCCACATGAAAGGCTTTGTTATGGAACTATTTCTGCATGACAAAAAATATAATACTTTCCTATGTAAATATTCCACATGTCATCACTTTTGTATCTTCTATGTAAATAATATCTGTGTAAGTCACAAGTCAGATTGTCTGTGTTTGGGACATTCAGTTGTCACTTGAAGATGGCCTGAGAAGCCGAAAGCCTGTTCGTGACGAAATAAATATAATTTTGCAGAACATTAGGAAGCGTTTTCCTGTTTAACATTAAAGATAACAAACTTTAATCTTGAATCATTTAAAAGTAGCATAGCTTGTAGAAATATGTCCTGTTTATTCTGTACAAGAAACAACGTGTCATTATTGACCGATATTCTGCAAATTTTCTGTCTAAATTTAAGAGTACAAGTGTGGCACATAGCACATGGTAAAGAGTTAACAACTAAGGTTGAACCTTCAGAATCATATGTTAAGCACATTACCGAAACTTTAAGCGGAATAAAAGCACGTTCGGGGGCTTATAAAACAACTGATACCAGAAACTTTAGCAATTAATGTCATTGCGACTCTGGTAAAGGGGTAAATCGATAGGTGAACGAAATTTTGTTACAACAGAGGAGAATTTTTTGATACAATTAATAGCAATATAGAAGAAACAGAAAATAATGGCAGCATTTCAATGGACAAAGGAGTGGTAAAAAGTTAATAAAAACTTTAAAAACAGGAAGAGCTACTGGAATTGGAGGAGTAGCAACTGAAGTGGTGAAATATGGAACAGATAAAGTCCATTAACTTTTGAGAAGCGTTCTTGAAAAATGCTTAAATGGCGAGGCCATACCAGTAGACTGGAAAGATGGGTTTATATCAACAATCCACAAGAAAGGAAGAAAAGTTGAGTGCGAGAACTACAGAGGAATAACTTAACTAATGTATTTAGCAGACTTTATGGAAGGATAACAAACATTTCTCGGAAACAGAGCAGGGAGATGAACTATAAATCATATATTTTGCTTGCAACAAATAATTGAAAAGAGAAAAGTTAGAACTCAATCCCTTCATTTAGTATTTGTGGACTGTGGGCTTTCACAAATAAGAATGAAATGTGGGATGAGTGGTGTGGTGGCCCTCATCTACGTGCACTCAGACTCAGAGTTGATATATTAAAAGTTTTGGCTGGTTTCGTTGTCTAGGGGCTGGGATACGTAGTTGCCACATTACAAGCCAAATACTGCTGAGTCTACAGTATACAACACGAATATACACATGAATCGAATGGTCGAAGGTTCCTATCACTCTTCAATTGCGAAAATAACGTAGAAATTTATAAATGCAAGATTGCAATCAAATAAATTCTGCAGGTACTATTTTAACGACTTTAAGTAGTAGGTACAATAGCAGAGGTAACTTTAAGAATGCCCTTTATTACTGTAAAACACTTATTGGTGTCGATGGTCCAGCAATTAAATAAAATATAAATTGAATAACAGGGAAACAATAGATTCCTACATCACGTAATTAGTTATAAACAACAACAAAGCTCGCGAGATATTCAAATCCAAATGCATACTACGTCTTCACTGCAGAAGCCACGGAGGTCTCACAAGCGCACAAGTCGGCACTACGAAATATTTCTATTCCTGCGAACACGCACAAACCGCTCCACATTCTCCAAGTCTTTCCCGCGACTGTGCGTCCGTCGCGCCGTACTGTTCAGAACTCCCCGTGTCCTGTGCGACTGTCCCTCTCGGTGCATTGTTCAAAACTCCATGTGTCCTGTCAGGAAACGACGCCCCTCCGCAACCTCCATACGTCTCTCCGCGTGTCCTTTTTGGAAACGATCGCTGTGATTGGCTAGAGCGCTCCCGCCATGTCTTCAAGCCAATCCACACTCGCAAACATAATGAAACACACTCAAAATACTGGATTTACATTTAAATAAGTTGAAATTAAATAAATATTCCTATAGCAAAACCATAAACACGCTCTAACGCACATAAACAAATTAAATAAACATAAACTAACACGAATTCTTTACAGACGAGTGGAAAAACTAGTAGAAGCCGACCTCGGGGAAGATCAGTTAGGATTCCGTAGAAATACTGGAACACGTGAGGCAATACTGACCTTACGACTTATCTTAGAAGAAAGATTAAGGAAACGCAAACCTACGTTTCTAGCATTTGTAGACTTAGAGAAAGCTTTTGACAATGTTGACTGGAATACTCTCTTTCAAATTCTAAAGGTGGCAGGGGTAAAATACAGGGAGCGAAAGGCTATTTACAATTTGTACAGAAACCAGATGGCAGTTATAAGAGTTGAGGGACATGAAAGGGAAGCAGTGGTTGGGAAGGGAGTGAGACAGGGTTGTAGCCTCTCCCCGATGTTATTCGATCTGTATATTGAGCAAGCAGTAAAGGAAACAAAAGAAAAATTCGGAGTAGGTGTTAAAATCCATGGAGAAGAAATAAAAACTTTGAGGTTCGCCGATGACATTGTAATTCTGTCAGAGACAGCAAAGGACTTGGAAGAGCAGTTGGACGGAATGGATGGTGTCTTGAAGGGAGGATATAAGATGAACATCAACAAAAGCAAAACGAGGATAATGGAATGTAGTCGAATTAAGTCGGGTGATGTTGAGGGTATTAGATTAGGAAATGAGACACTTAAAGTAGTAAAGGAGTTTTGCTATTTGGGGAGCAAAATAACTGATGATGGTCGAAGTAGAGAGGATATAAAATGTAGACTGGCAATGGCAAGGAAAGCGTTTCTGAAGAAGAGAAATTTGTTAACATCGAGTATAGATTTAAGCGTCAGGAAGTCATTTCTGAAAGTATTTGTATGGAGTGTAGCCATGTATGGAAGTGAAACATGGACGGTAAATAGTTTGGACAAGAAGGGAATAGAAGCTTTCGAAATGTGGTGCTACAGAAGAATGCTGAAGATTAGATGGGTAGATCACATAACTAATGAGGAAGTATTGAATAGGATTGGGGAGAAGAGAAGTTTGTGGCACAACTTGACCAGATGAAGGGATCGGTTGGTAGGACATGTTCTGAGGCATCAAGGGATCACCAATGTAGTATTGGAGGGCAGCGTGGAGGGTAAAAATCGTAGGGGGAGACCAAGAGATGAATACACTAAGCAGATTCAGAAGGATGTAGGTTGCAGTAGGTACTGGGAGATGAAGAAGCTTGCACAGGATGGAGTAGCATGCAGAGCTGCATCAAACCAGTCTCAGGACTGAAGACCACAACAACAACAACAACATATCAAAGGAACAGAACAGAAGTAAGCCAGTAGCCCAATGTCTCTTTGCTTTCTAAAACATAGTAAATATTTAACCAATTTCTTCATGAACAGGATATATCGGATATAAACAAAGACATAGACGAACAAATATGTTTATAAGCATGCTGCCACCGTTTCTTTCGTATCATTGTGGAGTACAGGGTTATTACAAATGATTGAAGCGATTTTACAGCTCTACAATAACTTTATTATTTGAGATATTTTCACAATGCTTTGCACACACATACAAAAACTCAAAAAGTTTTTTAGGCATTCACAAATGTTCGATATGTGCCCCTTTAGTGATTCGGCAGACATCAAGCCGATAATCAAGTTCCTGCCACAGTCGGCGCAGCATGTCCCCATCAATGAGTTCGAAAGCATCGTTGATGCGACTTCGCAGTTCTGGCACGTTTCTTGGTAGAGGAGGTTTAAACACTGAATCTTTCACATAACCCCACAGAAAGAAATCGCATGGGGTTAAGTCGGGAGAGCGTGGAGGCCATGACATGAATTGCTGATCATGATCTCCACCACGACCGATCCATCGGTTTTCCAATCTCCTGTTTAAGAAATGCCGAACATCATGATGGAAGTGTGGTGGAGCACCATCCTGTTGAAAGATGAAGTCGACGCTGTCGGTCTCCAGTTGTGGCATGAGCCAATTTTCCGCGGGCTACGCGTGAAACTTGCCCGCACGCGTTCAACCGTTCTTCGCTCACTGCAGGCCGACCCGTTGATTTCCCCTTACAGAGGCATCCAGAAGCTCTAAACTGCGCATACCATCGCCGAATGGAGTTAGCAGTTGGTGGATCTTTGTTGAACTTCGTCCTGAAGTGTCGTTGCACTGTTATGACTGACTGATGTGAGTGCATTTCAAGCAAGACATACGCCTTCTCGGCTCCTGTCGCCATTTTGTCTCACTGCGCTCTCGAGCGCTCTGACGGCAGAAACCTGAAGTGCGGCTTCAGCCGAACAAAACTTTATGAGTTTTTCTACGTATCTGTAGTGTGTCGTGACCATATGTCAATGAATGGAGCTACAGTGAATTTATGAAATCGCTTCAATCTTTTGTAATAGCCCTGTACTTATGGCCTGACGTGATTAACAGCAATCGGCCACTTTGATCTCCAATAAGTCATGTACTATTCAAGTTACATGCCTGTAATACATTCCAATTTAGGTTTACACTAATAGCTTTCTAAAGGAACGTCGATCGACAAAATCGGACGAATCATTTAGATTTTGTAAATAGGTTTCTGGATGTTACTTGTATAATTTACAGTCAGATGCTAAACTTTAAACTAATAAAGATATTGGAAATCGGAGTACACCATCAGCATCATCGTGAAAATAATGGTAATGTGCATGTTTATTTTTAAGGTACCGTTATTCCTCTGGCTGTTATTAATTTCTACATGAGCTGTGTAATGTGTGACATTAAGGTTTCACAAAGTCCGCCATCTTTGGCACTCCACGGCATACAAATCTCCTTCACCGACACAAAGCCCATTCCACGACACAGCATCAACATGGAATTACCAGCTACGTGCAGGGGGCTACCACCCCCCCCCCCCCTCGCTTCGGCTAACGTATGGCGTCGCTCGGTCGCTGACGAGCCCCGGGTTGCCTAGGGGCCCCTCTGCGGCCATGCCACCTCCGAACTCAGAATATTTTCAGGGCGCCACAACTCGCCCGTTACCTCACAAGAGATAGAAAAAGCGTACGACAATATATCCATACGTAACTTGTGGAAAGCTTTAAAAGCGTTTAATATTAACTCCATCATAACTAAAACAGTTTGGAGGCTTTAAGAAAACTCTATAGCAAGAATAAAAGTACAAAATTATCTCTCACCTGGCTTTAAAGTTACAAAAGGACTATGTCAAGAATGGAGTTTGTTACCTAAACTTTGCAAAATATACAGGGTGTTACAAAAAAGGTACGGTCAAACTTTCAGGAAACATTCCTCACACACAAAGAAAGAAAATACGAGGGCAGTTCAATAAGTAATGCAACACTTTTTTTTCTGAAATAGGGGTTGTTTTATTCAGCACTGAAATACACCAGGTTATTCCCCAATCTTTTAGCTACACAACACTATTTTTCAACGTAATCTCCATTCAATGCTACGGCCTTAGGCCACCTTGAAATGAGGGCCTGTATGCCTGCACGGTACCATTCCACTGGTCGATGTCGGAGCCAACGTCGTACTGCATCAATAACTTCTTCATCATCCGCGTAGTGCCTCCCACGGATTGCGTCCTTCATTGGGCCGAACATATGGAAATCCGACGGTGCGAGATCGAGGCTGTAGGGTGCATGAGGAAGAACAGTGCACTGAAGTTTTGTGAGCTCCTCTCGGGTGCGAAGACTTGTGTGAGGTCTTGCGTTGTCATGAAGAAGGAGAAGTTCGTTCAGATTTTTGTGCTTACGAACACGCTGAAGTCGTTTCTTCAATTTCTGAAGAGTAGCACAATACACTTCAGAGTTGATCGTTTGACCATGGGGAAGGACATCGAACAGAATAACCCCTTCAGCGTCTCAGAAGACTGTAACCATCACTTTACCGGCTGAGGGTATGGCTTTAAACTTTTTCTTGGTAGGGGAGTGGGTGTGGCGCCACTCGATTGATTGCCGTTTTGTTTCAGGTTCGAATTGATGAACCCATGTTTCATCGCCTGTAACAATCTTTGACAAGAAATTGTCACCCTCAGCCACATGACAAGCAAGCAATTCCGCACAGATGGTTCTCCTTTGCTCTTTATGGTGTTTGGTTAGACAACGAGGGACCCAGCGGGAACAAACCTTTGAATATCCCAACTGGTGAACAATTGTGACAGCACTACCAACAGAGATGTCAAGTTGAGCACTGAGTTGTTTGATGGTTATCCGTCGATCATCTCGAACGAGTGTGTTCGCACGCTCCGCCATTGCAGGAGTCACAGCTGTGCACGGCCGGCCCGCACGCGGGAGATCAGACAGTCTTGCTTGACCTTGCGGCGATGATGACACACGCTTTGGCCAACGACTCACCGTGCTTTTGTCCACTGCCAGATCACCGTAGAAATTCTGCAAGCGCCTACGAATATCTGAGATGCCCTGGTTTTCCGCCAAATGAAACTCGATCACTGCCCGTTGTTTGCAACGCACATCCGTTACAGATGCCATTTTAACAGCTCCGTACAGCGCTGCCACCTGTCGGAAGTCAATGAAACTATACGAGACGAAACGGGAATGTTTGAAAATATTCCACAAGAAATTTCCGGTTTTTTCAACCAAAATTGGCCGAGAAAAAAAAATGTGTTGCATTACTTATTGAACTGCCCTCGAATGTTTTGTGGACATGTGTCCGGAAACGCTTACTTTCCATGTTAGAGCTGATTTTATTACTTCTCTTCAAGTCACATTAATCATGGAATGGAAACACACAGCAACAGAACGTACCAGCGTGAACTTCAAACACTTTGTTACAGGAAATGTTCAAAATGTCCTCTGTTAGCGAGGATACATGCTTCCACCCTCCGTCGCATGGAATCCCTGATGCGCTGATGGAGCCCTGGAGAATGGCGTATTGTATCACAACCATCCACAATACGATCACGAAGAGTCTGTACATTTGGTAGCGGGGTTGCGTAGACAAGAGCTTTTGAAACGTCCCCTTAGAACAATTTATACACAAGACTGTGCTTAACCTGACACACAATATTATTTAGCGCAACGCAATCTGACTTTCCAAAATCCCTACAAAGGAATGGCCCTGACTAACATTAAACTATACCTTTCACAAATAACTTACCTCACAAAAATCTTCATTACTCGAACTACTGCAGTACAGCGAGCGCCACTATTGCCAGCTAAATAAAAGATTCAAACTACAGAAGGCACTAACTACTGATAGGGATAGTTAGCAAATGAAAGATATTAATGGAGAACAAACAATGTATTTACCTTAATATTCATAATTGACATCCAATATTACAAATTATCAAAACTCCGCCATCTCTCTCCCCACATCCACCACTGCTGGCGGCTCACCTCCAACTGCCCAACGCTATGCGCTGTTAACATCCAGCTGCCCCTCTACAATGGCAGACAACAATGCAAAACTAGCCACAGACTGCACACAGCACAGCCAGTGATTTTCATACAGAGAGCGCTACGTGGCGGCGGTGTTACCAATATAAGAACCTAAACAGCCTACTTACATAAAGAAAACATAAACAGCCTACTTACATAGCCCCCATGCTCCCCACAAAAAATTTTACAAATTTTTTTTGGCCAGTGGCCAATACAG
Source organism: Schistocerca cancellata (assembly GCF_023864275.1). NCBI lineage: Eukaryota > Metazoa > Arthropoda > Insecta > Orthoptera > Acrididae > Schistocerca > Schistocerca cancellata. The sequence continues at coordinate 676,129,882 of NC_064631.1, forward strand.
ATTTGAAAATTTTTTTCATAATTACAGTAAGAAAGATATCAAATGCACACACTGATTAATACAATGTTGGTCAAAAGCTAAAATTTTCTCACAGTCTATAAAGACAGTCCAGATCATTCATCATAATAGTAATTACAGTTTTTGTTTTTCACAAAGTCTCATTAGTAAAAGAAATTGGACACAGAAGTAGTGGATTTCCATGCAGTCTTGAAGAAGTGGTGTTCTCCTTCCAACAGAAAGACAGTGCTGACTCTTGACATGCAGACAGGTAATGGGCCACAACAGAGCAAACCCACAGCAGAGTCATTCGACGTTTTGAAGAAGATTGGTAGGTAGGTCATCACAGAGCAGACCCACTGCAGTCCTGGTAGAGAGTATTGGTTGGCCATCAAAGATGCAGACCCACTGTAGTCCTTGTAGAGACGGCCAGCAGCCATCTGTTGCGACTGTGCAGGTGCACAATCACCATCGGAGAGTCTTGCAGAGAAGATAGCAAGTCCATAAACCACCACTTATGCACTCACAAAGTTTTTTAGAATTGTCCTTAGAACCAGCAATGCTGTTATCCAGTCCCTTGCTGAATTATTAACACATGTGCAAACACTAACAGTCCCTACTTCTCACATATTGTCCATATACTATGACCAACAGAAAAGTGTGCAGTGAAATGAATGCTTACAAGTTAATAATATGATGAACTGGTGTCAATTACAATTTTATGACGTAAGAATACAATTACAAAGGTACAAAATACATCATTAAAAACATAACAATACAGATAACATTTGTAGTAATATAGGCTCAACAAAAGAATCGAAATAACATATACATCAGTGTTACAGGAATTATGACATAAGTAAATACATAAACGATCAGAATAATTTTTGAAACATCAACTTTACACATGAGCATTAAAACAGAACAGAATAAATAATGTCTAACATCTTTACAAAGAAAATAACATAGTATTAATGCAAAGTATATTTGAGGATAACAGTATTCCCCATCATAGTTCATGTAGCTGAGTATTAGAAAAATTCTACAACATAAATCGTATCAGATAAACACATAAAGACAGGAAGAACACAAATACACAAGGGTACACAAACATATAGCGGAATAACACAAGGAAAGGACAGGTTTTGTTTTATTGCAGTATTTTGCCAACAAAACTTTCTTTGCTTCTTGGAGATCTCCCTTCATTCATCATTATTCCCAAAAATCCTATTTATGCCTGCTTTCTGTATTCTGTCCACATTCTCTGTCAAAAATAGTTTTTCTCCACTGTACAGCATCCTTTTTTTTTTTACCCAAACCATTTTCATATAGCTTCTCAATACATTTCTTCCAAGTCATCATAGTTAGTTTCTTATATAGTCTACCCCTCTTAAGCTAACTTAAATCTACTGAGCTCAGATATATATACCAAGGGACGAGGCAATGCAGCATCATATAACAAATTAACACAAACAGCAATGTAAAAAAAATGGAAAATTGCAAAGCAAGCTACAGTAAATCTAAATTACCAAGCAATGCAACATTACAACTAATATGAGCCAATGTGCAGCAACAATAAATATAAGTCAGTAGTAAAACTACCTTAACAGAGTAACACAATTTAAAATTCAGTAGCACTATGCCTGGCAAACAGCAGCAGCAACTTATATCTAAACATGACAAAGCTCAAGCAGAAAAAATATTACACTAAAATGGCCATGTCTAATATCTATGTCACATCTTAACACTAGAGTGATGCATCACGAGAACTTACACTAGCAGATAAGTTACCAAATCGTAAAGAAATTATTTATGCAATTCCTGTGAAGGGAAATGTCTATTTATGTGCCCTCATTTTCTTGGAAGTAGATCATAAATTTCTTATTGACTGGATCTGTAGGCATAAAATAACTATATTAGTACATATATTAAATAGCAGTGCAGCTAGAAACTTGATATTAAACAAAATGTGTAAATAAATACATAAAGCAAGCCATATGGCATTTTTCTCAACTAGCAAGACAATAGCTGTGAAATGTTTCTCATCGTTTCATTAAGCATTTCAGTAAATATCATAAATTACGAACTCCACAGTATGCTTTCAACAAGGAAATGTCAGTAGCGCGGACAATGGCCTCCCCTTTCTTTTTTTCTACCTGTGCTTCTGTCGAGGCACTCACACTAATGGCTTGTTCTCCAGGTGTCTGACACAGCTGTGTGCCCACGACGCACGTGCAGGTGGTCACTTAACTTTCTTACGGAAATATTTACGACAGCAGATTCCGCTACAGTGACAGTCTCATATAAAAATTTCACAGGTCGAAAATTTACGTTACAAATGAGTAGAAACAAAATCCCATGAATATAACAGTGTCCAAAACAATTTTCGCCGGCATTGTGATACGTTCACGCATTTACACACATTTCATAACTCTTAAAGTACGATTCTTGGTTTCCAAGATCCTTTTTCACAAGTCAAGAGTCCCTAACTTCTATTCATTATTCATATACATATAAACACGTAATCACATTCCTCATATATGGTAGCATCATCTTATTGACATAAACATACCTCAACAGCATAATATACATCGTCGTTGTAAAAATAACATCATAACACCTCAGTCAAATCTCAAAAAAGTCGTAGCTTTCTGCAATAATGTCAAAACCTAAAAAAATTCTCTGCTCATTTCAATAGTGTCATCTACCTCAAACGTACTTTAAAATCATGCTCCCTTACCAAATACATCATTCAAAGCTCTCATAATATCACAATGATTCTGAAAAAATATGAACAGTTCACAAAGTACAGACAAAATACAATTTCGTAAGTGTGAAGTTACCCAACTGTGTAATTGCGTAAACATGTGTCACTGATGTAGTAAAAAAAACGTTTGTTTCTCTGTTAAATAATCAGGTGGCTGTGTAATTCTGTGTTGGAGAAATATGGTACCGATGTGTAAAGTTGTATAAGCAAATACCATATTAGCTAGGGCTCCTTGTGCTTGCCAAACACATGGTACACAATGTAAGCGTGTACCCCCCTGAGGATTATTGTAATTATACCCTCAGGTGTTACAGATTACAGCAATGGAATGAAATGTATCACGGAAAACTTTCTTTGTAATTCAAAAATCTTTAAAAATAAATGTTTTAAGTACACAATTAATCACTCAAATACGTGTCCTGTAGCGCTAAATGTGCGTCTTGCTGTAAGATAATCTCTGTGGAAGTGTCGTAGTTATTGTCCTCCGAAAGCTAAGTTCTGCAAAAGTCAATGTACTTACCTCATGATAAAAAAAAGTGAAATGCATTGCGTATAGATATCTTACTTATTACGCTTATTGTTGTGATGAAGAAATTACTTGCTGTAACGTATTGTTGTGCTACGGAAAAGGCTGTCTCATTGTAGCTATACCACAAAAGTTACTACTAAAACATGTTTTACTTTCCAGAATAATTCAGAAAAACTGTGCAGATATAAAACAGAAACACCGCAAAAGCAACATTGTAAATTGTCACTCATTAGTAGTGTCGTGATAAAATCGTGTATATGTCACATAAACTAACTACTGTCTCATCTGGTATCTCACAGAAAGTACTTTAAATCCAGAATGTATTTTCAAGTAAACCAAAATGTTGCATTAGAATCTCATTAGCAGTACCCGTATATGTTCTAAGTATGTGAGCCTTATAGTCGTTACGTAATCGTGCAACTAACAAGCAAGAATGTACACACACAATAACACTGTGTCGTCTGTTCGCAATAACAATACATTCATAATTTCTGTTTAAATAAGTTCTCTTGGTTCTTGACTGGATATTTAACTTCAAACATTGTTGCATGGTTACAGTTTCTAAGTCTGACAATGCATACTAGAAATGTGAAGTGAAAAATTTTATAGCAAAGACTAAATTAAAAAAACAGTTTATCTCTCAATAAATGGCTTTACATGTTAGATGTGGTGTAACCCTTTGCTCTTCTCAGTACGCAGAGTTTCAACTTGAATGCAATTATCATGCGGTATTCGTCCGTAAAGAATACTGGAATTTTGCTCAAGGTTAGCGTCAATGTTATTTTTCCCTGAGCCAGCGGGCGCAAGTGGCTGCCTGCGGTGTGAGTCATTGTCTGTTTCTTTGTTGGCGCGCGTCGTTATTGGGATTTGGAGACCTAACTTCTACAAATTCACCGTAACGAGAGGGTCCTGCCCTGTTTAAATCCCGCCAGTTCTGATGCAGTTCAGGTCTGTCGTTACGATCATATCGTCTGTCGTCATGTCGGTAGATTCCATAGTTTCTTTCTTGTCGGTCACGTGGTGGAGAATTTCTCCCTGAATCGTAACTTCGCACTGGACCGTTGCGTCTAAAGTTATTCTGTCTCCCTTGATAATAATTATTTTGGTTCCCATATTGTCTGTTTCTCTGATTGTTTCTGTGATAGTCACTACCGCGGAGAGGTGATCTTTCCCTGTAACTGCTCTGCCAATGGTTGGCATACGGGTGGTGTCGGTTTTGGTCACGATTTGTATTGTGAGAATAGTCTTGTCGTGTCCAGTTATTATTTCTTTCATCGCGAAATTGCGACGGATGTGACCTGTAATTGTTGTGTTCCTGTTTTCGCGTTACGCGATTGTCAGTGTCAATTTCTAATTCTTGTAACAGCCCCTGAAAAGCTTCAATGTCGTCTTTGCAACGTCCTGCCAAAATAATATGTCGTAAATGTTCAGGTAATTTGATTAAGCAAATGCGGATGAGTTCTGAGGGGCTGTATGGGTTTGACAGGTACTGATTCTTGTGCAACGTGTCTTCAAAATATTTCACAAGACTGGAAAATTCAGATTGTTCGAAATGTTTCATCATTATGATGCCATGTTTTACTCGGTCTTGTGTAGATTGAGACCAATACGCTGAGAGGAAAGCATGATAAAAATCTCCTTCACTGTGACAATCGTGAATGACCGATCGCATTCTTACAGCTGGTTCATTCTCCAAGTAGCCACACATAAATTCTAATCTGTGTTCTAATGACCAGTTGGGAGGAAAACAATGAGAGAATTGATGGAGCCACGCTTGTGGATGAATGTCGTTGGCAGAATTCTTAAACGTTTTGAATTTACTTGTAGTAATGAACAGCTTATAGTCAAAATCGTCATGTCGGCGAGTCGCATGTCGGTCATTGTTACATCGTTTCGGCGGTTCCATCTCAAAATTCGGTGTACCTTGCCAATTTCTTTCATAATTTCCGAAGTGCCCTGTGTTATTATTTTGTGGCTGTTCCGTATTTCTATGTCCCTCTTCCCGTATTGGAGCGCGGGTGTCCTCTGAAATACGTAATTCTTGTATTACCTGTGTCAGCTGATCTTGTACTTCCCGGATTTCTCTTTGGTGTTGCGAATTAATTTGATTCAGATTTTGTTTCAGTTTCCTAATTTGTTCGCACTCTTCTGTGTCATTAAAGACTACCGGTTTTGTGTCATTCAGATTATCATCTACCTTCGTAGATAAGTTAGTGACCTGATCCGAAAGTTCGGCTACTTTCTCCGATAGTGAACACATTTCCTCAGTGTGTTTTTCTGAACCAAGTTTCAGAGTGTCCATTTGTGTTGATATCGAATCTACTGTGTCCTTTAAGTTTTCCTGAGCTTTTGCAAGTTGCGTAACCGAATCGGTAGATGCAACTGAGTCAATTTTAGCCCACAAGGTCTCATGATTTTCATGAACAATGGTTTGCAGTTCTTTTATGGCTGCCTCGTGATTCTGTAATGCATTTTCATGCCGCGAAAAACTAGGTTGAAAATGCTCACAAATTTGTGTTTTTACGTCATTACAGACTTTTTGACATTTCGATTCAATGTTATGTAACTCAGTAGTTAAATCTTCACGTGTTTGTTCAAGTGTGGTGTCCAACTTCCGAAGATTTTGTTCCATCGTGTCTAACTTTTGAAGATGTTGTTCCATTGTGTCGAACTTTTGAAGATTTTGTCCCATTTGTTTCTGATTTTGTTCAAGCGTTGTGTCTAACTTTTGTAGCCTTTGTCCCATTTGTTGCATTAACTGTAATAACAGTGCACTGGTGTCTGAAACATGTTCCTTAGTGCTTTTCGGCAGTGAATTTGCACCGGCAACATTCACATTTTGACAAGCGGAAAATGTGTCTTGACTCATTTGAGAAAACGGTGAGGACGCAAAACCTGAATCTACAGTATTTGCAAAATTGTGTCCTATCATTTCGGATTCCTGAGGCGAGCTGTTGCCGACCGATCGATCGATAATGCTTCCCTGTTCACAACCTGTTTCACTGCCTACGCCAAAGTTTGACGCCCGCTCCATTTCCCTATGCACAGTTACCAAATTACTACTTTGAATATTAGTTAATTCATTACATGGTGGGGCCAACACACTGCTTTCGTCTTCACTGTCATTTCTCAGTTTACTTTGAAGCCGAGTGTTACGTTTTTCACACGCCATTATTGTCACAATATTTCACACGATAACACAGAAAAGCACAATTTGAATAGCAAAAATAAGAGAACATATTAACATAGCACTGAAAATAATATGTAGTTAATTACAAGCGCAGCTGCGAAATACTTGGTGCAAATCTACATGCATGCCACAACTGTTTTACAGTACAACAATGAAAGACTGCAACTACAAAGGAGATTCTCTCTACAATTATGCGCTAGCAATAAACAAAAGCTACACTAAATACACAAACTACAAGAAAAAATCAGAAGATTCCAGTGAGGTATCCTAGGCTAAGGGTCGACATATGAAACGTCCCCTTAGAACAATTTATACACAAGACTGTGCTTAACCTGACACACAATATTATTTAGCGCAACGCAATCTGACTTTCAAAAATCCCTACAAAGGAATGGCCCTGACTAACATTAAACTATACCTTTCACAAATAACTTACCTCACAAAAATCTTCATTACTCGAAGTACTGCAATACAGCAAGCGCCACTATTGCCATCTAAATGATTCAAACTACAGAAGGCACTAACTACTGATAGGGATAGTTAGCAAATGAAAGATATCAATGGAGAACAAACAATGTATTTACCTTAATATTCATAATTGACATCCAGTATTACAAATTATCAAAACTCCGCCATCTCTCTCCCCACATCCACCACTGCTGGCGGCTCACCTCCAACTGCCCAACGCTATGCGCTGTTCACATCCACCTGCCGCTCTACAGTGGCAGACAACAATGCAAAACTAGCCACAGACTGCACACAGCACAGCCAGTGATTTTCATACAGAGAGCGCTACGTGGCGGCGGCGTTACCAATATAAGAACCTAAACAGCCTACTTACATAAAGAAAACATAAACAGCCTATTTACACTTTCAAATGCCCCCATAAATGAAAGTCAGGAGGGTTGAGGTCAGGAGAGCGTGGAGGCCATGGAATTGGTCCGCGTCTACCAATCCATCGGTCACCGAATCTGTTGTTGAGAAGCGTACGAACACTTCGACTGAAATTTGCAGGAGCTCCATCGTGCGTGAACCACGTGTCGTACTTGTAAAGGCACATGTTCTAGCAGCACAGGTAGAGTATCCCGTATAAATCATGATAACGTGCTCCATTGAGCGTAGGTGGAAGCGTAGGTGACGAAACTAAAATGAACTCTAACATGGAAATTAAGCGTTTCCGGACACATGTCCACATAACATCTTTTCTTTATTTGTGTGTGAGGAATGTTCCCTGAAAGTTTGGCCGTACCTTTTTGTAACACCCTGTACACAGAAAAAACATTGGAAAACTGGAAAAGAAAATGTAAAAGCATAGGGATCCCAGTACATTATATTACGATGAATTCACTTCAATTCGCTGGTGACCAACTAATTTTGGCAAAAGGTAAAGAAGACATAGAGTACATTACAAGAAAATTAATAGAGCAGTATAAAAATGGAGACTTCAGGTGAAGATGAATAAAACAAATATATGGTAATAAGAGATACAAATCATAATTTGAATTGATGGGAACTATTGAACTGAAGAGGACAAATGCCAATGAGTCACTATCACACAAGATGGAAAACAAGACACGGAAATTAATTCAAGAATAAATGCTGGGAAGTTTACTATTAGAACAGTAAATGGTATTTTATGGGAACAACAGATCAGAAAGAATTAGAAAGAAAAAAAACTTCAACACAATTATCAGAAGCGTTATGACATGTGGATCACAAGTATGGACAGTTAAATCGTAAATACTAGAAAGACTGGTGGCAACGGAGATGGACTTTTGGAGGCGGTCCTCAGGGATATCTAGGCGAGAAATAATCAGAAATGAAGTCTTCACGAAAAAAAATGGTCATTACAAATTCAATTGAAGATTTTATAGAAGAAAAACAGGTATTATGGTATGGTCATACAAAAAGGATGTCTAAGGAGAGATTACCACAGAGAATTGTGGAATGAAAGTCATCGGGAAGAAAAAAGAGGGAGACCGCTGACCACATGGATTCAAGGAATTGAGACCTTTGTCAGAAGAAGAAATATTGAGGAAAATTTATGGACAGATAGACAAAAACGGAGGGTGAAAATCAACTTTGATGTGTGATTTTGGGGTAACAGAAATTGAAAATGTTACATTGTGAAACCGTATAATAATAAATAACAATATAAAATTGTTATTTGCATTCATTAATATTCCGTGGAAATCTTCATTCCACAATACTGTCGAGTGAGAACAGTGGTACCCTAGATGGTCACTACCGCCCATTAATGAGCGCTCCAGTTTCCGTGGTGGGCGGTAGGCGATGGGAGTTTTAAAAACATTTTTCTTACGTTTCCATAAAATTTTAACATAAAATGGTTGGTAATTTATTATTATTATCTGATTTAACTCGCTGTAACTCTGCTTTATAGATTTCATGAACTAAAGTTACTTCTCTATTTCATAGAAAATTTTACTACTAATGAAGATGCAAAAGTGGGCGGTAGATAAAAAAGGTTGACTATCCGTGAGTAAGAGTAACGTAACATTCAATATTCACCCACAAACACGCGGGCGAATCTGTAAGGAGAATTACGCATTTCATCCACAGTTTCACGCTATGATATGCTCTCATGACGCTTTTTGCTGTTTAGATCGCCTAGAGAAGCTACATTCAAAAGCAAGCTAAAAATAATATTTATTTTAAGGTTCCTTCTGTTTCAGACAAAAATTACTATTTGGAGGCATACTAGTTAGGATAATTAGGCAGTGAAAAATGACCACTATATCTTATTTCAGTTGTTAATATAAATGTTTCATGAGTGTGGTGAATGTTTCATATACATTCATTTATAAATGTAACCGCATTTAAGTACGAATTATATTTGCATCCCGTGTTCTGCCTCATCCACGTCATTATGATATGTAGTGCTAATATTCCAGAGAGCACATTACAGATTTTCTCTATCAAGCCACCCAATTAACCTAACATACTTCTGGGGTCACTTATCCATAAAATGTAGTTCTACGCTCAACCACAGAGGTGACTGGCAAGAATTTTCGAACTAGAGGTTCTGGATGATATCTAAGGTTGGAAGTGATGACAAGCGTAACAGCACAAAGTGTTGAGAGGTAACCTCGATACAGCGTGTCTTACACGACACAAATACAAACAGTTTCCCCAAATGGCGACACACAAAGCACAATACTTCTCATGTTTTTGTAAAGCAAGCCAAATAACGCGCTAGAAGCAAAGGCCATTGCTGTAGTCATGTTTTGTAAACAAACAGAGCAGCGAGACTCGACATAACATCCAGATAACATAACTAAGCTGAGTGATACGAAGTTCAGCAATCTATACTGAGAGAAGCCGACTCGTCTCTGTATGCACTTCTGGAAAGAGAGGTGCATTACAGAGATTATAACACTTCCACCTGCTACTACTGTACCATAACCTCAATGCTAGAAACAGGTTGTGACATAAAACTATTTTGTAAAAGCAACTATGGCACAAAGCAACGGAGCAGTGTTACCCTCTGAGAGGAATTTTGTTATGTTGACCGTGTTGTACCTAACGGAGGTGGCTTATCGGAAGTGAAAGTCAGAATTACGTGAATATTTGAACAGTAACAAACAAAATTTTGTCTATCTGCACTGTTTAACTGATAAAGAAAACGGTCGCCAGCCTAACTAAGCAAGAGAATGAATAACATTCTCGTTTAAGAAAGTAGGTATAAGTAACTATAACGGATAAACACAACCTATACTTTGTCACACGCGAGTGCAGTGAACTCTGACACATACATATGTTTACGGTAAGATTGAAACTAACAGAGCAGCAGAAACTATTTGCAAAATTATAAGAGATACCGAAACACCCTATTACTTTCAGGCTTACATAAAGTGAATGGTCTTTATAACATTACTATTAACATGCACTTCTAATACACAAGATACACAAACACTTAGCAAACATGAATATATAATGTTTCACAACTGCAGCTTTCTCACTTTTACTACAGCGAAACACAATACTGACCAAATTGCAAGAAACTGACTCACCTTTTAGAATTTACTACAGACAATAATGTGATCATTTGCCTTATAAGCCTCAGTCTTAAGAACTTTTAATATTGAAGTTAGCAACAGCACTTTAAATAGCAGTTTTAATAGGAAAATTATTTTGAGCAAATAACATTTACTTTAACTCACTCTATTGCCACATTAACTTTAACTTTCTTTTTACTAAGTTCAAGAGGCATTAATTAGCAAAACTCTAGGCTTTAATTTCTTTTAGTAAGGACACTCGGATATCACTTTAGCTCAAACGGAGAGGAACCTGAGAGGTGTTATGATGAGGAGAAAAATCAAGGTAGGTACATAAATTCAGATACAAATTACGTTATATTTCAGCACATTAGCACGTCCATTAAGCTGATCCTTCACTGTACATCATTATAATATTACGTTGCAATGATTGCGCAATGTGGTGGCAACTGCATGTAGGTAGGTGGAATTGTAGGCAGAATTACTGGACTCTGTCATTTCTTGGTGGCGATGATAGATACAAACTCCAGAATAGTTCCAGCTACTTATCCATCCATCCGAGGCCTTGGAAAGAAGCAGGAAAAGCCTCTCTCGGAATCAGCACAATATGCATCTTTTACATGGCAGTGCACGGACTCGTAGCTCGTCCCCGACTGCTGGCTCGTCCCCGACTCGTAGCTAGTCTCCGACTGACTATCAGTTCCACCTTTTCCGCCTAGGCCAACCACAATTTGCGCGCGCTACACAGTTCCGTTCCCAAGGGGAACCACTACACCATTTACATACAAACTAACTAAGAACCCTAAGTGAGGATCAGTAATTTACATAACAGCAACCAAATGCATTAAATAAAACAAAACATTTACACATATTGACATCTCTACAAAAAATTATTCACACAAAATGACAATCATATACAGTAAGTTTTGTTCCCTCCAAATGGGACAAAGAACATAAATTGCAGATACACTACTTTACATAGAATCAAATCACGACATCAAAGGTTTGACAAAGAAAAGAGTATACAATTTTGTGTTCTCTGTTCAATCAAACACATTTACAGATACTCAATGTTATAACATTAAATAAAACAAAAGCAAAATAAATCCGTACAGCATAACAGCTGTGGTGTTACAAGATGAGTCTGCTTCTCGCAGTGTTTGGGCCTAGTTTCAGCGTTTGGTGTCGCGGGATGGCTCCCTCCTCTTTTTGGTAGGCCGGTCATCAAGTGTGCGAAGCGCCTGTCGCTGCCATTGTTCCCTGCAGCTGGCACGCACACAATACGTCTGGCAGCTCTGCGACAGCGTCGACTGAATTGGACTTTCATGCAGTCACTACAAGGCACGCATTCAAAAACACAATTTCGTAACCAAATGGTATTTCATTATTTAAAACGGTCAAGTGAATTTGCTGGCATACGGCGGCAGCAATGGACGGGATTAATGCTGAGTGTTAAAAATATGGTGGGTACTTCTTGCATGTGAGACACACGCGTTCTCTCAATATGTGTTGGACACAAGGAAGAATACTTATTAATTGCTAAAAGCGAATATCATTTCTGTTTACAAGAAATGTGACTGGGGTGAATGTGCAAATTATCGGGGCATCAGTTTTCTACACAGTGCCTGTTACATATACTCAAGAACAATCACTAGTGCACTTTTGGGTACATCTACATTTATACTCCGCAAGCCACCCAACGGTGTGTGGCGGAGGGCACTTTACGTGCCACTGTCATTACCTCCCTTTCCTGTTCCAGTCGCGTATGGTTCGCGGGAAGAACGACTGCCGGAAAGCCTCCGTGCGCGCTCGAATCTCTCTAATTTTACATTCGTCATCTCCTCGGGAGGTATAAGTAGGGGGAAGCAATATATTCGATACCTCATCCAGAAACGCACCCTCTCGAAACCTGGACAGCAAGCTACACCGCGATGCAGAGCGCCTCTCTTGCAGAGTCTGCCACTTGAGTTTGCTAGACATCTCCGTAACGCCAGCACGCTTACCAAATAACCCTGTGACGAAACGCGCCTCTCTTCTTTGGATCTTCTCTATCTCCTCTGTCAACCCGACCTGGTACGGATCCTACACTGATGAGCAATACTCAAGTATAGGTCGAACGAGTGCTTTGTAAGCCGCTGGCCTCTGTCATCAGTGAAGAACAGGTAGGGTTGGAACGAGGCGCTCTATAGTAGATATCATTTTCGTAGTGAAACGAATGATTGAGAGAAGAAGAGGATTCAATCCGAAAACTCGCATAGCCTTCATTTTGTCTGTTCGGGTGGAGACGTGCTCTGGTAAATTTTAGTCACAGAAGGTTTATCAGATGACCTAGTAAAAGCGATCACAAGTACAGGGTGATTCAAAAAGAATACCACAACTTTAAAAATGTGTATTTAATGAAAGAAACATAATATAACCTTCTGTTATACATCGTTACAAAGAGTATTTAAAAAGGTTTTTTTCACTCAAAAACAAGTTCAGAGATGTTCAATATGGCCCCCTCCAGACACTCGAGCAATATCAACCCGATACTCCAACTCGTTCCACACTCTCTGTAGCATATCAGGCGTAACAGTTTGGATAGCTGCTGTTATTTCTCGTTTCAAATCATTAATGGTGGCTGGGAGAGGTGGCCGAAACACCATATCCTTAACATACCCCCATAAGAAGAAATCGCAGGGGGTAAGTTCAGGGCTTCTTGGAGGCCAGTGATGAAGTGCTCTGTCACGGGCTGCCTGGCGGCCGATCCATCGCCTCGGGTAGTTGACGTTCAGGTTTCATAACTAACCTTTTTCGTAGTACTCTCCATACAGTTGATTGTGGAATTTGCAGCTCTCTGCTAGCTCTGCGAGTCGATTTTCCTGGGCTGCGAACAAATGCTTGCTGGATGCGTGCTACATTTTCATCACTCGTTCTCGGCCGTCCAGAACTTTTCACTTTGCACAAACACCCATTCTCTGTAAACTGTTTATACCAACGTTTAATACACCACCTATCAGGAGGTTTAACACCATACTTCGTTCGAAATGCACGCTGAACAACTGTCGTCGATTCACTTCTGCCGTACTCAATAACACAAAAAGCTTTCTGTTGAGCGGTCGCCATCTTAGCATCAACTGACGCTGACGCCTAGTCAACAGCGCCTCAAGCGAACAAATGTACAACTAAATGAAACTTTATAGCTCCCTTAATTCGCCGACAGATAGTGCTTAGCTCTGCCTTTTGTCGTTGCAGAGTTTTAAATTCCTAAAGTTGTGGTATTCTTTTTGAATCACCCTGTATATATCAAAACACTACAGCACATATTGACACAGGGAAGCAACTGCCGGCGCCAGTAAAAGCAGATAAAGAGGTTAACAAGGTCCTGTCTCTCGGCACCCCTTTTTAACATGTGTGTGCATCAGGTCATAGTAAAATTGCAGCAAATTTTCAAGTGTGATGTAATGCTCCAAGCGCAGTATGCACTGAGGTGACAATAGTCATGGGATAGCAACATGCACATAAGCAGATGACAATAATATCGCGTACATAGGGTGTAAAAGGCTGGTGCATTGACAGAGCTGCTATTTGTACTCACGTCATCCATGTGAAAAGGTTCCAATGCGATTATGGCCGCATGACGGGAATTGACAGACTTTGAAAGCGGAATGCTGCTTGGACCTAGACGAAATAGACATACCATTCCAGCCTTCACTTAACGACCGAGAGCAGCGGCGTTTGAGCACTGCGTGAAACAACACATGAAAACAATGTGGGACGTACGGCGAACGTATCCGGTAGGACAGTGCGGTTGAATTTGGCGTTAATGGGCTCTGGCAGCAGACGACCTACGCGAACGCCTTTGCTAACTGTACGACATCTCCTGCAGCGCCTTTCCTGGGTTCGAGACTTGAAAACCGTGGCCTGGTCAGATGAGTCTCGATTTCATTTAGGAACAGCTCACGATAGGGTTCGTGTGTGGGGCAGATTTCGTGAAGCCATGGACCTACGTTGTCAACAAGGCACTGTGCAAGCTGGTGCTGGCTCCATATTGGTGTGGACTGTGCTGAGATGAAATGGACTGGGTCCTGTGGATGTTTGGCTACTTGCGGACTGCGAGGGCAGTTCAATAAGTAATGCAACACATTTTTTTTCTGAACCAGGGGTTGTTTTATTCAGCATTGAAATACACCAGGTTATTTCCCAATCTTTTAGCTACACAACACTATTTTTCAACGTAATCTCCATTCAATGCTACGGCCTTACGCCACCTTGAAATGAGGACCTGTATGCCTGCACGGTACCATTCCACTGGTCGATGTCGGAGCCAACGTCGTACTGCATCAATAACTTCTTCATCATCCGCGTAGCGCCTCCCACGGATTGCGTCCTTCATTGGGCCAAACATATGGAAATCCGACGGTGCGAGTTCGGGGCTGTAGGGTGCATGAGGAAGAACAGTGCACTGAAGTTCTGTGAGCTCCTCTCGGGTGCGAAGAATTGTGTGAGGTCTTGCGTTGTCATGAAGAAGGAGAAGTTCGTTCAGATTTTTGTGCTTACGAACACGCTGAAGTCGTTTCTTCAATTTCTGAAGAGTAGCACAATACACTTCAGAGTTGATCGTTTGACCATGGGGAAGGACATCGAACAGAATAGCCCCTTCAGCGTCCCAGAAGACTGTAACCATCACTTTACCGGCTGAGGGTATGGCTTTAAACTTTTTCTTGGTAGGGGAGTGGGTGTGGCGCCACTCCATTGATTGCCGTTTTGTTTCAGGTTCGAATTGATGAACCCATGTTTCATCGCCTGTAACAATCTTTGACAAGAAATTGTCACCCTCAGCCACATGACAAGCAAGCAATTCCGCACAGATGGTTCTCCTTTGCTCTTTATGGTGTTTGGTTAGACAACGAGGGACCCAGCGGGAACAAACCTTTGAATATCCCAACTGGTGAACAATTGTGACAGCACTACCAACAGAGATGTCAAGTTGAGCACTGAGTTGTTTGATGGTTATCCGTCGATCATCTCGAACGAGTGTGTTCGCACGCTCCGCCATTGCAGGAGTCACAGCTGTGCACGGCCGGCCCGCACGCGGGAGATCAGACAGTCTTGCTTGACCTTGCGGCGATGATGACACACGCTTTGCCCAACGACTCACCGTGCTTTTTTCCACTGCCAGATCAGCGTAGACATTCTGCAAGCGCCTATGAATATCTGAGATGCCCTGGTTTTCCGCCAAAAGAAACTCGATCACTGCCTGTTGTTTGCAACGCACATCTGTTACAGACGCCATTTTAACAGCTCCGTACAGCGCTGCCACCTGCCGGAAGTCAATGAAACTATACGAGACGAAGCGGGAACGTTTGAAAATATTCCACAAGAAATTTCTGGTTTTTTCAACCAAAATTGGCCGAGAAAAAAAAAGTGTTGCATTACTTATTGAACTGCCCTAGTATTTCCAGCCATTCATGGACGTCATGTTCCCAAACAAAGAAGGAATTTTGATGGATGACAATGTGCCATGTCACTGGGCCAATAGTTTGAAGAACATTCTGGACAATTCGAGCGAACGATTTGGCCAGCCAGATCTGAAATGAACCGCATCAAACATTTATGGGACATAATCGACAGGTCAATTCGTGCACAAAATCATGCACCGGCAACACTTTCGCAACTATGGACTTGAAACAGGAATGCACCTAAAAGTACTAGTAAAAACAAATAAAGGAATTGGACGACGTTTCTGTCTTTCGACAATACTTTTTAATGGTTATGTGGACAAGGCTATAGTAACATGGCATCAAATTTCCAAGTGCGGAATAACGCTCTCAAGTATAGGTACAGTGGTATTATCTTATATTTTACTGTGCAACAGACGGAAGATGATTTGCAAAGGGACCTGTATGTCTTAAGCAATACAGCAGAAGAATATGAACTGATCATACCTCCACATCAATGAAAATACTGGAGGACGGGGAGGACGACGGTTCAAACCCGTGTCCGACTATCCAGATTTATGTTTTCCGTGATTTCCCTAAAACGCTCCAGGCAAATGCCGAGATGGTATCTTCGAAGTGGCACATCCGATTTCCTTCGCCATCCATGACATACTTCGAGGTTGCGCTCCATTTCTAATGACCTCGATGTCGATGGGACGTTAAGCCCAGTCTTCCTTCCTACCATAAATGAAAAGTAATGGCATTCCTGGGGAGAAATACGTTATGAAACGAAACTGAGATTAATGGCAAAAAATGGAGCAGGTATCCGCTTGTAACTATCTTAGATGTGAAATATCCCCAACAGTAGATCGCAACATAAAAACAAAACTTCGCAAATTAAAAATATGTCGAGCAGTTCATAGTAATCTGAAATACGAAACAATAAATGAAATTTACTGAATTTTAGAAAAAATAGAGATACCGGCAGTGTATCCACCGGCAGTGTATCCAGTGAGATGTAGTTGCTTTCGAAGAAAGACAGATGAAAAATTACGTCAGGTGGGACGAAATTTCTCAGGGCAGTCAAAAGCTGCACGCTGATGGACAAAATACACTGACGAGCCAAAGAAACACCTGCCTAATATCGTGTGGAGCCCCCTGGAGCACGCAGAAGTGGCGCAACACGGTGTGACGTAGACTCGACTAATGTCTGATGTAGTGCTGGAGGGAACTGACACCATGATCCTGCGGGGATATCGTGGCTGGCTTGGACTCGACTATTGTCCGATCCGTAGAACGCCAGTTTTCTTTCTCCTGATAACGACGTCCTCTTGAGTAGTCCCCGCCCGGAGATCCGAATGGGGGACTATTTTACCTCCGGAATATTTTACCCAAGAGGACGCCATCATCATTAACCATACAGTAAAGCTGGATGCCCTCGGGAAAAATTACGGCTGTAGTTTCCCCTTGCTTTCAACCGATCGCAGTACCAGCACAGCAAGGCTGTTTTGGTTAGTGCTACAAGTCCAGATCAGTCAACCATCCAGACTGTTGCCCCTGCAACTACTGAAAAGGCTGCTGCCCCTCTTCAGGAACCACGCGTTTGTCTGGCCTCTCAACAGATACCCCTCCGTTGTGGTTGCACCTACGGTACGGCCATCTGTATCGCTGAGGCACGCAAGCCTCCCCACCAACGGCAAGGTCCATGGTTCATGGGGGGGGGGGGGGGGGGGGAGGGATATAACACTAATACGACCTATTCTTGAGTACTGCTCGAGCGTTTGAGATCCCTACCAGGTCGGATTGAGGGAGGACATAGAAGCAATTCAGAGGCGGGCAACTAGATTTGTTACTGGTAGCTTGGATCATAACGCGAGTGTTACGGAAATGCTTCAGGGACTCTGGTGGGAGTCTCTAGAGGAAAGGAGGCGTTCTTTTCGTGAATCGCTACTGACGAAATTTAGAGAACCAGCATTTGAGGCTGACTGCAGTACAATTTTACTGCCGCCAACTTACATTTCGCGGAAAGGCCACAAAGATAGAATAAGAGAGATTAGGGCTCGTACACAGGCATATAGGCAGTCATTTTTCCCTCGTTCTGTTTGGGAGTGGAACATGGAGAGAAGATGCTAGTTGTGGTACGAGGGACCCTCCGCCACGCACTGTATAGTGGATTGCGGAGTATGTATGTAGATGTAGATGTAGATGTCTGATGTAATGCTGGAGGGAACTGACACCATGAATTCTGCAGGGCTGTCCACAAATCCGTAAGAGTACGAGGGGGTGGAGACCTCCTCTGGACAGCACGTTACAAGGCATCCCAGATGTGCTCAATAACGTTCATGTTTGGGTAGTTTGGAGGCCAGTGGAAGTGTTTAAATTCAGAAGAGTGTTTTTGGAGCCACTCTGTGTGGGGTGTCGCATTGTCCTGCTGGAATTGCCCAAGTCCCTCTGAATGCACAATGGACGTGAATGGATGCAGGTGAACAAACAGGATGCTTACGAACGTGTCACCTGCCAGAGTCGTATCTAGACGTATCGGGGTCCCATATCACTCCAACTGCACACGCCCCACACCATTACAGAGAACCCACTACCTTGAACAGTCTCCTGCTGACATGCAGGATCCATGGGTTCTAAAAATTGTCTCCGTGCCCGTACACGTCCATCCGCTCGATATAATTTGAAACGAGACTCGTCCGACCAGGCAACACGTTTCCAGTCATCAACAGTCCAATGTCGGTATTGACGGACCCAGACGAGGCGTGAAGCCTTGTGTTGTGCAGCCATCAAGGATACACGAGTGTACCTTCGGCTCCTAAAGCCCGTATCGACGATACTTCGCTGAATGTTTCGAACGATGACACTTTTTGATGGCCCAGCACTGAAATCCGCAGCAAGTTGTGGAAGGGTTGCACTTCTGTCGCCATGAACAATTCTCTTCAGTTGTCGTTGGTACCGTTCTTGTGGGATCTTTTTCCGGCTGCAGAGATGTCGGAAAACTGATGTTTTACCGCATTCCAGATATTCACGGTACACTCGTGAAATGGTCGTACGGGAAAATGCGCACTTCATCGCTACTTCGGAGATGTTATGTCCCATTGGGCGCGCGCTGACCATAAAAACACGTTCAAACTCACTTTAATCTTGACATCCTGCCATTGTAGCAGCAGTAACTGATCTAACAACTGTGCCAGACACTTGTGTTATATAGGCGTTGCCGACCGTAGCGCCATATTCTGGCTGTTCACATATTACTGTATTTGAATACGCATGCCTATAGCAGTTTCTTTGGCGCTTCAGTGTGTGAAACACAGAAATAAGACAAGAGCTACAGATTTTCGATTTGGAAAGCAATGTATAAGTTAAATGTAACCATTTAAAAAGAATATAGCAAGACGGTCTACCTGGAATCGCCATTTACTACAAGCCGACTGGACAGCGAATTGTCGGACGTTCGAGGACTCTATGGTTTCCGGAACCGGCTGTGCAGCCTACTCAATGAAAGGAAGATGATAGTGATGATGGATGCGAAGTAAGGCTGCTATAATTAAATATCAGAAAAAATAGTAGGCGAAAAGCTAGACAATGATTCAATACATTTTTCTAGAAGCTTTTCAAGGACAATTGACGGTGGAATTAGCAAAGAATAATTTTCTTCTGTACGGACGTGGAACGAAATGAACGTTCACAACTATATGTAGTCCATTTCATTTATTTGACAGTGAAAAAGACGTCGATTCAGTTACTTGTATTGTTTAGAACTGCCATTGACAATACTTCTAAACGGTTCACATAGGCACACACATATTTGCTGACCTTCAGCTGTGAGATAAGTGAAGCTGCAAAAAAATTTTTCTTGTCTCTGTAAGTCACATTATGTAGCTTCATTACTTTGTAATAAAGATACTACACATAGAGTTGAATAACTCAATAAAGCTGCTTTCAGAATACAGCTAATAATCAATTAAAACAAAATTAACGTTATCGTTGTCGGCTTCAGTGCGAAAACAGGTTTAATGCAGCTCCCCAACTTTTCGATTCTGTGCCGCAGATACTGAGAATACACGGTAGGGATTACGAGACGTTTGCACAGTAGCGAGCCGCCCCGATGACGTCACAGTAAACCCAACGAGGGCTCAGTAGCCCACATTGGCCATAACGTATTGTGTTGTGATTGAGTTTACGAGCGAAAACAAGGTTGTTTACGGCAGTGTGATTTTTATTAGTGACTGGCGATTGAGTTCAGAGCTATGCTGTAACTGTCAGTGTACTGAGGGATTTTTTAGAGTATGTTTTTAAGTGAAAAATAATGGTTGCTGTGCAATCGCTGACTGTGCTAACCATAGCAGACGACTAAGTAAGTTAGGAATTAAGTTTCATGTATTTCCTAAAAACAATGAGATGAAACGAAAATGGATAAATGCTTGTAAATGTACAGATCAGTTTACACTTGAAAGTGTTCATATTTATTTCTTACATTTTACTGATCCAGATTATGTAAGGGATTTGAAAGGTGAACTGTTGACCATTCTTTCGAAACGCAAGTTGAGGACTGATGCTGTTTGAACCTAAATCTGCCACCCTCTGCTGCTGATTTAGGGCGTAATAATGAGCCTAATAATGAGAGAAATATTTCGGTACAAAAACGAAGCTAATGTAAAGAAGCAGAAGATATTTTACAGATAAATGTATTATCAACTAATGAAAAAAATACTGCTGGACAAAACGTTAACTGTGAAAAAAAAATACTGCTTTGGATGCGACAATTCGTGCTTATGCTAACAATTGTAAATTACAGAAACAGAAATAAAACATCTTAGGCAGCAGAATGTAGATTTACAGGATCGTCTCTCTAGATGCTGCGCAGAGCTACTGAACTTAAAAAACATGTTCAAAAATTGATTCAGGCCTCTTTTTCTGTCATCAACAAAGTGGTTATGGAATGACCGCGTACCATCCGGAAAATGTTGAGCCATTAGAGATGATTGCAGGATATGTTGCTTATAGAGTTAAACACAAACATCCAAAATTAGTCCATTTATATGGTAAACTAACAGATCAGGTAAATGTTTCAGAAAAGAACTGGCTTCAAACAATTTTAAGAGCATTGTCAATGAAGCCAACTGAAAGTTTTATGGAATTCGCTTCGAAAATGGAAAGAGAATTTCAAGTTTCACGGCAATTTCACTGACTGTAACCCAGAACTTTGTGTAAGGTTAAATAACATTATAAATGGGAAGCATCCAGGAGCGAAAGCTACCAACAAGAAAAAATACGAAGATGGTAATCGAACTAAGAGGGAACGAAGACGAAAACGAGAAAAAAACGAAAAACGTTTTAACTTAACTTTTCTGAACAGAAAAAGAAAACATGTTAATTCCATTAAAGAGCTCACAGTGACATTTTATGGTTTTTTCGATACCATGGGTCAATGTGACCTAAGCCTGTTTGAGCCTCTTCCCCCATAGAAAAGGCAGTGCCCTCCGGAATGGTGAAAGAGGTTGTCTTTACATTAGCGTTTCACCAGCCATAGGAAAAATAGTGCCCTAACTTAAAGCTTAACAATAATACACTAAAACATGGCAATCTCGATTACATTTATACCTGCGTGTGACTTAAACATGTATGAGCTGTATACCTGTAAGCTTCAGTGCAGTGCGGCGTGGTGGTAGGGTTCACACTGACGTCACAGCCATGCCTTGAGCCCTGCCGTGTGTTCTGTGCAAACTTCTATATCTCTGCATGACACTCGCAACCTACGTCCGTTTCATCTCTTGGTCTTCCTCTACAATTCTTACCTCCCACACTTCCCTTCATTAACAAATTCACGGTTCCTTGATGCCTTAAGACTAGAGATGGGAAAATCCAACCGGTTAAAACCTATACCGGTATTTCAGTTCCAGATATCCGGCATATTTTGGTATTTGCTTTTTTTCTTGGTCGCAACAGGTGTTCTTTTACTAGTAACCGAGTAAAAAACCGAAATGTCAATTAGCCTTAGCAGTAGTTCTAAAGTTGTTTGTTTTTAAACAACTTTTTTTTTAAAAAAAAGAGTAATTTTTGTTCGTATAATTTGCATTGGATGAAATTTTGCGTTGTTACAGAAAACGGCAAAAGGCATCAATGTTATTTAAATAATAACGCCGTAAAAACGAGCAAACACGTGGCATAACAACTGGTACAGCATTGCTGAAACAATAATGTCCCTGTTGCCGTGTGTCGTGGCTTAAGGTATGCGTGTGCGTGCAGTGTGCAAGATTTTGTACATCACCTACACGGTAGTTTGTCTTTGTCGTCACTGTACATCTGTTGTATTGCAGAATGGCATCAATCCTAGTCTGGGAATATTTTTTCGAAATGATGAAGCAATGAAGTACAATACTTCATTTGCTTTAAAAGATTAAAGATTTGTGTGCCACTTCTAAGAAATAATAAAAGAGCAAGGAAATAACAGTAATAAATTAAAAATTTAACAATTATTCATTCATTGTATACAATAAACACAGAAAGTAGCTGATCTGCTCCCTGTGTCTACATAATATGCCTTTATCTGCTTGCATCCCTTGAAAACGGACAAATTAACACGAAAAGCAGAGTTCTTCATCCTCAGTTTTTACCTTTTTGCACTGACTATTTGTAATGCCCAAAAAGTGGTGTGGTAGCCGATTACAACATGAGTTTTGAACAGCGTTTCGAAAAATTAGACTCACTAGGAGAATACTAGTTTTTTTTTCTATTTAACCACTTATTACTTTTCGAGAAAAGCAGCGAATGGGTGATGGACTAACTTATCTTTTATTTGCCTATTTAATTCAATATTTTGAATCTGTGTTACTCGAAACTGAGAAAGTCAACATTTTTCAGTCTTGGTTCAATTTCTACTTTTATTATAGGAAATAATATTACGAAAGTGAAAATCTGCTATTATAGGAACCGGTTATTTTGAGCGGTTTTAGCAGTCAGGCTAAAATGACATGGAAAGAAACTGATATAACCCAAAACCGATTGTTTCAACGATAACTGCCATTGCTACTCAAGACGTGTCCTGTCTAACGATCCCTTCTTTTAGTCAGTTTGTGCCATAGATTTATCTTGTCTCCAGTTCTTTTCGGTACCTACTATTCTCCCCATTCAAAGTTCAGCATACTGCAGAATCACCACATTTCAAAAGCTTCTGCTGTCTTCTTACCAGATCCGTCTATAGTACACGTTTCACATCCGTACGAGGCCACACCCCAGACAAATACCGCCAGAACAGACTTCCTAACGCTTAAATTTATATTAGATATTATCAAATTCCTGTTTGTCAGAAATATTTTCTCGCTACAGCTGTCTGCATTTTACTTCCCCTCCTCTTTGTCCATCATTTACTTTGCTGCCAAAATAGCAAAATAAATCTACTGCTTTTATCGTCTTATTTCCGAATCTATCTCCTTCGTCATCGCCTGATTTAGCGTGACCACATTCCATTACCTTTGTTTGATATATGTTGATGTTCATTTTACAACCTCTTTTAGAGACACTTTTCCAAGTCCTCTGCTGTCTCTGATATAATTACAATGCCAAGGTAAACTCAAAGCTTTTATTTTTTTTCCCTGAACTATAATTCCTCGCCAAATTTTTCTTGGTTCCTTCACAGCTTGCTCAATGTACAGATTAAATAATATCGGATGTAGGCTACAACCGTGTGTCACTCTCTTATCACTATTGCTTGCATTTCACGCCCTTCCACTCTTACAACTGTTGTCTGATTTCTGTACAAGTTGTAGATACCCTTGCACTCTCTGTAGTTTATTCCTGCCATCTTCGTAACTTCAAAGAGAAATTTCCAGTCATAATTGTCAAATACTTTCATTTTAGTCCACAGATGTCATAAACGCAGGTTTGCCTTCCTTTAACGAGTATTCTACGATAAATCGTAGGGTCAGTATTGCCTCACGTGTTTCTATTTTTCTCTGGAACTCAAACTGACCTTCACCTAGGTCGGATTCTATTGGCTCTCCATTCTTCTGTAAATAATTCGTGTCTATATTTTGGAACCGTGACCTGTTAGACTGAGCCGGCCGGGGTGGCCGAGCGGTTCTAGGCGCTACAGTCTGGTACCGCGCGACCGCTACGGTCGCAGGTTCGAATCCTGCCTCGGGCATGTATGTGTGTGATGTCCTTAGGTTAGTTAGGTTTAAGTAGTTCTAAGTTCTAGGGGACTGATGACCTCTGAAGTTAAGTCCCATAGTGCTCAGAGCCATTTAAACAATTTGTTACACTGATGTTTCTGAAATATTCAGACCTGTCAGCATTTGCTTTCTTTGGAATTGGTATTATTACATTCTTCGTGAAGTCTGAGTGTTTTTCGTCTGTTCCACATTTCTTGCACACCAGATGGAAGAGTTCTGTCACGGCTAGCACACCCTAGGGTCTCCATAATACTGAGGGAATGTCGCCTACTCCAGGGGCCCCGTTTCGACTTAGATCGAGTAGTGCTCTGTCGGACTCTTCTCACA
Source organism: Schistocerca cancellata (assembly GCF_023864275.1). Classification (NCBI taxonomy): domain Eukaryota; kingdom Metazoa; phylum Arthropoda; class Insecta; order Orthoptera; family Acrididae; genus Schistocerca; species Schistocerca cancellata. The sequence continues at coordinate 676,154,305 of NC_064631.1, forward strand.
GTGTAGCGTTCCCGTCTCATTTTCATCTGCATCCTCTTCCTTTTCTATAATGCTTTAAAACTGATTTCGTTTTTACAGACTTTCTGTATATTTCTTTCAGTTTCAGCGTTCCCTTCTTTGCTTAATGCTGGCTTGCCTTCTGAGCTCTTAATATTCATAAGGAGCTTCTCCTTTCTCCAAAGTCGTCCATTATATTCCTGTAGGTGGCTTATATCTTCCCCATAATCGTGCCAGTTTTTGCAGTCTTGCGTTTCTCCTCTAACCATTCCTGGTTTACCATTCTGCGCTTTATATCAGTCCCATTATTTTAGACATCTACGTATCCTATCATCTGCTTAAATTGTTGAATTTTTATATTTTCTCCTTTCGTCAATTAAATTCAGTATCTCGCACGTTATCTTAGGGTTTCATTTGCGCATTATCTTTTCACCTAGTTGACCCTCAGCTGGCTTAATTATTTCATCTCTCGAAGTTACCCATTAGTTTTCTATTGCTTTCCTTTCCCCTGTTTCAGTTGTTGCCCACTGCTCCCTTTAAAAATTTCAAATACCTCTGGTACTTTCAATTAATCTAGGTCCCGAAGATAATACATAATGAGCACAATGAAGTTATACAAATTAAATCTGATATAACTGAACTAGCCAACGGCCTTGCCGCAGTGGTAACACCGGTTCCCGTCAGATCACCGAAGTTAAGCGCTGTCGGGCTGGGCGAATACGTGGATGGGTGACCATTCGCTCTGCCGAGCGCTGTTGGCAAGCGTGGTGCACTCAGTCCTTGTGAGGCAAACTGAGGAGCTACTTCATTGAGAAGCAGCGGCTCCGGTCTCGTCAACTGACATACGGTCGGGAGAGCGGTGTGCTGACCACTTGCCCCTCCGTATCCGCGTTCAGTGAAGCCTATAGGCTGAGGATGACACGGCGGCCGGTCAGTACTCTTGGGCGTTCATGGCCTGTCCGGGCGGAGTTTATTTTATAACTGAACTAGCTGATGTTTTTTATGTTTAGGGAAACTGAAGATAAAAATAACCACAGTTACCTCTCGTAAACTACACTCCTGGAAATGGAAAAAAGAACACATTGACACCGGTGTGTCAGACCCACCATACTTGCTCCGGACACTGCGAGAGGACTGTACAAGCAATGATCACACGCACGGCACAGCGGACACACCAGGAACCGCGGTGTTGGCCGTCGAATGGCGCTAGCTGCGCAGCATTTGTGCACCGCCGCCGTCAGTGTCAGCCAATTTGCCGTGGCATACGGAGCTCCATCGCAGTCTTTAACACTGGTAGCATGCCGCGACAGCGTGGACGTGAACCGTATGTGCAGTTGACGGACTTTGAGCGAGGGCGTATAGTGGGCATGCGGGAGGCCGGGTGGACGTACCACTGAATTGCTCAACACGTGGGGCGTGAGGTCTCCACAGTACATCGATGTTGTCGCCAGTGGTCGGCGGAAGGTGCACGTGCCCGTCGACCTGGGACCGGACCGCAGCGACGCACGGATGCACGCCAAGACCGTAGGATCCTACGCAGTGCCGTAGGGGACCGCACCACCACTTCCCAGCAAATTAGGGACACTGTTGCTCCTGGGGTATCGGCGAGGACCATTCGCAACCGTCTCCATGAAGCTGGGCTACGGTCCCGCACACCGTTAGGCCGTCTTCCGCTCACGCCCCAACATCGTGCAGCCCGCCTCCAGTGGTGTCGCGACAGGCGTGAATGGAGGGACGAATGGAGACGTGTCGTCTTCAGCGATGAGAGTCGCTTCTGCCTTGGTGCCAATGATGGTCGTATGCGTGTTTGGCGCCGTGCAGGTGAGCGCCACAATCAGGACTGCATACGACCGAGGCACACAGGGCCAACACCCGACATCATGGTGTGGGGAGCGATCTCCTACACTGGCCGTACACCACTGGTGATCGTCGAGGGGACACTGAATAGTGCACGGTACATCCAAACCGTCATCGAACCCATCGTTCTACCATTCGTAGACCGGCAAGGGAACTTGCTGTTCCAACAGGACAATGCACGTCCGCATGTATCCCGTGCCACCCAACGTGCTCTAGAAGGTGTAAGTCAACTACCCTGGCCAGCAAGATCTCCGGTTCTTTCCCCCATTGAGCATGTTTGGGACTGGATGAAGCATCGTCTCACGCGGTCTGCACGTTCAGCACGAACGCTGGTCCAACTGAGGCGCCAGGTGGAAATGGCATGGCAAGCCGTTCCACAGGACTACATCCAGCATCTCTACGATCGTCTCCGTGGGAGAATAGCAGCCTGCATTGCTGCGAAAGATGGATAAACACTGTACTAGTGCCGACATTGTGCATGCTCTGTTGCCTGTGTCTATGTGCCTGTGGTTCTGTCAGTGTGATCATGTGATGTATCTGACCCCAGGAATGTGTCAATAAAGTTTCCCCTTCCTGGGACAATGAATTCACGGTGTTCTTATTTCAATTTCCAGGAGTGTAATTAGGTTTTGAAAATCCAAGTTTCAAACCTGTGTGAAAGAAAAGCTTTCAATCAGCTTGTATTACCATTTATGACACGTAATTGTAACACGAAACCACTCAAAAACAGAGGGTGGTCCAGGGAGAACTTGGAAGGTGCCTGTTGGAAATTACGGGTACTAGGTAAATAAGGCGCCTAACTGGAGTGAGTGCATTAAATATAGCTGGAATGATTATTAAATAAACGTGTGCGAACATGTCGCCAGGTGAAAAGATGGTAGATGGACCGAGGAACTTCTGAGACGACGTTTTAATTGTAAGTGGATAGATGAGATCAGGAAACACGTAGTAACTACATGGATACGTATAGTCGAAAATCGCTACGCTTAGAAAAGTCTAGCGCAGACCTTTATTTCGCACTGAATGTGGAATGGCTGTTGTTGTGACGATAAAGATGATGATGACGATGGTTCTGTGATTTTCATGGCAATGGAACAGACCCATGTAGCGTCCAGATGGTCTTACGGAGCACCTATTAGGTGTCTAACTTTCCGTCCCTCATTTCTCATGTTCTTATGCGATAACGAGAAAGAAGAGCGATTGGTCGCGTTGAACAAACCTGTCACAGTGCCGAAGTGAGATATTTGCCTCGCTTTAAGGAGGTTCAATCGATATACCAAGCGTAAGGAGCTTTGAGTATAGCATTTTAACTATATATGGCGGTAGTATCTGTTCCCGAAAGAACAGTTACCGTGGATGACCATGCAGCTTTGCTAAAAATGAAATGATAATTAAATGGACACCCTAGCTGCAGACAGGCGTTGATGTACTTCATTGGGGACATGTTGGAAATGTGTGCCCCGACCGGAACTCGAACCCGGGATCTCCTGCTTACAAGGCAGACGCTCTATCCATCTGAGCCACCGCGGGCACAGAGGATAGAGCGTCTGCAGGGACTTATCCCTTGCACGCTCCCCGTCAGATTTGGTAGATTAATCTGCCACGAGTAATGAGTATGATGGGCAAACATCCATTAGGCGCACTACGAATGTAGTGGTGTGGACATGTTGGGAATGTGGATCTCACGGGAAGCGTGCAAGGGATAAGTCCCTGCAGACGCACTATCCTCTGCGCCCACGGTGGCTCAGATGGATAGAGGGTCTGCCATGTAAGCAGGAGATCCCGGGTTCGAGTTCCGGTCGGAGCACACATTTCCAACATGTCCCCAATGAAGTACATCAACGCCTGTTTGCAGCTAGGGTGTCCATTTAATTATCATTTCATTTCTAGCAAATCTGCATGGTCATCCACGGTAACTGTTCTTTCGGAAACAGATACTACCGCCATATATAGTTAAAATATGGCTTCCCGGCCATTGACCTTCTTGTGCGAACGCACACGCTATGCCCGAACTCGTACGGGACTTGGTAGGTTAATCTGCCATGAGTAATGAGTATGAGGGGCAAACATCCATTAGGCGCACTACGAATGTAGTAGTGTGGACATGTTGGGAATGTGGATCTCACGGTGGCTCAGATGGATAGAGCGTCTGCCATGTAAGCAGGAGATCCCTGGTTCGAGTCCCGGTCGGGGCACACATTTTCAACATGTCCCCAATGAAGTACATCAACGCCTGTTTGCAGCTAGGGTGTCCATTTAATTATCATTTCATTTATAGCATTTTACGTTGAAGGTTCTAGAATGAAAAGAGGAAAATTATTATTCTCATCAGAGACTTCATTCACCGCTTCATGCGTGAGAAGATAAACAAACCACTCTTTCAACCTATACTGTGTGTATCAAAATAGCGAAAACTCAAGCAATAACTGAAGTAGAAACATTCCACCAAACCTAAATCCAGAAACGAGACGTTTGGAAAATAGTGTGGTTATGAGCTGCCACTAACTTCAAATTTATATAAAATGTGAACTTTTTGATTAAGACCCGTTCTAATTGGACTAAAACCTCACCTGTTGTTGTTGTGGTCTTCAGCCCTGAGACTGGTTTGATGCAGCTCTCCATACTACTCTATCCTGTGCAAGCTTCTACATCTCCCAGTACCTACTGCAGCCTACATCCTTCTGAATCTGCTTAGTGTATTCATCTCTTGGTCTCCCTCTACGATTTTTACCCTCCACGCTGCCATCCAGTACCAAATTGGTGATCTCTTGATGCCTCAGAACATGTCCTACCAACCGATCCCTTCTTCTAGTCAACTTGTGCCGCAAACTCCTCTTCTCCCCAATTCTATTCAATACCTCCTCATCAGTTATGTGATCTACCCATCTAATCTTCAGCATTCTTCTGTAGCACCACATTTCGAAAGCTTCTATTCTCTTCTTGTCTAAACTACACTCCTGGAAATGGAAAAAAGAACGCATTGACACCGGTGTGTCAGACCCACCATACTTGCTCCGGACACTGCGAGAGGGCTGTACAAGCAATGATCACACGCACGGCACAGCGGACACACCAGGAACCGCGGTCTTGGCCGTCGAATGGCGCTAGCTGCGCAGCATTTGTGCACCGCCGCCGTCAGTGTCAGCCAGTTTGCCGTGGCATACGGAGCTCCATCGCAGTCTTTAACACTGGTAGCATGCCGCGACAGCGTGGACGTGAACCGTATGTGCAGTTGACGGACTTTGAGCGAGGGCGTATAGTGGGCATTCGGGAGGCCGGGTGGACGTACCGCCGAATTGCTCAACACGTGGGGCGTGAGGTCTCCACAGTACATCGATGTTGTCGCCAGTGGTCGGCGGAAGGTGCACGTGCCCGTCGACCTGGGACCGGACCGCAGCGACGCACGGATGCACGCCAAGACCGTAGGATCCTACGCAGTGCCGTAGGGGACCGCACCGCCACTTCCCAGCAAATTAGGGACACTGTTGCTCCTGGGGTATCGGCGAGGACCATTCGCAACCGTCTCCATGAAGCTGGGCTACGGTCCCGCACACCGTTAGGCCGTCTTCCGCTCACGCCCCAACATGGTGCAGCCCGCCTCTAGTGGTGTCGCGACAGGCGTGAATGGAGGGACGAATGGAGACGTGTCGTCTTCAGCGATGAGAGTCGCTTCTGCCTTGGTGCCAATGATGGTCGTATGCGTGTTTGGCGCCGTGCAGGTGAGCGCCACAATCAGGACTGCATACGACCGAGGCACACAGGGCCAACACCCGGCATCATGGTGTGGGGAGCGATCTCCTACACTGGCCGTACACCACTGGTGATTGTCGAGGGGACACTGAATAGTGCACGGTACATCCAAAGCGTCATCAAACCCATCGTTCTACCATTCCTAGACCGGCAAGGGAACTTGCTGTTCCAACAGGACAATGCACGTCCGCATGTATCCCGTGCCACCCAACGTGCTCTAGAAGGTGTAAGTCAACTACCCTGGCCAGCAAGATCTCCGGATCTGTCCCCCATTGAACATGTTTGGGACCGGATGAAGCGTCGTCTCACGCGGTCTGCACGTCCAGCACGAACGCTGGTCCAACTGAGGCGCCAGGTGGAAATGGCATGGCAAGCCGTTCCACAGGACTACATCCAGCATCTCTACGATCGTCTCCATGGGAGAATAGCAGCCTGCATTGCTGCGAAAGGATGATGTACACTGTACTAGTGCCGACATTGTGCATGCTCTGTTGCCTGTGTCTATGTGCCTGTGGTTCTGTCAGTGTGATCATGTGATGTATCTGACCCCAGGAATGTGTCAATAATGTTTCCCCTTCCTGGGACAATGATTTCACGGTGTTCTTATTTCAATTTCCAGGAGTGTATTTATCGTCCATGTTTCACTTCCATACATGGCTACACTCCATACAAATAATTTCAGAAACGACTTCCTGACACTTAAATCAATACTCGATGTTAAGAAATTTCTCTTCTTCAGAAACGCTTTCCTTCCCATTGCCAGTCTACATTTTATATCCTCTCTACTTCGACCATCATCAGTTATTTTGCTTCGCAAATAGCAAAACTCCATTACTACTTTAAGCGTCTCATTTCCTAATCTAATTCCCTCAGCATCACCCGACTTAATTCGACTACATTCCATTATCCTCGTTTTGCTTATGTTGATGTTCATCTTATATTCTCCTTTCGAGACACTGGCCATTCCGTTCAACTGCTCTTCCAAGTCCTTTGCTGTCTCTGACAGAATTACAATGTCATCGGCGAACCTCAAAGTTTTTATTTCTTCTCCATGGATTTTAATTTTCTTTTGTTTCCTTTACTGATTGTTCAATATACAGATTGAATAGCATCGGGGAGAGGCTACAATCCTATCTCACTCCCTTCCCAACCACTGCTTCCCTTTCATGCTCCTCGACTCTTATAACCTCCATCCGCTTTCTGTACAAATTGTAAATAGCCTTTCGCTCCTTGTGTTTTACCCCTGCCACCTTCAGAATTTGGAAGAGAGTATTCCGGTCAACATTGTCAAAAGCTTTGTCTAAGCCTACAAATGGTAGAAACGTGGGTTTGCCTTTCCTTAATCTTCCTTCTAAGATAAGTCGTAGGGTCAGTATTGCCTCACGTGCACCTCACCTAAGCCCTCCCTAAACCCTGTGGCGCAGTTTCCCGCTGCATTAGTGGTCGCTTCTTTGGAGTTTTCAGTCAGTCCTGAGGATGCAAATGCACGCAGGCCATACGAGTGGATACTCCGTACTGGTGCTGTGCCTGCGACCATTAACAACTGGACCACATGGTTAACAAGAAGTACTACACTGCTTCAGCACGTTACACACGTTGAAATTTAATGCACACGCATATCTATTAGAGGTGTTCCACGTGTCGTCATCACATTAGGTGAGAGTATTGCACTCCTCCCTGAAATGAGCTACGAATATCTTCAAACAAACCTGGTCATGTCTTAAATTGTAAAAGAATAATTATACATTTCGCAGTCGCTTTTCTGCAACCGCATCAAGGCTGTGCTCTACACTTCACATTTAAGATGACCCAAAAGAGAAAAATTCAGAAGACTGACGTCAGTTGATCTTGGAGATACAGAGACAGGCTCTAGTGGATCTTCGACGATAGTGGGGCGTTAGATGTCGTGTTTTACATTAACCCACATCTACATACATACATGGTGTTTCAAAAAGCACTTTACAACTTTAAAAATTCATAAAAATTAATTCACAGTACCTACAGAGATAATTCCTCCCCCCCCCCCCCCCACATGAACCATGGACCTTGCCGTTGGTGGGGAGGCTTGCGTGCCTCAGCGATACAGATAGCCATACCGTAGGTACAACCACAACGGAGGGGTATCTGTTGAGAGGCCAGACAAACGTGTGGTTCCTGAAGAGGGGCAGCAGCCTTTTCAGTAGTTGCAAGGGCAACAGTCTGGATGATTGACTGATCTGGCCTTGTAACAATAACCAAAACGGCCTTGCTGTGCTGGTACTGCGAACGGCTGGAAGCAAGGGGAAACTACGGCCGTAATTTTTCCCGAGGGCATGCAGCTTTACTGTATGATTAAATGATGATGGCGTCTTCTTGGGTAAAATATTCCGGAGGTAAAATAGTCCCCCATTCGGATCTCCGGGCGGGGACTACTCAAGAGGATGTCGTTATCAGGAGAAAGAAAACTGGCGTTCTACGGATCGGAGCGTGGAATGTCAGATCCCTTAATCGGACAGGTAGGTTAGAAAATTTAAAAAGGGAAATGGAGAGGTTAAAGTTAGCTATAGTGGGAATTAGTGAAGTTCGGTGGCAGGAGGAACAAGACTCCTGGTCAGGTGACTACAGGGTTATAAACACAAAGTCAAATAGGGGTAATGCAGGAGTAGCTTTAATAATGAATAGGAAAATAGGAATGCGGGTAAGCGACTACAAACAGCATAGTGAACGCATTATTGTGGCCAAGATAGATACGAAGCCCACACCTACTACAGTAGTACAAGTTTATATGCCAACTAGCTCTGCAGATGACGAAGAAATTGAAGAAATGTATGATGAAATAAAAGAAATTATTCAGATAGGGAAGGGAGACGAAATTTTAATAGTCATGGGTGACTGGAATTCGAGTGTAGGAAAAGGGAGAGAAGGAAACGTAGTAGGTGAATATGGATTGGGGCTAAGAAATGAAAGAGGAAGCCGCCTGGTAGAATTTTGCACAGAGCACAACTTAATCATAGCTAACACTTGGTTTAAGAATCATGATAGAAGGTTGTATACATGGAAGAACCCTGGAGATACTAAAAGATATCAGATAGATTATATAATGGTAAGACAGAGATTTAGGAACCAGGTTTTAAATTGTAAGACATTTCCAGGGGCAGATGTTGACTCTGACCACAATCTATTGGTTATGACCTGTAGATTAAAACTGAAGAAACTGCAAAAAGGTGGGAATTTGAAGAGATGGGACCTGGATAAACTGAAAGAACCAGAGGTTGTACAGAGTTTCAGGGAGAGCATAACGGAACAATTGACAGGAATGGGGGAAAGAAATAAAGTAGAAGAAGAATGGGTAGCTTTGAGGGATGAAATAGTGAAGGCAGCAGAGGATCAAGTAGGTAAAAGACGAGGGCTAGTAGAAATCCTTGGGTAACAGAAGAAATATTGAATTTAATTGATGAAATGAGAAAATATAAAAATGCAGTAAATGAAGCAGGCAAAAAGGAATACAAACGTCTCAAAAATGAGATCGACAGGAAGTGCAAAATGGCTAAGCAGGGATGGCTAGATGACAAATGTAAGGATGTAGAGGCTTATCTCACTAGGGGTAAGATAGATACTGCCTACAGGAAAATGAAAGAGACATTTGGAGATAAGAGAACCACTTGTATGAACATCAAGAGCTCAGATGGAAACCCAGTTCTAAGCAAAGAAGGGAAAGCAGAGAGGTGGAAGGAGTATATAGAGGGTCTATACAAGGGCGATGTACCTGAGGACAATATTATGGAAATGGAAGAGGATTTAGATGAAGATGAAATGGGAGATACGATACTGCTTGAAGAGTTTGACAGAGCACTGAAAGACCTGAGTCGAAACAAGGCCCCCGGAGAAGACAACATTCCATTGGAACTACTGACGGCCTTGGGAGAGCCAGTCCTGACAAAACTCTACCATCTGGTGAGCAAGATGTATGAAACAGGCGAAATACCCTCAGACTTCAAGAAGAATATAATAATTCCAATCCCAAAGAAAGCAGGTGTTGACAGATGTGAAAATTACCGAACAATCAGTTTAATAAGCCACAGCTGCAAAATACTAACACGAATTCTTTACAGACGAATGGAAAAACTAGTAGAAGCCGACCTCGGGGAAGATCAGTTTGGATTCCGTAGAAATACTGGAACACGTGAGGCAATACTGACCTTACGACTTATCTTAGAACAAAGATTAAGGAAAGGCAAACCTACGGTTCTAGCATTTTTAGACTTAGAGAAAGCTTTTGACAATGTTGACTGGAATACTCTCTTTCAAATTCTGAAGGTGGCAGGGATAAAATACAGGGAGCGAAAGGCTATTTACAATTTGTACAGAAACCAGATGGCAGTTATAAGAGTCGAGGGACATGAAAGGGAAGCAGTGGTTGGGAAGGGAGTAAGACAGGGTTGTAGCCTCTCCCTGATGTTATTCAATCTGTATATTGAGCAAGCAGTAAAGGAAACAAAAGAAAAATTCGGTGTAGGTATTAAAATCCATGGAGAAGAAATAAAAACTTTGAGGTTCGCCGATGACATTGTAATTCTGTCAGAGACAGCAAAGGACTTGGAAGAGCAGTTGAACGGAATGGATGGTGTCTTGAAGGGAGGATATAAGATAAACATCAACAAAAGCAAAACTAGGATAATGGAATGCAGTCGAATTAAGTCGGGTGATGTTGAGGGTATTAGATTAGGAAATGAGACACTTAAAGTAGTAAAGGAGTTTTGCTATTTGGGGAGCAAAATAACTGATGATGGTCGAAGTATAGAGGATATAAAATGTAGACTGGCAATGGCAAGGAAAGCGTTTCTGAAGAAGAGAAATTTGTTAACATCGAGTATAGATTTAAGTGTCAGGAAGTCATTTCTGAAAGTATTTGTATGGAGTGTAGCCATGTATGGAAGTGAAACATGGACGGTAGATAGTTTGGACAAGAAGAGAATAGAAGCTTTCGAAATGTGGTGCTACAGAAGAATGCTGAAGATTAGATGGGTAGATCACATAACTAATGAGGAAGTATTGAATAGGAGTGGGGAGAAGAGAAGTTTGTGGCACAACTTGACCAGAAGAAGGGATCGGTTGGTAGGACATGTTCTGAGGCATCAAGGGATCACCAATTTAATATTGGAGGGCAGCGTGGAGGGTAAAAATTGTAGGGGGAGACCAAGAGAGATGAATAAACTAAGCAGATTCAGAAGGATGTAGGTTGCAGTAGGTACTGGGAGATGAAGAAGCTTGCACAGGATAGAGTAACATGGAGAGCTGCATCAAACCAGTCTCTGGACTGAAGACCACAACAACAACAACAACAACAACAGAGATAATTGTAGTGTCAATTTGTAAGGAAATACATCAAGTTTCTTCTCGCGTAGTTCGTTAGCACAGTAATGAGCGCTAGCGGCAGTTGCGTTAAAGATGGCTACTCTGTGTTTTGGTTTGAAGAATCGAAGTCCGTGACAACAGCTCAGCGTAATTTCCGTACCAAGTACGCTAAAGATGCTCCCAGTAGCCCTACAATTTATGAGCAGCATAAACGTTTTGTAGAGACAGGGTGCTCGGTTAGACATGGGAAATCATCAGTTCGTCCAACCACATCTGGCGACGTCGTTGAGCGAATGAGACAACGGTTTGTCAACAGCCCTACGAAATCGACCCGGCGTGCATCTCGCGAACTGCAAATCTCACCTACGATTTTTTGGCGTATGTTGAGAAACCGTTGGAATTTGAACCCGCACAGACTGAGGATCGTACAAGCAATAAAAGACGCTCATAAAATTGCTCGCAAGAACTTATCTGTGGATACGTTACAGCGATTACATGAGGATGAACACTTATTGCACGACATCATCTCTTCTGATGAGTTGACTTTTCACTTAAGTGGCAAGACTAATACACACAACTGTAGGATTTGGGGCAGTGAAAATCCACATCAACACATTGCAACATGTTCGTGATGCACCTAAACTGTACGTTTTTTATGCAATGAACAAGAGCAACTTTTACCGTCCCTTCTTTTCCCGTGAGAACCATCAACGGGATAGTGTACCTGGATATGTTACTGATCTGGCGTAACCACAAGCGCTAGAACGAAGATGAAGAACAGAAGACCAGAGAAGGCGGGGAAACAACGTCGGCCAATGGTGCGCTTATTGGGACATCACCACGACAGGAGCGCCCCCTGCAAGAAGTGAATATGAGCGCCGTTCCTGCCACCCTCGGACTCTCAGATCCGCTCAGTATGCGGACATTATGGCTGGATATGGCGGACATTAGTATTCACGGAGCGTGCTACAAGGATAGCTAGTTGTGATCCTTACCAGTTGCTTGTCTGGACTTGTCTATAGCAAGAGCTTTACTGTTTGCATGTCGCCCATCGTTTGCGACATTTGTTCTACGAGGCGTATTTTTTAAGTAAGTACCGTTTTGAAATAAAAAAAGACGTGCTAAGATATCTCAATAATTTTATTTTTACATGAAATCCTGTACCTTAATCTACGCACTGATGCCATTACAGTCTTATGCTTCCTTGTTTACGTTGCGTACTGAGTGTTTAATATGCCTCCGATAATCGTGAGTCCCGCCGACTGTGAAGTACGGGCTGCTATAAGATTTACGGGCATGAGAGTGTGTGTGTTTGTCCTTAGGATAATTTAGGTTAATTAGTGTGTAAGCTTAGGGACTGATGACCTTAACAGTTAAGTCCCATAAGATTTCACACATTTTTTTTTAAACTTGAATTACCGAAAATTGTGCGCACGTTGGTTACCGAAAATGTTGACGGATGTGCACAAAACCAAACGTTTAGACAGTGCATTGACTTTCCTTGAGCGGTAACACAACGACGCTGATGATTTCTTAAGCCAAATTGTTACGGACGATGAAACATGGGTGGCCTACGTCACACCAGAATCAAAGCAACAGTCCATGGAAGTTGAACAAGGGCGTCGTTTTGCTGCAAGACAATGCTCGTCCACATGTGGCGAATCAGACCAAAGATCTCATCACATCTTTTCGATGGGAAACTCTAGATCATCCTCCGTACAGCCCCGATCTTGCGCCCAGTGACTACCATCTGTTCCAGCACTTGAAGAAACACCTGGGCGGTCAGCGTCTTCAAGACGATGACGAAGTCAAAACAGCGGCGATGCAGTGGTTAACAAGTCAGGCGGCAGACTTCTATAAGGAGGGTATTCAAAAACTGGTACACCGTTATGACAAGTGCCTCAACATTGACGGAAATTATGTAGAAAAGTAGATTAAGGTACAGGATTTCATGTAAAAATAAAATTATTGAGATATCTTAGCACGTCTTTTTTTAATTTCAAAACGGTACTTACTTAAAAAACACGCCTCTTAAAATCAAAGTTAAGTGTTGTAAATCTGCTTTATAGAAAAAAAGCTACCAACGTAATTTCCTTGAAATGTTGTATGGCATTCGAGAATACAGCATCCCTTAGGCACCTTATACGAGACGAGTGGGGAGCCCCAACAGTTACACTAATTATTGATGCCACAGATCGATGAGGATTACCAACAACGAAATGTTTACTTCATGCAAGATGCTGCACCACTCCACTATCTGGCTGACGTCCGGGATTTTCTAAGTGACCGCTTTCCAGGTCAATGGATTAGCCGTGACGGGCCAACTGCATGGTCCCCACGTTCCCCAGACCTGACACCACACGGTTTTTTTTTTTTTTTTTTTTTTAATGGGGACTCATCAGGGACAGCGTGTTTGTACTTCCTGTGTCGGCTTCTTTAGCTGAACTTAGAGCAAGAATTTACCCCGCCACTGAACAAGTTACACCTGCAATGCTACAACGAGTTTGGAAAGAGACTGACTTCCGATGGGACGTGTGCAGGATAACCAACGGAAGCCCCATACAACATCTTCAGTTTAAAAGAAAAAAGCCTCGATGTCTTTCCTAACAAAATAACGCTAAACCCAGCTCTAGATCTTCCCTCAATAAATTTATAAGAAGTCCTGTTTGAAACATCATTTACTTCGCAAGCCACTGTGCGGTGTGTGCCGATTGTAATGGAAAGCTTAGTTTCTCGGCGGCGACGCCACCTGTAGGCCGTTCGTCAGCAGCGTCTAGAGGAAGCCGTGAAGCAGCACGCTACGGCGGGCGCTTGGATATGGGGCCAGGAACAGTGTTGCGGTTGTGTGCTGTCCTGCATACGGTACTGGGAGACGGTGTTTTTTTCTCAGTTTATTGGCTTTCGGAGTTGCCCATTCAGCCAGTTCAACAGTGGAACGTCAATGATGACGACACAAAAGTAAGGAAAACAGTACACCCAGTCCTCGAGCGGAGAATATCTCCGAGCTGGCCGGGAATCACACCCGGGCCTCTTCGCTTATCAGTCCCCCGCGTTGAACGCACAGGTACCGAGGCGGACATGTTTGACAGTTGAACGGCACTAGTATCAGAGTCAGTATTACCTGCCAGTACTGACTGAAATGGAATTACACTACTGGCCATTAAAAGTGCTACACCAAGAAGAAATGTAGATGATGGACTAGAACTGACATGTGAATACATTTTCACGCAATTTGGGTGCATAGATCCTGAGAAATCAGTACCCAGAACAACCATCTCTGGCCGTAATAACGGCCTTGACACGCCTGGGCATTGCGTCAAACAGAGCTTGGATGGCGTGTACAGGTACAGCTTCCCATCCAGCTTCAACACGATACCACAGTTCATTAAGAGTAGTGACTGGTTGGTCGGCCACCATTGACCAGATGCTTTCAGTTGGTGAGAGATCTGGAGAATGTGCTGGCCAGGGCAGCAGTCGAACATTTTCTGTCTCCAGAAAGGCCCGTACAGGACCTGCAACAGGCGGTCGTGCGTTATCCTGCTGAAATGCACGGTTTCGCAGGGATCGAATGAAGGGTAGAGCCACGGGTCGTAACACATCTGAAATGTAACGTCCACTGTTCAAAGTGCCGTTAATGCGAACAAGGAGTGACCGAGACGTGTAACCAGTGGCAACCCATATCATCACGCCGGGTGATACGCCAGTATGGCTATGACGAATACACGCTTCCAATGTGCGTTCACCACGATGTCGCCAAACACGGATGCGACCATCACGATGCTGTAAACAGAACCTGGATTCATCCGAAAAAGTGGCGTTTTGCGATTCGTGCACCCAGGTTCGTCATTGAGTACACCATCGCCGGCGCTCCTTTCTGTGATGCAGCGTCAAGGGTAACCGCAGCCGTGGTCTCCGAGCTGATAGTCCATGCTGCTGCAGACGTCGTCGAACTGTTCGTGCAGATGGTTGTTGTCTTGCAAACGTCCTCATCTGTTGACTCAGGGATCGAGATGTGGCTGCACGATCCGTTACAGCCATGCGCATAAGATGCCTGTCATCTCGACTGCTAGTGATACGAGGCCGTTGGGATCCAACACGGCGTTCCGTATTACCCTCCTGAACCCACCGATTCCATATTCTGCTAACAGTCATTGGATCTCGACCAACGCGAACAGCAATGTCGCGATACGATAAACCGCCATCGCGATAGGCTACAATTCGACCTTTATCAAAGTCGGTAACGTGATGGAACGCATTTCTCCTCCTTACACGAGGCATCACAACAACGTTTCACCAGGCAACGCCGGTCAACTGCTGCTTGTGTATGAGAAATCGGTTGGATACTTCCCTCATGCCAGCACATTGCAGGTGTCGCCACCGGCGCCAGCCTTGTGTGAATGCTCTGTAAAGCTAATCATTTGCATATCACAGCACCTTCTTCCCGTCGGTTAAATTTCGCGTCTGCAGCACATCTTCGTGGTGTAGCAACGTTAATGGCCAGTAGTTTATCTACGGTATCGTGGTGGATTACATCGACACAGCTAAACTGCCAGGAGGGAAGTTCTTTCCTTATTGACCCATGGCGGTGGAAGGAAAACTCTTTGTATCGGTCGGGGTGCCTGGCAGAGGGTACTTGTACCGCCACTAGTCATTTCCTTTCGTGTTCTACTTGCAAATACAGCCAGGGAAAAACGACTAACTGTACGCCTCACTACGAGGCCTACTTTCTCTTATCTTCGCGGTGTGTACGTAGGCGACAGGAAAATCGTTATGCAATCAACTTCAAATTCCTGCTCTCTAAATTTTCTCAGCAGTTTTTCGCGAAAAGGACGTCGTCTCCCCTATAGGGATTCCTATTTGAGTTCTCGAAGCATCTCCATAATGCTTGCGCGTTGATCGTACACCACAGCGTCATCAGCAAACAACTATAAATTGCTATTAACTCTTTCCTACATATCATTTAAATATACATGGCAGTCCACTGATAGTGACCGGGCCAAATATCTCACGAAATAAGCATCAAAAGAAAAAACTACAAAGAACGAAACTGGTCTAGCTTGAAGAGGGAAACCAGATGGCGCTATCCTTGGCCCGCTAGATGGCGCTGCCATAGCTCAAACGGATATCAACTGCGTTTTTTTAAATAGGAACCCCCATTTTTATTACACATTCGTGTAGTACGTAAAGAAATATGACTGTTTTAGTTGGACCACTTTTTTCACTTTGTGACAGATGGCGCTGCAATAGTCACAGACATATGGCTCACAATTTTACACGGTTGGTAACAGGTAGGTTTTTTAAATTAAAATACAGAACGTAGGTACGTTTGAACATTTTATTTCGGTTGTTCCAATGTGATACATATACCTTAGTGAACTTATCATTTCTGAGAACGCATGCTGTTACAGCATGGTTACCTGTAAATACCACATTAATGCAATAATGCTCAAAATGATGTCCGTCGACCTCAATACATTTGGCAATACGTGTAACGACATTCCTCTCAACAGCGAGTAATTCGCATTTCGGAATGTTCGCACATGCATTGACAATGCACTGACGCATGTTGTCGGGCGTTGTCGGTGGATCACGATAGCAAATATCCTTCAACTTTCCCCACAGAAAGAAACCCGGGGACGTCAGATCCGGTGAAAGTGTGGGCCAAGGTATGGTGCTTCGACGACCAATCCACCTGTCATGATATATGCTATTCAATACCGCTTCAACCGCACGCGAGATATGTGCCGGACATCCATCATGTTGGAAGAACATCACCATTCTGTCATGTAGTGAAACATCTTGTAGTGACATCGGTAGAACATTACGTAGGAAATCTAGATTGCCATCGATAAAATGAGGGCCAATTATCCTTCTTCCCATAATACCGCACCATACATTAACCCGCCAAGGTCGCTGATGTTCCACTTGTCGCAGCCATCGTGCATATTATGCCGGTTTACGTAACCGCTGTTGGTGAAAGACGCTTCGTCGCTAAATAGAACGCGTGCAAAAAATCTGTCATCGTCCCGTAATTTCTCTTGTGCTCAGTGGCAAAACTGTAGACGACGTTCAAAGTCGTCGCCATGCAATTCCTGGTGCATAGGAATATGGTACGGGTGGAATCGAGGTTGATGTAGCATTCTCAACACCGACGTTTTTGAGATTCCCGATTCTCGCGCAATTTGTCTGCTACTGATGTGCATATTAGCCGCGACAGCACCTACTTGGGCATCATCATTTGTTGCAGGTCGTGGTTGACGTTTCACATGTTGCTGAACACTTCCTGTTTCCTTAAATAACGTAACTATCCGGCGAACGGTCCGTACACTTGGATGCCGAGCAGCATACATAGCACAGACCCGTTGGGCATTTTGATCACAATAGCCATACATCAACACGATATCGACCTTATCCGCAATTGGTAAACGGTCAATTTTAACACGGGTAATGTATCACGAAGCAAATGCTGTTCGCACTGGTGGAATGTTACGTGAAAACACGTACTTATAAGTTTGTGACTATTACAGTGCCCTCTATCACAAAGCGAAAGAAGTGGTCCAACTAAAACATTCACATCTCTTCACGTACTACACGAATATGTAATAAAAAATGGGGGTTCCTATTTTAAAAAAACGCAGTTGATATCCGTTTGAGCTATGGCAGCGCCATCTAGCGCGCCAACCATAGCGCCATCTGGTTTCTCTCTTCAAGCTAGACGAGTTTCGTTCTTTGTAGTTTTTTCGTTTGATGCATATTTCGTGAGATATTTGGCCCGGTCACTATCAATGGACCACCCTGTATATATATATATATATATATGTGTGTGTGTGTGTGTGTGTGTGTGTGTGTGTGTGCGTGTGTGCGTGTGTGTGTGCATATGTTCAAATGGTTCAAATGGCTCTGAGCACTATGGGACTCAACTGCTGTGGTCATAAGTCCGCTAGAAGTTAGAACTACTTAAACCTAACTAACCTAAGGACAGCACACAACACCCAGCCATCACGAGGCAGAGAAAATCCCTGACCCCGCCGGGAATCGAACCCGGGAACCCGGGCGTGGGAAGCGAGAACGCTACCGCACGACCACGAGATGCGGGCGCATATGAATATATACCGTTTCCATTGGTTCATTCTGCTCGTTGTTAGAAGTGCAGCTACAGGCCCCACTACAACTTCGTCCCAAGGCCTGAACTGCTATATGTTCAGCGACGGATAACCGAAAGTTTGATGTTCGTGCCATCTACTATGTAACATCTTGTTTTACCTTACGGCCGCCTCGTCATTTTTAATTTCAATTACTGGTGTCACTGAATTACTGTCTTGCCTACCCATGAGTGGCAGGAGCAGCGCGTATCGTATTATCATTGCTGGACGGCTATTACTCCCCTGTCGTCGTGTGTCGTGTGGCAATTCGGACCTGGCTGTCGTTGAGTTGGAACGCGGCAGAGGTGCAGTCGGGTCGTAGCAGCATTCGGGGACGGAGCGCTAGGGAAGCCCGGACACCCAGTACTCGCCGACTGCTCGCGACACAGGCTGAACTGTCCGACGGACGGAGATGGCAGCAGGATCGACCGTTGGTCGGTCGTTCAGTTGGTCGTCTCTTTGGGCGACGTTTATTTGGTCTTTCACCGTTTCTGGGCCTCGTCACTGGAACATCTTGCTGGACGTGGCTCGGTTCCTTCTCGTGCGGTGACGTCGTGGCCAATGGGCAAGTGTTACCTCTGCATGATTGGGTCCGTGCTTTCGTATTCGTATGCTCTTTTCTATTATTTGCTTTGTTTCGTTTTACTATTATTATTATTATTTGCGTAACAACGCATATATGAAAAGAGCCGCGAAATGCCCTTTAGTAATGCTGTGCTATGAATTTCTTTATAATCATTAATTTTCAACAAAACAGAATATATTGGGTTCTTATTGTTCTGTATCTGGCTTTCTATTAAAGGAACATTTTTCGTTACTGTAACTCACTCTAAAAGTCAACATATCTTCCCTACTTTACAGTTATTGAAAATGAAAATTACTTTGTTATGAATACTGCTGTTACAGTTCGCATGATTGTTCAACAACAAAACTTTGCAGTGGATTTTGGTTATCATTAAAACACCATTCAGTACCACGACTAGCACAAGAACGTGAGGCTATTGTCGGAGAAAAATACGTTTCCACTATAAGGTTTGCCAGACCAGAACCAAGCACAGCAAGATTCCTATTATATTACGAAGGTAAATTATCCTTTTGTACTGTTAGTTATATATATTATCAGCGGCCCGCGTCAACCTGCAACACATCATAAAATCTGCTGCTCTGCTGTGCAAGTCCGGAAGCTGAAAGGAATAATTTTATTTCACTGTTACCTTCCCGCTTCTTTGCGGTATGGTAGATTTCATTTAATGTAGTTTGAATACGCCGCGGCAGCGGCTCGTTCGTTCGTAGCGCAGCTCGGCACCACGGATAATATTTAAATAACTGAAAATGTCTCAAAGGGATGGGATAATATGCCAAGCAAGCTACTACAAATAATAATGCAAGGTTCCATTTAAATAACTCTATTCAAAACATTTAAATATGTTAACTATTACACACCTTTAAAATGAGTACGTAATGGCGTACATCTCTCAGTCTTTACAAAAGAAGGCTACGCTAGCGTACAATACAACGTCACAGGCTATCCTACTCGCTTAACTCCAAGAAGAAGACAGAGAAATTAATGTTCGCTCTGTATTATTTATAATAGTTGCACATTCTCATCTTTGTTTGATATTTATCGTCTGTGGCGGTTTCAGAACTCGCCGACACAGATATTATCTAAAATAAATAATAAAAAAATACATAATTTTATACAATAACAAAATATGATACACAAGGTTTTCTCGTTACTACATAATATGTCTTTTGCTAATAGACGTTACAGTGCCAATGTGCCCTGATCGCTGTGTCTCCCAGTTCCGCACGGGCATCGGGTTGAGTCGGGTTGGAGCTGCACTGAGCTCCGGATAGTCTAGACTCGCCCGACCGTTGCTGACACTCATGGTTTGAGTGGCAACGACCTTGGTCGTTTGTTGGTCGGGCGTCTGGTCAGACGACATGTGTTATCACCTACCGTGTTTATATTTGGTGTGTGTGTCCGCCTGTGATTTGTTCGAGTTGTTCATCAGTGATTCGTTTTACGAGTGTTCAAGTTCCTTGTTGCAGTGTTTCGTCCAACACTGTGTACGCTGTGTCAGTTCGACTGAGCAATGCTTTAAATGCAGTAATTCTGTCCTCCTACTGCAGTAGCCAGTTGGTCGGTTGCGACAGGGCAGCGAGTGAGTGTTTTCTTACCGTGTTGGTGCTGTCCGCCACGGCGTGAAGGTCCGCAGCCGTTGAGATGTTTATGTATGTCAGTGGCTATTGTGCCTTGGCTTATTAACACACGAATATTTGAAGACGCGTGTTACTGGTGTCTTCGCTTCGCTGGCATTTTGGTTGTTGAGCCGTTGGTCTGGTGACCGAAATCAGGTTGTTGGTTCGTTCGTCGGCTCTCTGGCGGTTGGGTTGCCTTCCGATTAAGAGATTGCTGGTCAGGCTGCCTGTATCGCCTAAACGGGCGTTAGTGTTACTCTTTCAGGCCGAACCTTGGAAACTTCTGAGCGCCGTTCCCGTGTCTGTTATATAGTAACTTCCCTGTTTGAGTTTTAGTATTTTGGTTAATGTGTGGCCTTCAGCCGAGTTTTGATATATCCTGAATTAATGTTTTTGTCTTGCCCTTAAGGCATAAGATTGTTATTTTTTTCATATGGGGCTTTCTCCCGAATTTTACATGAAATATTTTAAGGCTTTAAGCCGTTAAATTATTGTGTTGATGTGTGGCCTTCAGCCGAGTTTAAGATCTCTTAAACTGATGTTCCTAAGATTGTAATGCTTTGCTACGGGGCTTTCAGCCGAATTTGCTTGAAATTTTTTAAGATAGGGCCTTCTGCCGTTTGATTGAAACACTTCTTATTGCTTGATATGCGGCCTCCAGCCGAGTTCCGTTTAAATTATAAAGTCCTAAGGCCTTCAGCCTGTGTAGATTAAAGATTTAGTCCATTGTAGTGGACTTATCAAAACGTTGTGAAGAGAACGAGAGCGACGGAAAGATAAGATTGTAGTTTGTTTAATATCGAATATTTATAAACCGAGTAGCCACTGTTTAAAATTTTTATTATCCTGTCTTTGGATTTTTCTTTTGTGGCGCTTCTCTCTCGCATTTTTGTCCTGTTGTTGTGCTGAATCTGTTTCCGTAGTTGGCGTGTGAAAATATTGTTGTAAAGTTTCGCGCATTCTGTCTCAACGTGAACGTCGACTCATCTGAATGTCGTCGACGAATGGAGTTAGAAATCAGTTTTTCTGCCTGCCATTTACAAATGTCAAGAGAGTTCATCCATGTTGCGGTAATATTCGCAACTGCTGTAGCTTGTTTGTTAGTAAATAACGACAGATATTTTCTGTTTTCAGATGCGTTGTTGAATTGTAAATGGCAGACTATAGAGGCAGATGTGGGTTGGTATGTAGAGACATACAGGTACAAAATGTTATCTGAAGACTGTAATGAGACTAGTCCCCTTCAGTTATTTTTATAACGTCATAAACACTTAAAAATTGCAGTGTTTTACGATCGTTGCAGACAATTATTGTCCGCCATCGTTGGCATCGATATTGGATTACACTGTAACAAACATAATTCGTAATAAAATGTCCATTGCTCACGTTTGTCCTGAGACTAAAATGTCCGAGTGCGACTAATGACCTCAGCAGTTAAGTCTCATAGTGCTCAGAGCCATTTTTTGTCCGAGTACGAACACACTTACGAGAAGAGACGTTTCTGCGCTGCTTCCCGGCGCCTGTGTCTGAGATGCTGCACTGACCTTTGCAACGGCGCTCGTCACACCTGCTGTAAATGACGTTGTAAACGTTCGAGGCTGTAACGCTTTATATGTGCTCCTGGCCTTGACAGCTGGAATGCGCCTAGTTCCTTTCAGTCCATCACAACTAGACAATTGCTGATTCACGCGCACCATTACGTAAACTGTGCACATACACTCCTGGAAATGGAAAAAAGAACACATTGACACCGGTGTGTCAGACCCACCATACTTGCTCCGGACACTGCGAGAGGGCTGTACAAGCAATGATCACACGCACGGCACAGCGGACACACCAGGAACCGCGGTGTTGGCCGTCGAATGGCGCTAGCTGCGCAGCATTTGTGCACCGCCGCCGTCAGTGTCAGCCAGTTTGCCGTGGCATACGGAGCTCCATCGCAGTCTTTAACACTGGTAGCATGCCGCGACAGCGTGGACGTGAACCGTATGTGCAGTTGACGGACTTTGAGCGAGGGCGTATAGTGGGCATGTGGGAGGCCGGGTGGACGTACCGCCGAATTGCTCAACACGTGGGGCGTGAGGTCTCCACAGTACATCGATGTTGTCGCCAGTGGTCGGCGGAAGGTGACGTGCCCGTCGACCTGGGACCGGACCGCAGCGACGCACGGATGCACGCCAAGACCGTAGGATCCTACGCAGTGCCGTAGGGGACCGCACCGCCACTTCCCAGCAAATTAGGGTCACTGTTGCTCCTGGGGTATCGGCGACGACCATTCGCAACCGTCTCCATGAAGCTGGGCTACGGTCCCGCACACCGTTAGGCCGTCTTCCGCTCACGCCCCAACATCGTGCAGCCCGCCTCCAGTGGTGTCGCGACAGGCGTGAATGGAGGGACGAATGGAGACGTGTCGTCTTCAGCGATGAGAGTCGCTTCTGCCTTGGTGCCAATGATGGTCGTATGCGTGTTTGGTGCCGTGCAGGTGAGCGCCACAATCAGGACTGCATACGACCGAGGCACACAGGGCCAACACCCGGCATCATGGTGTGGGGAGCGATCTCCTACACTGGCCGTACACCACTGGTGATCGTCGAGGGGACACTGAATAGTGCACGGTACATCCAAACCGTCATCGAACCCATCGTTCTACCATTCCTAGACCGGCAAGAGAACTTGCTGTTCCAACAGGACAATGCACGTCCGCATGTATCCCGTGCCACCCAACGTGCTCTAGAAGGTGTAAGTCAACTACCCTGGCCAGCAAGATCTCCGGATCTGTCCCCCATTGAGCATGTTTGGGACTGGATGAAGCGTCGTCTCACGCGGTCTGCACGTCCAGCACGAACGCTGGTCCAACTGAGGCGCCAGGTGGAAATGGCATGGCAAGCCGTTCCACAGGACTACATCCAGCATCTCTGCGATCGTCTCCATGGGAGAATAGCAGCCTGCATTGCTGCGAAAGGTGGATATACACTGTACTAGTGCCGACATTGTGCATGCTCTGTTGCCTGTGTCTATGTGCCTGTGGTTCTGTCAGTGTGATCATGTGATGTATCTGACCCCAGGAATGTGTCAATAAAGTTTCCCCTTCCTGGGACAATGAATTCACGGTGTTCTTATTTCAATTTCCAGGAGTGTATATCAATTTTCCCACAGTCATTGTTCCTGCTTAGTACCCCATTTGGCAAATATTTCTTTTTTCTTTCTGTCTCAGCATCTTGTAGTAAAAATTTTGGAAATTGAAACTAAGCATCAGATTCGAGATGCAAAATCGCCTTAGTGGGATTAATAATTTATTAATACTCTCAGGTGAAGGAAGAGAAGGAAAAATAGTTGGAGAATTTGGATTGGGGGAAATGAATAAAAGAAGAAGCTGCCTGGCAGAATTTTGCACAAAGAATAATTAAACCATAGTTACGACTTTGTTAGGAATAATGTAAGAAGTTTGTATCCGCGGAAGGGACCTGGAGACAGTGGAATGTTTCAGATAGATTATGTAGTGGTAAGACAGAGATTTCGGGACAGACTTTCATACTGTAAGACATTCCAGGAGCAGATATGGACTGTGACCATACTCCGCTGGTTATTAAGTGTAAGTTACTACTCAAGAAACCGCAAAAAGGTAGGAAATGAAAGTGACGGGGCCAGAGGTTGTTGATAGTTTCAAAGGGAGGCAATGACCGACAAAACGGGGGAAAGAAATGCAATAGGAGACGAATCGGTAGCTTTGAGAGATGAAATAGTGAAAGCAGCAGAGCATCAAACATGTAAAAAGACAAGGCCTAATAGTAATCATTGTAAGTTACAGGAGAGACTGAATGTCGTGGACGAAAGGAGAAAACACAAAAATTCAGCGAATCAAGCAGGCGAAACTGCATAGAGACGTCTAAAAAGTCAGACTGACAGAAGATGCAAAATGGCTAACCGTAACTGGTAAGAGGCCAAATGAAAGGCTGCTGCATAAGCATTAATCGTTAAGGGAATTATAGATATCGCCAGTAGGAAGATAATAGAAATCTTTGGAGAAGAGAGAAGCAACTGTATGAATATTAAGAGATCAGGTGATAAACAGGTACTAAACAAAGAAGAGAAATTTGGAAGGTGGAAGGAATATATAAAGGGGCCATACGAGGAAAATGAACTTGAAGACAAGATTATAGAAAAGGAAGAGAAAGTAGACGACATCCTCTCAGAATTACTGAGAATCTTGGGAGAGACAGCCATGACAAGCTTGTTCCAGCTGGTGGGCACAGCATGTTAGATAGGCGAAATACCCTACACATCAAGGAAAATCTAATAATTCACATTCCAAAGAACGCTGGTGCTGATAGGTGTGAATATTACCGAAGTATTATCTTAATAAGTCATCGTTGCAAAAAACTGACTTTAATTATAAGAGAATGGAAAAGCCGGTAGAAGCCGACGTTGGGGAATATGAGGTCGGGCTCTGGAGAAATATGAGAACATGCGAGTGAATACTGACCCTGCGACTTACTTTAGAAGGCAGGCTGAATAAAGACAAACTTACGTCCATAGAATTCGTAGATTCAGAGAAAGCTTTTGACGTTGATGAGTGGGATACACTGTTTGAAATTCAACAGGGATAAAATACAGGAAGCGAACGGCTATTTGCAAAGTGTACGAAAACCACACAGCAGTAATAAAGAGTCGAAGGACATAGAAGGGAAGCAGTAGTTAAGAAGAGAGTCAGACAGGGTTGTAGCCTATCCGCGATACTGTTCAATCTGAATATTGAGCAAGCGGTGAAGAAAGTAAAAACAATAGGGAAAGAAATGAAGTTCAGGGAGAAGAAATGAAAACTTTGAAGTTTTCCGATGACATTGTAACTTCCTCAGACAGCAAAGGACTTGGCAGAGCAGTTGAACGGAATGTACAGGGTCTTGGAAGGTGGATATAAGATGAACATCAATGTAAGTAAAACAAAGGTAATGGAATGTAGTGGAATTAAATCAGGCTGTGCTGAGAGAATTAGATTACGAAATGAGACACTAACAGCAGTAAATGAGTTTTGCTATTTGGACAGCAAAATAACTGATGACAGCCGAAGTAGAGAGGATGTAAATTGCAGATTGGCTGTAGCACGAAAAAGCACGTCTGAAAAAGAGTAATGTCTGGTGTGCCTAATTCATTTTTGTAAATCGGGGAAAAATCAAAAACAAGTAGTGAGAACAAGTAGGGAGAATAATTACATTAAAACGAGTATATTTTACTACACTGATGCTGCACAAAACTACTCAGCTCAAGAAACTTCCGAACCACATCATGACTTGGTAGATTGTGTTTTTTTTTTAATTTTTAATTTGATTTTATTAGAAACTGTTTTCTCGAACAGAAAATTGCTGCCGGCAGCCACATCTCCTGTGGGGATAGAAGTGAGCCTTTTGTCACGAGTGGATTTTAATAGAGCATTTTGTATCTTCAATCAGGAACGAGACAATGAGGCTTGTGTGCTTTGTTCAGCCTGTCAACAAGACTTGATGAATCATTTCAATCTTAGCTTTAGAGTGCACTGGCTCTTTACAACAAGAAGGGTTTCCAGCGCGTGAAGTCCCCCGCTCAACTGGCGAGCAGAATGATGACGTCTTTGGGAGATACAGTCACTATCATGAAACACAAAACATTGGAAGCCGTCGTCCAGTGTGCTGTGTTAAGTTCTGAAACCTCGCATCGATCCCTGTTCGGAAGTCTGGGAATTCTGACATAACCTCCCAGTATATATTTTCTTTAATGTCATTTGCTGTTAACAGTACGAGTTCATTCTGAAGAATTAGAAACATTCACTCAGTTAATACTAGCCAGAAATCCAGCCCGCATTTATATCGCATCTCCTTGACTCTTGTGCAGAAAGGCGTGCAATATATTGCTCCATCCATTTTCAGTAAGCTAACATAAGATCTAAAAAATCTTAGCAATGATCTAAGCACTTTTAATTGTAAGCTGCAAAATTTCATCAGGCTAACTTCTTATATTCTGATGGGAGTTCCTGAAAAAATAATTAAACACATCCCTGCGTTACATAGGCTAGTACATACTCATCAGCTTGTCACCTGCTTAGGATTCGTGTAAATTTCATTTTTATTCATTATTATCTTTTCTGGTTTAACTTCATGTACTGACTCGTCCCATGACGACAAAGGTTTTCCCCCTAATTTCATCCTATGAAACTGGACGTGTAAAAGAAAGTAAAACAATTGTGTTTCAGACCGTCTGAAACGTGCAACGCGCCATCATAGGAACCCTCGTCTCACACTGAACGATCTCAGGAGCGCCAATGAAGAGTGGAACAGCATCTCAACCACTTTGTGGATAACAGGACAAAAGGGATCCAAGCATACTACAACGCGCTATGTAAAGCAATACAAAGTTCATTGTTACCCAAAAGTATGTGCCAAAGAGATGCATTTTCGAGTGAACCGTCTATATATTTTTATTATTGCATTTGTTTTTATTTCGCAACAAGGCTATTTTGTTAGTTTTGCGTGATTTGTTATTTTGTTCCCTGGCCACCTGGAATCATAGCGGACACATTTTCACAGATAAACAGGTGGCGCAAAACTTTTCTGAGCAGCTTCTACATTCAAGCCAGCAGCCTTAGAATCAGTATTTCTCATGAACACAGAGAAGCAGAAATCTGCGAGTCCTAAAGTAGGAGGGGAGTGAGTTGAGATGTCAGAGTACGAAAAGATGAATAGTATAACCGCCTTTGTAAAATGAACATCTCCTACCAGACCAATTGTGATGGAAGATTTAAGACCGGTCCAATATCCGGCTTCCCTACATCTGCATCTACACCTGTATGACTACTTTGCAATTCACACTTACGTGCCAAGAAAAAGGTTTACAGAACCACCTTCACACTATTTCTCTGCTTTTCCACTCTCGTAAGCGCGTGGGAAAAACGGACACATAAATCTTTCCGTGCGAATTCTGACTTGCCTTACTTTATTACAATGGTCACTTCCCCCTATGTAGGTGGGTGTCCACAGAATATTTGTGTACTGGAAGGAGAAAGATGGAGATTGAAATTTCGTGAAAAGATCTCCTCGCAACGAAGGACGCCTTTCTTCTAATTGTGGCCATCTCAACTCACGTATCGTATCTCTGCCACTGTCTCCCCTATTCGCGATGATACAAAACGAGCTGTCCTTCTTTGAACTTTTTCGATGTCCTCCGTTAATCCTGTCTGGTAAGCGTCCCATAGCGCACAGCAATACGCCAGTAGAGGACGGATAAACGCAGCGTAGGCAGTCTCTTCAGAGTTCTTTCGAACTCATACGCAGTATGATTTGGTGAACACTTGGAGTCACAGACACACACGCACACATGCACACCTCTCTCTGTCTTTATGTTACAATAAGCTATTACCTTTTTTTCGGTTACGCTTCACGCAGCGTTGTAATCGACAATGCCCGCATCTCGTGGTCGTGCGGTAGCGTTCTCGCTTCCCACGCCCGGGTTCCCAAGTTCGATTCCCGGCGGGGTCAGGGATTTTCTCTGCCTCGTGATGGCTGGGTGTTGTGTGATGTCCTTAGGTTAGTTAGGTTTGAGTAGTTCTAAGTTCTAGGGGACTGATGACCATAGATGTTAAGTCCCATAGTGCTCAGAGGCATGTGAACCATTTTTTTTGTAATCGTGAAAGGTCTCTGTTGGATTCCTTTCATGTGTAATTTCTTAAATCTGTTGCCATTTATGGAATAAATTCCTCTTCTAAATGTACTGTGGCGTTTCCGACTATCTGGGAGGAGACTGAGCAGTGGAACGTGTTACTTTTACACATAAACAAGAACGATCTGTCACACTACTACACTTTAAAGCACAGTTTATATGTAATTCTTATATGTAATTCATGTCACACAGTCTCATACGGAACCTACATCCGCTTTCTTTTATATACTGTATATGATAAGATACTGTCATCCCCCTTCCCTTTTGTGTGAGAGGATGAATGAGCATATGTATTTCTAGTTGCATGCTTGAGGGTAGCAGACAAGGCTGTCTGCTAGAGAACAGTAGGACCAACGTCGGAACAGGTAGCTACGCTTACTACAAGCAAAGAGGTTTCTATTCTTAGTATGGTCCTGTCCGTCCGTTGTCATGTTGGTATAGGAAGCTGCCCCTCTGGCCACTTCCGTTGGTCTTTGTGAGCCACCCCTCAGAAAGCACGCTGGACAGTAGAGCAGTTGCTGTGTGGCCGTAGCGAGCGTCTGAAGTGGTAAGATCTCCGGCTAAGCGCGTGTCTGTTAAGTCCGTAGGACAATGGATTTCTTAAGTTCAGCCTAACTGAAAATTTAATCACTTTTATTTCGGGTTTAGGTCTAAAATATCCGATGTTATCTTAAATTGCAGCGCAGTGTAATTATCGTGTGAAGTTCAGGTTATTTTTCGGTAGTTGCTTTGTTACTACTTTGTGAGTAAAGTGGAACCACGTGTTGATCAGTAACTCTAACTAAGTTCATCAATCTTAAATCCGAATGTGCGTGAGATTATAACGTCTCGTCTTGAGAATATTTTTTTAATATAGCAACTTTTCTTTATGCTTTTCCTTATGTTCAACCCACGTGGGGTGTACTTTGCGAGACCAGTACCACGTGCTTATATAACTGTTTGACCCATCAGGTTAATAGTAAGACGTTAGTAACCAGTTCAAGGTTTTTCTTTTGTCAATTGCTTTTCGATCTAATGTATTTTAATTATCAAAATTATTGTGGAGTTGTACGCTTTGTGTAAACCAAGTTGACCACGTGGAGCATGTGGTGTAATCATCAAAGTAGCCCTCAGCTATTCTTTTTGCGAAGACTTCACAAAGAGTTAATATGAATTTAGTATACCAGTGTGTGGTAATTACATGACGGACAGGATTGTGGTATGAACGTAATTTCTTTGGGTAAAAACTGAATCTGTTGGTTGTGGTTAATTTCTTCTTGCTTATGTTTCAATGTTCTTCGTGTGTGATTTTATGAATGCAGTGTTGTATACAGTCTCCCAATCTTGGCCCCATATTTTATGTGTTCCGTAAGATTACAATCTCACATTCTTTTCAATCGTAAATAAGGCACCAGCTCAGTTATAACTCACGTATAATATGCTGAAATTTCAATGAACAATCTTAAAATAAATTTCCAAGTATAAACTGATTTCTTTCTTTTTATTTAAATTCTCCTTTTTATATATATATTTTACCGGTTTTGTATGACTATTAAAAGATTATCATTAGTGTTAGTCTGCTAAATATCTGATGAAACAGTTGCCCAGTAATCCACGGTTAACGTCCCCAGATAGATCACGGCTTTTAACCCACTTTCATTGTCAATTAGCACCGATAACAGCATACCAAAATTAAAGTTACAACCTTACACCCCAGCATACCAAAATAAAGTAACAACGTTACACATGGCGACCCTGTTCTGTGATTCCGCTAGACTCTGGAATCTCTGAAATGTTAGATTGCGAGCGTGTTATAATCTTAATTTTTTTTCCCTACAGCGCTCAAACAACTTCTGCGTTGTTTCCGAGCAGACTTTCAAAAGATTCACGGCGTTGTTGATCGGCGTTGCGTTGTTTGTCTTGTTTTGTTTTTTATATTTGTGTGTTTTATATGTCTGTGTGTTTTTTTATTCTCGCTTGTAAGTTCCACTGTTTCGATCAAAGATAAAAATTTGTTTTGCGTGTGAAAAAGTGTGTACTAGGTTGGGTATCTTTCGTGTGACTCGTAATTTTTGGGGGACACATTTATTGTGATTATTGTGTTGCGTACTGAGTATAAATTGCACTGATGCAAACACGTAATCAAGCTAAAAGTAAGCGGTCCAACAACTTAACCAACATGGACCAAGGGGATAATTTGATTTCCAATATTAACGCGTCGGGCGGTTCCGAAAATGCAATGGGGAATACTTCAGACGAAATGCAAAACAGCACGAACGGGCTCACATCAGAGCCACAAATTAATTTGCCTCCAACTAACCAAATTGATTTGGCAGAACTCATGAAAGTCTTAT
The DNA here is from genome assembly GCF_023864275.1 of Schistocerca cancellata. Lineage (NCBI taxonomy): Eukaryota > Metazoa > Arthropoda > Insecta > Orthoptera > Acrididae > Schistocerca > Schistocerca cancellata. The sequence continues at coordinate 676,184,606 of NC_064631.1, forward strand.
TGCAACAAAATAAAGAATCATTTGAAAAATCGTTCCGAGAACAAAAAGAATCATCAGAAAAATCGTTCCGAGAACAAAAAGAATCATCCGAAAAATCGATCCGCGAGCTAGGCGAACAAATGACGCAGAAATCTGAAAAATCGATCCAGGAGCTAGGCGAACAAATAGACGAAAAACTAATGCAGCAGACAAATAAAGTCGACAAGTCGATGCAGAGAGTGTCCGATGATATCTCACAAAGAATAAACAATCTGGCAAGTGAGATAAAAAGTGATATTATGAAAGAATTAGGCCGTACATTTGAACAAATCGATGATCGTCTGCAAGCTTTAGAACAGAGCAAGCGTAGGGGCGATACCGAATCTAAAGAAAGCGAAGAACGGCTACTTAGGAATTTCCAAGAGCTGAGGGAAGAATGCCAAAGGGAACACCAGCAGGTACTGTCGAGTGTCCAAGAGGCGGAAACGCATTGTCCCACGTCCGTTAGCAACACAATAGCGGACAACAGTTTAGCGATCCACGCGTTGGAACAGCAAATAGAATAATTGAAGCAGACTGGGGCGGAGGACAAGAGACAAATTGATGATAAGATTGCGGCATTAGCGGACACTGTAGGCACGATGAAGCTGACGGAAAGCGAGAACAATACTACACCGGTAGCGGCCGCAGAGACCGAAGAAGTGCGTTCGCTTCTTAGATTTCAGAAGGGACAGTTTGAAGTGAACAGACAACACAAAGCTGTAACAGGCGAATTACAAGAACGCGTGGCGCATCTGGAAAACCGCATGGCGTGTGATTCCGAACTCGTCAATAGCATTAAAAATAGCCGTACGAACAGTGCAGAGAGGGACTCCGGCCATGAGGGAGATTTTGACGACAGGGAACAATGGAATTTAAGGGGCAGACATGAGAATAATAGAAACATTCAAGGGCCTCGCCAGGAGGAAATGCGGGGATTTGATTTCAAACATTTCCTTACGGTGAGAAAGTTTGAGATATTCCGAAATTCGCAAAAAGGAATACATCCACGAGCATGGCTCGAGCAATTTGAGTTCTGTCTTCCTCCCGACTGGGCAAGTTCACATAAGATAGAATATATGTGTGGCTATTTGGAAGGCGAACCGGCGAGTCGCATGAGGTCGGCAGCGCGTCACTGCAACTCCACTCGGGAGTTTCGACAAGCCTTTCTGTCCGCCTATTGGTCGGAAGCGGCACAAGATAGAGTCAAACATGGCATAATTATGCTGCCAAATTTGAACCAGTCTGGTTTCGGCAGCCCTGCACGCCTATTCGACCACATGCTGCAGGCAAATCAATTCCTATACGACCCATACGGGCCTGCGGAACTAATTAGGATATGCATCACCAAATTGCCGATGCACTTGCGGCACGTCATTCTTGCGGGACGATGCAAAGAGGACGTGGAAACGTTTAAGACGCTTCTCCAAGAGTTGGAATACAATACAGGAGAATGCCCGCCTAATCAGGCACAAAGTTATTACGGGGCACAGCAGCGCGACCGCAATCGTGGCCGTATTACTAATCAACGGCGTGACTGGTCGTCGCGACGCGAACGGAACAATAATCGGGACAGGCCGTATAGAAACTGGGGTGACAGTCGCGAACACAGGTGGAACAACAGAAATGATCGAGGACGTGGACAAGATCGTGAACGCTACAGGTACGGCAACCAGAATCGATACGATGAATACGGTGGGAATAGGACTGTAGGCGGAGCACCTCATGATGTCGAAATTCGGCCGGCTAACCCTAGACATAATCCAGCAAATGGAAATGAACGAAACCGGCAATGACAAACGATCAGCGCAGAAGGCGCCCAATCGGAACAAATGAGCGACATGGCAAATGAGTAGAGAGGACAGTGAGAAGTAGAGAGGACGGTGAAGAGAGACAATTGATTAGTTTAAATTTATAACATGCATTTTGAATAATATGTTGGTAAAAATAGTGATAAAGATGTTTTAATTTTTTTTGTGCAATTAGGATTTAGTTTGATTCAAACGTGAAGATAAAAGGTTTCTTTGTGAACGAGTAAAATGCTGTTTATGTTTTTTTTGTGTGTAAATTGAAAAGAGTCGCTCCTGAGGAAAGCAAGATCGTTGCTGAATTAGTGCATAAACTCAGGGGAATATCCGATCTGTGGGTATTATGGGTCTGGCAAACCCAGGTCCCCAGCTGTTAGTAGCCTTGTTTCCGATTTTCTGCTTTCAGTGCTACTATCTATCTATTACTATTCTATATCTGTCAGTATAAATGAGGATCTCTACTATAGTATGCGTGCTGTATGAATATTTTAAGATAGGAGAACTCTGAGAAAGGAATGAGTAAGTTTGGAATCTTGAAAACAGGATGCGATAATACGATTGTTGAACCATTGGCTTCCAATATGCGATGATATGTTAATATTGATGATATATGTCTTTTTTTGTTCTTTATAGCTGAGTACGTAAAGTGCTGTCTGTGGATTTCGTAAGTATATTGATTCCCTTCAAGGTGAAAGAAGAATTGTGGTTTGTGTAATTTACGTGGCTCTGAAATATTATTGTGGTAGTCAAATACGAGCAGCTTTTCAGCAAATGGAGAATGGAACGGAAATATGGATCCTTTTTGTAGTCTTGATTGATGTTGAGCCAAAGCCTAAAAAATTATTCTGCGTTAATACTTGTCCTAGAAAAGCGACGTTTATGTGTTTTGCTGATGCTGTGAGCATTACAGCTTACTGTTTTCGCTGGTGCGGGATGCACTGCAGCCTATATGATTTGTACTGAGGAAATTTCCCTCTTGAAGGTAGAGGATGATTAAATAATTTTGATTATGGGAACGAAGGAAAGCTTGGTTTAAGGTAATAAGGATAAAGCAAAACATTTGTCATTTAAACTACAGGAGGATTCGGATCTTTTGTGTCTGTTGTAAGTTCAATATGTTAAGATGATACTGTTTTACAGAATAGAGGTGACCACAATTTTGCCATTCATGAGAAATGAATCCAGAATAACCACCACAGGCGAAATAACTGATTTGGAAGCGAAAGGTAACGTAAAGAAGGAACGAAATCGCAGCAAAATGTGTAAGAAAATATAATATAACCTGTATAATGCAAACATTTTTAACCTTCTCAGAGTCATCTGCGTGATTAATTGTTGTGATAACGTAATTTTAGGTGAAATTTTCTTACTGTTTTATGTGTGAATATATGAGTATGATAAATGTATAATTGCGAGTCTCTTTTCAGGTGTGCGAACTGGTATAAATGTTTTGGCTTCTAAATAACCATTGTTCTTTTTAATGTGTATGTTTAAGGAAAGTTCTCCATATTTATCATGTGACAAGACGTATGCCGCGAGCGTCAAGAAGAGGACGAATTAGAACAATGTTGTAGTGGTGTAAACACTTTGTTGAAGTAGCATTGAAGTAGCTTATTGGCTTAACTAGTAGTGGATAGAAGTAGAATATTGAGTAATGCATGTTTATGGGTAGTTAGTTTGTAGAATAGACAACAGGTGTGCATGTATGTGGGTGTAAATAACATGTGAACCCTATGCTGTCCTGACCTATACTTGCACAAGGTATAATCCTATTCATTTTAGTGAATTAATAAATAGCATTTGATTTATTAAAACATAAGTGAACCACATTAGTGATGTGGATTTAAATATTATATTGTCAGTTTATTTAAATTTTTATTTTTATACTGTCAAGTCATTTCACTTTTATTTTTTTTACATTGTCAAGTCATTTAAATTTTATTTTATATTGTCGATTCATCTAATTTTTTTTATTTAAAAAAAATATTAAGTCTCACTTTGTTCTTAAAAATTGTGAAAGACAATACTAAGTGGTATTATGTATGACATTGTGTAATCACATAAGGATGATGAAAATTTCTGTGAATGCAGTTGAGAACCTGATTGCGAACCGGCAAAACTCTTAAGAGACAGCGGGAGCAGCCGGACTAGTTGTAAACTGGCGGGTTTCCCAGCGGGACACGCTGTCATCCGGGCCACTTCGGGAGCGCGGCCGACAACAAAAGGAGAGTAAGCGGCAAATACTTTCCCTTGTCCCTGGAGCTAATGGGCGGCCGCCCCGGGCGACCTTTCCTCGAGGCGATGACCTGAGATGGGCGAGCGGTCCACCGCGCGGAAATCCATCTGCTGGCAACGCACCACACGCACGCGACCGTGACGAGACGGCCGCGGTGAAACAACACAAGGGGCGTGGAGCCTTTTGACAGGTACTGCCCAGAGAAACTTGCAGACGTCAACGACGCCTATCGACATTTCCTGATGGATGCCTACTGTCAAGCGACAGTAAATCTTGGTTCGATGTTCTCTGGTCGCTTAGGGTGGCACAAAAGAAGAGCCATTAAGTGTCATCCTTGCCCGAGAATATCAACCTGGCGTATCAAACGAGGATACCGCACGAATTTGACAACACAAACATGGAACCAAATCGAGATGACGTGACACGGGAGAAACTTCATGAGAGGGCAGAGACGGCGGGATCGCACGCAACAGATGGACAAAAAAATCCCTACTGACAGCTGCGGCGACGAACCCCCCCTCTTTCCCCTATATTGTGCCTCGGAACAGTGGAAGTACTGAGTGTGTCAGTGAACAGTGATTATACGGTTCTTAGTCCAGTGCATATACGTGTGTTTCTGTCAGAGAAACTCTGACTCGTGTGTTTTGCAGGAGTTCGATTTATTGGTGTTTATTAGACTGACTCTTGTATTTTGCAGGTGTTCTATTTATCTTTTTTAGACTTTGACTCTTGTATTTTGCAGGTGTTTTATTTATAGGTGTTTTTTTTTGTTTTAGATGTTGACTATTGTACTGTTTTATTTATCAATGTTTGTTTTTGTGTGATGTATTAGATTTGTGATATTTTGTTTCGTAAATTCATTGCTGTGGCCTTGCTTCGTTTATCAGTCAGATAGCTTTTTATTCTCATTGAACTGTGATCGATTAGCCTTTGCATGGGGCATATTTACTGTGAGGAACCCCTTAAGGGTAACAATCACATAATTATTGTAGTTTCAGTATAATGACACAGTGCTCATTGTTTGCTAGCTAATTGAAATATAGTAGAGTGATTAAATGAGTGCCACATAGTTATTTTACTTCTACAAATTATTAGTTTTATACGATATAGAATTTTTTTGCGATAACCACTTTGTAAAACATGTTTTTTCTCTTATCATTTTGTTGCTTTTGCAGATTGTGCATTGTTATGTTCTGCTTTTTAATACCAATGTTATTTGATGTTCTTTTTTTAATTGCTGTGGCACCTTTGCTATTTTCATACATTTTGCTTGTTAATAAACAGTCATAAATTTTCCTGTGATCAGTTGGCTCTTGCAATGAGCAAATACTGGTGAACTCCATAAGGGTAACAACCAGAAATTGTTTTCATATTAATGACACAGGAACCATTGTTTTTACTTGCTGACCGAATTAGGTCTACAATATCTTTTAAATAGGTGTCACAGATTGTTTTTTGTTTCCTCCTTGAAATTGGTAGATTCTAAAGATGTGTTGAAATTATTGTTTTAGCAAGTAGCTGGTGTCCTTTTGCCTTTTCTTTTACACTTTTGGTTTAAGTAGGGTGTGAGAAGCCTGCTTGGGAATGTCCTAGCATGGCCAGAAAATTCCCTGCACAGTCTTTTCCCCGAGCGTTGGGGTTATGAAAGGTCTCTGTTGGATTCCTTTCATGTGTAATTTCTTAAATCTGTTGCCATTTATGGAATAAATTCCTCTTCTAAATGTACTGTGGCGTTTCCGACTATCTGGGAGGAGACTGAGCAGTGGAACGTGTTACTTTTACACATAAACAAGAACGATCTGTCACACTACTACACTTTAAAGCACAGTTTATATGTAATTCTTATATGTAATTCATGTCACACAGTCTCATACGGAACCTACATCCGCTTTCTTTTATATACTGTATATGATAAGATACTGTCATCCCCCTTCCCTTTTGTGTGAGAGGATGAATGAGCATATGTATTTCTAGTTGCATGCTTGAGGGTAGCAGACAAGGCTGTCTGCTAGAGAACAGTAGGACCAACGTCGGAACAGGTAGCTACGCTTCCTACAAGCAAAGAGGTTTCTATTCTTAGTATGGTCCTGTCCGTCCGTTGTCATGTTGGTATAGGAAGCTGCCCCTCTGGCCACTTCCGTTGGTCTTTGTGAGCCACCCCTCAGAAAGCACGCTGGACAGTAGAGCAGTTGCTGTGTGGCCGTGGCGAGCGTCTGAAGTGGTAAGATCTCCGGCTAAGCGCGTGTCTGTTAAGTCCGTAGGACAATGGATTTCTTAAGTTCAGCCTAACTGAAAATTTAATCACTTTTATTTCGGGTTTAGGTCTAAAATATCCGATGTTATCTTAAATTGCAGCGCAGTGTAATTATCGTGTGAAGTTCAGGTTATTTTTCGGTAGTTGCTTTGTTACTACTTTGTGAGTAAAGTGGAACCACGTGTTGATCAGTAACTCTAACTAAGTTCATCAATCTTAAATCCGAATGTGCGTGAGATTATAACGTCTCGTCTTGAGAATATTTTTTTAATATAGCAACTTTTCTTTATGCTTTTCCTTATGTTCAACCCACGTGGGGTGTACTTTGCGAGACCAGTACCACGTGCTTATATAACTGTTTGACCCATCAGGTTAATAGTAAGACGTTAGTAACCAGTTCAAGGTTTTTCTTTTGTCAATTGCTTTTCGATCTAATGTATTTTAATTATCAAAATTATTGTGGAGTTGTACGCTTTGTGTAAACCAAGTTGACCACGTGGAGCATGTGGTGTAATCATCAAAGTAGCCCTCAGCTATTCTTTTTGCGAAGACTTCACAAAGAGTTAATATGAATTTAGTATACCAGTGTGTGGTAATTACATGACGGACAGGATTGTGGTATGAACGTAATTTCTTTGGGTAAAAACTGAATCTGTTGGTTGTGGTTAATTTCTTCTTGCTTATGTTTCAATGTTCTTCGTGTGTGATTTTATGAATGCAGTGTTGTATACAGTCTCCCAATCTTGGCCCCATATTTTATGTGTTCCGTAAGATTACAATCTCACATTCTTTTCAATCGTAAATAAGGCACCAGCTCAGTTATAACTCACGTATAATATGCTAAAATTTCAATGAACAATCTTAAAATAAATTTCCAAGTATAAACTGATTTCTTTCTTTTTATTTAAATTCTCCTTTTTATATATATATTTTACCGGTTTTGTATGACTATTAAAAGATTATCATTAGTGTTAGTCTGCTAAATATCTGATGAAACAGTTGCCCAGTAATCCACGGTTAACGTCCCCAGACAGATCACGGCTTTTAACCCACTTTCATTGTCAATTAGCACCGATAACAGCATACCAAAATTAAAGTTACAACCTTACACCCCAGCATACCAAAATAAAGTAACAACGTTACAATCGACATTCACTACGGTCGTAGCACCGAGCGAGGTCAAATAGTACGATTCAGATTCCCGTTCGGCCATTAAGATTCAGGCATTCTGTTATTTCTCCAACATCGCTTAACGCAAATACCAGGCTGGTTCCTTTGATAGGTTACGGCCAGTTTCCTCCACAACATGAGCTTGTGCACGATTCACTTCATCTACAAAGGCACAAAGGAGTTTCACAAACCTCGTCATTTAACAACCCCCCCCCCCCCCCCTCTGTCTCTCCTTTCTCCCAAAGTTAGATGATCAATTCTATTCGAAATGCTGAGAAATCGCCCTGTTATTACGGCAGCAGTACCGTACATATATACAGACAACCTGTCAAAGCTCTTACTAATGCATAGCTACAGCACCAGTGTACATCGCTGCCTAGCCATTGTACGGTTGGTCGATGTACGAGCTGAGGAATAGCTTGAATTCCCCCTTAATACGAAAAGAGAGCGTATCTTCGGCTGCGCCGTTGCAGTGCCGTGTTGTGGTACAGCCGTCCGCTGGCGGGGTTTTGTAATCTCTCAATCTGACCCCCTCCCTTCTCCCCCGAGACCTCTCTTTCCCTCTACACCGCGGAAAGTGAAATGCTGCATTACGTAAAAGACATTTCCGGAGAAACTGCGCGCTGTGACTCAAAATGTTTACTGTCACGTAAGGCACCGTTGTACAGTGGCTCCAGTTCCACCTGCGCCCCTAGGATGCGAGATATGAGGTGTCGCGTTTCTTGCGGGAGTCAGATGCTTCTAAAGCGGATGTATGAAATCGTATTCTCTTCTAAAGTAAGTTGTAACAGAAAGTCTGGGGCACGTGACTTACGCCTCAGACAGGTAGTTACTTTCCGCTTTGAGAAGCATAACAGCACAGTCTGTCGCTAACACTCTCACTCAAGAGCCACTATCTCTATTCCAGTGTCGCGGAAAAATTTCGTTCCGTGAGAAACATCTTATCTTTCTTTTTAAGTAACACTCTTTTGGAAACGTAGAAATACAGACTCCCTCTGCAGTCGCCGATAGCAAAACTCGGTTTCTGCAAGCAATTGTTTACAAACGTCTCTAAATGCACTGAAGACACAAAGAAACTGGTACACCTGCATAATATTGTGTAGGTCCCCTGCGAGCTCACAGAAGTGCCGCGACATTAATTTCATTGAGTTGACTAATGTCTGAAGTAGTGCTGGAGGGAACTGACACCATGAATCCTCCAGGGCTTTCCACAAATCCGTGAGAGTACGAGGGTATGGAGATGACTTCTGAACAGCACGTTGCAAGGCTGCAAGATATGCTCAATAATGTTCATGTCTGGGGAGTTTGGTGGCCAAAGGAAAAGTTGAAACTCAGAAGCGTGTTCCTCGAGCCAATCTGTAGCAATTCTGGACGTGTGGGGTGTCGCATTATCCTGCTGGAATTGTCCAAGTCCGTCAGAATACACATTGGACATGAATGGATGCAGGTGATCAGATAGGATTCTTACGTACGATTCACCTGTCAGAGTCGTATCTAAACGTATCAAAGGTGCCATATCACTCCAACTGCACACGACCCACATCATTATAGAGCCTCCGCCATGGTGACATGCAGGGTCCATGGATTCATGAGGTTTTCTCCATACCCGTACACGTCCATCCGGTCGATACAATTTGAAACGAGACTCGTCCAACCAGACAACAAGTTTCCAGTCATCAACAGTCCAATGTCGGTGTTGGCGGGCCCAGGTGAGGCGTAAAGCTTTGCATCGGCCAGTACATCAGTGGGCCGTCGGCTCCGAAAGATCTTATCGATGACGTTTCGTTTCATGGTTCGCACGCTGACTCTTTTTGATGGTCCAGCATTGAAATCTGCAGCAATTTGCGGAAGGGTTCCACTTCTGTCGAGTTGAAGGATTCTCTTCAGTTGTCGTTGGTCCCATTCTTGCAGGAACTTTTTCCGGCGGTAGAGATGCCAGAAATTTGATGTTTTGCCAGATTCCTGATATTCACGGTACAGTCGCTAAATGGTCGTACGGGTAAATCCCCACTTCATTGCTACCTCGGAGATGCTGTGTTCCATCGCTCGTGCGCCGACTATAACACCACGTTCAAACTAACTTAAATTTTGATAACCTGCCACTGTAGCAGCAGTAACCTATCTAAGAACTGCGCCAGACTATTTTTGTCTTAAATAGGCGTTGCCGACCGCAGAGCCGTATTCTGGCTGTCTACATATCTCTGCATTTGAATATGCATGCCTATACTAGTTTCTTTGGCGCTTCAGTGTAAATTGGTAAGGCACATGTCTTTTCTATAAGGTAAAGACGTCGTCAAGACGAATTTTAAGTTTAAGCAACACAGTAGTTAAGTAGGCATTGTCTTCTTGGAGATGTTATGAGCTTGACATTGAAACGAAAGTTGACACACAAAAGGGCGAAATGGTAAACGTCTTTTTCGATGACAGAGAGGCAGATCGAACTGCAGTACGTCTTTTAAATTGCAGCACGAACGAAAAAATGGCTGTTATCAAAATAAGTGATTACTGGATAGAAAAGCAACTGAAATCGCCCAATAGAGGCATCGCCTCTGGACCTGACGATTCTGTTTATAGTATACGAAAGAACTTACCAACCTTCTAGCAGCAGCGTACCACAGGTCTCTGGGGTATCGAAGTGTTCCCGATGCCTGTATAAACGCACAGGTCATTCACATGTTCCAGAATGGTGGTCGCAGAGAAGCGCAGAACAATTGGCGTATTTCTCTGACATCGGTCTGTCGTAGAATCCTGGAACATGCTTAACGCTTGCGTATTATGACGTCTCTGCGAGTCAAAAATCTCCTCTGTAGGAATCAAGAAGGGTTGCAAAAGCAGCCGATCGCGTGAAACCCAGATATCTCTGTTGGTCCAGTAGACCCAGAAAGCAGTAGACAAACGCGTTCAGGTAGACGTCGTGTTCCTTGACTTCTGGAAGGCATTCGATACAGTTACACACTGGCGATTACTGAAGAAAATACCAGCCTACGGGATATTGCCGAATTGGGGGAGAACCTGTAGGGGTTCGACGCTTCGTGCAGGGAGTGGCAATCAACCCTCAACATAAACAATGTAACGTAATACGTAAGTACAGACACTCAGAGCAAGACATTCAAAGAGGGGGAAGCTACTCTGTCAACGGACCTTCAACTTCTTAACCAGTACTATACGAAATGGAGGCTCTGCACAAATCCAAATAAAACTGAGGTAAGCGTATTCCATCTGAACAATCATGAGGCAAGACGAGAGTTACAAGTAACATTCTGCAATGAGCGAGTGACGCACAACAGCAATCCAAAATATCTAGGAATCACTCTTGAACGGTCACTAACATATAAAAAACACCTAGAAATAACCAGTCAAAAGATAAAAAATGGAAATAACATATTAAGAAAGCTGACTGGAACCTCCTGGGGAGCTCAAGCTAACACCCTAAGCACCGCAGCACAATCTCTTGTTTACTCGGTGGCAGAATACTGCGCCCCAGTCTGGTACAAGAGCACACACACGAAGAAAATAGACGTCCAGCTTAATAACACCAAGAGGATTGTCTCAGGAACTCTGCAATCAACTCCACTTCCCTGGCTTCATGCCCTTTGCAATATAGCTCCTCCCACCCTCAGAAGGCAACAAGCAGCTATCCGAAAATGGAAGAAAATTAAAGACCCCTTTGTCTCTGAAGATATACCTGTCCGAAAAATATTGGAACATCTACCAACTACCCGCCTAAAATTCTGGAAACCTAGATGGGAAGACGAAGTCCTCAAATTCCCAGAAAGGTACGACATAGCAAGGGAATGGAGGCAGCACTGGTCGCTGAATAATCACCATCCTCTCATCACTGATTCTGATAGTTCGATACCGGTGGAAGGAATGCAAATGCCCAGAAGAACTTGGTGCAGACTTAATCGTGTGAGGACTAACCACGGCAGGTGTAAGGCCATTCTCCACAAATGGAAACTCACTGATGACCCAAAATGCGACTGTGGTGCAGAAGAACAAACAGTCCCTCACCTGATCTTCGAATGCCCTGCGAGGAGGTTTGAAGGAGAGTGGAGGGATATCATGAATGCTACTCCACGTTCTGTTCAGTGTGTGACCTGCTTAGATGTGGACTTGTAATAGCTGCAGTGGCTGTCTCCCTAATCTTTCGCATATTGTTGTTTCCAATCAATCATTTAATAATATGTTTGTAATCCGTTTATTATATTAATTAATAGTATGTGTGCAATTTTACTCTGTAGATGCCATACGCTAAATAATAAAAATAATAACAGACACAAAGACCCATTATTGCATGATTACTTTAAAATGGAACGACCACATAAAAGTAATCGCAGGAAAGGTAAATGCCAGACAGCGACTCATTGGAAGAATTTTCGGGAAATGTAGTTCGTCAACCAAGGAGATAGTTTACAAAACCCCACGTTCAACCAGTACTTCAATACTGAACGTCAGTATGGGATCCTTACCAGATAGTATTGATAGAAGAAATAGAGTGAAACCGGAGAAGAGCAACGCATTTCGTTACAGGCTCGTTCAGTAATCACAAAAGCGTCACGGAGGTGATCAACCAAATCCAGTGACAGACGCTGCAATAGGAGCATTTTGCATCACAGTGTGGTTTATTGTTGAAGTTCCGACAACATACGTCCCTAGAGGAATAGTAAAAAAAACAATGCTTCCTCCTATGTGTACCCCGCGAAAAGACCATGAAGATAAAATCAGAGATTTGAGGCGACACGAAGGCTGACCGGCAAGCGTTCTTCCTGCAAACGATTTGCCACTGGAACAGGAAAGGAGGAAAGTATCAGTGATACACAAAGTTCCCTCCACCACACACCGCAAAGTGGCTTGCGGAGTATGTAGGCTGTTGAAAAAATTTCGAATATTTTGAGGTGGTGGTACCCACCAAAAAATGGTTCAAATGGCTCTGAGCACTATGGGACTTAACATCTATGGTCATCAGTCCCCTAGAACTTAGAACTACTTAAACCTAACTAACCTAAGGACAGCACACAACACCCAGCCATCACGAGGCAGAGAAAATCCCTGACCCCGCCGGGAATCGAACCCGGGAACCAGGGCGTGGTACCCACCAAAACAAGAAAAAAAAGTGTGATAAACATGGGCTCTGAAACGCAAAAATAGTGTTCAATTCCTAAGGGACCAAACTGCTGAGGTCTCGGTCCCTAGACTTACACACTACTTAAATTAACTTATGCTAAGAACAACACACACACACACACACACACACACACACATGCCCGAGGGAGGACTCAAATCTCCGGCGGGAGGGGCCGCGCAATCCGTGACAAGGCGCCTCTGAAATGCTTACCTTAGGAGCTATGCCGGCCGCGGTGGCCGATCGGTTCTATGCGCTTCAGTCAGGAACCGCGCGACTGCTACGGTCGCGGGTTCGAATCCTCCCTCGGGCATGGATGTGTGTGACGTCCTTAGATTAGTTAGTTCTAAGTTCTAGGGGACTGCTGACCTCAGATGTTAAGTCCCATAGTGCTGAGACTCATTGGAACCATTTTTTTAGGAGCTATGAGCACTTGCTCAATCGAAGAAATGTGTTTCACAGTAGCGAGGATGAACAAGTGTTCTTCACTCTTAAGATATGCACTTTAGAGCTAAGGTTTAGTAGATTTTTTTTTCTCCTTTTGACAAAAAGTTACGGCCAAACTTTCAGGAAACATTCCTCACACACAAATAAAGAAAAGATGTTATGTGGACATGTGTCCGGACACGCTTAATTTCCGTGTTAGAGCTCATTTTAGTTTCGTCAGTATGTACTGTACTTCCTCGATTCACCGCCAGTTGGCCCAATTGAAGGAAGGTAATGTTGACTTCGGTGCTTGTGTTGACATGCGACTCATTGCTCTACAGTACTAGCATCAAGCACATCAGTACGTAGCATCAACAGGTTAGTGTTCATCACGAACGTAGTTTTGCAGTCAGTGCAATGTTTACAAATGCGGAGTTGGCAGATGCCCATTTGATGTATGGATTAGCACGGGGCAATAGCCGTGGCGCGGTACGTTTGTATCGAGACAGATTTCCAGAACGAAGGTGTCCCGACAGGAAGACGTTCGAAGCAATTGATCGGCGTCTTAGGGAGCGCGGAACATTCCAGCCTATGACTCGCGACTGGGGAAGACCTAGAACGACGAGGACACCTGCAATGGACGAGGCAATTCTTCGTGCAGTTGACGATAACCCTAGTGTCAGCGTCAGAGAAGTTGCTGCTGTACAAGGTAACGTTGACTACGTCACTGTATGGAGAGTGCTACGGGAGAACCAGTTGTTTCCGTACCATGTACAGCGTGTGCAGGCACTATCAGCGGCTGATTGGCCTCCACGGGTACACTGCTGCAAATGGTTCATCCAACAATGTGTCAATCCTCATTTCAGTGCAAACGTTCTCATTACGGATGAGGCTTCATTCCAACGTGATCAAATTGTAAATTTTCACAATCAACATGTGTGGGCTGACGAGAATCCGCTAGCAGTTGTGCAATCACGTCATCAACACAGATTTTCTGTGAACGTTTGGGCAGGCATTGTTGGTGATGTCTTGATTGGGCCCCATTTACTTCCACCTACGCTCAGTGGAGTACGTTATCATGATTTCATACGGGATACTCTACCTGTGCTGCTAGAACATGTGCCTTTACAAGTACGACACAACATGTGGTTCATGCACGATGGAGCTCCTGCACATTTCAGTCGAAGTGTTCGTACGCTTCTCAACAACAGATTCGGTGACCGATGGATTGGTAGAGGCGGACCAATTCCATGGCCTCCACGCTCTCCTGACCTCAACCCTCTTAACTTTCATTTATGGGGGCATTTGAAAGCTCTTGTCTACGGAATCCCGGTACCAAATGTAGACTCTTCGTGCTCGTATTGTGGACGGCTGTGATACAATACGCCATTCTCCAGGGATGCATCAGCGCATCAGAGATTCCATGCGACGGAGGGTGGATGCATGTATCCTCGCTAACGGAGGACATTTTGAACATTTCCTGTAACAAAGTGTTTGAAGTCACGCTGGTACGTTCTGTTGCTGTGTGTTTCCATTCCATGATTAATGTGATTTGAAGAGAAGTAATATAATGAGCTCTAACATGGAAAGTAAGCGTTTCCGGACACATGTCCACATAACATATTTTCTTTCTTTGTGTGTGAGGAATGTTTCCTGAAAGTTTGGCCGTACCTTTTTGTAACACCCTGTATACTACCTCCTCCCAAAATATGGAAGGCAAAGAGCTTGCAGTAGAAGAGATGCGTTCCACAATACTGAAGATTAACGAACATTTTAGAGTCCATGTTTAGTAGACTTGTTCTTTTGGTGGGCCTACCACATCCAAAAATATTCGACGCTTTTTCGTGAAACCCCTCAGATGTAGATACAGACTTCCTCCGACCTTTGAACTGACATAAGCAAGTATCTTTAGAGAGACCTACAATTCAACAGGCACTCCGAACCACAACGCTTTGTGCCATATTACCATAAAAAATTGCTATGGTATTATTTTCTTTTTGTCAGTTGCCTGTCTCTAATGATACTTTGTTTAGTCAGTAGAGCAAGTAACTAAATGCTCCTTGTTTGTATGAGTTTGTATGTTTTGACGTCTGGTGTATCAACTGTTGTGGGGCTCCAGTATCAGTCGAATATGTGTTGGTTGTTCTGAATCTTTGTGCTAATGTATAAGAAATGTAATTGTCTGTTTTGCTCTTTTTCCGTAGTAAAATGTCTTATCATGGATAGAATTTACGGGTGCATGTAAGTGGTGAATTACAATGTCTGGGTCATTAGTCAGGCATAGGAAATGTTACTCAAATACACTACTGGCCATTAAAATTGCTACACCAAGTAGAAATACAGATGTTAAACGGGTATTCATTGGACAAATATATTATAGTACAACTGACATGTGATTATATTTTCACGCAGTTTGGGTGCATAGATCCTGAGAAATCAGTACCCAGAACAACCACCTCCGGCCGTAATGACGGCCTTGATACGCCTGGCCATTGAGTGAAACAGAACTTGGATGGCGTGCACAGGTACAGCTGCCCATGCAAATTCAACACGATACCACAGTTCATCAAGAGTAGTGACTGGCGTATTGTGACGAGCCAGTTGCTCGGCCACCATTGACCAGACGTTTTCAATTGGTGAGAGATCTGAAGAATGTGCTGGTAGGGCAGCAGTCGAACATTTTCTGTGTCCAGAAAGGCCCGTAAGGACCTGCAACATGCGGTCGTGCATTATCCTGCTGAAATGTAGGGTTTCACAGGGATCGATTGAAGAGTAGAGCCACGGGTCGTAACACATTTGAAATGTAACGTCCACTGTTGAAAGTGCTATCAATGCAAAGAAAAGGTGACCGAGACGTGCAACCAGTGGCACCCCATACCATCACGCCGGGTGATACGCCAGTATGGCGATGACGAATACACGCTTCCAATGTGCGTTCACCGCGATGTCGCCAAACACGGATGCGACCATCATGATGCTGTAAACAGAACTTGGATTCATCCGAAAAAATGGCGTTTTGCCATTCGTACACCCAGGTTCGTCGTTGAGTACACCAACGCAGGCGCTCCTGTCTGTGATGCAGCGTCAAGGTTAAGCGCAGCCACGGTCTCTGAGCTGATAGTCCATGCTGCTGCAAACGACGTCGAACTGTTCGTGCAGATGGTTGTTGTCTTGCAAACGTCCTCATCTGTTGACTCACGGATCGAGATGTGGCTGCACGATGCGCTACAGCCATGCGGATAAGATGCCTGTCATCTCGACTGGTAGTGATACGAGGCCGTTGGAATCCAGCACGGCCTTCCGTATTACCCTCCTGAACCGACCGATTCCATATTCTGATAATAGTCATTGGATCTCGACCAACGCGAGCAGCAATGTCGCGATAGGCTACAATCCGACCTTTATCAAAGTCGGAACCGTGATGGTACGCAGTTCTCCTCCTTAAACGAGGCATCACAACAACGTTTCACCAGGCAACGCCGATCAACTGCTGTTTGTATATGAGAAATCGGTTGGAAACTTTCCTCATGTCAGCACGTTGTAGGTGTCGCCACCGGCGCCAACCTTGTGTGAATGCTCTGAAAAGCTAATCATGTGCATATCACAGCATTTTCTTCCTGTCGGTTAAATTTAGCGTCTGTAGCACGTCATCTTCGTGGTGTAGCAATTTTAATGGCGAGTAGTGCACCTAATGAAGTACAATACCTTGTACTTAATTGGCATGTTTTTGGGAAGTATGTCATTATTTTACCCGGTTCATACATATACGAGTATTGCTGTGGTTCCCGACTCTGGAAATGCCACTGGTAATCTTTCAGTTTGTAAAGAGATTACGATAATGGTCTGAACGTAGTTTTGATCTGTTATTGACTAATAAGTAGACTAGTCCTTTGATGTATTCATATAGAAGTATTATGTGTGTTTTAATATTTTCATCTGTAATTTTTTATTTTTTTGTTACTGGTGTATTAGAAAATACGATCTCTAAATCAAACGAGAAGAGGGTGGCTGTGTTTGCAATCTGCATGAGTTTAATCAATTAATGATGGTTTGTCAGTAAAAGCGTAATGTGTCCGGTGTCACACTCTATTAAAGTACGGCGAGCCGGACTTACGAGGTAAACAAACTATCCAGTGCAGCGAAGACGTGGCCACAAGCTGCACGCCGCCGTCTGCCCTCCCAGTGAGCTCCCCGCCGAGTTACGAACCGGCCGAGTCCACCGCTGGCGCTTCTGCGTCACTGAAGATAATTTGCGACAGCAGTCGGGGCGGCGGGAAAGTTCGTAGCGGACGCGAGAGGAAAGGCAGCATCCGCGACGTGCTCGCGTGGGCTGCGCTGCGTGCGTATCCGCCACGCACTGCGTGGAGCCGGTCCCCCCCACGCACTGAGCGAGGCGCGTGGCTGGCCCACGCGACTGGTGACTCAGCGCCAGTTAGGACACGACCGGCCGAGGCCCTCGTGACTCAACGCGTCCCCCGTCCTGGGCGTTGTTCACCGTGCGCCTCCCAGCTGGTGCCTCCGCCATCCGTCTAACCTCAGTGCCAGTTTCCAGTGACTGATAAAGCTGTCGGGTGAGACAGAGTATACTCGGTTTTCCTCAAAGCCGTAGGCGCCCGACGAAATACTGACTCCAGGAATTCATCAACGAGATACAATGACTGCTTTGCAGAACTTAAGGACGAGATATACAACGCAATGCTTGTTAAAAACATCTACATCTACAGGGCTATTACAAATGATTGAAGCGATTTCATAAATTCACTGTAGCTCCATTCATTGACATATGGTCACGACACACTACAGATACGTAGAAAAACTCATAAAGTTTTGTTCGGCTGAAGCCGCACTTCAGGTTTCTGCCGCCAGAGCGCTCGAGAGCGCAGTGAGACAAAATGGCGACAGGAGCCGAGAAAGCGTATGTCGTGCTTGAAATGCACTCACATCAGTCAGTCATAACAGTGCAACGACACTTCAGGACGAAGTTCAACAAAGATCCCCCAACTGCTAACTCCATTCGGCGATGGTATGCGCAGTTTAAAGCTCCTGGATGCCTCTGTAAGGGGAAATCAACGGGTCGGCCTGCAGTGAGCGAAGAAACGGTTGAACGCGTGCGGGCAGGTTTCACGCATAGTGATGTGAAAGATTCAGTGTTTAAACCTCCTCTACCAAGAAACGTGCCAGAACTGTGAGCTCGCATCAACGATGCTTTCGAACTCACTGATGGGGACATGCTGCGCTGAGTGTGGGAGGAACTTGATTATCGGCTTGATGTCTGCCGAATCACTAAAGGGGCACATATCGAACATTTGTGAATGCCTAAAAAAACTTTTTGAGTTTTTGTATGTGTGTGCAAAGCATTGTGAAAATATCTCAAATAATAAAGTTATTGTAGAGCTGTGAAATCGCTTCAATCATTTGTAATAACCCTCTACATCTACATGGATACTCTGCAAATCACATTTAAGTGTCTGACAGAGGGTTCATCGAACCACCTTCACAACTCTCTATTATTCCTATCTCGTATAGCGCGCGGAAAAAATGAACACCTCTATCTTTCCGTACGAGCTCTGATTGCCCTTATATTATCTCGGTGATCGTTCCTCCCTATGTAGGTCGGTATCAACAAAATATTTTCGCATTCGGAGGAGAAAGTCGGTGATCGGAATTTCGAGAGAAGATTCCGTCGCAACGAAAAACGCCTTTCTTTTAATGATGTCCAGCCCAAATACTGTATTTCCGTGACACTCTCTCCCATATTTCGCGATAATACAAAACGTGCTGCCTTTCTTTGAACTTTTTCGATGTACTGCCAGTCCTACCTGGTAAGGATCCTACACCGCGCAGCAGTATTCTAAAAGAGGACGGACAAGCGTAGTGTAGGCAGTCTCCTTGGTAGATCTGCTACATTTTCTAAGTGTCCTGCCAATAAAACGCAGTCTTTCATTAGCTTTCCCTACAACATTTTCTATGTGTTCCTTCCAATTGAAGTTGTTCGTAGCTGTAATACCTAGGTATTTACTTGAATTTACGGCTTTTAGATTTGACTGATTTATCGGGTAACCGAAGTTTAACGAATTTCTTTTAGCACTCATGTGGATGACCTGACACTTTTCGTTATTTATGGTCAACTGTCAATTTTCGCACAATTCAGATATCTTTTCTAAATCGTTTTGCAGTTTTTTTGTCTTCTGATGATTTTATTAGTCGATAAACGACAGCGTCATCTGCAAACAACCGAACACAGCTGCTCAGATTGTCTCCCAAATCGTTTAATATAGATAAGGAACAGCAAAGGGCCTATAACAGTACCTTGGGGAACGCCAGAAATCACTTGTGTTTTACTCGATGACTTTCCGTCAATTACTACGAACTGTGACCTCTCTGACAGGAAATCGCAAATTCAGTCACATAAGTGAGACGATATTCCATAAGCACGCAATTTCACTACGAGCCACTTGTGTGGTACAGTGTCAAAAGCCTTCCGGAAATCCAGAAATACGGAATCGATCCGAAATCCCTTGTCAATAGCACTCAACACTTCATGCGAATAAAAACGCCGTCGAAATTAATGAAACGGGCCGGAGCATGTTGTCAGAAGATCCCCAGTAGCGCGAACAAAGCTGGACGTCACATCGCCGTGAGGCCAGCGTGACTAACGCTAAGTGGGACTGTTACCGCAACACGAGGCAGTCCAAGGAATAGGAAGGTACAGCGTGTGTCAGTCATCGAGCAGTAACGGTGTACTGCGTTCTTCGTTACAACATCGACCGGAGACAACGTTTGGATTTCTTCGCACGAGGAAGAATGATTGGGAAACTCGAAGAAGAATGAAGTACGACGAGTAGAGCCAAGGAGTTTGTTATTTCTCACAGAAGTGCTTCACGCGCACGGGGAGCGTTCGGAGCCATAGGCATTGCTGCCTGAAGGAGGTGGGCGACCACATTCAACTACAGCAGAAGACGGCCACTACATGGTGCAACAGGCAAGAAGGATCCACGCGAAACAGAAAGTGCAGTTGGCACCACATTTAAAAGGTTCGGAAGGCAAGCAATTTCAGGCTCTACTGTGGTACGTCGGTTGCAAGGGGACGGTCTCCTTTCCCCACGGCCAGTACGTTGCGAATCGTTGACTTCGTACGTCGGCGCCAACGTTTGCGATGGTGCCATAACATGACTGGACCAGCAAGAAATGGCGGGCGCGCGCTCTTCTCGAATAAGAGCAGTGATCCGAAAGTACTCTCATATGGTGAGAAGTGGAAACACCCTAAGGCACCCACGTACATTGTCGAATACGATCGTGAATGTGGTCCAGCCATTACGGCGAGGGCAGGCATAATCTTGGATGGGCAGACTGGCCTCTAAATTTCTGAAAACGGTAGACTCACCAGTCAGCGTTACTGTGCCACTGTAGTCCTCCCCTATGCGCGTCTTTTCAGGGGGCATTCTGCCCTGACTCCATTTTTATCGATGACAATGTGCGACCTCGTCTAACGGCGCAGGTGGGGGAGCACTGGGATCGACAGGATATTCGCCTAGTGGACTGGCTTTCCTCTTCCTTCGACTTAAATCCAATCGAGGACGTGTACGATGCGTCGGGGGATGCAGTGCAGCACGTCACAATGCCTGAACGACCATCGAGCAATTGTCAGGCGCGCTGGTGGAGAACTCCTCACAAACCTTATGGCCAACAGTGGGGCATATTGTAGAACTTGCATTGCCATATGTGGTCATCACAAACCATTAAAAGGACCGTATCCCGCTTTTCGTAATGTCCAGGGGACCGTCACAAATCGCTGTGACTTCGGTGTAATTATTGTCTTTGAATAAAAGTGTCATTTCCGTTCGTCTCATTGCGTATTTCTTTCAGCTACCTTCCATACTGTACCGTACTATACTATAGCAGTTCTTCCCATGTGTGGTCCAGGTTTCATCAAGCCATGTTACTTGGTTTTGACACAACTTGCGAAAATTACTTTTGTCCTCAAGTTTTGCACGCCAGTGTATTCGTAACTACTGAAGATAGCTGTAGATTAATACTGTATGCCGGCCCTGGTCTCGAACCATAAACCTTTGCCTTTCAAGAGCTGGTACACTACTGAGAGAGCTGTCCAAGCAAGACTTACAATCCGCCCAACCTTTGACTCTCAAGAGCATGTACTCTACGGAGTGAGCTATCTAAGCAAGACTTACATTCCGCCCTCACAGCTTTACTTCCGTCTCTATTTCGTCTCCTACCTTCCAAATTTCGCAGTTGTTCTCCCACATGCCTTGTGGGATTAGTACTCCTCTAAGAAAGGCGGGTGGTGAGCCATCCTTTGATAGCTCGGCCGGTAGAACACTTGCCAGCGAAAAACACTCCCAGGTTCAGGTCCCGATCAAACTGATGTAATAAAAATAACACAGTTTATGATGTACTTTTGTCATAAAGCTGTAGGTATTTGTATTGAAATATACTATATTAAACTCGACGTATATTCAGTTAAATAACCAATGTCATAACTGAAGAAAATGATAAAATCGTATGTGCCAACTTCTCCCAACTGTTAGGCCGACTCACCCTGTGGGTAGGATGGGTCGGTCCAGGTTGTTTTACTGCACTATACGAGGTGCCACGGTAAAGTAATGAGACTGATGTGAAAAAATGGTTGCTTACCGTTTTTGTCAAGTTTAGTGTTGCCTCCT
Organism: Schistocerca cancellata; assembly: GCF_023864275.1. Taxonomy (NCBI): domain Eukaryota; kingdom Metazoa; phylum Arthropoda; class Insecta; order Orthoptera; family Acrididae; genus Schistocerca; species Schistocerca cancellata. Next base: position 676,206,321 of record NC_064631.1, read on the forward strand.
TCAAAGTAGTTCCCTTCTGATTGCACACACTTTTTCCAGCGCTTCTGCCATTGATGGTAACATTTCTGGAATTCATCTTCTGTAATATCCTCCAAGACCCTTGTCACACAGCTTTTTGGACATCTTGTGTTGTTTGAAAATAGTGTCCCTTGACCGCCGTTTTGACTCTTGGAAATAGAAAAAAGTTGCACAGAGCGATATCTGGTGAATATGGTGGCTGTGGTAGTACTGAAATTTGTTTTGAGGTTAAAAATTGCTGTACTGACAGAGCAGTATGAGATGGCGCATTATCGTGGTGCAGAATCCAATTATCAGCAATGTTGGCACAGACACAAATATCTCTTTTACGAAGTGTTTCTAAAATTTCTTTGTAGTAATATTGGATAACTGTTTGTCCAGGAGGCTCCCTGACCATGTTGACATCCGTTGTAAGTAGGCTGTTTATGTTTTCTTTATGTAAGTTTGCTGTTTATGTTTTCTTATTGGCAACGTTACGTAGCGCTCTATATGAAAATCACTGGCTGTGCTGTGTGCAGTATGTGGCTAGTTTGCATTGTTGTCTGCCATTGTTGTCATGAACTGCTACAGCTGGATGTGAACAGCGCGTAGCGTTGGGCAGTTGGAGGTGAGCCGCCAGCAGTGGTGGATGTGAGGAGAGAGATGGCGGAGTTTTGATAATTTGTAATACTGGATGTCAATTATGAATATTAAGGTAAATACATTGTTTGTTCTCTATTAATATCTTTCATTTGCTAACTATCCCTATCAGTAGTTAGTGCCTTCAGTAGTTTGAATCTTTTATTTAGCTGGCAGTAGTCGCACTCGCTGTATTGCAGTAGTTCGAGCAACGAAGATTTTTGTGAGGTAAGTGATTTGTGAAAGGTATAGTTTAATGTTTGTCAGGGCCATTCTTTTGCAGGGATTTTTGATAGTCAGATTGCGTTGCGCTAAAAATGTTGTGTGTCAATTTAAGCATAGTCTTGTATAATTTGTTCTAAGTGGACGTTTCATATGTAAAATTGTTCTAAGGGGATGTTTCATATGTCGACCCTTAGCCTAGGATACCTCACTGGAATCTTCTGATTTTTTTCTTGTAGTTGGTGTAACTAGTGTAGATTTTGTTTATTGCTAGTGCGTTATTGTAGAGGGAATCTCCTTTGTAGTTGCAGCCTTTCATTGTTGTACTGTAAAACAGTTGTGGCATGCATGTAGATTTGCACCAAGTATTTCGCAGCTGCAATTAACTAGATATTATTTTCAGTGCTATGTTAATGTGTTCTCTTATTTTTGCTATTCAAATTGTGCTTTTCTGTGTTATCATGTGAAATATTGTGACAATAATGGCGTGTGAAAAACGTAACACTCGGCTCCAAAGTAAACTAAGAAATGACAGTGAAGACGAAAGCAGTGTGTTGGCCCCACCATGTAATGAGTTAACTAATGTTCAAAGTAGTAATTTGGTAACTGTGCATAGGGAAATGGAGCGGGCGTCAAACAATGGCGTAGACAGTCAAACAGGTAGTGAACAGGGAAGCATTATCGATCGATCGGTCGGCAACAGCTCGCCTCAGGAATCCGAAATGATAGGACACAATTTTGCAAATACTGTAGATTCAGGTTTTGCGTCCTCACCGTTTTCTCAAATGAGTCAAGACACATTTTCTGCTTGTCAAAATGTGAATGCTGCCGGTGAAAACGCACTGCCAAAAAGCATAGAGAAACAGATTCCAGACACTAATACATTATTATTGCAATTAATGCAACAAATGGAACAAAATCAGAGACAGATGGGACAAAATCTTCAAAAGTTAGACACAATGGAACAAAATCTTAAAAAGTTAGACACAGTGGAACAAAATCTTCAAAAGTTAGACACAATGGAACAACACCAGAGACAAACACAGCAAAAGTTAGACACAATGGAACAAAATCTTAAAAAGTTAGACACAGTGGAACAAAATCTTCAAAAGTTAGACACAATGGAACAACACCAGAGACAAACACAGCAAAAGTTAGACACAGTGGAACAAAATCTTCAAAAGTTAGACACCACACTTGAACAAACACGTGAAGATTTAACTACTGAATTACATAACATTGAATCGAAATGTCAAAAAGTCTGTAATGACGTAAAAACACAAATTTGTGAGCATTTTCAGCCTATTTTTTCGCGGCATGAAAATGCATTACAGAATCACGAAGCAGCCATAAAAGAGCTGCAAACCATTGTTCATGAAAATCATGAGACCTTGTGGGCTAAAATTGACTCAGTTGCATCTACCGATTCGGTTACGCAACTGGCAAAAACTCAGGATAACTTAAAGAACACAGTAGATTCGATTTCAACACAAATAGACACTCTGAAACTTGGTTCAGAAAAACACACTGAGGAAATGTGTTCACTATCGGAGAAAGTAGCTGAACTTTCGGATCAGGTCACTAACTTATCTACAAAGGTAGATGATGATCTGAATGACACAAGACCCGTAGCCTTCACTGACACAGAAGAGTATGAACAAATAAGAAAATTCAAACAAAATCAGAATCAAATTAATACGCAATACAAAAGAGAAATGCGGGAAGTACAAGATCAGCTGACACAGGTAATACAAGAATTACGTATTTCAGAGGACACTCGCGCCCCAATAAGGGAAGAGGGACATAGAAATACGGAACAGCCACAAAATAATAACACAGGGCATTTCGGTAATTATGAAAGAAATTGGCAAGGTACACCGAATTTTGAGATGGAACCGCCGACACGACGTAACAATGACCGATATGCTACTCACCGACACGATGATTTTGACTATAAGCTGTTCATTACTACACGTAAATTCAAAACGTTTAAGAATTCTGCCAACGACATTCATCCACAAGCGTGGCTCCATCAATTCTCTCATTGTTTTCCTCCTAACTGGTCATTGGAGCACAGATTAGAATTTATGTGTGGCTACTTAGAGAATGAACCAGCTGTAAGAATGCGATCGGTCATTCACGATTGCCACAGTGAAGGAGAATTTTACCATGCCTTCCTCTCAGCATATTGGTCTCAAGCCACACAAGACCGCGTAAAACATAGCATCATAATGATGAAACACTTTGAACAATCTGAATTTTCCAGTCTTGTGAAATATTTTGAAGACATGTTGCACAAGAATCAATACCTGTCAAACCCATACAGCCCCTCAGAACTCATCCGCATTTGCTTAATCAAACTGCCCGAACATTTGAGACATATTATTTTAGCAGGACGTTGCAAAGACGACATTGAAGCTTTTCAGGGACTGTTACAAGAATTAGAAATTGACACAGACAGTCGCGGGATGCGAAAACAGGAAAACAATCACTACAGGTCACATCCGTCACAATTCCGTGACGACAGAAACGATAACTGGACGCGACAAGGCTATTCTCACCACACAAATCGTGACCAAAATAGACACCACCCGTATGACAACCGTTGGCAGAGTAGTAATAATTACAGGGAAAGATCACCTCTCCGCAGTAATGACTATCACAGAGACAATCAGAGAAACAGACAATATGGGAACCAAAACAATTATTATCAAGGGAGACAGAATAACTTTAGACGCAACGGTCCAGCACGCAGTTACGATTCTGGGAGAAATTCTCCACCACATGACCGACAAGAAAGAAACTATCGAACCTACCGACATGACGACAGACGATATGATCGTAACGACAGACCTGAATTGCATCAGAACTGGCGAGATTTAAATAGAGCAGAGCACTCTCGTCACGATGAATTTGTAGAAGTTAGGTCTCCAAATCCCAATAACGACGCGCGCCAACAAAGAGACAATAGGCGATGACTCACACCACTGGCAGCCACAAGACGTACTTATGAAACTGACGACGCAGCTGCCGTAGCTAGTAATTACGTAAAAATGGAAGACATTAGGGACATCTTACTCCAGGAACACGACGTAAAACATAACAACATTGCATATCCTGTGATTCATATTACTGTAAATGACGTAAAATTTACGGCAGTACTTGACTCTGGCAGTCCCATTTCAGTAATTAGCGAAACAGCTTTTAGCAAATGCAACAAATCGAACAATTGCCCCACACTTCCGTTACGTAAGATTAAATTACAAGGTGCAATCTTTGGAAAAAGTGTAGATGTACGCCAACAAACCAATTTAGAATTCTTTTGCCAAAGCCACAGCTTCTCTATGAACTTTCTTATTGTTCCATTATTGTCGACGGAAATTATACTGGGAGTAGACTTTTTGAATGAATATAAAGCAATCTTAAGCTTTCACGATGCTGAAATAAGTTTAGAGAAAGAAGGTAAGTCAATAGCTTTGAAATTTGAAGACTGGCTCTCAAACCATGATGAGGAAATTAATCGGCTTTATTTTCTGTTAGACAACAGTTCGGAATTTTCTACGGAACTAGACACCAACAATCACTCTGCAAGTACTGAAAGGGATGATATCGACGGCATATTTGAAATTAATGAGTTAATTCAGAATAAAATTCAAACAATTGAGAATTGTAATGACACTGATAGGCAGGACCTTTTTGAGATTTTACAAGCACATTCCACAGTTTTTACTCACAAAACAGGAACAATCAAGGGATTTCAATACCAATTTCGTGTTCGTGAGCATACTAAATTTTGTGTTAGACCATACGTAATTCCGGCGCATTATAGGGACCGTGTTAGAACAGAAATACAATCTATGCTTGTCGAGGGCATTATTGAGCCTGCAGTAAGCTCATACAACAACCCATTACATGTTGTTGAGAAGAAGAATGGATCGATCAGGCTTGTTTTAGATTCGAGACAAATCAATACTATCATCATTCCTGAAACAGACAGGCCGCAGACGATGGAAGAACTTCTTCAAAATTTTAATGGTGTAAAAGTGTTATCTTCCATTGATCTCAGATCCAGCTTTTATCAGATCGAACTTCATCCAGAATGTAGAAAATACACAGCTTTCCTTTGTTTCGGCGTTTGTTATCAGTTTCGGAAACTTCCTTTTGGTTTGAACATTTCTTCGGCAGCATTCATTCGTGGGTTAAATTCCATATTACCTGAGTCCTTAAAACGTCACATCACCTTATATGTGGACGATATTCTAATAGCAGAAGCTTCATGGGAACAACATAACCGCATCCTCAACAGTTTGTTACGTATTTTTGCAGAATCTGGAATTACAGTTAACTTGGAAAAGTCTGAATTCGGTAGATCAAAGGTGAAGTTTTTGGGACATATTATTTCTTCTGAAGGCATTCAGCCGGATCCTGAAAAGTTAGAAGCAATTAGAGCCATTCCAGTTCCATCCACAAAAAAACAAGTCCGCAGTTTTCTAGGTCTCGTAAATTTTTACCGTCGTTTTCTGAATATGCAAATTCTAGTTACACCAAAACTTTGTTCTCTCACTGGAAAAAATACTATTTGGAACTGGGACGAACAAGCACAATTGGAATTCAATTCTTTGAAAGAAGCGTTACTTCACGCGCCAATACTAGCTCATCCAGATCTGTCACAAGATTTCTGCCTTAGCACGGATTCTTCTAAAGTCGGTCTTGGTGCCCACTTATTTCAAGAAGCCATAGAAAATGACACTACTGTTCAGAAAACCATTGCTTTTGCTAGCCGAGTGCTAACAAAATCTGAAAAAAATTATTCCGTTACTGAATTAGAAGCTTTAGCTATCGTTTGGGCATTTAACAAATTCCGTTTCTTTCTTTCTGGTAAGCACGTAAAAGTATACAGTGATCATCGTGCATTACAATTTCTTATGTCTTCAAAATTAAATCATGATAGGTTAAAACGTTGGGCATTGTTTCTGCAAGAATTCTGCTTCACGATAGTCTACATTCCCGGCAAGGAGAACATTGTTGCGGACGCGCTGTCACGCGCACCGGCTGGGCTTGAGAAAAGTAACACAGAAGGCAACCTTGAGAAAAATTTCAGTATTCTTTACATTCAGAAAGTCGCCTTTGAAAACTTCATCACCACATCTTTAAAGGACATTGCTCATGAACAAGATAAAGATCCGATTTGGAAAGATATCAAAAGTAAATGGCATGAAAAGACACATACTCAGATTCGGCATTATTATCTGGTTAGAAACAACATACTCTTCAAACGCTGCACTGTTGATGACAAGCTATGGGTACTTTGCATTCCAGACGATTTTGTTAATAAGCTCATTTGGTACATTCATTTCAGCTATGCACATTTTGGCCCACGAAAATGTTATCATATTCTTCGAACGACTTGTTATTTTAACAATATGGAAAAGCGAATTCGAAGAGTCTTGTCTATTTGTAAACTTTGTCAAAAGGCGAAACCATCTACTATCTCACATCGTGCTCCGTTGTTTCCTATTATTCCTTCTAAATTAAAAGAATTTGCTGCTGTTGATCTCTTGGGACCCCTTGTCAGAACATCGAATGGATTTTCGTACGTTCTAGTCGCTGTTGAACTTACTTCAAAATTTGTTTCTTTCACTCCGTTACGTAAAGCCACGGGACGGTCTGTATCCAACGCCTTTGTTAAAAATTTCTTACGTGAAGTGGGACACGTTAGTAAAGTCATTTCAGATAACGGACCGCAATTCAGATCTGCTGTTTGGTCACGCATGCTTCGGAATCATAAAATCAAACCTGTTTTTATTTCATTGTATTCACCACACTGTAACCCGTCTGAACGGATTATGAAAGAAATCAATAAGCTTTGTAGACTTTATTGTCACAGAAAGCATCAGCATTGGGACAGATATTTACACTTATTTCAAAATGTGCTGAATGAAATGCCTCATGATTCCACTGCTTTACCACCTACTCTTGTACTGAAGAATGAAGAACCTCCGAACAGAATCAGAGAGCTTGTACCTTTCCCGAATACACGTAAACTTCGACACAAAGACATAATTGATTTGGCTCTAAAAAATATAAAATCTGCAGCAGACAAAAGGAGAAAACTACACGGTAAAGCAAATGCAAAGAAATTATATATTGGTCAGAAAGTTCTCATTAAAGCTCATTCATTGTCACATAAGAAGAAACACTTGAGTCACAAATTCTTTCTAGTTTACAATGGACCTTACAGAATCCGACGTATACCACATGATAATTGCGTTGAAGTTGAAACTCTGCGTACTAGGAAGAGTAAAGGTTTACACCACATTTCTCATGTAAAACCATTTATTGACAGATAATCTGGTTTTTAACTTAGTCTTTGCAATTTTCACTTCACGCTACTTGTACAATTTGTCCCACTGAGAAACTGTTAACATGTAACTATGTTTTAAAGCTAACTAACCATCCAGTCAAGAACATAGGTAACTTAGACAAGTAATTGCGAATGCATTGTTATTGCGAACAGACGACACAGTGTTGTTATTTATACATTCCTCCTTGTTAGTTGCATGATTACATAACGAATATACGGCTTACATACTTAGAACATATACCAGCACTGCTAATGAAATTTTCATGCAACATTTTGGTTTGCTTGAGAGTGGATTCAGGATTTGAGGTGCTTTCTGTGAAATGCCAGATGACACAGTGGTTAGTTTATGTGACAGCTACAAGATTTTATCACGACGCTGCTAATGCGTGACAATTTACAATGTTGCTTTTGCGGTGTATCTGTTTTATATCTGCACAGTTTTTTCTGTATTCTTCTATAAAGTGAGACATGTTTTAGTGGTGACTTTTGTGCTATTGCTACAAGGAGACAGCCTTTTCCGTAGGACAACAATACGTTACAGCACAGTACTTTCCTCATCACGGCAATAAGCGTAATAACTAAGTTATCTATACGCAAAGCATTTCACTTTTGTGTATCATGAGGTAAGTACATTGACTTCTGCAGAACTTAGCTTTCGGAGGACAATAACTACGACACTTCCCAGAGATTATCTTACAGCAAGACGCATATTTAGCGCTACAGGACACGTATTTGAGTGATTAATTTTGTACTTAAAACATTTATTTTTAAAGATTTTTGAATTACAAAGAAAGTTTTTCGTGATACATCTCATTCCATTGCTGTAATCTGTCACACCTGAGGGTATAATTACAATAAACCTCAGGGGGGTACACGCCTACTTTGTGTACCATGTGTTTGGCAAGCACAAGGAGCCCTAGCTAATATGGTATTTGCTTATACAATTTAACACATCGGTACCATATTTCTCTAACACATAAATTACACAGCTATCTGATCATTTAACAGAGAAACAAACATCTTTTTACTACGTCAGTGACACATGTTTACGCAATTACAGAGTTGGATTACTTCACACTTAAGAAATTGTACTTTGTACTTTGTGAACTGTTCATATTTTTTCAAAACCATTGTGATACTATGAGAGCTTTGAATGATGTATTTGGTATGAGATCATGATTTTTAAAGTACGTTTGAGGTAGATGACACTACTGAAATGAGCAGAGAATTTTCTTTAGGTTTTGAAACAATTGCAGAAAGCTACGACGTTTTTGAGATTTGACTGAGGTGTTATGATGTTATTATTACGACGACGATGTGTATTATGCTGTTGAGGTATGTTTATGTCAATAAGATGATGCTACCATATATGAGGAAGGTGATTACCTGTTTATATGTATATGAATAATGAATAGAAGATAGGGACTCTTGACTTGTGAAAAAGGTTGTTGGAAACCAAGAATCGTACTTTAAGAGTTATGAAATGTGTGTAAATGCGTGAATGTATCACAATGCCAGCGAAAATTTTTTTGGACAATGTTGTATTCATAGGATTTTGTTTCTACACATTTGCAACGCAAATTCTCGACCCGTGAAATTTTGTATATGAGACTGTCTCTGTAGCGGAAAAATGTCGTAAATATTTCCATAAGAAATTTAAGTGACCACCTGCACGTGCGTCGTCGGCACACAGCTGTGTCAGACACCTGGAGAACAAGCCATTAGGGTGTGCCTTTCATCGCTAATGCGACACGCTCGTTACTTGAAAACATATGATTACTCGCACTTTGTGCTAATTACTGAAATGCTTATGAATTGATGGGAAATATTCGTACATCTGCACACCTGATTATGACAAGTGTCTTTCTCCGAGAGTTGAGTGCTACTGACTTACGAAATGCCACATGACTATTGAATGATATTTTTATGCTTTGCTTTTCATAGTTGCTTATTTCATTTAATATCTGGTTTCCAGCTGTGTTGCAGCATTAGTTTTATAAAATAAACTTAGATGCGTTTGCTAATGTGAACTCTTTCTGTCAACAGATCTATTAAATAATAATTTTGTAATCCACATTCTTTAAAAAAGGAGCTCTTGGAAAGGAAAGAACAATAAGAAGGGACTAGTAACAGTCACTGGACACATAGTTTTCTTTTCAAGTACATGGTAATATTTTTTTACAATAAGTTGTTATGGTGCACCACTTTAATTACATAGACATTAAGATGTGAATATGCATTTCCCTTATCTGCATTGTTGTTTTTAGTGTAATATTTTTTCTGCTTGAGCTTTGTCATGTTTAGATATAAGTTGCTGCTGCTGTTTGTCAGGCTTAGTGTTACTGAATTGGACTTTGTGTTACTCTTCTAAGCTAGTTTTTCTTGTTTCCTGCACAGTGCCTTATATTAGTTGAAATATTGCACTTGCTTTGCTAATTTATGCTGCTAGCTTTGCCAATTTGCATTTTTTGTCATTTCTGTTTGTGTTGATTTGTTGTGATGCTGCATTGCCTCGTCCCTTGGTATATATATCTGAGCTCAGTAGATTTAAGTTAGCTTAAGAGGGGGTAGACTATATAAGAAACTGACTATGGAGAATAGGTAAAGAATGCATTGCGAAGAAAGATTTGGGCCCAATGAGTATTGTACAATCAGAAATAATTATTTTGAAAGAAATATGAATAGAATACAGGAACGAGGTATAGGTAGGATTTTCTTGGAAATAAATGATGAGGTAAGCAATATGTGAACATATAAATACAGAAAGCATGCTTGGATAGGATTTTTTTGGTGGAAACAAATGTTGAAATAAGACGAAAGATCTATCGAATGAAGTTGTGGGGTGGACTGCAGTACCAAATGTTACACTGAAAACAAACCCTGTCCTTTCCTTTTGTGTTATCCCACTATGTGTTTGGGTACCTGTGTGTATTTGTGTTTTTCCTGTCTTTATGTGTTTAGCTGATGAGAGCTATGTTGTAGAATTTTTCTAATACTCTGTTATTTTCTTTGTAAAGATGCTTAGACTTTATTTATTCTGTTTTGTTTTAATGCTCATGTGTGAAGTTGACGTTTCAAAAGTGATTCTGATCTTTTATTTTTGTACTCATGTCATCATTCCTGTAACACTGATGTATATGTTTATTTCTATTCTTTTGTAAAGCCCATATTACTACAAATATTATCTGTATTGTTATGTTTTTAATGATGTATCTTGTATCTTTGTAATCGTATTCTTATGTTATATAATCGTAATTGACACCAGTTCATCATGTTATTAACTTGTAAGCATTCATTTCATTGCACACTTTTCTGTTGGTCATAGTATATGGACAATATGTGAGAAGTAGGGACTGTTAGTGTTTGCACGTGTGTTAATAATTCAGCAAGGGACTGGATAACAGCATTGCTGGTTCTAAGGACAATTCCCAAAAACTTTGTGAGTGCACAAGTGGTGGTTATGGACTTGCTCTCTTATACGCAAGACTCTTCAATGGTGATTGTGCACCTGCACAGTCGCAACAGATGGCTGCTGGCGATCTCTACAAGGACTGCAGTGGGTCTGCATCTTTGATGACCCACCAATACCACACTTTCTACAAGGACTGCAGTGGGTCTGCACCTCTGGTGGCCCACCATTACCACAATCTCTACCAGGACTACAGTAGGTCTACTCTGTGATGACCTACCTACCAATCTTCTTCAAAATGTCGAATGACTCTGCTGTGGGTTTGCTCTGTTGTGGCCCATTACATGTCAGCATGTCAAGAGTCAGCACTATCTTACCGTTGGAAGGACAATACTACTTCTTCAAGACTGCATGGAAATCCACTACTTCCGTGTGCATTGTATTTTACTGCTCAGACTTTGAGCAAACAAAGTGCAGGTTTACTATTATGATGAACGATCAGGACTGTCTTTATGGACTGTGAGAAAATTTTAGCTGTTGACCAACATTGTATCAATAAGTGTGTGCATTTGATATCTTTGTTATTGTAATTATGAAAAAATTTTTCAAATCTGTATTGGCCACTGGCCAAAAACATTTGTAAATTTTTTTGTGGGGAGCATGGGGGCTATGTAAGTAGGCTGTTTATGTTTTCTTTATGTAAGTTTGCTGTTTATGTTTTCTTATTGGCAACGTTACGTAGCGCTCTATATGAAAATCACTGGCTGTGCTGTGTGCAGTATGTGGCTAGTTTGCATTGTTGTCTGCCATTGTTGTCATGAACTGCTACAGCTGGATGTGAACAGCGCGTAGCGTTGGGCAGTTGGAGGTGAGCCGCCAGCAGTGGTGGATGTGAGGAGAGAGATGGCGGAGTTTTGATAATTTGTAATACTGGATGTCAATTATGAATATTAAGGTAAATACATTGTTTGTTCTCTATTAATATCTTTCATTTGCTAACTATCCCTATCAGTAGTTAGTGCCTTCAGTAGTTTGAATCTTTTATTTAGCTGGCAGTAGTCGCACTCGCTGTATTGCAGTAGTTCGAGCAACGAAGATTTTTGTGAGGTAAGTGATTTGTGAAAGGTATAGTTTAATGTTTGTCAGGGCCATTCTTTTGCAGGGATTTTTGATAGTCAGATTGCGTTGCGCTAAAAATGTTGTGTGTCAATTTAAGCATAGTCTTGTATAATTTGTTCTAAGTGGACGTTTCATATGTAAAATTGTTCTAAGGGGATGTTTCACCGTCCGTGTGGTTCATCTTCAACATTCGTTCTGCCTTCACTAAACATTTTACACCAACGAAAAACTTGAGCTCTCGACATAACCTCCTCTCAAAAAGCCTTATGAAGCTTATAGTAAGTTGTCGTCGCGTTTTCACCTAATTCAACGCAAAAAGAAATGGCATAGCGTTGCTCAATGTAATGCGGTTCCATTTCCGTGACGAGAGACACAAACACGTGTTAACTTATAACAGCACAACTCACGACTGAGCAGCTGCATCGATGTGCCGCTTGGACTAGAAGCAGCTTATAGACAAAGGTCAAAGATATTGTGCCTACGCAAGCCTGCAGGGTTGCCACATCTTGCAAAGAAAATCAGTCTCATTACTTTATTGTCGCACCTCGTTTTTTTTTATGAAGAGGCCAACAGAGAAGCCTTACCTAGTTGTAAAAGTGCTGAAACAATGTACCAATGTTCCCACGTAAAAAGATCAGTGGAAACATTTAAAATACTTCTGGAACAAATGAAGAAACAACTGGGCTAACTTGTCCCGAGCCCCCCTATTTGCATAGTAACGCTAAAGATACTAAACCCAGCGCGTTGGGCTAGTAGATACGACGCCATCTACGCACTTAACGAGAAATTCACTGTCGTTCATATGGCTCTGACAAAAAAAAATCCGTAGTTCTTAGGAGTAGGAGATCTAACTAACAAAATGTAGAAATAGGTATAAATACATAACTGAATCCTGCTGAAGTTAATGTGGTATGAAATAATCAAAGCAGTAGCTAAAGCATGCACTTTGCGGCTGCGTTTGACCTCTTAGTAATGAGGCTGTCAGCGACTTTCAACATCTGTAGTGAGGCATCGAGTGTAAATTCGCAAAGAAACGAATAAAAACGCTAAAGAAACACTTCGACGACCTTTGCGATGATAAGCCTCTGACAGATCCTGCAACTAGATTTAGAATGACGCCTCATTTGCCCCGTGTGTGGCAACATTTATTCGCAAGTAAATACGTGGTTTTAAGAAACATACAGCAATAAAGTCTTTGTTCACTATGGACACGAGGACTTTTATGTTACAATTTATAGCTATTCACGAACCACGAACGAATCTGAAAAGTGAAGGCTATGGAGGAGTTAATGCTTATTTCAAGAAGAAATATAAATATAAAAACGTTGATACAAACAAGTTTTACAGTGATTAATATCTGGACACTTGTGCTGTAGACGTATGAATTCATGCAAAGTTAATAATAGTAGTTGTCAGAACATACACAGTTCTAGTGGGTGCTTTATAGTATTCGTGAAATAACGTAACTCATGAGTAAAATTATTAACTTATACACAGAATGGGGTGATGCTACGTGAAGTTGTATTTATAAAATTCAGGGCATACCTATTCTAGAGCTATAATTAAGTCCTTGGGTTTCACACGATCTGTCTCCACCCACACAACTGATAAGTTGTGGGAACTTGCATCATTTTTACAGACATTTCTATAGATACTAGAGAATGCAGAGCCATTGAGTAAATACTTGTAATTAAACCACAGGACTAACGAATGAGAAAGGAACTGGGGACTTTGTGAAATGTAGAGTTGAAATAACCATGCAATACAGTTGGAGTTGTTGAAAATGTGATATGTTCTGTAACATAAACGTAAGCAATCACATTCAAAATAGTCTTCCTAAACAGTTAACCTGTGTAAGTGGATTAAATCCTCCTAGATCCTGGATTACAAGTATAATCACAATGTCGTACAGAATAATCAAGGGATACTGATCATAACAGCGTTAAATGGTAATATAAACTGAATTGTAAAATTGAAAGCAACATCTTCAGAGAACCGAAACGTGGGTACTACTGAAGAAGGAAGAACACCAAGGTTTATCCTTACATCCATTGTAAGGTCATTAAAGACGGAGCACTAGCTCGGATTAAGGATGAATAGGGAAGCAAACCGGAAATGACCTTTTAGTGCGACCAGCCTGGCGTTCCCCTGGAGAGACTTAGGGAAATCACGGAAAACCTAAATCCGGATGCCCGAACAGGGATTTGAATCACCGTCTTCCCGAACGCAAGTACAGAGTATTACGTTTTTTTTCGGTGATGTCGTAATAGATGTCCTGCCATACTGTCACTTTTTCTGGTCAGTGTTTTCCACATTTTCCTTTCCTCGCCAATTCTCCGGAGAACTCCTCATTCCTTACCTTATCAGTACACCCAGTTTTCATCATTCTTCTGTAGCACCACATCTCAAATAATTCGATTCTTTTGTGTTCCGGTTTCCCACAGTCCATGTTTCACTACCTCACAATCCTGTCTCCAAACGTACATTCTCAAAACGTCCTTCCTCAAATTAAAGCCCATGTTTGATACTAGTAGATTTATCTTGGCCAGGAATTCCCTTTCTCCCAGTGCTAGTCTGCTTTTGATGTCCTTGCTCCGTCCGTCATGGACTATTTTGCTGTCTAGGTAGCAGAATTCCTTAACTTCATCTACTTCGTGATTCCCGGTTATGATGTTAAGTTTCTCGCTGTTCTCATTTCTATTACTTATCATTACTTTCTTCTTTCTTTGATTTACCCTCAATCCATATTCTGTACTCATTAGTTTGTTAATGCCATTCAACAGATCCTGCAATCACCTTAAGTTTCACTGAGTATAGCGACGTTATATGCAAATCTTATCACTGATATCCTTTCACCTCGAATTTTAGTTCCACTGTTGAACCTTTTTACATGCCTGACTTACACCCTCTTTAATCCGAGTACTTCGTTCTTGGTTTTGCGCTCATGGTTCTCTCTTGGTTCTTGCACACTTTGTATATTAGTAGACTTGCCCTATAGCTTACCCCTGCTTTATTAGCATTACATACATTTAAAAAATGTAACAAGATAAGAACAATTTGGAAAATAGTAATAAAATGAGGCACAAAAAGGAATCATGAAAATGAGGAAAATTCTATAAAGGCAAATAATGATTTAATCAGTGGTAGTCCCGAAAACTGCAGACATTTGCAATAAGTTTTTTTTTTACGTAAGTGGCAGGTAGCTTAGGTCTGGAAACTTCCTTAGTGGATGTATTACAATAAAAGTGCTCCAAAATGTGTTTGTTAAGTTTCAGCTGTCGATTTACACTCCTGGAAATGGAAAAAAGAACACATTGACACCGGTGTGTCAGACCCACCATACTTGCTCCGGACACTGCGAGAGGGCTGTACAAGCAATGATCACACGCACGGCACAGCGGACACACCAGGAACCGCGGTGTTGGCCGTCGAATGGCGCTAGCTGCGCAGCATTTGTGCACCGCCGCCGTCAGTGTCAGCCAGTTTGCCGTGGCATACGGAGCTCCATCGCAGTCTTTAACACTGGTAGCATGCCGCGACAGCGTGGACGTGAACCGTATGTGCAGTTGACGGACTTTGAGCGAGGGCGTATAGTGGGCATTCGGGAGGCCGGGTGGACGTACCGCCGAATTGCTCAACACGTGGGGCGTGAGATCTCCACAGTACATCGATGTTGTCGCCAGTGGTCGGCGAAAGGTGCACGTGCCCGTCGACCTGGGACCGGACCGCAGCGACGCACGGATGCACGCCAAGACCGTAGGATCCTACGCAGTGCCGTAGGGGACCGCACCGCCACTTCCCAGCAAATTAGGGACACTGTTGCTCCTGGGGTATCGGCGAGGACCATTCGCAACCGTCTCCATGAAGCTGGGCTACGGTCCCGCACACCGTTAGGCCGTCTTCCGCTCACGCCCCAACATCGTGCAGCCCGCCTCCAGTGGTGTCGCGACAGGCGTGAATGGAGGGACGAATGGAGACGTGTCGTCTTCAGCGATGAGAGTCGCTTCTGCCTTGGTGCCAATGATGGTCGTATGCGTGTTTGGCGCCGTGCAGGTGAGCGCCACAATCAGGACTGCATACGACCGAGGCACACAGGGCCAACAACCGGCATCATGGTGTGGGGAGCGATCTCCTACACTGGCCGTACACCACTGGTGATCGTCGAGGGGACACTGAATAGTGCACGGTACATCCAAACCGTCATCGAACCCATCGTTCTACCATTCCTAGACCGGCAAGGGAACTTGCTGTTCCAACAGGACAATGCACGTCCGCATGTATCCCGTGCCACCCAACGTGCTCTAGAAGGTGTAAGTCAACTACCCTGGCCAGCAAGATCTCCGGATCTGTCCCCCATTGAGCATGTTTGGGACTGGATGAAGCGTCGTCTCACGCAGTCTGCACGTCCAGCACGAACGCTGGTCCAACTGAGGCGCCAGGTGGAAATGGCATGGCAAGCCGTTCCACAGGACTACATCCAGCATCTCTACGATCGTCTCCATGGGAGAATAGCAGCCTGCATTGCTGCGAAAGGTGGATATACACTGTACTAGTGCCGACATTGTGCATGCTCTGTTGCCTGTGGCTATGTGCCTGTGGTTCTGTCAGTGTGATCATGTGATGTATCTGACCCCAGGAATGTGTCAATAAAGTTTCCCCTTCCTGGGACAATGAATTCACGGTGTTCTTATTTCAATTTCCAGGAGTGTATTTTTATTCCTAGTCCATATAAGCAGATCAAATGCCGCTGCTGCTAAACATTGCAGTTCATTTTTCACAACAGAATTTCCCGACAGAGTCCGTGAGGAATATTGGTTGGAACTGCAGTGGTAAACGACTCACGTGTGGCGGGTGCGATGAGAGCGATGGATTGTAGGCGATATTGCTGCCGAGAGTGCGAGCGATATACATCGATATACATATTGAGTGCCCTTAATGAATTCGTCATGGCAAAGCTAATTGATATGACAGACCAGGACAACACAAAGGCGTAAGAGAGCACGTACAAGTGATACTTACTACAAGTTAATACCTAACCAGAACGCAGCTTTAGGCAATGGCAATTAAACTGTCAGGTCCATTGTGCACATTATCGTTTGACATGCAAATCAGACTGTGGGAGGAATCAATATATTAGCTGCCCGAATTTCAATTGCCTCTACCGATTCAGTACTAGGGAGACATCCGAAGGCAAGTTAAAAATGGCGCACTGGAATAAAGGGTACGAATTACACTGGCACTATAACGATAAAGCTGATCCACGTCTTATTAGTGTAATTATACGTCAAGGTTCAAATGGTTCAAATGGCTCTGAGCACTATGGGACTGAACAGCTGTGGTCATCAGTCCCTTAGAACTTAGAACTACTTAAACCTAACTAACTTAAGGACATCACACACATCGATGCCCGAGGCAGGATTCGAACCTGCGACCGTAGCAGTCGCACGGTTCCAGACTGCGCGCCTAGAACCGCGAGACCACCGCGGCCAGCATACGTCAAGAGGAACAACAATTCCAAATCGCTTTTCATTCCGATAGTGTCCACACTGAGATTTAAATAACGAATTAGCGGTCTGTCGAAAAAACGCCTATAATGCGTTAGGAAAATTATGAAAATGTCTTATTTGTTAAAGTAGGCCAATATGCATGGAAAATTTATATTTAAAGATACCGTATAATGCATTTGACTATCTGAACGTTATCTGTACCAACGAATGCAGAAGTCCGCTTAACACGGAAGCTTTGAAAGAGAATTGTAATTGCTAATATTCCGTATTTCCTGTAATTACAAGATTTATTACATTCTGGCGTCTTTAGCATCGACTGTTACAGACAAACCGTGATTAACAGTGTGGAGCCAGGTGTGCAGAAGAAAATTATCCTGAATATAATCTCTGTTTCGAAGATCTCTATATTCATTACGAGTACCTGTGAGAATTCGTGTTTTCCGTTCGCAGAAAGGTGCACTCGATTTGACGTCACTCCTTTGGGTGCTGCGTGCTGGCAAAGTCAAATGTTTTTTGGTGGCTCACCTTCTGCCCGGTATCTTTGCTCCGTGCTCTTACTACATTACACGGTTCTCTTAAGAGTGTGCTGGTTGGAGAAACACAACTTCCTGTTGTTCCCCAATCTTAGAAGGTACGCGGAAAACATCACCGCATGATTAAGTAAAGGATTCAGCGACAACGGCAGGGCGTAACTAGGCTATGGCACTTGGGGCAATGCCCCGGCATCCACGAGGATAAAGAGGACGAAGGGAAGAAAGCAAAGAAAGTAGTATCTCACTACTTCCAAATAATAAAAAATGCTTCTGGAATTCTTCAGGGGTAAAGATCTGAAGATTATTTACCTCCTTTACCCAGTTAAAGTTCAACCTGAACTGTGACACGAACATTTGAAACGTCCCTTTTGAAAAACTATATAGGACTGTGCTTAAACTGACACACAATATTTATAGCGCAACGCAATCTGACTTTCAAAAATCCCTACAAAAGAATGGCACTGACTAACATTAACCTATACCTTTCACAAATCACTTACCTCACAAAAATCTTCATTACTCGAACTACTGCAATACAGCGAGCGCCACTACTGCCACCTAAATAAAAGATTCAAACTACGGAAGGCACTAACTACTGATAGGGATAGTTAGCAAATGAAAGATTTTGATAGAGAACAAACAATGTATTTACCTTAATAGTGTTCAAAAGTCATAATATATATAGCAGTTCATGACATCGAGTCTTACAAATTTCAAAACTCCGCCATCTCTCTCCCCACATCCACCACTGCTGGCGGCTCACCTCCAACTGCGCAACGCTACGCGCTGTTCACATCCAGCTGCCCAACACTACAATGGCAGACAACAATGCAAACTAGCCACAGACTGCACACAGCACAGCCAGTCATTTTCATACAGAGAGCGCTACGTGGCGGCGGCGTTACCAATATAAGAACCTAAACAGCCTACTTATGCATTAATTAACTTAAGTTTTGGAACGAAAAGGGCCTAAATGTGAACAAATATTGCTGCCAAAGGTGTGACGGAGCATCCGTCATGAGTGGCATATACAATGATGTGGAAAAGAGAATCCAGTCACAATTTAAATTTAGTTTATAAAAGCACTGTAGAGTGTAATAAAAAGCCGGCCGCGGTGGCCGAGCGGTTCTAGGTGCTTCAGTCCGGAACCGTGCGACTGCTACGGTCGCAGGTTCGAATCCTGCCTCGGGCATGGATGTGTGTGATGTCCTTAGGTTAGTTAGGTTTAAGTAGTTCTAAGTTCTAGGGGACTGATAACATCAGATGTTAAGTCCCATAGTGGTCAGAGACATTTCTTAAGTCTAATAAAAAAAAAACAGCTCTGTATTTCGAGCCAGATATTTTTCTAGCCTCAGCGTGATAGGCTGGCAGATACGATGCGGTTTATCCATTAAAATAGACAAATATATGCGAAATTCTAACCAGTGAGGGATGTATTTGAACGAACTCTAGCAATAGATCTCAAAAACGTGATTAAATCACATAGTTTTGTTGTTCAATGTAAAGTACTAGAAAGTATCAGTTTGGGGTAGGATACTTCGACAAACTATGTGACGAAATTTTCTACATCTGTCGTAGATCAAGCGTAATTTCCCCAACATGCGAATAAAAATAATATACGAGTACAAGGCTGATGAACCCTTAACTGGACTTTGAATGACGTTTTGTTTCCGCAGTAAAAGACAACATGTATGCGCAACTAAATACCTGTTGTGAAAGTTGGAAAACCAGTTGACTTGTCTCTTTTCATTCAAAATATCAAAATAACTTGCACTAGAGGGTAATGAGGAGGCTGGGTCTTCCAATAATATCCCTGAAGAGTAAATATGACTTCAGTCACTGTATGTGCTGACTTCTTGATAACTTATTGTCTTAATTAGCGTTTTAACATTTAACCTCATGTGAGTTTCTTCTTTGCTTTTCCGAGAGAGTTTGGGAATCGAACTCTTAATAGACTTAGGACAGGCATTACTGTGTCCGGCTAAAGAAAGCGGGGCTTGGCATGCAGCAGGGACACAGACGTCCAGAAAAACAGAGCTCGGACACGCTGCAGGTAGAGAGAGATGTGTTGTCAGTTCGGAAGTTGCATCACCACGATGCCCCCTGGTGTACAGTACCTTTTGTTCGGGTTCATATCACGTTTCCATTCTGGGTGGGAGAGCAGAGTTGTGGTCTGGGAGAAGTGTCAGCAAGAGGCTGGCGCTCTGTCGTGAGCAGAATAGTGCCTCCAGCAGATAGGGATCTCCAGCTCTCCAAAAAAATACACTCCTGGAAATGGAAAAAAGAACACATTGACACCGGTGTGTCAGACCCACCATACTTGCTCCGGACACTGCGAGAAGGCTGTACAAGCAATGATCACACGCACGGCACAGCGGACACACCAGGAACCGCGGTGTTGGCCGTCGAATGGCGCTAGCTGCGCAGCATTTGTGCACTGCCGCCGTCAGTGTCAACCAGTTTGCCGTGGCATACGGAGCTCCATCGCAGTCTTTAACACTGGTAGCATGCCGCGACAGCGTGGACGTGAACCGTATGTGCAGCTGACGGACTTTGAGCGAGGGCGTATAGTGGGCATGCGGGAGGCCGGGTGGACGTACCGCCGAATTGCTCAACACGTGGGGCGTGAGGTCTCCACAGTACATCGATGTTGTCGCCAGTGGTCGGCGGAAGGTGCACGTGCCCGTCGACCTGGGACCGGACCGCAGCGACGCACGGATGCACGCCAAGACCGTAGGACCCTACGCAGTGCCGTAGGGGACCGCACCGCCACTTCCCAGCAAATTAGGGACACTGTTGCTCCTGGGGTATCGGCGAGGACCATTCGCAACCGTCTCCATGAAGCTGGGCTACGGTCCCGCACACCGTTAGGCCGTCTTCCGCTCACGCCCCAACATCGTGCAGCCCGCCTCCAGTGGTGTCGCGACAGGCGTGAATGGAGGGACGAATGG
This sequence comes from Schistocerca cancellata, assembly GCF_023864275.1. Classification (NCBI taxonomy): domain Eukaryota; kingdom Metazoa; phylum Arthropoda; class Insecta; order Orthoptera; family Acrididae; genus Schistocerca; species Schistocerca cancellata. The sequence continues at coordinate 676,227,062 of NC_064631.1, forward strand.
AGACGAGTCGTCTTCAGCGATGAGAGTCGCTTCTGCCTTGCTGCCAATGATGGTCGTATGCGTGTTTGGCGCCGTGCAGGTGAGCGCCACAATCAGGACTGCATACGACCGAGGCACACAGGGCCAACACCCGGCATCATGGTGTGGGGAGCGATCTCCTACACTGGCCGTACACCACTGGTGATCGTCGAGGGGACACTGAATAGTGCACGGTACATCCAAACCGTCATCGAACCCATCGTTGTACCATTCCTAGACCGGCAAGGGAACTTGCTGTTCCAACAGGACAATGCACGTCCGCATGTATCCCGTGCCACCCAACGTGCTCTAGAAGGTGTAAGTCAACTACCCTGGCCAGCAAGATCTCCGGATCTGTCCCCCATTGAGCATGTTTGGGACTGGATGAAGCGTCGTCTCACGCGGTCTGCACGTCCAGCACGAACGCTGGTCCAACTGAGGCGCCAGGTGGAAATGGCATGGCAAGCCGTTCCACAGAACTACATCCAGCATCTCTACGATCGTCTCCATGGGAGAATAGCAGCCTGCATTGCTGCGAAAGGTGGATATACACTGTACTAGTGCCGACATTGTGCATGCTCTGTTGCCTGTGTCTGTGTGCCTGTGGTTCTGTCAGTGTGATCATGTGATGTATCTGACCCCAGGAATGTGTCAATAAAGTTTCCCCTTCCTGGGACAATGAATTCACGGTGTTCTCATTTCAATTTCCAGGAGTGTATAAAGAGGCAGCAGAATTAGTGGCTAGACTCAGGTACAATTTTTGAACTTTTCCAGAGCCTGGGAAGGAAGGCTACATGCTGGATGCCAAAAAGCGTATTGGTAAAATACATATGTCATGAGGGTTACACTGAGGGAAGTTACTTAGAGAAAAAGAGAGGACAGTGAAATCTTTCGAGTTTTTCATCTGACAGGCTTCTTTGTGGGGTATTTTGCTGAAGAAACAATCACTCCATTGGCAGACAGAGATTGCTCGTAAAATGATTTGTGGACATGTTTTCTTGGCAGGAAGGAAAGAACAAGTTGTTTGATTCTTAGAGACAAGAGTGGACTTTGAAACTTGGTAGTCAACGAATTTCTGCAGGCTGTGGTCTCTGCTGGAGTAGTCGATTGGGGGTCCAATGTCCGGGTCTGCCGAGGCACAATCCTAGCATCATAATTCAGAGAACCAGAGACGGAGGCAACACTCAGCTCATGTTCCACTAATAACTTATGGTGAGCAATAACAAAATGGTTCAAATGGCTCAGAGCACTATGGGACTTAACTTCTGAGGCCATCAGTCCCCTAGAACTTAGAGCTACTTAAACCTAACCAACCTAAGGACATCACACACATCCATGCCCGAGGCACGATTCGAACCTGCGACCGTAGCGGTCGCGCGGTTCCAGACTGAAGCGCCTAGACCGCTCGGCCACTTCGCCCGGCTGAGCAATAACAGCTATCACTCATATGTTAGCACGATCCCTGATCAGAATTCAGTCTGAGCACTGCAATTAACAGTTCCACATCCGTCAGTGCATTGGCAGAAGCGTATGTCTTTTTCAGTCTGACACTGAGGATGCAAATCACTGTAACCGATCAGTAGGAAATAGTGATTATTTGAGTATGTCAACTGCGTTAGAGGCTCCTGATTAAGACTTTTGAAGTAACTTTGGCAACTGGAAGATTCATTTTGTCTGAAGGTCATGATACAGTTTATTATTTTAGTTTATTGTCACGTAGTCAGATGCGTTTCCATATTTGTGATTGTTTGAATAAATTAATGTATTCATTCATCTCATGTTTTTGCTAATACCTTAAATATTTGCATTTTGATACTAGGCAGTTCCCCCCTTTAGGATCTACATCTAGGATCTTAACATTTCATGTTGTTTATTAATCCGTTTTCGTACACTAATTTAGACTGGGTCTTAACGGTGTGTCTGTCTCATAATTAATTTACAGCTTCAGGTTTTTACACTCAATACACGCAGATTTTTGCAGTTTTAAATAATGAGGTATGTTATAGACACAACGAAGCAAAAGAGCCTCTTTTCATATCTTCCTCCACCGAGAAAGATCCTAAAATTGAAGCACATAAGAGTTTCAGTGACATCTCATCATAACATATCTCTTCTACTTCCAGATCATTTGATGTTGATGCGAACTACATCGACATTGTCCGGTACACAATACTTAGCAGATGACATCGTTTTGCCATGACGTATACACAAGTGATGTATCAAACAGAATCTGTGACTTTTCAAAGGCTGAGCATTCCTTTTCTACATTAACAATATTTAAAAAATTGTTATGCAGTACAATGAGCCAAGAATGGTTATCTGGCATGGAAATGCTGTCAGTATGAGAACGGTGGTACACAGGATCACAAAATTGTTTGACTGGCACGCGAACATGTTAACAATGTTGGAAAACCTTAAGTGGTAGAACATGAAGCAAGACACCGAATATTTCACAGGGGTGCGCTTGGACATTTCCGAGGTCCATCTTTCAGCGCAGAAACTGCAAATTCTGCAGGCACCCACGTATCCATAGAGATCATATGTGAATATGCTCGTTAAAGTTGTTATCACTATTGTTTTGTAATTTGAATTTTTACTGCACAATATGATGCAAAGTAGTGTAGCAGCGCCGAAGGCCACATAAAAAAATCAGTGATATCGTATCAGTCACACATCATTTTAACCGTGATTCCGACGTTATGTTGCCACTAACGATGGCATAAGAAAGCTAAAGCCGTTTTGCGAACAGATAGATAATATCTACAGAACATCAGGAAAATTTTAATAATATAGTTTTCATCACTTAGAAAGGTTAATTCAGATAATATTCTGTAATTCTTGTGTAGGTGATCACCTGTAAGTACTAACTGTAATAATACCATCAGAGCTGCAATTTTTGTTATATTTATTCTTGTGGTTTCAGTTTTCAGCTTGAGTTATTGTCAGGCGGTACCTATGTCAAATGAAGCTCTTAGGAATATGTATTCTTGTGGTTTCAGTTGTCAGCTTGAGTTATTGTCAGGCGGTACCTATGTCAAATGAAGCTCTTAGGAACGTAAGTGCAATTAATGTATTATAGCACGTATATGAACACAAAGTTTAAACGATGTGGCATAAACTTAATCTCACAATTAGCGCAAAGCTCTCGTATTTTACAGTACGATATCTGTTTATAATTTATTTATTCCGAATGTATAATTCACGTGCCCGCATCTCGTGGTCGTGCGGTAGCGTTCTCGCTTCCCACGCCCGGGTTCCCGGGTTCGATTCCCGGCGGGGTCAGGGATTTTCTCTGCCTCGTGATGGCTGGGTGTTGTGTGCTGTCCTTAGGTTAGTTAGGTTTAAGTAGTTCTAAGTTCTAGGGGACTGATGACCATAGATGTTAAGTCCCATAGTGCTCAGAGCCATTTGAACCATTTGTATAATTCACGTCCTCTGTTTTTCCTAAAACGTTTTCTGCTCTGGGAAACATTCATACATCTGACATCAGTTGCGAAGCACAACTAATATCAAACAAATTCTGAGTTTAAGAAGACAGCACAAAAGTGATAATTTTACAACTTTTATCTCAAAGCTGCTTCCGTAGGCTACACATAAAACACCGTGGAGAAGGTACAAACATGGCTTCACAAGTCCACTGACTAGCCGGAGCTTCGTGCCCACTGACCTATTATCGAAATAAACCCGTCCAGGAGATAGCAGCGTCACCCGGCGAGGAATGACTGCTAGTCAGACACTCGCCCGGCACGTCCAGTACTGCATGTAGTGTCGGTAAGCGTGCTGCCCGTTTGTAGAATGGGGAAAGTGAATGATCTATCTGAGTTTGACCGAGGGCAGGTTATGATGGCCCGGAGGCTTGGCACGACCACTTTGGAAGCTTCACGACTTGTCGGATGTTCGATGAGTGCTATGGTGAGTGTCTTCAACGCGTGGGCAAACAACGATAGAACCACGTTCAGACGTCGTATTGTTACCCCCACCCTTACCTACCTTGGCTTCACCGTTGACCGTCACCTCACCTGGGTCCCTCATCTCCACTCCATCCAATCCAAAGCCCACAACCGCCTCCGACTCCTCAAACTCCTCTCTGGCCGGACATGGGGGTTGCACCCCTCTACCATCCTCCACACCTACAAATCCTTAATACGTCCCATCCTCTGTTATGCCAATCCCGCCTGGATATCTGCCCCCCCGCCCACAAATTCTATAAGTCCCTCCAGATCCTTGAGCGTCATGCACTCTGCCTCGCCATCTGTATATGCCTCCCGTCCCCCACGCAAATCCTCTACGACCTCATTCCTTTCCCCCATCTGCTCCTATTCCTCGAACATATCCACATACTCTACACCTCTCGCCGCCTTGATCCCCCTCACCCCCTGGTTGCTCCTCTCCTCTCCTGTCCTTGCTCCCTGCCTCGCCTTCACTGTTGTGTCTCCCCTATCCTCCATCTCTACACCCTTCATCTCCTTTCCCAAGGTGGCTTCCATCAACTCCCCCTCCCAGATGATGCCCTCTCTCCCTCCATCTATCCCTCCTATCAACTGTGATCCTCAACCTCCCTCCTTTCCTCTGTCCTTTCCTTGGGCTCCCTCACCCCCCCCCCTTCTCCCCACCAAACCTCTCCCTACCTCCCTACTCCCCCCCCCCACCAAGTCCTTTCGTATTCCCCTCCTCTGCCTTCCCCACTCCCTGTCACGTCTGCCCAGCACCCCCCCCCCACCCCTCTTATGGGTCCTCATCCTCCATCGGCTCCTTTCCCGCCTTCCTCCCCTTCGCTTTTCCTCTCCTTCCCCCCTTTTTTTCCCATCATCTGTCCAGCTTCCCCCCACCTGCTTGCAGCTGTGGTATGTCACATTTGCCACCTTTTTAGTGCAGTGTTCCAGTGAATGTTCAGTGTTGTTCATCTTTCTCGTGTAGCGAACAGAAACCGTGCTGTCGCTGGGTGTGAATTTTATGTCTTTTGCGAACAGAAACCAGACTGTGGCCGTGTTTTTTAATTGTCTCTCTATTGTTTTACCTGCCTGATTCGTATGTATTTTTTAAGCATCATCATCCCTTTGTTCTATGTTTTAAGTTTCACGATTTTTTCGCCATGTTACTCTTTAAGTCTCCGTTTTTATCGCCGGTTTTTATTGTTTATTATCTTCATCCTTGTAACAAAGTCTGTAGTCTGAAGAGCGGGATACTAAGTTTCTGCCAGCCCGCCCCCTTCGGGGGGAATCGAAATTCGATAAAGGAAAAAAAATCGTATTGTTGGGTGGCCAGCCCTCATTATAGATGTCGGACGTCGTAGGCTGGGCAGACTGATAAAACAGGACAGGCGGCGAACTGTGGCGGAACTAATGTCAGACTTTAATGCTGTGCAGAGTACGAGTGTGTCTGAACACACAGTGCACCGAACGCCCCTAACGAAGGTCCTCCACAGCCGAGGACCCACGCATGTGCCAATGTTAACACCAACACATCGGCAACTAAGACTGAAACGGGCACGTGACCATCGGTACTGGACGTTGGCGCAGTGGCAGAGCGCTGCATAGTCTGAGAGTCCCGATACCTTCATCATGCCGATGGGAGTCTGTCGTCTTCCAGGAGAAGAGCTCCTTGACACCTGTACTGTGGGACAGAGACGAGCTTGCGGCGTCTCCATTATGCTCTGGGGAACATTCACGTGTGCAACCGTGAGTCCAGTGGAGCTCGTGTGAGTCACCACGACCACGCTTGCTTCATGACGACCATGTTTCCCGACGGCAGTAGCATTTTTCAGCAAGATAATGCGCCATGTCTCAAGGCCAGGAGTGCTTTGGAGTGGTTCGAGGAACACAATGGCGAGTTCCAATTGATACACTGGCCCTCCCACTCGCCAGATCTGAACCCGATCGAACACATCTGGCATGTGATTGAACGTGGTGTCAGAGCTCATTTCCCCCTCCCCGGAATTTACGGTAATTACCTGACTTGTGTGTGTGTGTGCAGATGTGGTGCTAACTCCCTCCCTCTATCTACTAAGGCCTCACTGCTTCCACGCCCCAACACATCGCCGCTGTTATCCGTGCCAAAGGTGTACATACGGACTGTTAGGTGGGTGGTCACAATATTCTTGGCTGTTCAGTGTATACGCACAAGCATTTAAAAATTTAATATCTCGCTTATATTCGATTTAATTTAAATCTGAGCTAACGCGTAGAAATATGTTAAAGAAGAGTGCTTTTTATTGATTTTAGAACATTTCAGCCCCCGGAACAAGTTACAAAACAGTGATACAACTCAAATAACATGGCCCCAAGTTAAACTAAATCATTAGTTCTGAACGAATAGTCATCTCTTCCTTCCCGGATACTTTCCTATACTACATAAACGGCAAATTGCTTGTTTCGACTCCCTGGAATCCTGTCATACGTACAGTCCCTACTTGCGTTCAAGGCCTAGGCGTCTGGCGTGAACCGAACAGAAGGAACAGTTGCAGCCCGGTGTTCGGCGCTGTCGCCAATGGTCCCCTTCACGTCGATTGCCTTGCGGTATCTCCTCGTTCACGCCAGCTGTATTGGGGTCCACATATGGCCTTCCGCATTTCCTGTACCTACCACCAAGACTGGCCACACAACATTATCCTGCAACGCTACATTTACTTTGTTCCGGATCGTTATACCCGAATATCAAGACTACAGAGTACTGTCCGAGGAAATTTCTCCGCCCTTACTTTCCCTGATTGTTCTCTGCTGGAAGTAATAGAGAACTACATCAGAGTTCCTTACGCCAACACAACAAGACCGGCCAACGAAAGGCTCTGAAACGTTGCCTAGGCCAGGATGGACATTTCAGTTTCTGTTTCCTCATCTGCTACTGTCATAAATTCAAGCTTAGACGACAACTTTCGTCGAGCTAGCAATTGACAATCGACAATGCAAGTGAGTTTTCGTTTCAGTGCTTTACTCACATTTTGCCTGCTTACGTCACCATAAAGACACGAAGATGGTCCAGATGTTAAGATGTGACGTGGTGCTGTCATGAGACGAAGAATACGTTGACACCGTGCAGCATACTGTCGTTTGTGCTGCGATCTCACTGCAACAGAATCATTTTTCATACTCTCCTGAAGTCCTAGGCACAAATGTCTACTGCAGATATTTCTGTTCATTTGGACTTCGAGTTCTCTCCAGTACTCATTACTAATTATTAAAGTAGTTAATGGCTCAGAAAGAAGTTCAGTGTTTGTCGATACCCAAAATACTTTCTATTCCCAAGATCGCTTAAATACTTATTTATTTTCGACACCGGATTCTGATAGGCATCACTGTCATCTTCTGCACTTCAAAAATTAGTAAGTTACGTAATAAAATTTTTTGAAGACCAGAAGATGACAGGAAGGCCTGTCGAAACCGGTTATCGCAAATAAATAGTTTTTTCTCTATTTTTCTCTAAAATAAAACATCCTGCTGTTCTGAAATTGTAATCATTTGTCTATCTATACATGTACATCATATCCACCGATTTTCGTCCCTTTCGGATAATTCATTCGTGGTGGGTCATTTTTTAATCTTAGAGTGTATTAGGCGGTGTAAAATCATTGGCGTCAGATAATAAGATCCACGAATTTTTCAGTGTTGTCACATAGTAATACACTCCTGGAAATTGAAATAAGAACACCGTGAATTCATTGTCCCAGGAAGGGGAAACTTTATTGACACATTCCTGGGGTCAGATACATCACATGATCACACTGACAGAACCACAGGCACATAGACACAGGCAACAGAGCATGCACAATGTCGGCACCAGTACAGTGTATATCCACCTTTCGCAGCAATGCAGGCTGCTATTCTCCCATGGAGACGATCGTAGAGATGCTGGACGTAGTCCTGTGGAACGGCTTGCCATGCCATTTCCACCTGGCGCCTCAGTTGGACCAGCGTTCGTGCTGGACGTGCAGACCGCGTGAGACGACGCTTCATCCAGTCCCAAACATGCTCAATGGGGGACAGATCCGGAGATCTTGCTGGCCAGGGTAGTTGACTTACACCTTCTAGAGCACGTTGGGTGGCACGGGATACATGCGGACGTGCATTGTCCTGTTGGAACAGCAAGTTCCCTTGCCGGTCTAGGAATGGTAGAACGATGGGTTCGATGACGGTTTGGATGTACCGTGCACTATTCAGTGTCCCCTCGACGATCACCAGTGGTGTACGGCCAGTGTAGGAGATCGCTCCCCACACCATGATGCCGGGTGTTGGCCCTGTGTGCCTCGGTCGTATGCAGTCCTCATTGTGGCGCTCACCTGCACGGCGCCAAACACGCATACGACCATCATTGGCACCAAGGCAGAAGCGACTCTCATCGCTGAAGACGACACGTCTCCATTCGTCCCTCCATTCACGCCTGTCGCGACACCACTGGAGACGGGCTGCACGATGTTGGGGCGTGAGCGGAAGACGGCCTAACGGTGTGCGGGACCGTAGCCCAGCTTCATGGAGACGGTTGCGAATGGTCCTCGCCGATACCCCAGGAGCAACAGTGTCCCTAATTTGCTGGGAAGTGGCGGTGCGGTCCCCTACGGCACTGCGTAGGATCCTACGGTCTTGGCGTGCATCCGTGCGTCGCTGCGGTCCGGTCCCAGGTCGACGGGCACGTGCACCTTCCGCCGACCACTGGCGACAACATCGATGTACTGTGGAGACCTCACGCCCCACGTGTTGAGCAATTCGGCGGTACGTCCACCCGGCCTCCCGCATGCCCACTATACGCCCTCGCTCAAAGTCCGTCAACTGCACATACGGTTCACGTCCACGCTGTCGCGGCATGCTACCAGTGTTAAAGACTGCGATGGAGCTCCGTATGCCACGGCAAACTGGCTGACACTGACGGCGGCGGTGCACAAATGCTGCGCAGCTAGCGCCATTCGACGGCCAACACCGCGGTTCCTGGTGTGTCCGCTGTGCCGTCCGTGTGATCATTGCTTGTACAGCCCTCTCGCAGTGTCCGGAGCAAGTATGGTGGGTCTGACACACCGGTGTCAATGTGTTCTTTTTTCCATTTCCAGGAGTGTATAAATTACATCGCCAGTCATAAACTGTGCCGGACACTGAACTCACTCATGTTTGGCACAGTTTATGACTGGCGATGTAATTTATATTGCTGTTTGACATTGGTGAGAAATCTTTGGATTTCGTTATCTGCACCAATGATTTTTTATCGCGAAATATGATGTTGTAAATGCTTTTATGAACTTGATGATAGTCCGCCGAAACAAACTGCTTGTTAAATAAAGAAATGTTATCAGATGATCTTGGTGATAATCATAACGTTCTTCGAATTGTACCATCTCGTCAAAATGTCGAGGTTATCCGAGGCTGTTTGAAAGAATTGGTATCTCACTGCTTAAAAAAGTGCAGCATTGTAAACAAACCAGCGCATCACCTCCTCTAATAGGTATAAGAGTACAGTAGACTGTAATATGTAACATGTTGAACTAGTATTATATTTCTTATTAAGTTTGGCCACAAGCAAAATTTCAGCCAAAGCAGATGAGGATTCGATTGAAAGGTTTACATTTCAAATACAGGGTGACGTACGAAATGTGTTACCATTTTGTTTTTTGAATAAACACTTTAATGTCAACACAAACTCATAGGACACAAAACTGCCATGCAAAACACTCTGTGGAGAATTGTTCTATCTCAGCACATGACCAGTATGTCCACCTTTTTAATTCCTAACTTCCTCCACACGAACACTGATGTCGGCGACAACCCTACTGTACATGACTTCCATAATTTCACTGCAAGCTTGAAGAATAAGGCGCCTGACTCTATTAAATCATGTGGACGTTTCGGGAAAAATATTTCCTTTAGGTACCCCCAAAGACAGACGTAGTTTGAGATCTAGACTATTTTGGGAACCAAAATTGTCTGTTATTCAGACGAGTTGGAAATCTGTGTCGCATGTCGAAACGCTTGCGTAACACACTACATTGCAATACGTGGCCTTGCTCCGTCTTGGAGGAATCACTTCGTGTTCAAGGGCAACACAGTAGCAAAAAGCTGTGGGACGAAGTTATTGCGAAGTAATCTTAAATAACGTGCTCTGTTCACAGTTTCTTCAAAGAAAAAAGGGCAAATACGTCGGTGACTGGAAGCTGCGACCCACGCTGTAAAGCTCGGAGATGATCGCGAAGCACTTGCGGATTTTCAGAAGCCCGAAAGCGTACATTTTTCTTGTTAACCACTCCGTCCAAATGAAAATGCGTGTCGTCTGAAAATTAAACGTTGTTGAAAGTTTGTCCACTATCCTCCCAGCAACGCAAAAGCAGCGGTACCTTCCGCTTGTGTTCTGCACTGAGTTTCTGAACAGAGGTCATCTGGTACGGGTACATCTGGAGCTCACTTTTAAGAATCCGTTTAACAGAACGTCTGGATACACCCAGTTGCACTGCTGGCTTTCTGCACGATTTGCCGGGGAGCTTCTATGTAGAGCAGCTTGTACCGCTTCAGTATTCTCAGGCGAACAAACAGTCTTCGGCCGAGGTCGCTTCGCTCCTAGTATTGATCCTTCCCGTACAAAGTGATCGTACAGCCTGTGAGTGCTTCTCTTGTAAGAGGCCGACGGTGTGTTGAAACCGCCTCTGAGTCGCAACAGGACTTCTCGTTACGTGAAAAGTAAGTCAACTGCCGATCCCTGCTATGTTGTTTTTCGCCCATCGTCGGCCATGTCGCAAACACTAATTTCCTAGTGACGGTATAGTGAACTATGCGACTTTTCATAACCCATTAATTTTATGTATACATGACCGAAAGGACAGATACCATTTTGATCCAGCAGCCGTTATGAATTAAGACACAAAGGAATTAAAGACACTGGATGCGAGCGGGCATTGAGTGAAATCAAAGGGGCCGGCCGCGGTGGTCTAGCGGTTCTGGCGCTGCAGTCCGGAACCGCGGGACTGCTACGGTCGCAGGTTCGAATCCTGCCTCGGGCATGGGTGTGTGTGATATCCTTAGGTTAGTTAGGTTTCAGTAGTTCTAAGTTCTAGGGGACTTATGACCTAAGATGTTGAGTCCCATAGTGCTCAGAGCCATTTTTTTGAAATCAAAGAGGAAAGTTGGAAATTTGTGCTGGATCGGTATTCGAACCCGGGTCTCCTGCTTCCTAAGCTGATCACTGATCCATCTGGCCAGAGTGGTCACCGCAACTGCACACACAAACCTAGCACGCCTCCCGTCAGCCCCAAATTCGCAACTTATACCACTCACTACGAATATAGTGCCCCTTGTCCATCATCCTCAGTACTCGCGGAATTTCGCCGATTGTCGTAAGAGTTCGGGCCTGGAGTGAAGCTGCACAGAAGAGACCGCTGGCCGTTTCGCCACATATATATATATATATATTGTAAGAGGTCCGAGCAGATGTAATTTCGATGTATTGCTCATGCGCTGCCTGCGATATGCAAGGTATAAGAGAATCGCTGACCAGAGACCAGTGTTGACTGCAGTAGGAACTGTGTAGCTGTAGCAGTAAGTTGTGGCTAGTCTGCGCTAGTCTGGAGTCTGCTCTGGTCTGGTGTAGTGTATCGTGTTGGCTGGGCCGGTCGCGGTGCAGCGATGCCGGACCCTGAGTATTATTGTATAAGGTAAAAAGCAGCCTCGCGCATATCTAGTAATGTTATCTGAACTCCCATGCAAATGTTTTAAAAATGTCCTAATAATAATCTTTGTCATATAAAGTAATTTTTTTTACAAGCATTCATTTCAATTTAAAGAATTTACTAATTTCTCCAATCCATGGCCATTCAGATTGTTGCAAAAGAAAAATCAGTTGCTTCCTTTCATAAATGACAAATCTATCGGCCAGCATTGCACAGGGCTGTGCCGGAAAAATTTATTGTAAGAGCAGATATTTGGCGACTTTATTGAGGTAAGAATTTTTGCTTTTTTATTCAGAATGATCTTACAGGGCCATGACGCAGCACTGCTGTCGTCCAAAATTTACCATGTTACTGAATTTATTTTTTTATTACGAGGTTTAGGAATTTTTCTGTTTCGAGCTTACATTAAATGAGAAAAGAATTTTGTGGATACATTAAATGGGAAACAAATTTTGTGTGGAGGTTAAATGTGAATGAATTTCTGTAGGGAGGTTTTAAATGGGAACCAATTTTGTTCTGAGGTTACACTAAAATTAGAATCACTATCCATAATATTTATTTTTTTCTTATTTTTTGGTGGGGAGGTTACAATACATGTGGTCCATTGATCGTGACCGGGCCAAATATCTCACGAAATAAGCGTCAAACGAAAAAACTACAAAGAGCGAAACTTGTCTAGCTTGAAGGGGGAAACCAGATGGCGCTATGGTTGTCCCGCTAGATGGCGCTACCATAGGTCAAACGGATATCAACTGCGTTTTTAAAAAATAGAAACCCCCATTTTTTATTACATATTCGTGTAGTGCGTAAAGAAATATGAATGTTTTAGCTGGACCACTTTTTTCGCTTTGTGACAGATGGCGCTGTGATAGTCCCAAACATATGGCTCACAATTTTAGACGAACAGTTGGTAACAGGTAGGTTTTTTAAATTAAAATACAAAACGTAGGTACGTTTGAACATTTTATTTCGGTTGTTCCAACGTTATACATATACCTTTGTGAACTTATCATTTCTGAGAACGCATGATGTTACAGCATGATTACCTGTAAATACCACATTAATGCAATAAATGCTCAAAATGATGTCCGTCAACCTCAATGCATTTGGTAATACGTGTAACGACATTCCCCTCAACAGCGAGTAGTTCGCCTTCCGTAATGTTCGCACATGCATTGACATTGCGCTGACGCATGTTGTCAGGCGTTGTCGGTGGATCACGATAGCAAATATCCTTCAACTTCCCCACAGAAAGAAATCGGGATATGTCAGATCCGGTGAACGTGCGGCCACGGTATGGTGCTTCGACGACCAATCCACCTGTCATGAAATATGCTATTCAATACCGCTTCAACCGCACGCGAGCTATGTGCCGGACATCCATCATGTTGGAAGTACATCGCCATTCTGTCATGCAGTGAAACATTTTGTAGTAACATCGGTAGAACATTACGTAGGAAATCAGCATACAATTAGATTGCCATCGATAAAATGGGGGCCAATTATCCTTCCTCCCATAATGCCGCACCATACATTAACCCGCCAAGGTCGCTGATGTTCCACTTGTCGCAGCTATCGTGGATTTTCCGTTGCCCAGTAGTGCATATTATGCCGGTTTACGTTACCGCTGTTGGTGATTGACGTTTAGACGCTAAATAGAACGCGTGCAAAAGATCTGTCATCGTCCCGTAATTTCTCTTGTGCCCAGTGGCAGAACTGTACACGACGTTCATGCAGTTCCTGAGGCATAGAAATACGGTACGGGTGCAATCGATGTTGATGTAGCATTCTCAACACCGACGTTTTTGAGATTCCCGATTCTCGCGCAATTTGTCTGCTACTGATGTGCGTATTAGCCGCGACAGTACCTACTTGGGCATCATCATTTGTTGCAGGTCGTGGTTGACGTTTCACATGTGGCTGAACACATCCTGTTTCCTTAAATAATGTAACTATCCGGCGAACAGTCCGGACACTTGGATGATGTCGTCCAGGATACCGAGCAGCATGCATAGCAAACGCCCGTTGGGCATTTTGATCACAATAGCCATACATCAACACGATATCGACGTTTTCCGCAATTGGTAAACGGTCCATTTTAACACGGGTAATGTATCACGAAGCAAATACCGTCCGCACTGGTGGAATGTTACGTGATACCACGTACTTATACGTTTGTGACTATTACAGCGCCATCTATCACAAAGCGAAAAAAGTGGTCCAACTAAAACATTCATATTTCTTTATGAACGACACGAATATGTAATAAAAATGGGGGTTCCTATTTACAAAAAACGCAGTTGATATCCGTTTGACCTATGGCAGAGCCATCTGGCGGGCCAGTTTGTTCTTTCGGACATGACAGATACCACACACACACACACATATACACACACACACACACAAGCCAAAGAGCCTTGAGTAGTGAGGGTATGGGCAAGGGGAACAACATTAGTAGTGTGTGGTATAAGTTGTGAATTTGGGGATGACGGGAGGCATGCTAGGGTTGTCTGTGATGACCACTGTGACCGGATGGATCAGTAGTCAGAGCATCTGCCTAGAAAGTAGGAGACTCGGATTCGAATTCCAGTGCGGCAAAAATTTTCAATTTTCCCCATTGATTTCAGTCAATGCCCGCTGGCAGCCGATGTTAGTAATTGCTTTGTGTCTTAACTCATTCGATTCACCAGGCTCTATTGTTACTGCTGATGAGATGCTCTTGCGCGACTCGTGAATTATGTACGAAAAGAAATGGCGACACATCTCGAGCACCAGCCTGTGTACATCTGTACTAACGAGGACAATGTATCATAGTGCAGTTAGGGCTGGAATCTCTCTAATTTTAACCTCTTGGTCTTCCATGAGACACGACGCAGCAATACACAGGTTGACTCCTCTAGGGACGTTCGTTCTCGGAACTTACCCAGCCACGGCATGATCCAGAACACCTCTCTTGCAGCGTCTGCCGCTGGAGATGGCTGGGCATTTCCGTGGCGCTTTTGTGCTGACGTAAGTGGACCCATAACGGAACGTGCTGCTCTTCTTTGGACCTTCTCTACTTCCGTTATCAACCCTGTCTTGTCGCTATCGATCAGCATTTCTCAGCTCCACGTCATCGTAGTCACCATCATCAATCACATCACCACAGTGTTTTTAGGTCATCAGTCTTCTGATTGCTTTGATGCAGCTCACCACCAATTCCTCTCCTGTGACCATATTTTCTTGCATAGCAGCAGTTGCAATCTACGCCTTCTATCATTTGTCGGATGTACTCTATCCTCTGTCATCCCTTACAGTTTTAACCCTCTACATCCCTCTCTCGTTCAATGGAAGCTATTCCCTGATGTCCTAACGCATGTCTCACCACTTCTTCTGCTCAATTATTTGCACATTACATCGTCGATTCTGTGGATAACCTCCTGATTTCACTTATTAGCGTCACATATAAATCTGATATAAATTCCCCTTTGTTTTTTATTTTAGCCTTTTATTTTTCACCTCTTTGTACTATGTCATTATCCAGTAAATTTAAATTACATCTTTGTAGCAGAGTAGATCACTTTCATAGCGTACCAGATGGAGGACCTTATTCTGTCTACGGTACTAGCGCAGGGTCCACTTATCCCTAATTGCTGCAGTTCGATGACACCTTGGACGGAGCATGCAGCTGTTATCTGTGGCCATCGCTCGATAACCAGGACCAGTTCACAGGACTAGTTGAAGCTTTCAGGAAAACGTAGGATGACTAGTGGCAATCTGGTTGTTCGTCGCCACACTAGTTCCTGACGAGTTCGAATCAGACAACCGTCGAAGACTTGGGGTTTTATCTTAATACGACGGGTCGTGAAAGAACTGAAAACATTTTACTTTATCCTTTATTGAAGTTATAGAAACTGTTACTGTATCCGACAATTCAGTGATAAAGGCCGTGTTCAGTCACAAAACGCTGGTTCTTGCTTATCAAAGCATTAAGTAGGGTAAGTAGCCTATAATGAGATACGTTTTCAAAATAATATACTGACCGTCCTTTAGATGTGTCGCGGCAACGGCCTTGCTGCAGTGGATACGCCGGTTCCCGTCAGATCACCGTAGTTAAGCGCTGTCGGGCGTGGACGGCACTTGGATGGGTGACCATCCATTCCGCCATGCAGTGTTGCCATTTTTCGGGGTTCACTCAGCCTCGTGATGCCAACTGAGGAGCTACTCGACCGAATAATAGCGGCTCCGGTCATAGAAAACCATCATAACGACCGGGAGAGCGGTGTGCTGACCACACGCCCCTCCTATCTGCATACTCATCTGAGGATGACACGGCGGCCAGATGGTCCCGATGGGCCATTTGTGGCCTGCAGACGGAGTGCTTTAAATGTGTCAGCTCACACAATGATCTTCTTTGGTTTACTTGAATACTTGTGATTGCTACGAACCTGCCAACCATTTGACTTATCCTGCTTCTGTTTGGTGGAATGAGAAGCGTAAAAGCTTTTTCGAAGTCAATATTCCTATTAGAAACATTTCAAAATTTTGCTGTGTATTAGGTGGATGTCTTATCAGTGTAAGCCTTTGTATCTGTAACAATATTCCGATCGTGTGTTTGTTAGTTTTCGAGGATACCACAAAAGATTACGTTTGTGCTGCAGACAGTAAAATGAAACAGGACTACGTCGTTGCGTGCTCAAACGTTTTATAATTGTTCAGGCACAGTAGTTCTGGCTACAGACAAAAATTCACAAATGAAAGCAGGAACAACAAACTACATACGTTTTTTGTATGTATTTCTGAAATATTGTTTTGGAGGCAGTGATGATAAGGTCATTCCGAATTTAAACAGGTAATCATGAAATCAAAGTAACATGAAACGTGACATTGCTGTCGTTATAAGGTAACGTAAAGCATCTTTGACGCATAAATTGTTTTAAGAGATCCTAAGAACAACTGCATGCTCAAAACAGAACAACAGAGTAGCCACGTACCATAGCACCAGTCTACTCCGACAACACTTGAAGCCTCTGCAACACTTGAAACTTCTGCAACGCTTGAAGATAGCAGTTCGCCCATAAAGAGTGCAGAGACAATTCTTCATAAACTTTCTCCAAATTCACGGTGATCGAAAAAGACCAAAAGATGTAAAGCTGGCAAAGCAACAAGGAAACTACTTAAACAGCAAATCTGCAAGCAACCAGGGAAAAAGAGGAACTGAGAAAATCTGAGCAGCTGTAAAGTTTTTAAAAAACTGACATATTGTCTCTTTGGAGTCCGTCTAGATTGCAGGCATTTTTAAAACTGCGGCCGCCTCCGTCACACGAGCCATCTTCAGATCTAATTATACCGTGTTCAAGACTAACCCGTCCAGTTCACCAGCAAACATACATGCTATGTCAAAGGAAAATATTGTACCGTGACGTAGCATGTAAACTTGCTGGTAAATTGTTGGTTGATTGATTGTGCTATGTTCCTATGGGACCAAATTGCTGATGTCATCGTTCCCTAGGCTTACACAGCACTTAATCTAACTTAAACTAGCTTAGGCTAAGAACAACAGACACATCCATGTCCGAGGGAGGACTCGAACCTCTGATGGGGAGAGCAGAGCGAACCTTGGCAAGGTCCCCTAGACCTCGTAGCTAGCCTGCGTGGCCTGCTACATTGTACGGATACTTTTGTGACATATAATCAAGGCTGAAGATGACAATTCGTGTGAAACCTAAACTCGTCAATGCATGCAATTGAGACGGATAATAAGATCTGCAACTGTGGGGCGATGTTTGGTCGTACACTATCGGATCGAAAGTATCCGAGCACCTATTGGTGGACACTAATATGGTGTGTGTCCATCCTTCGCTTTTACGACGGCTTGAAATCTGCTAGCGACACTTTCAATGAGGTGTCTGAAAGACAGTGGAGGAATGGCAGCCCATTCTCCACTAAGAGCCGAAACCGGAGGAGGTAGTATTGTTGGGGACGCGGGCAAAATACACTCCTGGAAATTGAAATAAGAACACCGTGAATTCATTGTCCCAGGAAGGGGAAACTTTATTGACACATTCCTGGGGTCAGATACATCACATGATCACACTGACAGAACCACAGGCACATAGACACAGGCAACAGAGCATGCACAATGTCGGCACTAGTACAGTGTATATCCACCTTTCGCAGCAATGCAGGCTGCTATTCTCCCATGGAGACGATCGTAGAGATGCTGGATGTAGTCCTGTGGAACGGCTTGCCATGCCATTTCCACCTGGCGCCTCAGTTGGACCAGCGTTCGTGCTGGACGTGCAGACCGCGTGAGACGACGCTTCATCCAGTCCCAAACATGCTCAATGGGGGACAGATCCGGAGATCTTGCTGGCCAGGGTAGTTGACTTACACCTTCTAGAGCACGTTGGGTGGCACGGGATACATGCGGACGTGCATTGTCCTGTTGGAACAGCAAGTTCCCTTGCCGGTCTAGGAATGGTAGAACGATGGGTTCGATGACGGTTTGGATGTACCGTGCACTATTCAGTGTCCCCTCGACGATCACCAGTGGTGTACGGCCAGTGTAGGAGATCGCTCCCCACACCATGATGCCGGGTGTTGGCCCTGTGTGCCTCGGCCGTATGCAGTCCTGATTGTGGCGCTCACCCGTACGGCGCCAAACACGCATACGACCATCATTGGCACCAAGGCAGAAGCGACTCTCATCGCTGAAGACGACACGTCTCCATTCGTCCCTCCATTCACGCCTGTCGCGACACCACTGGAGGCGGGCTGCACGATGTTGGGGCGTGAGCGGAAGACGGCCTAACGGTGTGCGGGACCGTAGCCCAGCTTCATGGAGACGGTTGCGAATGGTCCTCGCCGATACCCCAGGAGCAACAGTGACCCTAATTTGCTGGAAAGTGGAGGTGCGGTCCCCTACGGCACTGCGTAGGATCCTACGATCTTGGCGTGCATCCGTGCGTCGCTGCGGTCCGGTCCCAGGTCGACGGGCACGTGCACCTTCCGCCGACCACTGGCGACAACATCGATGTACTGTGGAGACCTCACGCCCCACGTGTTGAGCAATTCGGCGGTACGTCCACCCGGCCTCCCGCATGCCCACTATACGCCCTCGCTCAAAGTCCGTCAACTGCACATACGGTTCACGTCCACGCTGTCGCGGCATGCTACCAGTGTTAAAGACTGCGATGGAGCTCCGTATGCCACGGCAAACTGGCTGACACTGACGGCGGCGGTGCACAAATGCTGCGCAGCTAGCGCCATTCGACGGCCAACACCGCGGTTCCTGGTGTGTCCGCTGTGCCGTGCGTGTGATCATTGCTTGTTCAGCCCTCTCGCAGTGTCCGGAGCAAGTATGGTGGGTCTGACACACCGGTGTCAATGTGTTCTTTTTTCCATTTCCAGGAGTGTAGATATTGTAACTCATCCCAAAGGTGTTCCATTGGATTCACTTCGGGGATATGGGCAAGCCACTCCATTTCGTGAATGTCGTCGTCTCCCAATTTTCCCGTACTGTGCCCAGTACAGAAAGCCGTAAATATGTTCATCTCCTTCCGTCTTTAACGTTTTCTTAAGGGCAATAAGGGATCCACACTGCAACCACGATAAACACCGCCATACCATAACAGGCACACTTCATCCTTCACTGTTGGCACTACACGTGATGGCGAGTAATGTTCTCCTAGCTTTCGCCAAACCCAAACCCTTCCATCGGACTGTCACGGGTATTGCGTGGTCCGTCACTGCAAATGACTCGTTCCCAGTTAGGCACTGTGTAGTGGCGTCGCCCTCCGCAACCAGCTCAGTAGCACTGACTGCTGAAGTGCGTGGTTTATGGGGCGGTGTTCGACGATTGAATCCAGCTTTGACTCGCCACGCAGTTATTGCGCTGGCTGAACTGAGGGTAGCACTGTGAAATGCACGAGTGACAGCTTCCAGTGATTCGACGCGATTTCCACGACCACCCTCCGCTGTGCTGGACGGTGTTCAAATGGTTCAAATGGCTCTGAGCACTATGGGACTTAACTTCTGAGGTCATCGGTCCCCTAGAACATAGAACTACTTAAACCTAACTAACCTAAGGACATCACACACATCCATGCCCGAGGCAGGATTCGAACCTGTGACCGTAGCGGTCGCGCGGTTCCAGACTCTAGCGCCTAGAACCGCTCGGCCACCCGGGCCGGCGCTGGACAGTGTACTGTCCGTCAGTACCTGCAATCCACCTGGTGTCGTTTTAGCTGCGGTTGTTCCTTCGCCTTTCCATCTCACAATCGTATCACCAACAGTCGACGTCGGCAGCCTTAGAAGGGTTTAATGTCCGTGATGGGTGTGTTACTCAGGTGACATCCTATGACTCGTCCAGGTTCGAAGCCATTGAGCTCTCGTGACCGACTCATTTTTCTGGTGTCACTGCTTCTCTACTGGCTACACAATACTCACTGCCTCGTTTAGTACCGATGGTTTCAACTGTCGTGACATCTAATGGACAGTTCCGCATTAAATAGGGGTGACAGTATATTTTTCATCAGATAGTTTGATCACAGAGTGAAGAAGAAGCAGATAAAAATATTTTTATTGATGATGAGGAGGACGCAGCTTGCTTCGGCTATTGCTGTTTATTCGACCTATCAAAAGGAAGGGAAGAGTGGCTCAAATGTATAAACTTTTCAGAATGCAGCCGCAAGATTATACGTGATCTTTTTAAGTACGCTAAAACATCATGAGTTGTGTTGGTAAGATAATGATTGCCTCGTTAACTGAATTGTAAATTCTATCCAAGATTTGAACAGTCGTGAAATTTCAAAGGTAGATTGTTTCTCTAAAGTTCCCGGAGACAATTTCACAATATATTTTAAACTTGGTTAATAAACATTTTTGCCTTATTAGGGTCATAGTTCTAAGCTTTAGTTGCTATTTATTGCATCTTTGTGCAAATGATGTAACAATAAAAAAGGAATATCTCTGCTGAGAGGAAATGTACGTCATATTTTCGCACTGACTAGCCCAAAATGTCCGTAAGCACATTTGTGAAACAGTGACTTCGTGGGGACACTAGCTACTGCACATTAAATTAGATAAGTATATGTTGCTCCAGGAAAGGTTCATGTGATGTCAAATTGCATTTACGCAACGTCAACTGACCAATTCGGCTGTGAAGTACAAATGAGATTTTAGTATGTTGTTTTAGCTCACCTTACCCTAGTTAAAACCTGCAGGACTGAACACAAAACCATTTAGGTCTGAAGATGGCTTTTGTTTATTATTGAATTGAAGACTTTTTGGTCAGTGATGCCACCACGATATCTGCGAACACGTACAGCATCAGTCCAAAAAGTTCCGGCACTGATTTTATCCCTCGTGTGTAAGCGATGTCAGCGTAGTAACTACTGTGGCAACTTGAACTAAAAATTATAAACAACAGATGGCATTCAGTTGTCTGTTGTAAGCTGGC
Organism: Schistocerca cancellata; assembly: GCF_023864275.1. NCBI lineage: Eukaryota > Metazoa > Arthropoda > Insecta > Orthoptera > Acrididae > Schistocerca > Schistocerca cancellata. The sequence goes on from NC_064631.1 coordinate 676,248,157, forward strand.
AATATTAATTAGTGGTCGTACGACTGCAGTGTGTCAACGTTGTTGGGTTACAAACTGTAATGGTGCAACACCTCTGAATCAAGTCTTCAAGAGATTCTCCACAATGTTTTGAAGAAGAGAAATGTGCGTCAAAAGTTTGTCTCGCACAAATTGACTCTCGAACAAAGACAACGACGCGTGGACTTCTAGCGCGACTTGATTGAAATGCAAAACCCAGACAGTTCTTCTCTGTAAAAAAAAACAATTCGGGCGAAACGATTTGGTGTTACCATGAACCTGGCAAAAAACGACAGAGTGCAGAAACCCACATGAATTGTGGGTCATCGTTGAATGACAGTAGGGGGACACACGACAACTTAGACAAAATTTCTAGTTGGTGTGATGAACAGCAACTAGCTCTAAATGCAGAAAAATGTAAATTAATGCAGATGAATAGGAAAAAAACACACGGTGTCCGAGTACAGCATGAGTAGTGTGCTCAGTGTACTGCTTGACACTGTTGTTGTTATTGTTGTTGTTGTTGTGGTCTTCAGTCCTGAGACTGGTTTGATGCAGCTCTCCATGCTACTCTATCCTGTGCAAGCTTCTTCATCTCCCAGTACCTACTGCAATCTACATCCTTCTGAATCTGCTTAGTGTATTCATCTCTTGGTCTCCCCCTACGATTTTTACCCTCCACGCTGCCCTCCAATACTAAATTGGTGATCCCTTGATGCCTCAGAACATGTCCTACCAACCGATCCCTTCTTCTGGTCAAGTTGTGCCACAAACTTCTCTTCTCCCAAATCCTATTCAATACTTCCTCATTAGTTATGTGATCTACCCATCTAATCTTCAGCATTCTTCTGTAACACCACATTTCGAAAGATTCTATTCTCTTCTTGTCCAAACTATTTACCGTCCATGTTTCACTTCCGTACATGGCTACACTCCATACAAATACTTTCAGAAATGACTTCCTGACACTTAAATCTATACTCGATGTTAAGAAATTTCTCTTCTTCAGAAACGCTTTCCTTGCCATTGCCAGTCTACATTTTATATCCTCTCTACTTCGACCATCATCAGTTATTTTACTCCCCATATAGCAAAACTCCTTTACTACTTTAAGTGTCTCATTTCCTAATCTAATTCCCTCAGCATCACCCGACTTAATTCGACTACATTCCATTATCCTTGTTTTTCTTTTGTTGATGTTCATCTTATATCCTCCTTTCAAGACACTGTCCATTCCATTCAACTGTTCTTCCAAGTCCTTTGCTGTCTCTGACAGAATTACAATGTCATCGGCGAACCTCAACGTTTTTATTTCTTCTACTTGGATTTTAATACCTACTCCGAATTTTTCTTTTGTTTGCTTTACTGCATGCTCAATATACAGACTGAATAACATCGGGGAGAGGCTACAACCCTGTCTCACTCCCTTCCCAACCACTGCTTCCCTTTCATGTCCCTCGACTCTTATAACTGCCATCTGGTTTCTGTACAAATTGTAAATAGCCTTTCGCTCCCTGTATTTTAGCCCTGCCACCTTTAGAATTTGAAAGAGAGTATTCGAGTCAACATTGTCAAAAGCTTTCTCTAAGTCTACAAATGCTAGAAACGTAGATTTGCCTTTCCTTAATCTTTCTTCTAAGATAAGTCGTAAGCTCAGTATTGCCTCACGTGTTCCAGTATTTCTACGGAATCCAAACTGATCTTCCCCGAGGTCGGCTTCTACTAGTTTTTCCATTGGTCTGTAAAGAATTCGTGTTAGTATTTTGCAGCTGTGGCTTATTAAACTGATTGTTCGGCTTGACACTGGCACGTCATTAACTAAGGGGTGTATCGTTGGAGAACAATATCAAACGGAATGCGCGGCGAAGATTGTAGTTGAAAAACCGAATGGTGGACTGGGAGAATTTTAGGAAAGTGTGGTTCATCTGTCAAGGATCCCGCATATAGGAGACCAGTGCGACACACACCAGGTCAGATTAAAGGAAGGCATCGAAGCAACGCAGAGGAGGGCTGCTGTATTTCTTACCGGTAGGTTCGAACAACGAGTAACTACACTATTGGCCATTAAAATTGCTACACAACGAAGATGACGTGCTACAGACGCGAAATTTAACCGACAGGAAGAAGGTGCTGTGATATGCAAATGATTAGCTTTTCAGAGCAGTCACACAAGGTTGGCACCGGTTTCTCATACACAAACAGCAGTTGAGAGGCGTTGCCTGGTGAAACGTTGTTGTGATGCCTCGTGTAACGAGGAGAAATGCGTACCATCACTTTTCCGACTTTGATAAAGGTCGGATTGCAGCCTATCGCGATTGCGGTTTATCGTATCGCGACATTGCTGCTCGGGTTGGTCGAGGTCCAATGACTGTTAGCAGAATATGGAATCGGTGGGTTCAGGAGGGTAATACGGAACGCCGTGCTGGATCCCACTGGCCTCGTGTCACTAGCAGTCGAGATGACAGGCATCTTATCCGCATGGCTGTAACGGATCGTGCAGCCACATCTCGATCCCTGAGTCAACAGATGAGCTCGTTTGCAAGACAACAACCATGTGCATGAACAGTTCGGCGACGTTTACAGCAGCATGGCCTATCAGCTCTGAGATCACATCTGCGGTTACCCTTGACGCTGCGTCGCAGACAGGAGCGCCTGCGATGGTGTACTCAACGACGAGCCTGGGTGCACGAATGGCAGAACGTCTTTTTTTCGGAGGAATCCAGGTTCTGTTAACAGCATCATGATGGTCGCACCCGTGTTTGGCGACATCGAGGTGCACGCACATTGGAAGCGCGTATTCGTCATCGCCATAATGGCGTATCACCCTGCGTGGTGGTATGGGGTGCAATTGGTTACACGTCTCGGTCACCTCTTGTTCGCATTGACGGCACTTTGAACAGTGGACATTACATTTCAGATGTGTTACGACCCGTGGCTCTATCCTTCATTCGATCCCTGCGAAACCCTACATTTCAGCAGGATAATTCACGACCGTATGTTGCAGGTCCTGTACGGGCCTTCCAGGATACAGAAAACGTTCGACTGCTGCTCTGGCGAGCACATTCTCCAGATCTCTCACCAATTGAAAATGTCTGGTCAATGGTGGCCGAGCAACTGGCTCCTCACAATACGCCAGTCACTACTCTTGATGAACTGTGGTATCGTGTTGAAGCTGCATGGGCAGCCGTACCTGTACACGCCATCCAAGCTCTGTTTGACTCAATGCCCAGGCGTATCAAGGCCGTTATTACCGTCAGAGGTGGTTGTTCTGGGTACTGATTTCTCAGCATTTATGCACCCAAATTGCATGAAAATGTAATCATATGTCAGTTCTAGTATAATACATTTGTCGAATGAATACCCGTTTATCATCTGCATTTCTTCTTGGTGAAGCAATTTTAATGGCCAGTAGTGTATTACGGAGAAGCTCCGAGAACTGAAATGGGAAGTCCTGGAGTGAAGACCACGTTCTTTCCGCGAAAGGGCATTGGGAAAATTTAGAGAACCGGGATTTGAAGCTGACTGCGGAATGATTCTACTGCCGCTAACGTACATTTCGCCTAGGATCCACGAAGATAAGATTAGAGAGATTAGGTCTCTTCCCCCTCCCCCCCTCTCTATTTGCGAATGGAAGTGGAAAGGAAAAAAACAGTGTTACAGGGTACCGTCGGCCACGTACCATATGGTGACTTGCAGAGTATGTGTGTAGATGTGGATGTACAACGGTGAAGGCTTTGAGACGTAATCACCGTTCAAGCCAGAGTTACGCGCGACTTGAACAAAATTCCAAAGAAGGACTTTTCAGTTTTACATGGTTGCTTGAACATTCTGTTTGTTATACTCACTTGGAGAGAGACAACAGGCATGATAATCTCCGCCTTAACTTTTCTCTATTGTTTATTAATCCAATCTGGAAACTTTTTGGGCAGACGGCACGCGCGTAGCGACTGGTGCCCCACGTGCTGCGCCAGATACGGCAGACAGACGGCGAGCGCCCGCTGCAGTGACGTCACGCCGCGCTTTCGCCGCGGGCTTTCGCTGGAGCGGCGGCTGAGAATGAGCCAGGCAATCGGCGCCGAGTCCGGTCCGCCGCGCTCCAGCGCCCCCGTGTGCGACCGCGCTGCAGCGGCCTGTTAGCGCCGCGTTAACATTCAGCACGCGCCACTTCCCCCGAAGGGCCCCGGTAGTCAGGGCGCGTCGGGCCTTACTTGTCGTAACGGAGAAAACACCAGGCATCTGGTAGCCAGAGGTCAGAAGCCGTTTGTTTCTCAAAGTTTAACGCCTGCTCCGCCAGTCCTAAATAAATACACTGATAGAAGCGAGAAGTGTTACAACGGCTCTTCTTCTTGATGATTTGGTGTGATTTGTACTTGGCCTTGGCTAAAACTCGGCGACAGTTGGTAGAGTGTTGAAATCGTTACCAAGTTAGGAAGACGACGTTACACAAAATAACAGTGCGGACCGAAATGTCGACGTGCGTGAGATATTTACTTCACCAAGAATCGTAATTAATCGTTCGTAATCGATATTTAACTGCTTAATGATGAAATATTAATGATAAAACCAATACAGTCACATCCACAACAAATTCCCTACAAGCTGGTCGTAATTTCAAGTATCTAAGAAATCGTAACAGTGGGCTTGTTGTTTGAGTCAAAGATTCTACACAAGCGCCGAGCGCTACAGTCAAATATTATCGCTGCGCCTAATTATTACTCGGGAGTTCCATGTCAATAATTTGATAGAATTTTAAATCAAAAATTAGCTCCCAATACCCCAAAGATTTCCCCCCAAGTCCCAAATTCCCAGAAAAGTGAATAAGCGATGAAGTTCCATTTATCACTATTATTAGGACAATAACAAGTAATTAAATCAGGAATCTAAGACTTGACAATTTAGCAATCTACGAAAGAAAGATTATATTTCAGTAAAATTAAAATCAAAATCATAATAAATTGCAAAATTAGCATAAATTAACATTCGCAAAGTAGAACCAACGATCCCAAAGAATACTCTGTGTGACTACTCTTATAATTCAATGCATTGTCACTACGTTACGATAGTTAGCCGAAGCACGTCATATATTTGAATGCTCGTACATGTAGGCGCGCTTAGATTGTTTTTGAGATTGAATAATTACGATCTATTATGACGCAGTAATACGATCTTCTGACTTCAAATATCACGGCATTAGAATTCGAACGGAGGACTTTTACCTACTAGAATAAAGTGAACTTTTAACTAGATAATTGAACTAAACATTACTTAGACAGTGATTTAGGAAACGAACACTGATAGACAATTTTCATTCATAATAGCCAGGGGTTTAGGGAACTTGAGTGATAGGTCTGAAGCATCTAATTTAAATCCCACCAACACCCGGGAAAGTTTTCTTCTCAAGGCTCGACTAGGAAGTGACTGATATTGTGCAATAAAAGGCCCTCTCGTGCCAAGTCGTGCATTTGTAATTTAAAATTCTATCAAATTATTGACATGTAACTCCCGAGTAATAGTTACGGGCAGCGATAATATTTGACTGTAGCGCTCGGCGCTTGTGTAGAATCTTTGACTCAAACAACAAGCCCACTGTTACGTTTTCTTAGATACTTGAAATTACGACCAGCTTGTAGGGAATTTGTTGTGGATTTGACTGTATTGGTTTTATCATTAATATATCATAATTAATCAGTTAAACATCGATTACGAACGATTAATTACGATTCATGGCGAAGTAAATATCTCACGCACGTCGACATTTCAGTTCAGCACTGTTATTTTGTGGTACGTCGTCTTCCTAACTTGATAACGATCGCAACAGTCTTACACCAGGGACACCTTGACCTAACGCTATGCGACTGACACTCGGATTATTGCCATGACTGTGGGATGTGTTGACAATAGAAAGACTGCTGACGAAGAGATCTCGGGACAGCAGTGCGGCGTGAGGAGCAGGCTCAACTCCTTCCAGAAGGATACGCACCACGAGAAGACCGTAGGACTCCAACTCTTGGAATCACGGTGTGGGAAACTTCTAGATAACCAGACCGAAGTACTAATTTTGGAACAAAGAGTGAATGCTCGCCAGTAAACACAGAATTTTAATCTCTGTACTCGTACCCTCGGCTAGGTTATCGAATGGCGTGTTTCAGCAGGGCAGTGCGAGACCCTACACTGCAGTTCTCACCACAAACGTGTTAAAGAACCTAGGGACACTTGATAGGTCGATAAGGTTCCCTGATTTCTCACTCATAAAACTTGCCTAGGATCCAATAGGATGGCATATATTTTCACACCCGCCTCTACCCAGCACTTTTCACGAACTGACGCAGCACGTGTTTCAGGGACGGCAGGTAATTCCTCGAGCGATATTCGACAAAATGAAGAAGAAGACACCACGAACGAATTTTTCGAATGGGACCGAAATCGGTACATGTGATCTACATGTACAGACAAACAAATGATTAAAATTTCAGAAAAACTGTATGATTCATTAAAGAGAAACAGCGTCAGAAACTGAGCAACTTATTAACATGTTGGTACACCTGTGTCCTTCATGCTATCAATTCTCTCGCTTAGCACTGATCGATAGAGTTGTTGGATCTGCTCCTGAGGGATATAGTGCCAAATTCTGTTCCAATTGTGCTTTAGCTGTTAGGAGGACCCTGCCCATAATGCTCCAATGACTCTCAATTGGGGAGAGATCAGACCTCTCTGGCCAAGGCAGGGGTTGGCAAACATGCTGGTCATGGGGGCTCATTTCGAAGCGGGACTCATTAGTGAAGGGAGTTCTACTCCAGTCAGAGACAGTGCAGGCCGAAGCTGTGTCTGGAGGCGCCCCAGACAGCAGTGGGATACCAACCTGACCGGCACGATGACCTGGAGTGATGAGCTGGGGTGACATTTCATTTGATAGCAGAGCGCCATTGGTTGTCAACCGCGGCACCCTTTCATTAAAGCGATAAGTCGGCGATATTCTACCCGTTTTTTTTGCCCTTCACGCCAAGCCATCCTGGGCACACATTTCAGCGAGGTAATGTCCTCCCGCACACGGCGAGGGTTTCTACAGCTTCTCTTCGTGCTTGCCCAGCCCTGCCTCCCAGTTGAGAACTTCAGCAGCATTATGAACAGGGCTCTCCAACCAGCTCGGGATTTTGACGATATGAAACGTCCCCTTAAAAAAAATTATACACGACTATTTTTTTTTTGTCATTGCTGTTTGTGTTAATTGTTTTGTGCTGCTGCATTGCCTCGTCCCTTAGTTTAGCATCTGAGCTCAGTAGATTTAAGTTAGCTTAAGAGGGGGTAGCCTATAAGAGAATGAGTAGCGATGAATTGGAAGAAATGCATTGAGAAGTTATACGAAAAAAGTACAGAAAGCAGGTATAGGTAGGATTTTCTTGGAAATAAATGATGAGGTAAGATAATGGAAAATAAATAATGAGGTAAGAAATATGTGAACATATAAATACAGAAAGCATGCTTGGATAGGATTTTTTTGGTGGAAAGAAATGTTGAAATAAGACGAAAGCTCTATGGAATGAAGTTTTAGTTTGGACTGCAGTACCAAATGTCACACTGAAAACAAACCCTGTCCTGTATTTTTGTGTTATTACACTATGTGAATTTGTGTTTTTCCTGTCTTAATGTGTTTAGCTAATAAGAGTTATGTTGTACTATCAAAAATCCCTACAAAAGAATGGCCCTGACTAACATTAAACTATACCTTTCACAAATCACTTACCTCACAAAAATCTTCATTACTCGAACTACTGCAATACAGCGAGCGCCACTACTGCCAGATAAATAAAAGATTCAAACTACGGAAGGCACTAACTACTGATAGGCATAGTTAGCAATTGAAAGATGTTAATAGAGAACAAACAATGTATTTACCTTAATAGTGTTCAAAAGTCATAATGTATATAGCAGTTCATGATATCCAGTATTGCAAAATTCAAAACTCCGCCATCTCTCTCCTCACATCCACCACTGCTGGCGGCTCACCTCCAACTGCGCAACGCTACGCGCTGTTAACATCCAGCTGCCCAACGCTACAATGGGGAGTATTACAACAATGCCAACCAGCCACAGACTGCACACAGCACAGCCAGTGATTTTCGTACAGAGCGCTAAGAAAACCTAAACAGCCTACTTACAGATATAACGCGCCAGTAGCACAGGATCTGACATGACATTCTTCATCAGGACATCCAACAACTCCGACAATCAATGCCAAGCCGAATAACTGCTTGCATAAGGGAGAGGCAGACCGACGCATTACTGACTTGCTCAATTTGCGAAACTCTTTCTCTTGAATAAACCATCCATTTTTTCAGAAACTGTAATCATTAGATTGTACATGTACATAACATTTTCCGACTTCCGTCCCAATCGGAAAATTCATTCGTGGTGCATCTCATAGTGTATTTTTGATCCTCTTCGGGTTTACAGTCTTTCAGACAATCAAATACGTACAAAAGATAAATATAATAATACACAGTCAAATGGCGGGTTACAAATACTATTGCATGTCTGTGGCTCAACGCCATCGAAAAACTGAGACCTTTACTGGATACCTTTTCACTGACAAATTGATTTCCGGTCGGCCCTCCAAGGAGCCGAGGTTCGCGATGTATGGTGGGCATGGCGACTACAGTGACGTCACAAGTTCATTAAGGGGCCCGTATTTCTCGTGAGCCCTGCTTCATGTTACACCGGTAGGGTAACTCAGTCAACAGCGAAGTCATTGCGCTAACATTGCATTGCGTAATGATAAACGCTTGATGCTAAATTTCGCTATGATGCTTTTAATAATTTCCATAACGAAGCTCTGTATCGAAATCTGGCAGAAAACCCCAAGGGTATTCTCGTCATACTATGCACACCAATGGCAAGACGCAATCAATACCTTCACTGCACGATAACAACGGTGAAGTCGCTGATGGCAGTGCCACTAAAGCAGAGTTATTAAACACGGTTATCCGAAATCAAGAATAACTGACAAGATGAGATACATAGAAGTAGATATCCTAGGTGTCGCAGAGCAGCTTAAATCACTTCATAAAGGCAAAACTTCCGGTCCAGATTGTATACCAGTCAGGTTCCTCTCAGAGTATGCTGATAAAATAGCTCCATATTTAGCAGTTATATACAATCACTTGCTCACAGAAAGATCCGTACCTAAAGACTGGAAAATTGCTCAAGTGACACCAATACCCGAAAAGGGAAGTAGGAGTATTCCGCTGAATCACAGGCCTATATTACTACCGTCGGTTTCCAGTACGGTTTTGGAACATATACTGTATTCGAACATTACGAAGTACCTCGAAGGACACATAACACAGATTCAGAAAATATCGTTCTTGCTAAACACAACTCGCTCTTTTTTCTCATAAAGTAATGAGTACTATCGACATGGGATGTCAAATTGATTCCATACGTTTAGATTTCCAGAGGGCTTTCGACACTGTTCCTCACAAACGTCTTCTAACGGAACTGCGTGCCTATGGAGTATCGCCTCAGTTGTGCGACTGGATTGGTGATTTCCTGTCAGAAAGGTCACAGTTCCTAGTAATAGACGAAAAGTTACCGAATAAAGCAGATGTAATATCCGGTGTTCCCTAAGGAAGTGTTATAGGCCCTCTATTGTTCCTGATCTATATTAACGATAAAGGAGACAATCTTAGTAGCCGTCTTAGATGTTTGCTGATGATGGTGTCATTTACCGTCCTGTAAAATCATCAGATGACCAAAACGAATTGCAAAATGATTAATATATCTGTATGGTGCGAAAAGTGGCAGTTGACCCTGAATAAAGAGAAGTGTGAGGTTATTCACATGAGTACTAAAAGAAATCCGCTACATTTCGATTACGCGATGAGTCACACAAATCTGAAGGCTGTAAATTCAACTAAATACTTAGGGATTACAATTACAAATAACCTAAATTGGAACGATCACATAGATAATGTTGTGGGTGGAGCAAACCAAAGACTGCGATTCATTGGCAGAACACTTAGAAGGTGCAACAGGTCTATAAAGAGACTACTTACACCACGCTTGTCCGCCCTATTCTGGAGTATTGCTGTGCGGTGCGGGATACACATCAGGCGGGACTGACGGATGAAAGTCGAAAAAGTAGAAAGAAGGGCGGCTCGTTTTGTATTGTCGCGAAATAGGGGAGATAATGTCACAGACATGATACGTGAACTGGAGTGGCAATCATTAAAACAAAGGCGTTTTTCGTTGCGACGGTATCTTTTCATGAAATTTCAATCACCCATTTTCTCCTCCGATTGCGAAAACATTCTGTTGGCACTCACCTATATAGGGAGACATGATCATCACGATAAAATAAGAGAAATCAGGGCTCGCACATAAAAATTTAAGTGCTCGTTTTTCCCGCGTGCCGTTCGAGAGTGGGACGGTAAAGAGAGACAGCTTGAAGGTGGTTCATTGAACCCTCTGCCAGACACTTAATTGTGATTAACAGAGTAATCAGGTAGATGTAGATGGTCGATCTGATATAAATAAAGTTGTTGAGAATAATATTTTTTACTTTTAAAATGAAGTGCACGTTATTTTACAAACATATTGTACCAGACATAAAATAGTGAACACCTTTGTAGCAAAGTTTTATTTCGACTTATTTCATTTTATTACCGCAATGTGTTACGTAACATTGTCAGAGTACACAAAAATACAAAATTTAAGTGCTTCACTTGCAAATAACTACGAAAATACAGGAAAACTTCTAACAAAGACAATACTAAGGCAATATATGAGTTCTAATCACGTAACTTAAACATGTTATATGTAAATATAAACACTGAATATGAATGATTTAATAACAGTACGTAAAATATTATAAGTATATGCGACGCCACTCACGTTTACAGTGCAATTTTGAAGTGTAGTATATACCACTGCTTGGTAAAACTGAGCCCATTACTAATAAACCACAGTCGTTAAAACTAATTGCACAACTAAACGATCAATAAAGATCTGTGCCTCATGAAGTCGAAAGTGAATTCCCTGAATAGTTTGCCTTTAACAAAGAAGATAACTGAAGCGCTCCTTCAGTTTCATGCGTTTGGAAAAGTTGAGAAGTAGCGAACCTCAAAATAAGCGTAAGTTTCCCATACAGAAGTCCTCTATTTTTAGGCAAACTGTGGAGTGCATGGTAGATATAAAATTACCAATATGCGTAACTCACAGAGCCATGTGAGGTATGTGAACAAATATATAACGATATTAATTCCTAATTAGTATGCTAGACCAAAAATTTTTCAGCATATCGTAAGTGTGCAACATATAATTCCTCAACAATGTGACATGTTTTAAACTAACGTAAAATTGACGCCTGTTGGTCGCACCTTTGTACATGTAAGTAATTGTAAGCCAAATATTAATGAAAGATGTAAATATGTAATAATGATTTTTAGAAACAAAGTAAATAAAGACCTACTGAAGATAGCACAGAAAGTGGATGTTTGAGTAAAACAGAGACAATCAAATGGTGTCTTACGAAAGGAGAAATGTCTCTCCAGTATCCCTTATCTAAAGCATTTCATTGTATATATTACCACAGAGTAAGTTCAACAGACAACCCATTTTATATAGTAATTATTATTGTTTGGTTCAAATCGCTCTGAGCACTATAGGACTAAACATATTATTGTTTGCTATATCGTATGTCACGCAAGTGAATGAAGCTTGTCTATCGATCCGTAACATGTTTGAATGCCAAAATTTTTCCGAAGCAACTAGCGTTTATATTCCGTGTACTTATGGTGATGGTTTATAAAAATAGCACGTACTAAAAACCGAAAGGAGTGGATATGCTTAGAAGTACAACAGGCGTTCAATAAGTAGTGCAACACATTTTTTTCTCGGTCAGCTTCGGTTGGAAACAAATGCATATTCGTTATGAGACGTCGTGGAATATCCTCATTTTAGCCTCTGTAGTTTCTTGAAGCTCCGAAGGGTGATGGTGCAATATACAGCCTTCGAAATGGCGTCTGTAACGGAGGTACATTCCAAGTAGAGATGGGTCGAACTCGTTCATTCCCGTGAACTACTTCATTCATTTCACTCTTTGCCGTGAAGCGTTCAAATGAAGTAGTTCATTCATGAAGTACGGAAGCCTGGCGAAGTTGCCCAGTTCGCCGCTCAGCCGCGGCTACGCTCGCTTCGCCTCGCTCGTACAATAAAGCTTCGTAATACTTCATAATTTTACCAACAGATGGCCAACTATGCAGTAACGTGCACGCAACGTTTTACGCTCTTACAGCGTCTGAGCTAACTTAAATAGAGCATGGTCGAAGGGGACAAAGGAAAGATAAACAGAGAAGCCTGTCACATATAAAGAAGGTATTACATTTAATCTTGCTCGACATTTTCTCACGAAGCGCCCAAAAAAGTCTTTAGCTGCCAAGTGAAACATTATTTGTTGTATTCATGGACTGAAAACTAGGGCTACCAACAAAATGCAGTCCAATTTCATGTTCCTTTTAAAATTTAATCCAAAATAGAGTATGTTTACCACTGTCACATATATATGTCTATATATCTACGGTTAAGTAATTATTCAGAAGTTTTCCTGTAGATTTTATTTTTGTTGAGAATAATATAACCCTCCAGATTCAAAACGTAAACTGTCACCTGTCGTCATTGGTACGATTTCAGGTAAAATCCCCCTTTCAGTGTTATTAACAAACCTTTTATTTTCATGTTGGCTGTGCGTGCTCACACAGCCAGCCTCTTCGTTTGTATCTGTAATATTAATTTGTCCGAAAGCGCTGCCAACGGTAGGCTACCGGTACACGCGAAGTATAACTGAGCTGCACAAATAGTCTCGGGTAATGATGTCAGCACTGCAGGAAGCAGCTGACGCTGCCTTCCCCTCGCCCCTCACCTCCCCAACCCCTCGCAAACCTATAGTTTCCCACAAACGCACCGCGATTCGGCGACAGGCAGTAGAGGGGGCACTGAAGTGAAGTGAGAATGAGTGACGTAGCGCCGATGTAATGGGATGAGGGAGAGGGGAAGAGAGTGAGTGAACTAGAAGAAAGTGTGGAGTGTGTTATCTGTGAAGAGTTTGAAGTACCAGTTCATTGCAATTGAGTGGTTAGTTCACACTTCACCGGAGTGAAGCGTTCATTTCAACGACTCATTCACGAGCTCCCCATCACTAATTCCAAGCAGAGAGCGGTCATTGAGTTACTTTTGGTGGTAAACCGGGGCATCACAGACATTTACAGGTGGTTGCAGAATGTCTACTGAGACCTGGCAGTGAACAAAAGCGCGGTGAGTCGCTGGGCGACACGCCTCTCATCATCGCAGCAAGGTTTCGCAAACTTGTCCGATCTCCCAGACGCCGGCCCGCGGCACACAGCTGTGACTACTGCAGTGTTGGAGCGTGCGAACACTCTCATTCGAGGTGATTGACGGGTCACAATCAAATACTGAAAGGTCTCTGTTGGATTCCTCTCATGTTAATTTCTTAAATCTGTTGTCATTTACGGCATAAATTCCTCTTCTAAATTTACTGTGGCTTTTATGACTTTTTGGGAGAAGACTGAGTAGTGGAACGTGTTACTTTTACACATAAACAAGAACTATCTGTCACACTACTACACTTTAAAACATAGTTTATATGTAATTCATGTCACACAGTCTCATACGGAACCTACATCCGCTTTCTTTTATATACTGTATATGATAAGATACTGTCATCCCCCTTCCCTTCTGTGTGAGAGGATGAATGAGCAAATGTATTTCTAGTTGCATGCTTGAGGGTAGCAGACAAGCCTGTCTGCTAGAGAACAGTAGGACCGACGTTGGAACAGGTAGCTACGCTTTCTAAAAGCAAAGAGGTTTCTATCCTTAGTATGGTCCTGTCCGTCCCTTGTCATGTTGGTATAGGAAGCTGCCCCTCTGGCCACTTCCGTTTGTATTTGTGAGCCACCCTCAGAAAGGGACCAGTGCAGTCTGTCCGTGGCGAGCGTCTGAAGTGGTAAGATCTCCGGCTAAGCGCGTGTCTGCTAAGTCCGTAGGACAATGGATTTCTTAAGTTCAGCCTAACTGAAAATTTAATCACCTTTATTTCAGGTTTAGCTCTAAAATGTCTAATGTTATCTTAAATTGCAACGCAGTGTAATTCGCGTGTGAAGTTCAGAATATCTTCCGGTAGTTGCTTTGTTACTACTTTGTGAGTAAAGTGGAACCACGTGTTGATCAGTAACTCTAACTAAGATCATCAATTTTAAATGCGAGTGTGCGTGAGATTATAACATTTCGTCTTGACAATATTTTTCAATATAGCAACTTTTCTTTATGTTCAACCCACGTGGGGTGTACTTTCTGAGACCACTACCACGTGCTTATATAATTGTTTGACCCATCAGGTTAATAGTAAGACGTTAGTAACCAGTTCGAGGTTTTTCTTTTGTAAATTGCTTTTCGATCTAATTTATTTTAATTATCAAAATTACTGTGCAGTTACACTCTTTGTGTAAACCAAGTTGACCACGTGAAGCATGTGGTGTAATCATCAAAGTAGCCCTCAGCTATTCTTTTCGGGAAGATTTCACAGAGAGTTAGTATGAATTTAGTATACCAGTGTGTGGTGATTACCTGACGGACAGGATTGTGCTACGAACGTAATTTCTTTGGGTGAAAATTGAATCGGTTGGTTGTGGTTAATTTCCTCTTGCATATGTTTCAACGTTCTTCGTGTGTTATTTTATGAATGCAGTGTTGTATGCAGTCTCCCAATCTTGGCTCCATATTTGATGTGTTCCGTAAGATTACAAACCCACATTTTCACAGTCCTAAATAAGGCACCAGCTTAGTTATGACTCACGTTTAATATACTGAAATTTTAATGATCAATGTTAAAATAAATTTCCAAATATAAGCTGATTTATTTCTTTTTATTTAAATTCTCTTTTATATATATATATATATATATATATATATATATATATATATCACTGGTTATCGTATGCCTATTAAAAGATGTTAGTCTGGTTGGGAATTTAGTAAGCTAAATTGGATACCTGGTGAAACAGTTGCTCACTAATGTAAGATTAACTTCCCCAGACAGCTCACAGCTTTTAACCCGCTTTTATTAACGATCAGCACAGCTTTCATAGCAAAATAAAGTAACAACGTTATAATACCTCGTGCACAACTGGACATCTCTGTTGGTGATACTGAAACAGTAGTTGGGGTTGTCAAAAGGTGTCCGTCCGCGGGGTTCTTCGCCACCTGAGACAAGACCATAACGAGTAACGAAGGACCATCTGTGCGAAACTGCTTGCGCGTTACGAGGATGATGCCAACAATTTTTTGTCGAAGATCGTTACAGGCGATGAAACGTGGGTTCATCCCTTCGAACGACAATCCATGGAGTGCCGTTGCACCTGCGAAGAAAAAATTCAAAAAGCCGCACCCTCAGCCAATAAAGTCATGGAAACGGTCTTCTGGAAATCTGAAGGGATTGTTCTGTTTCACATCCTCCTTCATGGTGGGACGCTCATATTGGAAGCGTACTGTCCTACCTTCAGGAAAAGGAAGAAAGGACTTCAGTGTGGTTGTCGCCGCAGAAATGCAACCGAACTTCTCATTCTCCATGACAACGTAAGGCCTTACACAGCAAAAAAAATGGCTCTGAGGACTATGGGACTTAACTTCTGAGGTCATCAGTCCCCTAGAACTTAGAACTATTTAAACCTAACTAACCTAAGGACATCACACACATCCATGCCCGAGGCAGGATTCGAACATCGCGCCGTTCCAGACTGTAGCGCCTAGAACCGCTCTGCCACCCCGGCCGGCCCTTACACAACACTTCGCACCCGGGAGGAGCTCACAAAACTTAATTAGACTGTTCTTCCTCATCCGCCCTACAGCCCGCACGTCGCACCTTTCGACTTCCTTCTGTTTGGCCCAATGAAGGATGCACCCCGCGGGGTGCAGTAGGTGGATGTTCATCTACATCTACATCTACATCCATACTCCGCAAGCCACCTGACGGTGTGTGGCGGAGGGTACTTTGAGTACCTCTATCGATTCTCCCTTCTATTCCAGTCTCGTGGAAAGAAGGATTGTCGGTATGCCTCTGTGTGGGCTCTAATCTCTCTGATTTTATCCTCATGGTCTCTTCGCGAGATATACGTAGGAGGGAGCAATATACTGCTTGACTCTTCGGTGAAGGTATGTTCTCGAAACTTTGACAAAAGCCCGTACCGAGCTACTGAGCGTCTCTCCTGCAGAGTCTTCCACTGGAGTTTATCTATCATCTCCGTAACGCTTTCGCGATTACTAAATGATCCTGTAACGAAGCGCGCTGCTCTCCGTTGGATCTTCTCTATATCTTCTATCAACCCTATCTGGTACGGATCCCAACACTGCTGAGCAGTATTCAAGCAGTGGGCGAACAAGCGTACTGTAACCTACTTCCTTTGTTTTCGGATTGCATTTCCTTCGGATTCTTCCAATGAATCTCAGTCTGGCATCTGCTTTACCGACAATCAACATTATATGATCATTCCATTTTAAATCACTCCTAATGCGTACTCCCAGATAATTTATGGTATTAACTGCTTCCAGTTGCTGACCTGCTATTTTGTAGCTAAATGATAAAGGATCTATCTTTCTGTGTATTCGCAGCACATTACACTTGTCTACATTGAGATTCAATTGCCATTCCCTGCACCATGCGTCAATTCGCTGCAGATCCTCCTGCATTTCAGTACAATTTTCCATTGTTACAACCTCTCGATACACCACAGCATCATCTGCATAAAGCCTCAGTGAACTTCCGATGTCATCCACCAGGTCATTTATGTATATTGTGAATAGCAACGGTCCTATGACACTCCCCTGCGGCACACCTGAAATCACTCTTACTTCGGAAGACTTCTCTCCATTGAGAATGAGGAGAATATTGACGAAGCAAGACGTTGACTGCGACGTCGACCAGTAGAGTGGTACCAGGCGTGCATAAACACCGTCGTGGCTTAAGGTGTGACGGTACGTCACATAAATTGACATTTTAGTAAAAGAAAAAATGTTTTTGCTTGTGTCAGGTGTGAATTATAAATTATTTCAAGACTGCGTACGTGTGCGCGATGTATAAAGAAAATTAAAAAGAAGTTAAATAATGCCACCAAAAATCACAGCGATGTGATATAAAAATAAAAGAACATTCTTTTTATCTGTGAACATGACCTGAGACTATTGCTTTATTGAAAGCTCTCATGTTTTTGTTTCCTGTAGAGGTAAGCCGCCATTGTAGCGCTGGATAATAATTAATGTAAGTTTTTCTGTATTTTGCAAAATGTAATAGAAATTGTTATTAGAAAGTGTGTATTATTGACTTAGTTGTCACCTCTCATGATCGCAACCATTAATTCTCATTAACCAAGTTTTTACAGGACTTCGTAGTGCTGGGAGCTCATCTCCCTTAGCACGATTTAGTCGGCCATTACGCTGAATGTAATATTTAATTCAAATTTCAAGTCACAATGTTAAATGTAAATGTGAGACATTTCTCTACCTTGATCTTACAATAGTCTCAGACTTAACAGAGTAAAAAGAGATTTCGTTTATTAATATTTAGAGTACTGAATGAATTCAGTATGTTTCGAGTTTGGCCGCCTAACGTCAGATGAGATTATCTCCAGTTTTGCCTTGCGAATAATAAACAAGAAATATTGAAAATATTTTCATTCAATAAGTTCCGCAATATCACAGTTAATCCTTATGTAGTTTGGTACATAAATAACCAGTAGCTCCTGAGACCCATATTAATAATTACAGTTTGCGTAAGAATACGCATATTTTCTTTTCTAAATAGCAGCACTCACGCAAACTATTTATTAGAAGGCGGTGAGTCGCGCGTTGTGTTTAAAGAAATATTATATCGTACGTACTTCGGGGCAGCCGATGTCCGTAAGAGTGTTGTCGTGGTATAAGTTAATTAAAAGTCTCATGCTAGCCCATAATATTTAAAGCCACCCAACCAAAATCATAAAATATAATTATAAAAATAAAAATATATAATTATTCCGTGACAAAGTTACCACACCCACATAGATATATAATTATACCGTGATAAAGGCCGTCGCATTGAATAGAGATTTTATTGGAAAAAATGGGATTTTGTAGCCAAAAGAGTGGGAATAACATGTTTTACTGCAATCCCTAATAAAACCAACCTGCTCTCAGAAAAAAAGTGTTGAATTAGTTATTGGACGCCGCACATATTATATTTTAGCACATTATGCTGAGTTAGCTCCACTTTATGAACATTGTAGAAAGTGAAACGTGATATAAAACAGTGCAAAAAAAGTGCAACAACACATATGTTCGAACACTGCAACTGCGAGTAGCTGTACGTGCAGAACGTCTTCTACACAGCGTCGCCAGGAACACGTTACATGGCGGCATTTATTTCGACAAATGTTACTCCATACGTTTTATTATTATTGCTATTATTGTTCCGATGTCCGTCGGCGTATGTTCTGGACCTGGTGAAGACTCCTGATGCCGACAAATTTCACTTGTTTCCGTGCACATTTGAGTGTTTTTGTGAGACGTTCTCCCTTTTGACTTTGAAGTGCGTTCCTCTGGAGGCTGTGCTGTACTCAACTGTAGCGGTGAACGCATTCCAGTCCAGTGGTCAGATCTAGGAATCTGTACGAAAGCAACTAAAAGGCCATTGAAGTTTAATGTTTCATTTTTGGAGTAGTGAAAGGTTTAAACCTGTCTCTCGGGGCAAAGCTAGGCTGATGACCTTTATTTAGACTGACTAGATAGTGTCTCAGTGCAAAGAATGGATCCGCGTCCGGGATAGACGTTTCCTATTAAACCTGCGCGGATCAGTACGCCATGTAACGTGTCTGCACGTAGCCAAGAGTGCAACCGGTCTGACCGTTGCCACTGGCGCGACTTCATGCAGCGCCACGGAGGTTTCGAGGGCGAACGAGAGGAACGTCGCAATAGTATCAGCAGCATAAACAATACTTGAGAGACCTATTTACGTTGATGCCGTGAATACTTGAAGCTCAAAACGGGTTGCCAAAAATTAATGTCGTAAGGTATCGATCGACGAATGTTGTGACTGTTTGCCATGCATACATACAGGTTGTTTCAAAAATGACCGGTATATTTGAAACGGCAATAAAAACTAAACGAGCAGGGATAGAAATACACCGTTTATTGCAATATGCTTGGGACAACAGTACATTTTCAGGCGGGCAAACTTTCGAAATTATAGTAGTTACAATTTTCAACAACAGATGGCGCTGCAAGTGATGTGAAAAATATAGAAGACAACGCAGTCTGTGGGTGCGCCATTCTGTACGTCGTCTTTCTGCTGTAAGCGTGTGCTGTTCACAACGTGCAAGTGTGCTGTAGACAACATAGTTTATTACTTAGAACAGAGGATCTTTCTGGTGTTGGAATTCCACCGCCTAGAACACAGTGTTGTTGCAACAAGACGAAGTTTTCAACGGAGGTTTAATGTAACCAAAGGACCGAAAAGCGATACAATAAAGGATATGTTTGAAAAATTTCAACGGACTGGGAACGTGTCGGATGAACGTGCTGAAAAGATAGAGCGACCGCGTACGGCAACCACAGAGGCCAACGTGCAGCTAGTGCAGCAGGTGATCCAACAGCCGCCTCGGGTTTCCGTTCGCCGTGTTGCAGCTGCGGTCCAAATGACGCCAGCGTCCACGTATCGTCTCATGCGCCAGAGTTTACACCTCTATCCGTACAAAATTCAAACGCGGCAACCCCTCAGCGCCGCTACCATTGCTGCACGAGAGACATTCGCTAACGATATAGTGCACAGGATTGATGACGGCGATATGCATGTGGGCAGCATTTGGTTTACTGACGAAGCTTATTTTTACCTGGACGGCATCGTCAATAAACAGAACTGGCGCATATGGGGAACCGAAAAGCCCCATGTTGCAGTCCCATCGTCCCTGCATCCTCAAAAAGTACTGGTCTGGGCTGCCATTTCTTCCAAAGGAATCATTGGCCCATTTTTCAGATCCGAAATGATTACTGCATCACGCTATCTGGACATTCTTCGTGAATTTGTGGCGGTACAAACTGCCTTAGACGACACTGCGAACACCTCGTGGTTTATGCAAGATGGTGCCCGGCCACATCGCACGGCCGACGTCTTTAATTTCCTGAATGAATATTTCGATGATCGTGTGATTGCTTTGGGCTATCCGAAACATACAGGAGGCGGCGTGGATTGGCCTCCCTATTCGCCGGACATGAACCCCTGTGACTTCTTTCTGTGGGGACACTTGAAAGACCAGGTGTACCGCCAAAATCCAGAAGCAATTGAACAGCTGAAGCAGTACATCTCATCTGCATGTGAAGCCATTCCGCCAGACACGTTGTCAAAGGTTTCGGGTAATTTCATTCAGAGACTACGCCATATTATTGCTACGCATGGTGGATATGTGGAAAATATCGTACTATAGGGTTTCCCAGACCGCAGCGCCATCTGTTGTTGAAAATTGTAACTACTGTAATTTCGAAAGTGTGTCTGCCTGAAAATGTACTGTTGTCCCAAGCATATTGCAACAAACGGTGTATTTCTATCGCTGCTCGTTTAGTTTTTATTGCCGTTTCAAATATACCCGTCATTTTTGAAACACCCTGTACATCCTTTATTATAACATAATCGCGGAATACTAAACTGCCGATATAGCTAAGGATTAGTTTCATCATAGTTTTAGTGAAGAGTGGAGATACAAATCAATTTGTTTTTAGATAGGTCTAATTTCCACATTGAGCAAACACAATTTTTTCCTTCTTTTTACGAAGACATGTGTAGCTGGAGTTACAACATCTTCAGCAACTTTTTTTTATTCGCTTTCTATCAAATAATAGAAGAAAATGCTTTTTACTATCTCTGCATGTAGAATTTCAGTTTTCACGTAAAGTATTGACAAACTGAGAAACAATCTACATCTACGTGATTACTCTGCTGTTCACAATAAAGTGCCTGGCAGAGGGTTCAATGAACCACATTCAAGCTGTCTCTCTACCGTTCCACTCTCGAACGGCACGCGGGAGAAACGAGCACTTAAATTTTTCTATGCGAGCCCTGATTTCTCTTATTTTATCGTGATAATCATTTCTCCCCATGTAGGTGGGTGCCAACAGAATGTTTTCGCAATCGGAGGAGAAAACTGGTGATTGAAATTTCGTGAGAAGATCCCGTCACAACGAAAAACGCCTTTGTTTTAATGATTGCCACTCCAATTCACGTATCATGTCGGTGACACTATCTCACCTATTTCGTGATTAAAAAAAAAATAATTTTTTTTTACATCTCGTGAACATTTGCTGTGGTTTCTCTAGTTTTCTATACTTTCCAATGTACCTGTTATGCTTTTAGTCTTTTCCAGCTGCAGCCATAGAGAGCTTAATGCGGAAAACATACCTGCATCGACAATTACTCCTGGAATGTTGCGGTTCATATTATTTTACTCTACGTGAAAGATTTTCTTTTTTTTTTGTTTTTTTGTGTGTGTGTGTGTGTGTGTGTGCGTGTGTGTGTATACAGTATGTTTACACTTACTTTTACAGGTTTTGACATAGTCTTGATTGTGAAACTACACTTGTAAAAGATGCACAGTTACACCGTTTACAAGATACGAAAATAAGATGGGATGGCGCACAGAGGAATGTATATTGCATGGGAATTTTGAAACATATGTTGACAGTAGACTTTGAGAGATGTATCTTTCTGTGAGTGTGTGTGTGGCGAGGGGGGCGGGATTGGGTTTGTATGTCTCTGTGTATGTCAAAATAAGTTCCAAAACTGCTGCCAAGAACAAATTCAGCTATTTGCCATCTTGTGAACGGTGAGACAGTGTATGTTTTACGTGTGTAATTTCACAGTGAAGACAATGTGGAAAACATTAAAATGAAGTGTAAACATATGGCATTTACATATACATAGAAACACACACACACACACACACACACACACACACACACACACACTCACGCACGCACGTGCGCGCGCGCGCGCGCGCGCACACACACACACACACACACACACACAGACGCACAATCTTTTACATAGAGCAAAATAATATAAACCGCAGCAGTTTAACATTCTGCGAGTAATTTTCGACGTCAATAAATTTTCCGTGTTAAGTTCCCTTTGGTTGCAGGCAAGACCATATGGCCTATCAGACCAATTGTGTGATTGGATTGAAGAGTTCGTAGATAACAGAACGCAGCATGTCGTTCTCAGTGTAGAGAAGTCTTCCGAAGTAAGAGTGATTTCAGGTGATCCGCAGGGGAGAGTCGTAGGACCATTGCTATTCTCAATGTAGATAAATGGCCTTCTGGATAACATCGTAAGTTCACTGAGGCTTTTTGCGGATGATGCTGTAGTATATCGAGAGATTGTAACAATGGAAAATTGTACTGAAATGCAGGAGGATCTACAACGAATTGACGCATGGTGCAAGGAATGGCAATTGAATCTCAATGTAGACAAGTGTAATGTGCTGCGAATACATAGAAAGAAAGATCCTTTATCATTTAGCTACAATGTAGCAGGTCAGCAACTGGAAGCAGTTAATTCCATAAATTATCTGGGAGTAGGCATTAGGAGTGATTTAAAATGGAATGATCATATAAAGTTGATCGCTGGTAAAGCAGATGCCAGACTGAGATTCATTGGAAGAATCCTAAGGAAATGCAATCCGAAAACAAAGGAAGTAGTTTGCAGTACACTTGTTCGCCCACTGCTTGAATACAGCTTACCGGTGTGGGATCCGTAGCAGATAGTGTTGATAGAAGACATAGAGAAGATCCAACGGATAGCAGCACGCTTCGTTACATGATCATTTAGTAATCGCGAAAGCGTTACGGAGATGACAGATAAACTCCAGTGGGAGACTCTGCAGGAGAGACGCTCAGCAGCTCGGTACGGGTTTTTGTTGAAGTTTCAGGAATATATCTTCACCGAGGAGTCAAGCAGTATATTGCTCCCTCCTACGTATATCTCGCGAAGAGACCACGAGGATAAAATCAGAGAGATTAGAGCCCACACAGAGGCATACGGACAATCTTTCTTTCCACGAACAATACGAGACTGGAATAGAAGGGGAACCGATAGAGGTACTCAAAGTACCCTCCACCACACACCGTCAGGTGGCTTGCGGAGTATGGATGTAGATGTAGATGACGTACTATGAAAGAATAACAGCTTTACCGCAAATTAAAAAAGCTACGGAAACTACGGGTCACTAAGTTTCGATTTGTGAATACTTTACTCAAAAACTGATGTTTTACGTGTTCAGTTATTAAAAAGTAATTTTTCCTATTATTTGGTAGAAAGCAAATAAATAACACACGGAAGATGCTTTAACTTCTGGGTAAAAAGAGGAAACAATTGTGTTTGTTGGCGACAGAACCTATCCAAAAACAAATTTATTTGTAAGCAAACGCGGATACAATAGCGTGCTTCAAACCCAAGCTGAAATGGAGACCTCGAGAAGAAATGGTGAACTCTGTGTCGGCAGAGCTCTTCCTCTTTTGTCTCGCGTTATTCGGTGCGCTGGAGCGGCCACGGTCAGCTCGCAGGCAGGCATCTCTGTCCGGACGCCAGAAGGCGGCGGCGGCGGCGGCCTCGAACTTGTCCTCCGGGCAGAGGTAGGGAGGAGGGTTCCGGGCGGGCCGCTTCTGCCGGCCTTGACCCACAGCCGCCGCCGGGGAGAGCTGAGAGCTGCCGGCTGCCTCAGAGCTCTTCCTCACACCACACTCTCACAGGCGAAAGCGCGCTCCACAACAAACAGGTGGGCGAGCCGGCGCTCCTTCGTTCGGGACCGCCCAAACTTCTCACTGCACCAGGTGTTGGTCTCGCTATTAGCGCTGTAATCAGACTCCTTAAACAAACAAGTAACATCAGGTGACACTTCAATGTGCAGGTATCATGACGCTCTTACAGCGTGGCGCACGAAATTTGTTACCAATTGTTTCTTTCACAATTTACGACGCACATTAGATATCCCGCTAGGATCTCTACAGCAGTACCAGCAGAGCTTGGAATAACAAATTAATTACGAAAGGACGTGTAATTCACGATACTGCCGCTAGGAGACTAGTAAGCAGCAATGGCTGGCAATGGAAGACTGACGACACGGCAACGATCGGCAATTGTGTTACTTTTTCATGAAAAGAAAGCCTTGTTGTGACTCATAGGCGTTTTCGACAACAGTTTAACACACGATGGGTCCCTTGCAAGAAGACCATCCACAGGTTGTACGATAAATTTGTATAGGAAGGAACAGTATTGGAAGCGAAGCGACCTCGGCGTAAGCCTGTTTGTTCGCCGGAGAATATTGAAGCGGTACGAGTTGCTGTACAGAGCAGTCCCGGGAAATCGTGTAGAAAGGCAGCAGTGCAACTGGGAATATCCAGACGCTCCGTTCAAAGCATTCTTAAAAGTGACCTCCATATTTACCCATACAAGATGACCTGAGCACAGAAGCCCACTCAAGAGCACAAGCAGCAGAGACTACTGTTTGCTTTGTGCGGAGGATAGGGAAGAAACTCTCAACAACGTTTGGTTTTCAGGCGAGGCGCATTTTCATTTAGACGGTGTGGTTAACAAACAAAATGTACGCTTTTGGGCCACTGAAAACCCACAAGTGCTTCATGAACGACAACATTATGCTCCGAGGATTACAGCGTGGGGAGCAATTTCCAGTCACGGACTTATTGGACCCCTTTTCTTTGAAGAAATTGTGAACAGCGAGCGTTATTTGAGCATGCTCGCAATAGCTTCATTCCACAGCTTCTTGCTACTGCCTTGCCCTTCAACACGCAGTGGTTCATGCACGATGGAGCAAGGCCACATACTGCAAACATTGTGTTGGAGATTTTACACGAGCATTTCGACATGCGGATCATTTCACTCAGGTTTCCAGGTCGCTTCAATGACGGACAAAATTGGCCCCCCAATAGTCCAGACCTCAATCCAAGTGACTTTTTTCTTTGGGGGTACCTAAGGGAAAAAAATTTACCGAAACGTCCACGTGATTTAATGGAGCTCAGAAGACTTATTCTTCAAGCTTGCAGTGAAATTACGGAAGACATGTGCCGTAGGGTAATCACTAACTTCAGTGTTCGTTTGAAGGAAGGTGGAAACGAAATGGTGGACATATTGAGCATGTGCTGAGTTAGAACAAATCTCCATGGACGGCTCCTCATAGTAGTATAAGTTCCTTTCAGATTGTATTGACAATAAAGTGTATATTCAAAAACAAAATGGTAAGACCCTGTACATGAAAGCTGAAATTTTAAGGAAACTGGGAGAGATTCTAGACCAGACTCTTCTCTTTTACCTATTCTGTTTAATATCTGTTTAAGCGTGCTTCCTACCAAACAGGGATGTGCCACAGAGGAAGTGAGATTTGCTGACCTTGACATTACTAAGGGGAAACGAAAACGCAATTAACTTTACGTTAAAAGAACTTAACAACAGTAGTGAGCAATATGGAACGAAGACAAATGTGGATAAGACTAAAGCAATAAGGAAGACAAAATTGAATATTTATGATGAGCTGCTAAAGCAGTTTGATCAGTTACCTAGGAAGCAAAATAACTAGTAACGTCACGTGTGATGAAGGAATAAAGACAAGCATAGCTACTGCAAAAGAAATGTTTCACAGCAGGAGGGATAGTTTCTGTGATACATTAAATAGTTGAGAAGCAGGTTAGTAAAGTGTTTTGTGTGGAGTGCTGTCCTGTATGGTAGCAAAACATGGACACTGTAGTGGACAGAGGAGAAACACTTAGGGGCCTTTGAGAAGTAGATCTGGAGATACAGAACGTGCGAAATGGACAGACAAAATGAGGGATGAGGTTATGTCGGAAAAAGTGAAAGAAAAAGGGAAAAAAGCTGGAAATAGTTAAGAGTACGAAAAAAATTGGCTAAAATACTGAGTGAGGAGGGATTGGATAATAAAACTAGAAGCAAGGCTTGGGAAAAGGACCAGAGGAAGAACGGGATACCAGTTAAATCCTCCGACATGAAGATCAATGTATCATGCGCAGCTACGAAAAGGTTGGTGGGAAACAGGGAGTACTGGGGAATGCTGAACTTACAATGATGGACTTGCCTAATGGGGTGAAAACGTTATCACCACCATCAAGATTTATGGAATCAATTTTGTTATAAACAACTCGTGTGAATGCAAAAAGCTCTGCTGAATTATTCTGGATCCTCTCTTATTCTTTCTAAAAACTAATGGCATTCCGTTTGTGCGCCGTCAGGCAGAGTTGGTATTTACTGGAGATGATTATAATTTCATAATCAATCCAATTACGTGATAACAGAAGAAATTGCTAATAACTGTTCTCAAAGTGGTTTACTGAACATGTATTCTCTCTTAATTCTCTATTGTATTTTCTCTAAAATTTAATGTTCAACAAACAGGTTAACATTATCACTTAATGTACCACGTGAAAAGGAGTGTGAACAGTGTAGAATGTTCAAACTTTTTGGGTTTCGTAATGAAATCCGTAGAGGAAGAAGCAAATTTCGTGGTACCTATAACGGCGATGCTAAACACTACTGATAAGACACTAGACGCATTTTACAATTAAGATCCCAGGAATAAGGAAGTTATTGAGCAACTCAAATATCTAAGACGTGCAACTTTTGCTTTTTGAATCATTGGTGCTTTCGGATGCAAATAAATTAACGTCTTAATATATTTTACATGGTACACTTAAAGTTTTGTGGTATATATCACAAAACTTACCTGTCTAACTAACTAATTAAGTAACTAACTCACCATCATTGTCACTGAGCAGAAAAAAGTATGTCATTACCACCACGTCACGTACGTCATTTAGTAGTCTGAACAGTTACTAAATAATGTAAACTCTGCTAGCGAAACAATTTCAACCGAGTGTGTACTGGACGGTCATCTCGTGAAAGAAATGTGAGCAAGCAGTTCGCTTCACTTATCTCGCCATGGTGTGGCAAGCACAGCACGTGACTAGACTGAATGGTCCTGACCCATGAAGGAGAACATGACAGACAAACGTGGTATTAAGAGTAACCACGGCTACAAAGTTGTCTTCTCTTAATCTTGTATTAGATAAACCCCTGTCTTTCAAACATTTAAGCATGAATCAAATGCCGTTAAAACCGAATTTAAGTTACCATGAAGTAATCAGACAATGTGAATAAGAACCTAAGTACGTATTTGAAATGTAGAAAAAACAAAATATACAGTATTTTAGAGCGAAAATGAACTGCTTTCGCCAGATGGTAACCCTTCCATCCAAAATAGATTACACAACATCCATTTCTGAATGTGTTCGTTTGTGGGAACATAAATTATTTCTCAGAATACAATATCATAACCATTAACAGTGTTTTGACTGCAGGCAGGTTCTTTACCTTTTACCTTTATCTTCCTTCAATTGCTAATATTTTCTGATGACTTTCATTCATCAACCGTTTTTGTTCTTCTTCCTCCTAATCCACGTTTTTTTCTTTTATGTTGTCTTCCGTGGCACCATGCTGAAGACACTAGTCTCTCAAAATAAGCCTTTTTCAATTAACCATACGGTGGAGGATATATGTCAAATTAGATTTTCTCACACCAACTCGGTTCAACATCTCTCTCATCTGTTTTGTGCTTCTTCATCACCTTACCTGTAACTTCTCTAAATATTTTCTATCAGTTATCAAAGGAAGCACTCTTGTGACCCATACATTTAACTATATTTTCGTTCAGTCCAATATTAATCTTGCTATTCAAAAGGGGTCTCGTTTTCCTGTCACTTGAGACAAAAAAACCTCTAAGGAGATCTGCGACCTCATTTGCATTAAGCAGAAAACACTTATCTCGATTGCTAAAATAATTTTATTTATAATCTCATAAGGTGTTTGGGAAGAACACTTATCAGATCTGTGGCATGAAATATAGGGAGCGTAGTAACAGTGAAGAATATAACTTTTAAAACCAATAACGATCATCTTGTCACTAACTGCTCCATAATACCATCAGTGCCCAGTTGACATTTGCAGTTCAACAATGTACGAGGAAAAAGTTCGCCAATATTGGCGTTAGTTTCAGCAGTGTTTACGACGTCAGGTAGAATCGTTATGTGACACATAAATATTAAAAACTGTATGTATTAATTAGATTATAGCCACAAGAAAAAGTAATTGTTAATAAATCTGGTCAAATTTGTATCAACAAGGCTGTAGCTGCAGTATTCCAAAGCTACTGGGATTCGAACGTAAATTGGCAAATAGCGAAATAGCTTAGCATATGAATTTGACCCAAATTATTTTGAAATAATAGTACGAGGCAAAATCTGATTTATAAAAAGACCAATAAAATTAAACTTTAAAAATATGAAAGAAAGGCAGTGGGGACATTTTTTATGATTAAGAAGAACCCCTGACATTTATGGCCTAGGAGCAGATAACACTTATAGCATAGAGATCATCAGTGACTGCTGCTGTACTAGGAGACGATGAGATCATCATTCATTGCCAATGCATTTACACCATGTTGTTGCTGTGGTATTCAGTCCTGAGACTGGTTTGATGCACCTCTCCATGCTACTCTATCCTGTGCAATCTACTTCATCTCCCAGTACTTACTGCAACCTACATTCTTCTGAATCTGCTTAGTGTATTCATCTCTTGGTCTCCCTCTACGTTTTTTACCCTCCACGCTGCCCTCCAATGCTAAATTTGTGATCCCTTGATCCCTCAGAACATGTCCTACCAACCGGTCCGTTCTTCTTGTCAAGTTGTGCCACAAACTCCTCTTCTCCCCAATTCTATTCAATACCTCCTCATTAGTTATGTCATCTACCCATCTAATCTTCAGCATTCTTCTGTAGCACCACATTTCGAAAGCTTCTATTCTCTTCTTGTCCAAACTAGTTATCGTCCATGTTTCACTTCCATACATGGCTACACTCCATACAAATACTTTCAGAAACGACTTCCTGACACTTAAATCTATACTCGATGTTAACAAATTTCTCTTCTTGAGAAACGCTTTCCTTGCCATTGCCAGTATACATTTTATATCCTCTCTACTTCGACCATCATCAGTTATTTTGCTTCCCAAGTAGCAAAACACCATTACTACTTTAAGCGTCTCATTCCCTAATCTAATTCCCTTAGTATCACCCGACTTAATTCCACTACATTCCATTATCCCCGTTTTGCTTTTGTTGATGTTCATCTTATATCCTCCTTTCAAGACGCTATCCATTCCATTCAACTGCTCTTCCAAGTCCTTTGCTGTCTCTGACAGAATTACAATGTCATCGGCGAACCTCAAAGTTTTTATTTCTTCTCCATGGATTTTAATACCTACTCCAAATTTTTCTTTTGTTTCCTTTACTGCTTGCTCAATATACAGATTGAATAACATCGGGGAGAGGCTACAACCCTGTCTCACTCCCTTCCCTACCACTGCTTCCCTTTCATGCCCCTCGACTCTTATAACTGCCATCTGGTTTCTGTACAAATTGTAAATAGCCTTTCGCTCCTTGTATTTTACCCCTGCCACCTTCAGAATTTGAAAGAGAGTATTCCAGTCAAAATTGTCAAAAGCTTTCTCTAAGTCTACAAATCCTAGAAATGTAGGTTTGCCTTTCCTTAATCTATTTTCTAAGATAAGTCGTAGGGTCAGTATTGCCTCACGTGTTCCAATACTTCTGCGGAATCCAAACTGATCTTCCCCGAGGTCGGCTTCTACCAGTTTTTCCATTCGTCTGTAAAGAATACGCGTTAGTATTTTGCAGCTGTGGCTTATTAAACTGATAGTTCGGTAATTTTCACATCTGTCAACACCTGCTTTCTTTGGGATTGGAATTATTATATTCTTCTTGAAGTCTGAGGGTATTTCGCCTGTCTCATACATCTTGCTCACCAGATGGTAGAGTTTTGTCATGACTGGCTCTCCCAAGGCCATCAGTAGTTCCAATGGAATGTTGTCTACTCCTGGGGCCTTGTTTCGACTCAGGTCTTTCAGTGCTCTGTCAACCCTTCACGCAGTATCGTATCTCCCATTTCATCTTCATCTACATCCTCTTCCATTTCCATAATATTGTCCTCAAGTACATCGCCCTTGTATAGACCCCCTATATACTCCTTCCACCTTTCTGCTTTCCCTTCTTTGCTTAGAACTGGGTTTCCATTTGAGATCTTGATATTCATGCAAATGGCTCTCTTTTCTCCAAAGGTCTCTTTAGTTTTCCTGTAGGCGGTATCTATCTTATCCCTAGTGAGATAAGCCTCTACATCCTTACATTTTGTCCTCTAGCCATGCCTGCTTAGCCATTTTGCACTTCCTGTCGATCTCATTTTTGAGACGTTTGTATTCCCTTTTGTCTGCTTCATTTATTGCGTTTTTATATTTTCTCCTTTCATCAATTAAAGTCAATATTTCTTCTGTTACCCAAGGATTTCTATTAGCCCTCGTCTTTTTACCAACTTGATCCTCTGCTGCCTTCACTACTTCATCCCTCAGAGCTACCCATTCTTCTTCTACTGTATTTCTTTCCCCCATATTTACACCATACCCCTTATTTTAAACGAAAAAAGTAGAGCAACAACTGTGACATTCCCCACAGTCGTTTAATGAACAAAGTAAGAGCATATGGACTATCAGACCAATTGTGTGATTGGATTGAGGAGTTCCTAGATAACAGAACGGAGCACGTCATTCTCAATGGAGAGAAGTCTTCCGAAGTAAGAGTGATTTCAGGTGTGCCGCAGGGGAGTGTCATAGGACCGTTGCTATTCACAATATGTATAAATGACCTTGTGGATAACATCGGAAGTTCACTGAGACTGTTTGAGAATGATGCTGTAGTATATCGAGAGGTTGTAACAATGGAAAATTGTACTGAAATTCAGGAGGATCTGCAACAAATTAACGCATGGTGCAGGGAATGGCAATTGAATCTCAATGTAGATAAGTGTAATGTGCTGCGAATACATAGAAAGAAAGATCCTTTATCATTTAGCTACACTATAGCAAGTGAGCAATTGACAGATTCATTGGTAAGAATCCTAAGGATATGCAGTCCGAAAACAAAGGAAGTAGGTTACATTAGTATTGTTCGCCCACTGCTTGAATACTGCTCACCGGTGTGGGAACCGTATCAGATACGATTGATAGAAGAGATAGAGAAGATCCAACGGAGAGCAGCGCTCTTCGTTACAGAATCATTTAGTAATCGCGAAAGCCTTACGGACATCACAGACAAACTCCAGTGGAAGACTCTGCAAGAGAGACGCTGAGTAGCTCGGTAATGGCTTTTGTTGAGGTTTCTAGAACATACCTTCACCGAGAAGTCGAGCAGTATATTGTTCCCTCCTACGTATATCTCGCGAAGGGACCACGAAGATAAAGTCAGAGAGATTAGATCCCACACAGAGGCATACGGACAATCTTTCTTTCCACGAACAATACGAGACTGGAATAGAAGGGAGAACCGATAGAGGTACTCAAGGTACCCTCCGCCACACACCGTCAGATGGCTTGCGGATTACAGGGCGTAACGTCGTATATAAAACGAAATGTACAAGTGTTTTAGAAAATTTTAAAATAGATTTATAAGTTTTAAAATTGGAAATGAGATAGTTAAAGAACAAAATACAATTCGTCTCCGCAGTTGAGGTCGTTAAATCGCGCTCGTGTGATGGCGCTGTATTCAGAAGTAGCCGCTCGACTTCTAGCTGTGAAACAGGTTTTCATCTCTAATAACTGATTGCTAACAGATGGACAGTATTGATGTACATTTAGTGATCAACAAAATTTGCCTTAACATCACAAGCTCAGTTCGAAACCTGACCACAGTGTTTCTTGTAGAGAAGCCGTGAGTCAGCAGTAATGGTGTTCGTCCGTGAGATGTCCCAAGTTGTGTTCGGAGCCCCTTGACTCTATTCGATAGGAGCAGGGTACGTACGGATACTGGCTTACTCTCTTTTTCTATCTCTATTAATCTATCTATCTACCTACCTGCTTTTTCTATCTCTATTTATCTATCTATCTACCTACCTGCCTTTCCCTTCTTTTCATTTCACACTCATCCATAATATACACGGTCACAACATTACAGTGCCCCAAGAATACATAATTGTTATCCACGTGACGCATACACATAGTGAGTCTGAACCCTGGCAAACATTTGGAGGCTAATCAGCGATTTTAGCTGAGTATTTTGGTATAAGGAGCCCATGATTTGCAGTGGTTCGTAATACAATAATTCTTTTGGTTCATTACTCATATTATAAACGTACAGTCGGCATTTACAACAGCTTCTGCATTGTTCAGAAACTTTATTTATTTATTTATTGGCCTTTGGCGTTAACCATTCAGCCAGGGAACTGACTAATTACAGACACGGTAAACATTACCGTATATACAGCATTTGCATTGTATATTACATTAGCACCAGTTAAATTTCATTTTATACTTTGTACATTCAGACATTCAACATAGTCCATAGATCATATTTTCTCACGCTGGTTCTCTTGTGACTGAATTATAACTGGATATTCGCTTCTTGCAGAAACAGGGCAATACTAACATAGTCTGTTGGGAGCAGCTGCCGAAACAGGTCCGTCACCAATGTAGGTTGGGCCCTGAAAAACTTGCTGCGTTGTCTGTCGTAACGCAACACCCTATTATGGCATGGGTGAGGCCTGCTATCTGAGTTGGGTGCACGTCGCAAGACGGAGGTGGCTGAACTTTCAGCCTATAGAGACGTGAAGCATTACAGCTGTGACTTAGTCGGATGCGCATTATAGTAATTGTATGACGTTCAGAAACTCACTCTACAGAAACGGAACTGTTGCACTACTCTTTGTTTTGAAACTTTCCGCTATCCGCCGCTAAACATATATCAGTTCAGGCCTTGGGAAGAAGAAGTAGTGGGGCCTTTAGCTGCACTTCTAACAACGAGCACAATGAGCCAATGGAAACGATATATATATATATATATGCACACACACACACACACACATATATATATATATATATATATATATATATATATATATATATATATCCACACAGCAATGGAAACAAGTCTAGTAACTGAGTGCATATATAAAACAAAGATGCTGTGACTTACCAAACGAGAATCCGCTGGTAGATAGACACAATAAAAAGCACACAAACACACACACACAAATTTCAAGCTTTTGCAACCCAAGGTTGCTTCATCAGGAAAGAGGGAAGGAGAGGGAAATACGAAAGGATGTGGGTTTTAAGGGAGAGGGTAAGGAGTCATTCCAATCCTGGGAGCGGAAAGATTTACTTTAAGGGGAAAAAAGGACAGGTATACACTCGGACACACACACATATCCATCCGCACATTTATAGACACAGGCAGACATATGTAAAGGCAAAGGGGTTGGGCAGAGATTGCCTCTGTACTTCCGCCTCGACTGACATCTCTGACCAACGTCTTTGCCTTTACATATGTCTGCCTGTGTCTGTAAATGTGAGGATGGATATGTGTGTGTGTGTGTGCGAGTGTATACCTGTCTTTTTTCCCCCTAAAGTAAATCTTTCAGCTCCCGGGATTGGAATGACTCCTTACCCTCTCCCTTAAAACCCACATCCTTTCGTCTGTCCCTCTCCTTCCCTCTCTCCTGATGAAGCAACCTTGGGTTGCGAAAGCTTGAAATTTGTGTGTATGTGTTTGTGTGTTTTTTATTGTGTCCAGCGCTTTATCGTTTGGTAAGTCACAGCATCTTTGTTTTTATATATACATTCCTGGAAATGGAAAAAAGAACACATTGACACCGGTGTGTCAGACCCACCATACTTGCTCCGGACACTGCGAGAGGGCTGTACAAGCAATGATAACACGCACGGCACAGCGGACACACCAGGAACCGCGGTGTTGGCCGTCGAATGGCGCTAGCTGCGCAGCATTTGTGCACCGCCGCCGTCAGCGTCAGCCAGTTTGCCGTGGCATACGGAGCTCCATCGCAGTCTTTAACACTGGTAGCATGCCGCGACAGCGTGGACGTGAACCGTATGTGCAGTTGACGGACTTTGAGCGAGGGCGTATAGTGGGCATGCGGGAGGCCGGGTGGACGTACCGCCGAATTGCTCAACACGTGGGGCGTGAGGTCTCCACAGTACATCGATGTTGTCGCCAGTGGTCGGCGGAAGGTGCACGTGCCCGTTGACCTGGGACCGGACCGCAGCGACGCACGGATGCACGCCAAGACCGTAGGATCCTACGCAGTGCCGTAGGGGACCGCACCGCCACTTCCCAGCAAATTAGGGACACTGTTACTCCTGGGGTATCGGCGAGGACCATTCGCAACCGTCTCCATGAAGCTGGGCTACGGTCCCGCACACCGTTAGGCCGTCTTCCGCTCACGCCCCAACATCGTGCAGCCCACCTCCAGTGGTGTCGCGACAGGCGTGAATGGAGGGACGAATGGAGACGTGTCGTCTTCAGCGATGAGAGTCGCTTCTGCCTTGGTGCCAATGATGGTCGTATGCGTGTTTGGCGCCGTGCAGGTGAGCGCCACAATCAGGACTGCATATGACCGAGGCACACAGGGCCAACACCCGGCATCATGGTGTGGGGAGCGATCTCCTACACTGGCCGTACACCACTGGTGATCGTCGAGGGGACACTGAATAGTGCACGGTACATCCAAACTGTCATCGAACCCATCGTTCTACCATTCCTAGACCGGCAAGGGAACTTGCTGTTCCAACAGGACAATGCACGTCCGCATGTATCCCTTGCCACCCAACGTGCTCTAGAAGGTGTAAGTCACCTACCCTGGCCAGCAAGATCTCCGGATCTGTCCCCCATTGAGCATGTTTGGGACTGGATGAAGCGTCGTCTCACGCGGTCTGCACGTCCAGCACGAACGCCGGTCCAACTGAGGCGCCAGGTGGAAATGGCATGGCAAGCAGTTCCACAGGACTACATCCAGCATCTCTACGATCGTCTCCATGGGAGAATAGCAGCCTGCATTGCTGCGAAAGGTGGATATACACTGTACTAGTGCCGACATTGTGCATGCTCTGTTGCGTGTGTCTATGTGCCTGTGGTTCTGTCAGTGTGATCATGTGATGTATCTGACCCCAGGAATGTGTCAATAAAGTTTCCCTTTCCTGGGACAATGAATTCACGGTGTTCTTATTTCAATTTCCAGGAGTGTATTTTTCCCATGTGGAATGTCTCCCTATATATTGGACGTGTTTCCACTGCTGTGTGGGTATTGTCAGTACAACACAGTCACAAAGGTACAGGTTGGTTGTAATTAAAGTGCGACTACTGACAGAGGTCCAGTGTGGGCTGTAATTATCGTATGGCAGCGAAACTTGGAAGTTATTCTGACGCATTTATGAGAAACCAATTCTAGCCGGAAAAAAATTAGTTCCAATTTTGGCCACAAGGTACAAATCTGGCGCTGTGAATGGAAGAAATACGTTTAGAAATGTTTCCATATGTAATGCGACAGGAACGGAACGTGGGAAGAAAATGTGAAACAAGTGCGAAAGGCATAATGTTTATTTTATTATTAACCGCCGCTTACACAATTTATTCAGTATGAGCACCGGAGACGTCGACAAGATGGTGTACACACTTGCACTCTTCCAAAGCGGGAATCACATGTTGTACGACGAGGCCTCGATTACGTGCACACACGTCACGGTACACCTCACAGGCCCTCTGGGTGTATAATCTTTAAGGAAGAACGGCCAGAGGATAAAGATAGTGTAAGTAGGCTGTTTATGTTTTCTTTATGTAAGTTTGATGTTTATGTTTTCTTATTGGCAATGTTACGTAGCGCTCTCTGTATGAAAATCACTGGCTGTGCTGTGTGCAGTATGTGGCTAGTTTGCATTGTTGCCTGCCATTGTTGTCATGAACTGCTATAGCTGGATGCGAACAGCGCGTAGCGCTGGGCAGTTGGAGGTGAGCCGCCAGCAGTGGTGGATGTGGGGAGAGAGATGGCGGAGTTTTGTAATACTGGATGTCAATTATGAATATTAAGGTAAATACATTGTTTGTTCTCCATTAATGTCTTTCATTTGCTAACTATCCCTATCAGTAGTTAGTGCCTTCAGTAGTTTGAATCTTTTATTTAGCTGGCAGTAGTGGCGCTCGCTGTTTTGCAGTAGCTTGTGTAGCGAAGATTTTTGTGAGGTAAGTGATTGGTAAAAGGTATAGGTTAAAGTTAGTCAGGGCCATTGTTTTGTAGGGGTTATTGAAAGTCAGATTGCGTTGCGCTAAATAATATTGTGTGTCAGGTTAAGCACAGGCTTGTATAATTGTTCTAAGTGGACGTTTCACATGTAAAATTGTTCAAAGGGGACGTTTCAATAGTTGTGAATCCACACCACGAGTGCCGTGACCCTTCAGCCACAACACGCAGTCTAACTATACCTCGGATTCGGCAGTTCTGTGTATTCACTTCTGCCTGTAGTGTAAAACGTGCCTCGTCACTGCATAGAGTATTTCCCGGCCACATGTCATCAGTTTCGATGCATGGCAGAAACAGCAGAGCAAATTCAGACTGTTGTTGCGGGTTTTGGAGTTTCAGCACCTGCACCGTCTGGATCTTTAACGGGCGCCGGTGTAATATAGATGGCGAAACTTTCCGAAATGATGACTATGGGATGGACCAGGGCTTCCCAACGTGATGTCCGCGGACCCCTTAGGGGTTCAAAAATGTTCAAATGGCTCTGAGCACTATGGGACTTAACATCTATGGTCATGAGTCCCCTAGAACTTAGAACTACTTAAACCTAACTAACCTAAGGACAGCACACGACACCCAGCCATCACGAGGCAGAGAAAATCCCTGACCCCGCCGGGAATCGAACACGGGAACCCGGGCGTGGGAAGCGAGAACGCTACCGCACGACCACGAGCTGCGGACCCTCTGAGGGGTCCGCCGGCTCTTTCTAGGGGGTCCGGGGGCCACCCTTCACCAAATCGTGTAAAATAATGAGTAAAATTATTGAATAAAAATGTGAAAAACAAATGCATCACTATTTTTTTCGTGTGAAAAAATGTGTAGTTTTACTCCAGGTCGTATTCCCAAGCAGCCTTTGCGGTTTCTAAGTGAGACCGCATACACAGTTTAGTGCCGCAGAATGCGGCGTCTCTGATCGACTGTTTCGCAATATTACGGGGGCCGTTTGTGCGCCAGCTCACGGCGGTAGATGCGCTGGAACCTTTTACGCATGCGCGGAGCGAGCTTTGTCGACCAATCACAGCACTCGCTGGCACGTATGGGACCCCAGGCATCATTAAGTGTTAAACTTGCTTTGTCAGTGCACTACCTATTTCGTAAGTCGATTTTTGACCTTCAAGTTGTTTTCATTCATCTCTAAACCAAAGACTATTGATACTTCGTGGCGAGGGGAGGGGGGGGGGGCGGGGGGATCATTGGGAACAGACTAGAGGTCCGCCATGGATTTTCGACTGAAGAAGGGGTCTACCAGCTGAAAAGGTTGGGAAGCCCTGGGCTGGACAATTCTCGTGATGCTGCGCGAGCACAAGCACTAACAGGGGCCCGTGCTGCCTGGTCAGTTACAGCAACAGCAACCTCGTCAGTAACTTCCACCAAGCTGAACCGTGTTTTTGTGTTTCATTTTCATCATATTTAAATCATTTAATGTCGCCAGGCCCCGTGTCAGACCTTTCAGTCGGCGATACTCTCTCAATGCAGCGCTGTAACTACTGCCGTTCACATAATATACACTCCTGGAAATTGAAATAAGAACACCGTGAATTCATTGTCCCAGGAAGGGGAAACTTTATTGACACATTCCTGGGGTCAGATACATCACATGATCACACTGACAGAACCACAGGCACATAGACACAGGCAACAGAGCATGCACAATGTCGGCACTAGTACAGTGTATATCCACCTTTCGCAGCAATGCAGGCTGCTATTCTTCTCCCATGGAGACGATCGTAGAGATGCTGGATGTAGTCCTGTGGAACGGCTTGCCATGCCATTTCCACCTGGCACCTCAGTTGGACCAGCGTTCGTGCTGGACGTGCAGACCGCGTGAGACGACGCTTCATCCAGTCCCAAACATGCTCAATGGGGGACAGATCCGGAGATCTTGCTGGCCAGGGTAGTTGACTTACACCTTCTAGAGCACGTTGGGTGGCACAGGATACATGCGGACGTGCATTGTCCTGTTGGAACAGCAAGTTCCCTTGCCGGTCTAGAAATGGTAGAACGATGGGTTCGATGACGGTTTGGATGTACCGTGCACTATTCAGTGTCCCCTCGACGATCACCAGTGGTGTACGGCCAGTGTAGGAGATCGCTCCCCACACCATGATGCCGGGTGTTGGCCCTGTGTGCCTCGGTCGTATGCAGTCCTGATTGTGGCGCTCACCTGCACGGCGCCAAACACGCATACGACCATCATTGGCACCAAGGCAGAAGCGACTCTCATCGCTGAAGACGACACGTCTCCATTCGTCCCTCCATTCACGCCTGTCGCGACACCACTGGAGGCGGGCTGCACGATGTTGGGGCGTGAGCGGAAGACGGCCTAATGGTGTGCGGGACCGTAGCCCAGCTTCATGGAGACGGTTGCGAATGGTCCTCGCCGATACCCCAGGAGCAACAGTGTCCCTAATTTGCTGGGAAGTGGCGGTGCGGTCCCCTACGGCACTGCGTAGGATCCTACGGTCTTGGCGTGCATCCGTGCGTCGCTGCGGTCCGGTCCCAGGTCGACGGGCACGTGCACCTTCCGCCGACCACTGGCGACAACATCGATGTACTGTGGAGACCTCACGCCCCACGTGTTGAGCAATTCGGCGGTACGTCCACCCGGCCTCCCGCATGCCCACTATACGCCCTCGCTCAAAGTCCGTCAACTGCACATACGGTTCACGTCCACGCTGTCGCGGCATGCTACCAGTGTTAAAGACTGCGATGGAGCTCGGTATGCCACGGCAAACTGGCTGACACTGACGGCGGCGGTGCACAAATGCTGCGCAGCTAGCGCCATTCGACGGCCAATACCGCGGTTCCC
The DNA here is from genome assembly GCF_023864275.1 of Schistocerca cancellata. Classification (NCBI taxonomy): domain Eukaryota; kingdom Metazoa; phylum Arthropoda; class Insecta; order Orthoptera; family Acrididae; genus Schistocerca; species Schistocerca cancellata. The sequence continues at coordinate 676,287,276 of NC_064631.1, forward strand.
TCTGTGTCCGCTGTGCTGTGCGTGTGATCATTGCTTGTACAGCCCTCTCGCAGTGTCCGGAGCAAGTATGGTGGGTCTGAGACACCGGTGTCAATGTGTTCTTTTTTCCATTTCCAGGAGTGTAGTTTCACTAACAGCGCACGGTCCCTCTTTTCCATAGCCTTACTGCTCACTCACCTTTTGGCTTGTCAAATGACAGCGTGGACGCCATAGCGTCATACAAACGGCGTGCAGCGCCAGATCTGCAACTGGTGGCCTCAATTGGAGCTAATTTGTTTTTCAGCATAACCCGGTTCGGCATTAACGCATCAGCATACCCACCAAGTTACAGCCCACGCTGCACCTCTGTGTGTAGCTGCACTTTAATTAAGACCACCCGGTACTTGGCGTGATAGAACAAACGAATTACTCTGTAAGAGGACACGAAATATCAAGTGTTCCTTGTAGCTGCATCTGTATCTAAACTCCTCAAGCCGTCGACGGTGTGTGGCGAAGGGTACTTCGAGTACCTCCTTGGCTTACCTATCTCCTATTCCATTCACGGATGATGCAAGTTAGGAAGGCAGTTGGTAGACTACTGTATGGGCCCGGATTTATTTAATTTTCGGATAGAAGTCATTAAGCGAGATGTGCGTTGGATATAGTGATTTCCTGATTCGGCAAGGAATGTCGGCTCTTGGAATTTTGTGATTAAGTATCTTCGCGATTAGCAGTGTCTTTCTTGTGTCCTCTACCACTGCAGTTTGTTGAGTGTTTACATGAAACTGTCACACTGACTAAGCAAATCTGTGACGCTGAATCCTTTCTACCTCAGTCGCTAGTCAAACTAGTCGCACACTGACGAACAACACTCAGTATTTGGTAGAACGAGGGTTATGTAAGCGGCCTTTTCCAAACGTGATGGAAAATCTCTGGTCCTTCGAGCAATAAGCTTAATTCATGGATACAGAAATATAAGTGACTTAGGAATGAAGTAAGTAGGAAGTAACAATAGCTGCATGAAAAATGTGCAGTAAGTGACAAAGAAATGATTGTCTGAAGGACTTGACTCGACATACAGAAAACTCAAAACAACCCGGTGAAATTAAGAGCAAGGTTGGTAAAAATAAGAGTGCAATGGGAATTCCACTTTTAAGTACAAAGGAGAGTGTGGGCAAATGGAAAGAGAACATTTGGAGGTCACTATGAGGAGCAGAACTTGTCTGATGACGTGATGGAAGGAAAAACAGAAGTCGACAAGGATCTAGATAGGGGATCCTGAACTAGAATCAGACTTTGAAATAGGTTCAGTACCATTGAAACGTGGGACTTAGGGAAAGCAGGAAAGTTGTGGACGGGGCCTAATCAGTTACCGTTGGTTGCACAGAAAACACATACACTTTATATAAAAAACTCTCATCAATCATTTTTAAAAGATTTTACTACACTGGCGACTGAAAGCCTTATAAGAAGAATTGCAAGTTATTGTCGGCTGAAGACCACAAGCAATGTTACACACAATCAACGGCTGAAGGCCTGATTAAGAAGGTTGAAAATTATTCGTGGGTTGAAGGCCACAAGCAATTTCAGAATACTCAATGGCAAGAACACGAGGCGCACATGGCTCAGCAAAATCAATAGATAACATTCCATTGGAAATTCTAAAAGTATTTGGGGAAATGACAACAAAAAGACTGTTCACTCTGGTGTGTAGAATATCTTCGAGGCTGCCGATATACCATCAGAATTTCGGAAAAAACATTATCCACACAGTTCGGAAGATATCAAGAGCCGACAAGTACGAGAATTATCGCAGAATCAGCTTAATACAACATACATCCAAGTTTGCGATAAGAATAATATGCAGAAATGGAAAAGAAAATTGAGGATCTGTTATAGGGCAATCAGTTTGGCTTTAGGAAAGGTTAAGGCACCAAAGAGGCAGTTATGACGTTGCGATTGATAATGGAAACAGGCTGAAGAAAAATCAAGAGACGTTCCGAGGATTCGTCGACCTGGAAAAAAGTTCGGTGATGTCAAATGGTGCAAGATGCTCGAAATTCTGAGAAAAATAGGAGTAAGCTGTAGGGAAAGACGGGTAATATGCAATATGTACAACAACCAACAGGGAACAATAAGAATGGAAGACTGTAAGATGGCAAGAACTATGCCCCTTACATGAAGTCATTAAAGATCACTTAACTCACGTTGAGCGAACAGTAGGGCTGAACAAAATGACTGACAAGGCACAGTACATCTTGTAGAGGGTATAGTATGGACGTAATGGAATAATTAATGTCAGGTGATGGTTTTAAAGTAGTTCACACGACATGAAAACTTTGTGGAAACGAGTCGATTTACTGGACGCTAGTTTACCCCAGGGAAGTATTTAGAATTGACCGTGGCCGGATGGGGAAAGGCGAAGGGAAGCGACAATAGGCAGCTTAGGGTGGCTCAAGCTCTGAGAAAGCGGTAACGCAGCGCGGTCTCCAGCCGCCTTAAGATGAGTGACAGCATGGGTGGTTGACCCCGACCCCATGCTGATGTACTGGGAAACAGACGGAGAACTTTACGCCTGTTGATAAATGTCCATCGTCTCGTTTTCTGTGAAACATGCAAAAAAGCTGCGCAAAGCTATGGTGGAGCGGTCAACAGAGGTCAAAATATGCGTGTTCGTGACTATAGCAACTTCACGGTGAATTCACGGTCCGCAGAGCCTGAAGTAAATCAGGTGAACAGCGACAGCATGAAATACGCCGGCCTCCGATGGGAACGTAGGACCAAGGAATTTGAAGTACTCTCCTGGGAGTCAGAAGTCCGGAAAACTTGGTGTTTGTGCAGACGCTAACCTTGATGGGTGGCCTGGGAGGAGCTATATAGCAGAAGTTGAGAAGAAGGGAAATTTTGTAGGAATTTGTTTACTTCCCAGAGCAGGCATTGGTCGGCGCTGGGAAGCGATGCATAATTAACGTGACTTGCGCTGCAATTGGTGTAAGTGATTTTGCTGGAAGGGAAACCGAGGCAAAGAGCAGACTGTGAGAAGTCTCAGTAGAGGTCTTCCGTTCCCAGCTTGCCTAGAGTGCGGATGTGGCGTTCTTTACTCAGCTTGCCTGAGAAAGAGTGAGCATCTCTGCAGATTAGGAGTTAGCAAATGGAACGATTGAGCTTGGAGATAGAAAGTTTTGGTTCAGCTATGTACTGAGGAAGATAGCTAGGAGTGAATAGACGAGCGCAGTCTTGCAGCAACACGAGGTCGGCTAACGTCCACAAAACGACGCCGCTCTGTGATGCTGTATTCGGTGATATTGCGCCCGCTCCGGCCACTGATTAATTTGTTGGATCACATAGGCAAAGTTTCCACGAGGGTTTCATGGGCCGTGTACTGTAGAATTCTTTTTGCACTTCGCATTACGCCTGGGTCAGTCGATAGGAATTACTTTTGAGTTATCGAGCTTTACTCTAAACAAACCCAATTTATTACCACTGCCTGGTTGGAGAGTCATGTAATGTGATGATTGAAGGTCGTGAGTTAAAATAAATTTGTGATAATCGACTGCATCTGTTTTCAATCAAGTAGTTGAAATCCCAAGTCACTTTCTTAATTAATTTTATGTTCAACATTTGCATCTGGTGTTCAATAGCTGCATACAACATCAATGTGCACCCCTTTTTCATTAAAGGGATCAATTCTGAATCAGTTAATGTTAACACTGCCACCACAGTTCAATCTGAGTTGTACTTCCTTATTACTTTCTTTGCGTTATCCGATATTGCGGCAGTTTTGCACTCTCTGTTGATTTGTTAGTCAATTCACTGGGGTGAACACACGCCGAAAACAGATAAGTGACGGGTGGGGTGTTACATATGGCGACCCTGCCAGGATAAGATACTTCGGGATTTGCTAGGAAGTAGTCTTGAAAAAGGAAATTTTTCCACGTGATCCATTGCTTAGCCATTTTTAATTGATAAACAGGTAGTATTAGTTACAATAAGTTACATTATTTTCTTCATGTGCTGTCCTTTCAAATTGACATTTATAGGTGCCTGTGCATTGTATTTGTGATTTGTTGTAGTACTTATGACGTTGTAAGGTGTCAGGCAAATCCAACACCTTCCATGAAAACCCTGACATGAAAAGCAAATCTAGTAGTATGTCACGTAGCTCCAAATAAATCGTGACATTAAATTAACCAAAGTAATACGAGCAACGAGTGAGCAAATGGAATACCACAGACTAACACTAGAATGCCTAAATGCATGTCATACCTTCCCACCGTGAGACAGACGCAGTTCCAAGGGGAGAAACGAGAACAGAAGCCGAGAGCAGAAGCGTGTTAAGCTGAAGGCCGTACGATAAGGGACGGACTGGACACCCACGTTTCCAGCTAACCACTAGGACCACCCCAGATGTAAGTTTTAGCGTGAGACTTTTTCGCGTCTCTGTTACGTCAGGATCACCCCCCAGCCCATGTTAAAAGCTAGAGCCCTCCAGAAGAACAGTATAGACCTTACGATAACACAAAAGGGCCACCCCCCAGCCGCAAGTTTTAGCGTGAGACTTTTTCGCGTCTCTGTTACGTTAGGACCACCCTCCAGCCCATGTTAAAAGATAGAGCCCTCCAGAAGAACAGTATAGATCTTACGATAGCGCTAAAAGGACCACACCAGCTGCAAGTTTTGGTGTGAGACTTTTTCGTGTCTCTGTTACGTTGCAAACTTTAAAAACATTGCCCCACCACGAAAAGTATAACGTTTCTCATTGGATGGACAGAATTTTTGTAGGCGGAGCTTAATGTTAACATTGAGTCCCTGATTGGTCAGATGAAAACACAGCCAGATAGTTTTTTTAAACCAACTTCGGTAAATTGTAGTAAGGAGAAGTTAGGAGAGAGTTGCTTCCGAGACGGCGAGGTGAGCGGAGCTGTGCTGTCCGCCACCCCCTGACGAACACCAACAAGGTAATGAACGCACGTGATGCCGCATAACAGCGCATAAAGCTTCACTCAGAATTGCAGAAGTCTCATCTGTTACACCCCTTTTTGCGTAATACTAGTGTCGATCGTCAATTAAAACTCATGGTGTTCACATTTGCCAATCTGAAATGCGATGATTTTTCTGTTATATAGTTATTGAGAAGCCACATCAGCCACTGTAATTGGCGACAAGTTAGGTAAGTAATTAAAGATAATTGAGGGTCACTGTAGACCATTTTGATAGTTTGCTCTTTTGTGAAACTTAATTAAAACCTAGATTATAGATGTGATATGGCATAGGTCATCCTTCGATCCATTGTAGAACTTGGAAACCCGTTCAGGGAATATTCGTTCACATTTTTGTTTAACGCAGTTGGTTTTTATGAGGTGCATTCAAGTTCTCAGGCCTCCGATTTTTTTTTCTAATTAACTACTCACCCGAAATCGATGAAACTGGAATTACTTCTCGACGTAATCGCACTGCAGACGTACACATTTTTCACAACGCTGACGCCATGATTCCATGGCAGCGGCGAAGGCTTCTTTAGGAGTCTGTTTTGACCACTGGAAAATCGTTGAGGCAATAGCAGCATGGCTGGTGAATGTGCGGCCACAGGAAATGTCTTTCATTGTTGGAAAAAGCCAAAAGTCACTAGGAGCCAGGTCAGGTGAGTAGGGAGCACGAGGAATCACTTCAAAGTTCTTATCACGAAGAAACTGTTGCGTAACATTAGCTCGATGTGTGGGTGCGTTGTCTTGGTGAAACAGCACACGCGCAGCCCTTCCCGGACGTTTTTGTTGCAGTGCAGGAAGGAATTTGTTCTCCAAACATTTTCGTAGGATGCACCTGTTACCGTAGTGCCCTTTGGAACGCAATGGGTAAGGATTACGCCCTCGCTGTCCCAGAACATGGACACCATCATTTTTTCAGCACTGGCGGTTACCCGAAATTTTTTTGGTGGCGGTGAATCTGTGTGCTTCCATTGAGCTGACTGGCGCTTTGTTTCTGGATTGAAAAATGGCATCCACGTCTCATCCATTGTCACAACCGACGAAAAGAAATTTCCATTCATGCTGTCGTTGCGCGTCAACATTGCTTAGCAACATGCCACACGGGCAGCCATTTGGTCACCCGTCAGCATTCGTGGCACCCACCTGGATGACACTTTTCGCATTTTCAGGTCGTCATGCAGGATTGTGTGCACAGAACCCACAGAAATGCCAACTCTGGAGACGATCTGTTCAACAGTCATTTGGCAATCCCCCAAAACAATTCTCTCCACTTTCTCGATCATGTCATCAGACCGGCTTGTGCGAGCCCGAGGTTGTTTCAGTTTGTTGTCACACGATGTTCTGCCTTCATTAAACTGTCGAACCCACGAACGCACTTTCGACGCATCCATAACTCCATCACCACATGTCTCCTTCAACTGTCGATGAATTTCAATTGGTTTCACACCACGCAAATTCAGAAAACGAATTATTGCACGTTGTTCAAGTAAGGAAAACGTCGCCATTTTAAGTATTTAAAACAGTTCTCATTCTCGCCGCTGGCGGTAAAATTCCATCTGCCGTAGGGTGCTGCCATCTCTGGGACGTATTGACAATGAACGCGGCCTCATTTTAAAACAATGCGCATGTTTCTATCTCTTTCCAGTCTGGAGAAAAAAAATCGGAGTCCTTAGAACTTGAATGCACCTCGTACCATCCTGTATTAAAACATTTCCTTTTATCAATAGTGCAATTTATAAACGATGTTTTGTGAGTAGAATAAAATTTCCAATGGTAAACTTAACTGCTTTTTTGACGTTATTTTACTAGCTAACTAAAAATAGGAAAGCCTTGAACCCCTTCCACTAAATTTAGTTAGTATTAAGATTCTTTTACAGGGAGTGTAGTGGAGCTGACGCTGAAATCATTAAGTATTTGGTTATATCATCGCTAGGCTCACTGAACTCTTCTGAATTCTACATGTCATGTGTGGTCTGGCGTCTCCTTACCAGCAACAGGTCCCAGGTTCGAACTAGTCAATTCCCTAAAAAACACGCTCAGAGCGTCGTTGCGCGAAAGTGGTAGGGAGACACGATATAGAACAACAGAAACCACGCAGAATGTTAGAACGTGCAGTGCCGTAATCAGCCGATGCTGAGCACACAGAACACTATCATCGGTACTAGCCCTTTTGGGGGAATGCTTCACACCCAGTGTATCAATTTGTGTCCTGATATATATTTTATGCGTTATCTAATTATTGAGAGTAAGGGGTACCTGGTTCAAATGGTTCAAATGGCTCTGAGCTCTATGGGACTTAACAGCTGTGGTCATCATTCCCCTAGAACTGAGAACTACTTAAACCTAACTAACCTAAGGACATCACACACATCCATGCCCGAGGCAGGATTCGAACCTGCGACCGTAGCAGTCGCGCGGTTCCGGACTGCGCGCCTAGAACCGCGAGACCACCGCGGCCGGCAAGGGGTACCTGGTTTTTGAGTTTTCGTGTAACATAAATGTGCAAATGAGAACGAGGGGAAAAGCCAAGACAACGGCAGAATATAATCAGATTGTTACTCGGGAGAACATGGGTGATATTAGGGAAAGCTCTACCGATGAGCGTGACGAACGCGAGTTGCAACTTCCTGTAACTGCGTCTCATGACTGGTTCAGTCCGCTGAATAGCAAGCACGTTGATTCAGGCAGTGATACTGAGGGCTCGGGGGACGCAGGGAGTACAGGATTAATCCATAAGTATGGAAGATCCAGCCTAAGAAGCCAGAGTGTGTTGGAACAAAACGGTGTCCGTCGATTATCAAACGATTCATTCACAACTGATCCGACGGGGGCGCGGAGACGGTACTTGTCTAGATATCGAAGGGCTCCTCAGGACAGAGCAGAAGAGTCGCATTTTCAACCACAAAAGGACGAGGATCAAAATGCGGCTACTCTCAAAAACATTACGGACCTGTTGCAACAGATGCAAACGGTGAACTTAGAGCAGTGCGCCAACCTTAATGCCGAAATTAAAAAGGTGAATACGGAGCTGAAAGAGCAGAGCGCCAACCTTAATGCCTAAATTAAAAAGGCGAATTCGGAGCTGAAAGACAACCTTAATGCCGAAATTAAAAAGGCGAATTCGAAGCTGAACTATAGGCTCACAGAAGTTCATAGGGAAGTAAAAGAGGAGCTAAAGAATCTCGGCCTCAAAATAGAGAAAGAGATTGCCATCATCAAACGAACGGCAATTGAAGCCAAATTAATTGCGAAAGGTGCAAGGAAAATAGCGAGAGAAACTCGGGACTCCACTCAAAGCACGGCAAAAGTAGGAAAGGTCATGTTATCAAGGCTACAAAACCGGATAAAACGTGTTGAAGAAAAGCAACAAGAGCAACCGGACATAGGGCCTAACGAGATGTTGAAAGAGGAGGTGGCGATATTGAAAAGAAATTTAGAGGACGAGGTAAAACGTCTCATTACAGAGACATCAGGAAAGGAGAAGGGTGTAATTACTGCGTCGACTGAACCGTCACTTGCCGGAACACAGATAACCGCTTCACGGTGTGACAAAGTTGACACTATAAGTAACGGGAGCCACGCCTTCATTCACAGCTCTGAGGCAACGACCGAGGTAAACACGGACAGCGCGCAGCAGTCCAGTGAGCACAATTGCTGTCAGATGATTAGATGTACCAAACAACTGTCGAAAATACAGAGTGGGAGAGAGATGACGATAGCGTGTCGGAACGAATTAGTCCACGTCCCGAAGTTCATACGAATCGTAAGAACGGTCGAAATGATAACTGGAATGATGATCGGTTTGACTACAAGCATTTTGTATCAGTCCGAAAGTTCCATCACTACTAGGACGAAGGTAATAGCTTGCATCCAAAAACTTTTATGGGACAATTCGAGTTATCTTTGCCCCCACACTGGCCATTGATGTACCAGCTGGATTTTGTGTGCTCCCATATGGAGGGCGCGACCGCTGAGTACATGAGAAATGTAGCGAAGAAAAGCGTCTCGTTCGAAGAATTCAAAAATGCCTTCTTGGGCAAGTATTGGTCTAAAGAAACCCAAGAAAGGATCAAACAAGAAATTATGATGTCCAGAGATATGGAAGGGGCAGGGTACTGGAGTCCTGTCAAATTTTTTGAAAATATGACAAAAAGGAACCAGTACCTAGACAACCCATGTAGCGGTGCGGAAATCATCAGATTATGCTACATGAAACTTCCCAACTCGTATCAACAATCACTTGCCGGTCGTTGTGGTAGTGATACTGAGGTATTTAACGGCATTTTGCGCGAACTGGTATTCGCATTTCAAGAGGAACAGGCGCGGGAGAAACGCCGACAGCGTGAACAAAAAAACAACCGTCGCAATAAGGGACCTCAGTGGGATAGTAGGCCAATGCCGAACTACAACGACCACAATCAAAATAAGAGTAACGGCAACTCGAAAAGAAGGTACACGGAAGATGAGCGACACTCTCCGGTGCAACATAATAAATTACAAAGGACTTGGGGCGGTAATCATCAATCGGGAAGGAACAGGAATAATGGTTACCGAAATAACAACCAGGAAGAGGTCGAAGTCCGCCCTCCGAAGCCTGGTCCATCCCACCTTAACGGGCAGGATTACGAATGACGAGACCAGAGCGCGGACGTAGTAAATATAGGCTTAGAATAAGGATTTTGTTGAAGTGTCTTGTTTGTTTGTGTATATACTGATCTTAGTGGTAGAATGTCTCGTTTATATGTGCCTATATTTTGTGTCTTTATTATCAATAATAATATCTCGCCTCTCGATGTTAAAAAGGTGAAGTGCACTAGATTATTTTGTAAAAAAACACATGACTAAAGAATGGAAAACAAGTACTTCTTAGCGTACCCCTAGAAAAAGATAGTTTAGGAACTCTGTAAATTACAGAAAAGTTCCCCGTAATCGTATCTCTGTCATTGGAGAATATGCTTAAGGTGGCCAGTCCCGTAGGTCGTTACGAGGACGCACCGATGCATCTCGTATGCCCCTGAATACGTAAGAGGTGGACAGCTATGCGCAGTTGCGTGAATTAGCGCACCCAATGTATGCTGAAACGAACCTCGGTCATGTACAGAGCGAACAGCAGCATTGTTTTTTTTTTTTTTTAATTGGATTTGTAGTCCGGGGTGATATGTTACAATACAGCATCACCGGTCTATTGCGGTCTAACTGTGTTGGTGAGGCAGTAAATTTCCACAGGGCAGTGACTACGTCACTGCAATTCACTTTGGAGGTGTGGCGGTGGGACTTGTAGTCCCGTACCATCCTCTGACGGTGATAGTACTACATGAGTCAGGTAGAAAATTTTGCCTAACATGGGCAGGTGAAGGTGTGGCGGTGGGACTTGTAGTCCCGTACCGGGAGCAGCATTGATACGCCAGAATTACTTGTTGATACCAAGATAGTGTAACAACTGCGAGTGTGAGCAGTGAGCTATATTTGTGTTGTGCCATTATGACATCGCTAATCCGAAACATGTTCACAGGCATTATAAAACCATTCGTGACAAAAGGAGAAAACGGGAAGAAAATAGAGGAGAGAAGAAGTGTCGCAATAGAACACGATAAAGGACGCTATCCAAACTTCCAACAAAAATCTTGGTAAGACTGACACACGTCTAACTTTGTTGTGTTTTATACATGTTCGCAGGCACAATAAGAGGGACGTCTGCCACATAGGGAATTCAGAAGGGGAAAAACCAAGATTAGAGATAAAAAAGTAGTAAATAGTAGATATGTAGTCGGGTTGGCCAACACCGTGTTAGTCGTAGGAATTAGTAGTTAGAAATGGTGATGGGATCCTGTCCAGATAATATTGATTCCCTATCCCTTGATTGTGTGTGTGTGTAAACGACTGTGAAGCAAGTTGTCTTGTACTTTTTTTATGTTTATGTATTAAAAAAGTGTATGGCACTGACGATTAAACATGAGCACTTTCCATGTACTAAAATGAGTTGTCTTAGTGTGTTAAGGTGGCGTAACTTAACTAGAGGGAGTTGAAGCTACGACACCTGGCACACCACACACGAGCTGACAAGGAACGAGGACGACAGCAATGAGGGGAGCACATAGCTGACGATGATGATGGCCCTGAATCGACGGGGCCGGTGGTCAACTCAGCAGCCAGCACCTCTGTGTACGACAAAGAGGTCGGTCCTGGTCTCTGTACACGGTGCGGATCGGAGGCAGCAATGAAGAGGTCCAAGAAGGTTTCTATATTTGTTGCTCGACACGTCAGGTGGAGCGACAGCCCAGCTGACCTTTTGTGCCTAATGACACCAACTTTGAGGACCTGAACTAAAAAAATAGGCTCTCGTCTGATCACGGTCCCTCTCTTGCCCTAAAACGTCTATAGAACGAGCAATGACCTGTGGCTGAGCCGCGAGAGGTCACCGATCATAGATGCACCGATGGGGTCTTGTGCCTGTCGGACAAGATGTCAACAACGAGCTCTTAGGTGAGAGCCATCCTGCCTCAAGAAGATGCGGGCGCCTGTGGCGCCATCACCGTAATCGACGTTGCTCTCTTCTCAGCCGTTAGCCATTCCTCAACTTGCTAGTCAGAACTATTGTCACTTCCGTTCCTGCAAGAAACTTGTGCCGTGTGTGTGAGTGTGTCAGTGTGGATTCAAATGAATAACATGCGCTTCAACGAACGTACTCATTTGTTTTGTTTATGAATTATGTTATAAGAAGGTTATGATTTTATAAATGTGCCATTTGTTAAAACGTCATATATTTGTCATGCCACGTCTGTTTGTGTTAGAATAAGATTTCATACTTATACCGGGTTACAAATACACAACAGTGGTTGCTCAATACGCAATGATTCTTGTCATTTTGCTTGTGTTTTATATAAAAGTACATGTGTGTATACAATCCAGACACTGGACTGGGCCAGACCTTGTTGAATTGTGTAAAGGTGATACTTACACCATGCACAATATAAACGTCCAGAGACAGACACAAAAAAAAACCTGTATTTATAAAATTTCAAAGGGGGATTCACATATAATTTAATGAGAGCAAATACTATCAACTTCACAAAATGTTACACGAAAATTGTTCATGTATGTTTTTAGTAATTTAAGTCGAGTAGGGATGGATAACTGAGAGTGAATGGACCTTAAGTTATAATTGCGGGTCTTGCCATTCAAATGACAAGCACAGAGGTGCTTAAACATGTGTATTTGCCCTTTGCGACATGTGTCCTTGTAATATAATTGTAGTTTTCTTTTGAGTACTCTGATCAATAATTGTCTCAGGAATCGGCAGAGATTAAAGTAAAATTAGACTAAATAATGACCACGTCTTTAATAGTAAATCCAGTCACTGAAGGCAGGTACCATAGGAATGAGTGGGAGTTTGCATCAGAGAGGAGGCAGTGGTAATCAATCACCTGTAACTACTCACACGAGCGGATTAAAAATACCAGTTATGGAGATATTAATTTTCTACCACAGGGAGTAACACCATAAGAGTCATCGCCTGTACTACAAAATTGATTTGAAGAGAGGGGCTATGTAAGATGGCAAGAACTATGCCCCTTACATGAAATCATTAAAGATCACCTAACTCACGCTGAGCGAACAGTAGGGCTGAACAAAATGACTGACAAGGCACAATGCATCTTGTAGAGGGTATAGTATGGACATAGTGGAATAGTTAATGTCGGGTGATGGTTTTAAAGTAATTCACACGACATGAAAACTTCGTGGAAACGAGTCGATTTACTGGGCGCTAGTTTACCCCAGGGAAGTATTTAGAATTGACCATGGCCGGATGGGGAACGGAGAAGGGAAGCGACAATAGGCAGCTTAGGGCTGCTCAAGCTCTGAGAAAGCGGTAATGCGGCACGGCTTCCAGCCACCTTAAGATGAGTGACAGCATGGGCGATTGACCCCGATCCCATGCTGATGTACCGGGAAACAGACAGAGATCTTTAAGCCTTTTGATAAATGTCCGTCATCTTGTTTTCTGTGAAACATGCGAGAAAGCCACGCAAAGCTACGGTGGAGCAGTCAACAGAGGTCAAAATATGTGTGTTCGTGACTATAGCAACTTCACTGTGAATTCATGGTCTGCAGAGCCTGAAGTAAATCAGGTGAAGAGCGACAGCATGAAATATGCTGGCCTCCGATGGGAACGTAGGACCAAGGAATTTGAAGTACTCTCCTGGGAGTCAGAATTCCGGAAAACTTGGTGTTTGTGCAGATGCTAACCTTGATGGGTGGCCTGGGAGGAGCTATATAGCACAAGTTGAGAAGAAGGGAAATTTTGTGGGAATTTGTTCACTTCCCAGTGCAGGCATTGGTCGGCGCTGGGAAGCGACGCATAATTAACGCAACTCGCGCTGCAATTGGTGTAAGTGATTTTTCTGGAAGGGAAACTGAGGCGAAGAGCGGACTGTGAGAAGTCTCAGTAGAGGTCTTCCGTTCCCAGCTTGCCTAGAGTGCGGACATGGCGTTCTTTACTCAGCTTGCCTGAGAAAGAGTGAGCACCTCTGCAGTTTAGGACTTAGCAAATGGAACGATTGAGCTTGGAGATAGAAAGTTTTGGTTCAGCTATGTACTGAGCAAGATAGCTAGGATTGAATAGACGAGAGCAACCTTGCAGCACCACGAGGTCGGCCGACATCCACACAATGACGCCGCTCCGCCACGCTGTATTCGGTGATATTGCGCCCGCTCCAGCCACTGATTAATTTGTTGGATGACGTCGGCAAAGTTTCCACGAGGGTTTCATGGGCCGTGTACTGTAGAATTCTTCTTGCACTTCGCATTACGCCTGCGTCAGTCGATAGGAATTACTTTTGAGTTATCGAGCTTTACTCCACGCAAACGCAATTTATTACCACTGCCTGGTAGGAGAGTCATGTAATGTGATGATTGAAGGTCGTGAGTTAAAATAAATTTGTGATAATCGACTGCGTCTGTTTTCAATCAAGTAGTTGAAATCCCAAGTCACTTTCATAATTAATTTTATGTTCAACATTTGCATCTGGTGTTCAATAGCTGCATATTACATCAATGTGCACCCCTTTTTAATTAAAAGTGATAAATTCTGAATCAATTAATGTCAACACTGCCACTGCAGTTCAATCAGGAGTCACAGGGCCTTATTAATTTCTTTGCGTTATCCGATATTGCGGCAGTTTTGCACTCTCTGTTGATCTGTTAGTCAATTCGCTGGGGTGAACACACGCCAAAACCAGATAAGTGACGGGTGGTGTGTTACAAGACCAAGAACGAAGTGCTTGGATTAAAAAGCAGTTAAGAGAGGGTTGCAGTCTTTCGCCCCTACTGTTCAGTCTGTACGTCGAGGAAGGAGTGAAGGAAATAAAAGAAGGGTTCAAGACTGGAATTAAAATTAAATGTGAAAGGGTATCAATGATACGATTCGATGATGACATTGCTATGCTCGGTGAAAGTGAAGAAGAATTACAGGATCTGTTGAATGGAATGAACAATCTAATGAATATCGAATATGGGCTGAGAATATACCGAACAACGACGGAAGTAATGGGAAGTAGTAGAAATGAGAACAACGAGAAACTTAAAATGAGGATTTGTGATCACGAAGTAGATGAAGTTAAGGGATTCTGCTACGCAGGCAGTAAAATAACCCATGACGGACGGAGCAATAGGACATAAAAAGCAGACTACGAATGGCAAAAAGGGTATTTCTGATCAAGAGAAGTATACTAGTATCAAATTGAGAAAAAAATTTCTGAGAATGTACGTTTGGAGCACAGAATTGTATGGACTGTGGTAAAACCGGAACAGAAGAGAATCGAAGCATTTGAGACGTGATGCTACAGACGAATACTGAAAATTAGGCGGACTGATAAGGTAATGAAAGCGGAGTTTCTCCGTAGAATCGGCGAGGAAAGGAATGTAGGAAAACACTGACAAGAAGAGGGGGCAGAATGATAGGACAACTGTTAAGACATTGTGGTGCTAGAGGGAGCTGTAGACGGTAAAAACTGTAGAGGAAGACATAGACTGGAATACGTCTAGCAAAGAATTGAGCGAAGATGCAGCAGCTGACGCAAGGCGTCGTATAGTGGAGTGAGCTATGAACGGCAGAGTACTTACACCTATCGTGAGAAATTGCGTCAACTGAGTTTGTGATCTGTTCGTAATGAAAATGGAGGGTTTACCCTCTGACCAGCGAATCGAAAGTCATATTTTCATTAATCGCTATTAAATTATCATACAGATTTTGTTTATAATAATAAGGAGGCCTCTTGATACTAAGCTATCACTAAATAATCAAAACTTCATTTTATTATCAACTTTTGGAAAATATTTGCGTAACTAGAAAGAGCCTAATCACTTCGTTTTTCATCGGCTTTGAACGGTCGATTAGCGAAGCGGTTTGCAGAAGCCAGTTCAGTGGAGGAAAGAGGGACCAAACTGTTAGCTGGAGGAATTGCAGTCGTCGTCTAAAATCGCAACGCTGCGAGCGATACTGCTTGTAACTGAGTAAAGCGTAATTTGATTCGTGACACGTTAACATTGTTTGACCTTATGTTTGAAAGTGAAAAAGCATTATACACTCATGTTAAAAAAAAAAAAGAAACAGATCACATTGAGCGGCTAGAGAAAGGACGTTTATATTCACGGGACATGTAGATTAGTATGTTCTGCAGAAATAATTAGCATTTGAACCATGTCGGCCCGCGGGTTCAAGGCCAACATTGATATCGCGGCAAAACTGCACCTAGCGGTAAAATGTGCTTGCGGCTCTCGTTGTCGCGGTACACCGAAGGTTATGGATCAGTGTGACTTGAGCAGACGTGCAGGATGCCTCGCGAACCGTACCGTCAAGTCAGTGAGTTTGAAAGAGGGCGCATTATTGGCGGGCGAGAATGTAGTGCATCCACCCGGCCAATTGCTAGTTGTGTGCGACGAAGTGTTTGGGCAGTGCAACGGCTGTGCGCAGAATGGTTCACGTTACGGCCGTAGAACACGACGAGATGGGTCAGGTCGCGCCACCCAGACCATCCCCTCGAGAAGATCGACACCTCATCCGAATGGCATTGCAGGACAGGTCTGTGTCCTCCTCGATCCTGGAGCAACAGTGTAACACATCGTACACCACCAAGGGTGACAGTCCGGCCCCGTTTACGAGGGCTATCCAGAAAGTAAGGAACGATAGGTCGCGAAATGGAAACCACAGTGAAAATCAAAACTGTTTTATTTGTCTCTGCCAAATTGTTGTCTTCATAGCCACAGGTTAATGTGAGCAGAGATGAAACTCAGAGGGAGACAATTACGGGCTTTATTGTGGGTGATCAAACATTTCTAATTGAAAACGATGCAGGGGCATCTTCATTGCCCGTGCAGAATGCGGCTGACAATTGTCTTGAAGAAGAAAACGCACGACAGTTATGTAATGTTGTCTGCATAACTTCAGGCGAAATTTCTCACCAGGCCCTCGTACTTGGCGGAAGACACTATTGTTCTAGGTATCTTTGTGTGCTCCCTGTGTGCTCAGAACTAAAAACAACGACGTAATGCGATCGACGGGCATACTAGAGACACTGCCCAACACACCTGTGCAAAACTTCATCGGATTTTCACTGTGGTTTCCATTTCGCCACTGATTGTTCCTTACTTTCCGAATAACCCTCGTATTAAGGCATAGGTTACGTGTGCGTCGTCCACTTTTCCGCCTACCTTTGACGAAGATGCAGAAACATGCTGACGGCAATGTTGTATGGAACGACGTCACCGGGGCAGGAATGGAATCAGATCGGGTTTTCGGACGAATCCAGGTTCTCTTTGTTTGAAAATGATGGCCTCATTTTGGTCCGCTGCAGACAGGGGGAGCGGTATCACAGTGACTGCAGTCGCGCAATACATACAGCAGCGCTATGGTGAGGGGTGCTGTTGGGTACAACCACAAACCACAGTTGGTGAATGTCCCAGGGTACTGCGACCAGTGTGACCTACATGATTGACATCTTGCGACCCATAGCGATGGGGTTGGGACAATTGTGAGGAGAGACAGTTGTGAGGAGAGACAGTTGTGAGGAGAGACAGTTGTGAGGAGAGACAGTTGTGAGGAGAGACAGTTGTGAGGAGAGACAGGTGTGAGGAGAGAGAGTTGTGAGGAGAGACAGTTGTGAGGAGAGAGAGTTGTGAGGAGAGACAGTTGTGAGGAGAGACAGTTGTGGGGAGCGACAGGTGTGAGGAGAGACAGTTGTGAGGAGAGACAGTTGTGAGGAGAGACAGTTGTGAGGAGAGACAGGTGTGAGGAGAGACAGTTGTGAGGAGAGACAGTTGTGAGGAGAGACAGTTGTGAGGAGAGACAGTTGTGAGGAGAGACAGTTGTGAGGAGAGACAGTTGTGAGGAGAGACAGGTGTGAAGAGAGACAGGTGTGAGGAGAGACAGTTGTGAGGAAAGACAGTTGTGAGGAGAGACAGTTGTGAGGAGAGACAGGTGTGAGGAGAGACAGTTGTGAGGAGAGAAAGTTGTGAGGAGAGACAGGTGTGAGGAGAGACAGTTGTGAGGAGAGACAGTTGTGAGGAGCGACACTTGTGAGGAGACCCGGCCAAACAGGTAGGGGGCGGCCTACAGGGACACCAAGCAGGTAGCACACCGCAGTTCAATACTGCTGTGGACACCAAACAGGTAAAGGAAGACTGTCCACCAGAAACAACTTAGTTTTAGGCGAAGGCTGCCATACATGTATTCCGGACGTTGCGGCTAATGAAGCACTTCATTAGCTGTGGCAAACGTCAAAAGGCGTACAAAAGGAACGGACACTTCAATTTCTCCTGTTTACGCCGAAGAAGTAGGGCTGCTGTTCAATCAAGGATACGACATCGTCACATCACTGCCGTCACACAGGAGTGCAAAACGATCGCTGCAATGCATCAGGCAAAAAAGCATGGGATCTACACAAGATCCGACCGATGCTGCAGGAATATTTCTGCAAGAACATCATTTGCTAATGAATGATGGGAGTAAATTTTTACTTGCAGATGACGACAGAGGACCAAATGATAGGATATTGGTGTTCGCCAGCGAAAGGGGAAAAATCCTGTTCAACACACTGCAATTCGTTCTTTGTCGATGGAACGTTCAAAAGCTCCAGCAAGCAGTTTGGACAGTTATTTATGGTTCATGCCTATAATTCTAGTTCTGAGGAGGAAGCAAACACAATTCCAGCCGTGTACGCCTCGCTACCCAATAAAAAGCGAGAAACGTACGATCGCTTTTTCACAGCTGTTAAGAGCAACGTACCTGGATGGAATCCTATAGCTATCATGATGGATTTTGAAGCTGCAGTCATCCAATCAGTAACACATTTGTTTCCTGATGCAAAGATTAATGACTGCAACTACCATTTCAATCAATGCTTGTGGAGACAAGGGCAGAATTGCCGCCTTGTTGCTGCCTACAAGGAAAAAGAAGAAATTCGTTTTCAAATAAGATTGTGTTCCGCTTTGGCTCACATTCCCCTGGACATATTAGATGACAGGTGGCTATGCATTCAGGAGAGCACGCCAGATAATGAAAAACTGCGGGATATTTACGACTATTTTGTGAACAATGGCTGGATAATGAAGACATGCCAAGGGGTATTTGGAACTGCGCACGAAGGCGTCACCGCACCAACAATGTTTCAGAAGGATGGAATCTGAAGATAAATACTTTAATTTCGAAGGTTCATCTAAATTTTTACTCCTTAGTAAAAATTCTCAGAGAGGACGCAGAACATCATGGGCACCAATTTGACCGACTAGTTTTAAATCTAGGTGGGAAAAGAAGAAAGAAGTCCGCAATTAAGACAGATGAGATAGTTTCTAAGGCCCTTACAAGAATCCAAGTTGACGGCAATACAAAATCATTTCTTACTTGCGCGGCTTATGCACAGAAATTACAATGAAAAGGAAATGGCTGAAGCTACAACAACACTTGTGAATACTGAAAAGGGGTTCATTCACGCCGATGGCCGTATTGTAAAAATTGTAAATAAATAATCATCCTGTAAATATTGTAAATAAATATCATGGGGAACGAAGAGAGACTACCTCCTCGTGGTCGGCTTTTCTAACAGTCACAATCAGCATTTATGTGTAGAGAATTTTAGAAACAATGTCTGTTTGAGTGGACTATGAACACATCTTTTTTCAGTACATAAATTGCATTCCTTAGCGCTAATTGCTAGCAGGACTCTCATTAGACCTCATTCCACTTCCCTGAGTGGTACGGGAAAATTGAGGTTTATTTCGAAATAATTAAAGAAAAATGTTTCTACCGAGAACAAAATTCTTTAGTTGGCTTCTCTTAATATATGGTAAAAGGTTGCCACTATTATCATATCAGATTTTGTGTAAGGGTTTGAAAAATGGAAAACATTTTCGGTTTCTACAGTTCCTGTAAAATACAGGGTTATTACAAATGATTGAAGCGATTTCACAGCTCTACAATAACTTCATTATTTGAGATATTTTCACAATGCTTTGCACACACATACAAAAACTCAAAAAGTTTTTTTAGGCATTCGCAAATGTTCGATATGTGCCCCTTTAGTGATTCGGCAGACATCAAGCCGATAATCAAGTTCCTCCCACACTCGGCGCAGCATGTCCCCATCAATGAGTTCGAAAGCATCGTTGATGCGAGCTCGCAGTTCTGGCACGTTTCTTGGTAGGAGGAGGTTTAAACACTGAATCTTTCACATAACCCCACAGAAAGAACTCGCATGGGGTTAAGTCGGGAGAGCGTGGAGGCCATGACATGAATTGCTGATCGTGATCTCCACCACGACCGATCCATCGGTTTTCCAATCTCCTGTTTAAGAAATGCCGAACATCATGATGGAAGTGTGGTGGAGCACCATCCTGTTGAAAGATGAAGTCGGCGCTGTCGGTCTCCAGTTGTGACATGAGCCAATTTTCCAGCATGTCCAGATACACGTGTCCTGTAACGTTTTTTTCGCAGAAGAAAAAGGGGCCGTAAACTTTAAACCGTGAGATTGCACAAAACACATTAACTTTTGGTGAATTGCGAATTTGCTGCACGAATGCGTGAGGATTCTCTACCGCCCAGATTCGCACATTGTGTCTGTTCACTTCACCATTAAGAAAAAATGTTGCTTCATCACTGAAAACAAGTTTCGCACTGAACGCATCCCCTTCCATGAGCTGTTGCAACAGCGCTGAAAATTCAAAGCGTTTGACTTTGTCATCGGGTGTCAGGGCTTGTAGCAATTGTAAACGGTAAGGCTTCTGCTTTAGCCTTTTCCGTAAGATTTTCCAAACCGTCGGCTGTGGTACGTTTAGCTACCTGCTTGCTTTATTCGTCGACTTCCGCGGGCTACGCGTGAGACTTGCCCGCACGCGTTCAACCGTTTCTTCGCTCACTGCAGGCCGACCCGTTGATTTCCCCTTACAGAGGCATCCAGAAGCTTTAAACTGCGCATACCATCACCGAATGGAGTTAACAGTTGGTGGATCTTTGTTGAACTTCGTCCTGAAGTGTCGTTGCACTGTTATCACTGACTGATGTGAGTGCATTTCAAGCACGACATACGCTTTCTCGGCTCCTGTCGCCATTTTGTCTCACTGCGCTCTCGAGCGCACTGGAGGCAGAAACCTGAAGTGCGGCTTCAGCCGAACAAAACTTTATGAGTTTTCCTACGTATCTGTAGTGTGTCGTGACCATATGTCAATGAATGGAGCTACAGTGAATTTATGAAATCGCTTCAATCATTTGTAATAGCCCTGTACATCGTTAAGTATGAGGTGGCCAACATTAGGTTAAATACGAGGGTTGGAACTTAAATAGTGGCAGCTGTTTACTCACAACCGATACAAAAGAGTTACATGTTTGCACCTGTTACTGTCCTTCAAAGTAGTCACCAGCGTTGTGTTGAACCCGTTGCCAGCGATGTGGAAAGCGTAGTACACCGTTAGCACAGCCTGTTCTGTTGTTGGTGGTAATGGGGCGGTCTTCTGCCTGTCGAATCTCTGGAACAGTTCTGAAACGAATTCGACGAACTGGTTCTTTCATCTTCGGTATCAAAACCTTCACAAACACTTGCGTCCGGTCAGTATGGTGGATGGTACAGTACTTCCCAATCCCATCGACCGAACAGAGCAGCCACAGCTTGCGCTGTTTGTGCCCGCGCATGGTCGTGCAAAATGATGGGTGGGTTGCGCAGAAAGAGTCGCCGCTTCTTTCGCAAAGCTGGTCGTTTTTGGAGCATCACCTGCGACCAGTTTTGCGAAAGAAGCGGCGATTGTGAATAAATAGTTTCCACTATTTAAGATCCAACCTACATACTATTCAGCAGTTGGTTGTACGGGCGACAAACTGCAGAGTATTAGATGTACGCGACTGTTTTCGAGATACTCCAAGCAAAAGGGAGCTGGCAGATATTGTGGCCCTTGCCGTGGGACCTGAAGACTTTGACGTCAGTGTGTCTCAGGCGTACATCGGTTCCATTTTTCCGCAAAACATCACAAAGCTCTTTCACGCATGTCTAACCGTGCCTATTTCACATCTGATGACAGTTTCTACGAACAGCTGGAAGGCGTCGCCATTGGATGTCCAGGGGTGGTCAGGGGTGGTCAACTTCTTCATGGAACATTTCGAAGCACAGTCACTTGTAAACCTAAGGTGTGGTACAGATACGTCGATGATACTTTCGTTGTGTGGAGCCATTGTGAAGAACAGCTCGGTGACTTACTGAGACACCTGAACGGCCTCCATTCCAAAATAAAATTTACCATGGAAGTAGAAAAGCAGAAAAAAACTATCATTTCTAGATGTGCTGGTCACACGCAGAGTATATCGAAAACCGGCACAGACGGACCGATACCCGCACAAATTATCGAACCACCACCCGAGCCAGAAAAGAGGCATGATTAATACGCTTGTAACGCAGGTAAGAAGAATATGTGAGTCGCAGCACCTCAGACGCGAAATGCAACACCTGGAAAGTGTTCTGGGGAGCAATGGCTACTCCACAAGTTACATTAAAAGAGTAACAGAGCCAAACGCTCCGCGAAGTGACAAATCAGGAAAACAAATGTCAGCTATGGTCTTTCAGCCATACATTTCCAGATTGACGAACAGAATTGGCCGTATATTGCGCAAACACGGCGTAAAGACTATTTTCAAACCGACAAAGAAGATCAAAGAGTGTCTTAGATCGGCAAAGGAAGAAAGCGACCCACTTGCAATGTGGGAAATATACCGCATCCATGTACATGCTTAAAATTTTCTGTTGGAATGATTGGACGATCGATCAACACCAGGATCACAGAATATATTACCGATATTGCAGGTTGGGGCAGGTGCAGAACTTGGCCGTTGCTTAGCACGTGCTGTGCGAGACCGACCATGTAGAAAAATTCGCCGACATAGAAGTTCTGGTTTAGAGAAGAACTATCGCACCAGGTTATTCACAAAAGCTATAGAAATACACAAACACGAGAATAGCTTCAACAAGAAAGAAGAAAGCCTCAAGGTAAACGGATCCTGGCTTCCCGCGCTGCAGCGAACGACCGTCCGAGGTAACAAGAGAACCGCACCGGAAATGACCACGAAGAAGTCCTTGCAAGTTGGCGCGCCAGGCACATGTTAGTCTGCGGCCGCAAGTTCGGCTCCAATCCACCACCTGCAATGGAGGGTGAAACTTTGACAATGCCAGCCACTCGTGCTGGCAAAACGTCAGAAAAATCATATGACGAACGTCGGCCGAAGACAGAAGCCGGTAGGCAGTCTGTCAACAAGTGGCCACGATAACCTTAACAATTTTAATACTTTAATTAAAACCGAATAAAACAATTTTTCTTGGCATTCGCGTTTCGCCTTTGTTATCTGCAACGCATCTTCGGTGGCCTAGAATATATGCACGTTTGTATCGAACTATTTTGCTTTACATTTTGGACATTGTATATTGAGGAAGACAGGAATGCGATAGCGCTCCGCTTGTCACCAGTAACTATTAGAGCGCTATATTTGTCATAATCATTCAAATGGCTCTGAGCACTATGCGACTTAACTTCTGAGGTCATCAGTCGCGTAGAACTTAAAACTAATTAAACCTAACTAACCTAAGGACATCACACACATCCATGCCCGAGGCAGGATTCGAACCTGCGACCGTAGCGGTCGCTCGGTTCCAGACTGTAGCGCCTAGAACCCCACGGCCACTCCGGCCGGCTTTGTCAGAATGACCCATAGAGAGACGAACTAATGGATTTTGTACAAAAACCTTTCGCGTGAATCGCCAATCTACTAGTGAAACCTGTATCAGAATCTCCACATTAATTCGTGAGATTAGCCTTCACATTCAGACAAAAAATACATGTTAGGCGACTTCAATTGGTCACATTTCAACCAATTTGCGTGAAATGTTTATAAATTATATGCAAAAACCTCTCGAATGAATCTCCACAGTCGTGCCAACCTTAAGGGCGAAAGTAACTTTCGCATGATGTGTCACTGCCAAGTAACATAGATCCATGAAACTTGGACCATACATGGAAAGAGCTTCAATAGTATAGTACAGAAAGTAAACGAAAGAAATACGCAATCAGACGTACAGAAACGACACTTTTATTCGAAGAGAGTAATTCCGCTGAAGAAGTCACCGCGATTCTTGATGGCCCCCACGACATTACAAACGGTGGGAAGCGCTTCTTAGTAGGTTGTATGATCACCATAGACAGTAGTGCACGCTCTGCAATGTGCTGCCATGCACCACAACGTTGCTAAGGAGTTCTTTTCGGCCTGCCGGGATGGTCGAGCGGTTCTAGGCGCTACGGTCTGGAACCGCGCGACCGCTACGGTCGCAGGTTCGAATCCTGCCTCGGGCATGGGTGTGTGTGATGTCCTTAGGTTAGTTAGGTTTAAGTAGTTCTAAGTTCTAGGGGACTGATGACCACAGCAGTAGTTAAGTTCCATAGTGCTGAGAGCCATTTTTGAAGTTCTTTTCGTGGGGCTTTCCATTCATCCACCAGTTTCGTTGACAACTGCTGGATGGTTGTTTGTACGTCTGGACGTGCTGGAGTACATCTCCTCACTGCAGGAGGGGGGGGGGGGGGGGGGGGAGGACAGTCCAGTACATTGCCGAATGTGCTGTCGTTTCAAGAACTCCTCCACATGCGCTATTCGACGGGGTCACGTACTGTCATCGATAAAAGCGAAGTCATAGCCGAATGCACCCCTAAGAAGACGCAGGTAGGGAAGCAGTACAGTGTGACAGTAGCGTTGACCAGTAACTGTACCGTATTCAAAGATTTGGAGGGAGGGCAATACTCTGATCCAACGTTACGTCTGCCCACACCACACCACCAGGACCACCAAAGCCAGCGTGTTCGACAATGCTGGACGTACCTTCATATAGCGAGAGGCGTGAACGGGAAATACAGCCAGGAACATTGTCGAACGTGATCGTCTTATAATTGTAGGTGCCATATTGTGCGCAGCCATAATGACCTCCAAACGTTTTATCACGCTACACTCACTGGTCAACGTTACTGTGACACAGCATTCCTTTCCGATGTGCACGTTTTCAGGGTTGCATTCCAGTCTGACTTCATTTTTTGGTTAAGTGGATGAACTACTGGAACAAGAGGACACTCGCGAATGTCCAGGGCTGCCTCTTCCCCTGCCTTACATCCTATGGAGGACGTGTGGGATGAGTTGGGGAGACGTACTGCAGCACATCCAGGAGCACCAACAGCCACCCAGCAGCTGTCAACCCCGCTGGTGAAGGAATGGAACGCCCTACCACAAGAACTCGTTACCAACCTTGTGGTCGACATTGGAGCGCGTTCCAGAGCACGCATTGCCGTCCGTGCTGATAGCACACCGTATTAAGAACCATGTCCTGCCGTTTGTAATGTCCAGGACCCCGTCATGAATCGCGGTGACTTCAATGGCATTATTCTCTTTTAATAAAAGAGTAATTTGGTACTTTTCATTGCATATTTATTTCATTTATCTTGTGTGCTACACTGTAGCAGTTCTTTTAACTGTGGCCCAAATTTCGTCGACCTATGTTATTTTGCAGTAACACGTCTTGCGAAAGTTAGATTCGTTCTTAGTATTGCACACCAGTGTACTGGTGAAAACCGTATCAAAATCCCTACGACAGTTCCTGAGATTAACGTTCAAATAAATACAGAAAAAAGCGGCAGGTAACTAATTAATGCACTACTGGCCATTAAAATTGCTACACCAAGAAAAAAATGCAGATGATAAACGGGTATTCATTGGACAAATATATTGTACTAGAACTGACATCTGATTACATTTTCACGCAATTTGGGTGCATAGATCCTGAGAAATCAGTACCCATAACAACCACCTCTGGCCGTAATAACGGCCTTGATAGGCCTGGGCATTGAGTCAAACAGAGCTTGGATGGCGTGTACAGGTACAGCTGCCCATGCAGCTTCAACACGATACTACAGTTCATCAAGAGTAGTGACTGGCGTATTGTGACGAGCCAGTTGCTCGGCCACCATTGATCAGACGTTTTCAATTCGTGAGAGATCTGGAGAATGTGCTGGCCAGGGCAGCAGTCGAACATTTTCTGTATCCAGAAAGGCCCGTACAGGACCTGCAAAATGCGGTCGTGCATTATCCTGATGAAATGTAGGGTTTCACGGGGATCGAATGAAGGTCGTAACACATCTGAAATGTAACGTCCACTGTTCAGAGTGCTGTCAGTGCGAACAAGAGATGACCGAGACGTGTAACCAATGGCACCCCATACTATCACGCCGGGTGATACGCCAGGTTGGCGATGGCGAATGCACGGTTCCAATGTGCGTTCACCACAATGTCGCCAAACACGATGCGACCATCATGATGTTGTAAACAGAACCTGGATACATCCGAAAAAAATGACGTTCTGCCATTCGTGCACCCAGGTTCGTCGTTGATTACACCATCGCAGGCGCTCCTGTCTGTGATGCAGCGTCAAGGGTAACCGCACCCATGGTCTCCGAGCTGATAGTCCATGCTGCTGCAAACGTCATCGAACTCTTCATGCAGATGGTTGTTGCCTTGCAAACGTCTCCATCTGTTGACTCAGTGATCGGGACGTGCCTGCACGATCCGTTACAGCCATGCGGATGAGATGCCTGTCATCTCGACTGCTAGTGATACGAGACCGTTGGGATCCAACACGGCGTTCCATATTACCCTCCTGAACCCACCGATTCCATATTCTGCTAATAGTCATTGGATCTCGACCAAAGCGAGCAGCAGTGTCGCGATACGACAAACCGCAATCGCGATAGGCTACAATCCGACCTTTGCATATCAGAGCATCTTCTTCCTATCGGTTAAATTTCGCGTCCGTAGCACGTCATCTTCGTGGTGTAGCAATTTTAATGGCCAGTAGTGTATATTGTGTTCTACACTGTAGCCAGTCTTTTTACGTGTGGCCCAAATTTCTTCGAGCTATGTTATTTAGCAGTAACACATCTTAGGAATGTTACTTTTGTTCTTAGTTTTGCACACCAGTGTACTGGTGAAAACCGTATCAAAATCCCTACAATAGTACCTGAGATTAGCATTCAAATACAAACAGAAAAAGCGGCAGGTGACTAATTTGTAATATGTATAGATACGCACGATAAGGAAAATTTCTTCATTTATTATCACTGATGGTGTTGCAGTTTGAAAGTAGATTATCCAGTCTGTCCATCTAAGCTTCAGCATTCTTCTGTAGCAGCACATTATCCCTTTCTTGTACGAACTACTCGTGGTCCACATTTCATTTCCGTAAGAGACAAATAGCTTCAGGACAGACTGACTAACTCTTAAATTTGTATTCGATATCAACAAATTTCTCTTTTTTAGGAACGCTTTTCTTCCTGTTACCAGTTTCTATTTTACATCCTTTCCGCTTCGGCCATCGTCAGCTATTTTGCTGCCTCAATAACAAAGTTCCTCAACTACCTCTGTTGTCTCATTTCCCAACCCAGTTCTCTGAGCATCTACTGATTCGCCTGCTTGCCACCTGCATTGTTTCGCTTTTGTGCTGTGTCGAGTAGCAAATTGACTGACTTCAACACGAACAAGACATTGCCACGGTCACGCCAGACAGCAGGACGAATGGGCATCACTAGCTGCAGTAAAGTGTTTCAGATCGCACTGTGCCCGTCGTTGCCAGCATTGTGTTACATGACTTACAAGGGAACCTCCCCATCGCTCCTCCCTCAGATTGAGTTATAAGTTGGCACAGTGGATAGGCCTTGAAAAACTGAACACAGATCAATCGAGAAAACAGGAAGAAGTTGTGTGGAACTATGAAAAATGAGCAAAATATACAAACTGAGTAGTCCATGCGCCAGATTGGGAACATTTAGGATAATGTGAGCTCAGGAGCGCAGTGGTCTCATGGTTAGCGTTAGCAGCTGCGGAACAAGATGTCATTGGTTCAAGTCTTCCATCGAGTGAAAAGTTTATTTTTTTATTTTCAGACAATTATCAGAGTTCACGTACCCACACACAATCAACCTCGCTCTCCAAAATTCCAGGATATGTTCAGATTTGCTTGGACATATACAGGATTTGACGGTCTACGCACGGAAAAATTTGAAAACGTTAAAAACATATGTTTTGACAGAGCACAGAGAAAACTGCGCGACTGTGAAACTGTTGCAGTTTATGTGACACACTCTTATGTTTTCATCACTTTTTTGGGCGTCATTATCACATCCACAAGAAAACCTAAATCGAGCAAGGTAGAAGAATTTTTACCCATTCGTCAAGTGTACAAGTTAGGTGGGTCGACAACATATTCCTGTCATGTGGCGCACATGCCGTCACCAGTGTCGTATAGAATATATCAGACGTGTTTCCCTGTGGAGGAATCGGTTGACCTATGACCTTGCGATCACATGTTTTCGGTTCCCATTGGACAGGCACATCCTTTCGTCTACTAATCGCACGGTTTTGCGGATCGGTAGCAAAACACAGACACTAAACTTATTACAGTGAACAGAGACGTCAATGAACGAACGGACAGATCATAACTTTGCGAAAAAAAAAGAACGTTAAAAACATATGTTTTGACAGAGCACAGAGAAAACTGCGCGACTGTGAAACTGTTGCATTCACTTGTTGCAGTTTATGTGACACACTCTTATGTTTTCATCACTTTTTTGGGCGTCATTATCACATCCACAAGAAAACCTAAATCGAGCAAGTTAGAAGAATTTTTTACCCATTCGTCAAGTGTACAAGTTAGGTGGGTCGACAACATATTCCTGTCATGTGGCGCACATGCCGTCACCAGTGTCGTATAGAATATATCAGACGTGTTTCCCTGTGGAGGAATCGGTTGACCTATGACCTTGCGATCACATGTTTTCGGTTCCCATTGGACAGGCACATCCTTTCGTCTACTAATCGCACGGTTTTGCGGATCGGTAGCAAAACACAGACACTAAACTTATTACAGTGAACAGAGACGTCAATGAACGAACGGACAGATCATAACTTTGCGAAAAAAAAAGAACGTTAAAAACATATGTTTTGACAGAGCACAGAGAAAACTGTGCGACTGTGAAACTGTTGCATTCATTTGTTGCAGTTTATGTGACACACTCTTATGTTTTCATCACTTTTTTGATCGTCATTATCACATCCACAGGAAAACCTAAATCGGGCAAGGTAGAACAATCTTTTTACCCATTCGCCAAGTGTGCATGTTAGGTGGGTCGACAACATATTCCTGTCATGTGACGCACATGCCGTCACCAGTGTGGTATAGAATATACCTGACGTGTTTTCCTGTGGAGGAATCGGTTGACCTATGACCTTGCGATCAAATGTTTTCGGTTCCCATTGGAGAGGCACATCCTTTCGTCTACTAATCGCACGGTTTTGCGGAGCGGTAGCAAAAGACAGACACTAAACTTATTACAGTGAACAGAGAGGTCAATGAACGAACGGACAGATCATAACTTTGCGGAAAAAAAAAGAAAGTAAACTTTCGCTTGAGGGAAGACTTGAACCAAGGACCTCTCGCTCCGCAGCCGCTCACGCTAGCCACAAAACCACGGCGCTCTTGTGCTGACATTATCCTTGATGTTGCCTATGTTGCCCATGGACTACTAAGTTTGTATATTTTGCTTATTTTTTTTCATAGTTCTACACAACTTCTTCCTGTTTTCTCGATTGATCTGTGTTCAGTTTTTCAAGGCCTATCCTCTGTGCCAAATTATAACTAAATCTGAGGGGGCTGCGATGGGGAGGTTCCCTTGTTAGTACCACGGTGCCGTCAAGCTGCCATCTGCACCTGCTGCCACCAACACTGAGCTCTCCCCCCCCCCCCCCCCCTCCCGGTGCCCGATGATGATAATCCTCGTCGCTACCACGTAACGTAACCGTTACAAGATTCGAGGCCTTGCGAAGCGCACAAACGGTCGTCCGGCGGAGAGGAGCGGATTGCCGGTGGTTGTGTCGCGACCCCCGTGCTCGGGGCGGTTCGCCTCGCTTCACGCTTAAAGCGGCGACGTCTCGCTTCTGCTTTAGCTGTGCCTGCTCGTGCAGGACAGTCCTTGACATTTGAGGCGTCTTTTCTGGCACGGTGGAGCTTCGCAACTGCCACACCATTCCCCCGCGGCTGAGGCAACACAGAGTCCGGTGCAAGACGACAGTTTTGGCAAGAGGAATCGTGTGATGTTTAAAGCTTTCCCGGCGTACTGATCGGGTTCCATAACAACACGGGAGAACTGCCGGATATCAGTAACTTCCTGCCACGATATTTCGGCGCAGAGTCTTCTGGCCATCTTCAGATGAATGCCACTGTAGTAGTACTGGCGAGTACGCTTTTTTTTTACTTTATTGTTATTTTAATACCTGTACAAATCAGGTAGGCTGGCAGCGGCACACTACGCCGCTCTTCAGCCATAGTGTTGACAATAGTATAAGAACGGAAAATGATAATGAACATAGTGATGGGCAAAAGAGAGAGGTCACAGAGACACAAAAAACACGGAGTCGTTCACACGTGACGATAACAACACTGAAAACACGTAGACACGGCGCACAGAACACTGATGAATCCGACGGCACAAGTGAACGTAGTAGCAGGACGGCGGACACTAAAAACACTAAACGACGTCACACACACGAGACACAGAAGGCGATGACCCCAGCGCGCGAATGTTCACTATGCGTGTGCGAGTCCGGGGACCTGCCAAGAGAGGAGGAGCAGGAAGGGGAGTGGGAGAGCGAGAGGGGAGAGCAGAGATGCCACGGGCAGGGGAGATAGGGGGAGGGAGGAAGGGGGACGGGAAGCCAGGGGGAAGAGGGGTGGAGGGAGGTTCAAATGGCTCTGAGCACTATGGGACTCAACTGCTGTGGTCATAAGTCCCCTAGAACTTAGAACTACTTAAACCTAACTAACCTAAGGACATCACACACATCCATGCCCGAGGCAGGATTCGAACCTGCGACCGTAGCAGTCGTGCGGTTCCAGACTGTAGCGCCTTTAACCGCGCGGCCACTCCGGCCGGCTGGAGGGAGGGGATGGGGGAAAAGGAAAGAGAAGGGAAGAGAAGAGAAGGGAGGGAGGGTGCCGAAAGGAAAGGACACCGGAAGTGGGGGGTGGGGCAGGTTCAAAGTTGATAGGAGGGGTAGATGGAGGGGATGAGGACATCATCAGGGAGGGGGAGCTGGCGGAAGCCACCTTGGGAGTGGGTAAGGAGGGTGGAGAATAGCCAATGAAATTTTAAAATTCAAATATGATATTGTAGGGCTACAGGAAATAAGATGGCAGGGGAATGGGCAGATAGACAAACCTGAGTACTCATTGGTATATAGTGGACCAGAAGAAAGAACAGGCCAACTTGGAACAGGGTTTATAATAACTAGGGAAGTTAGGAAAAGCCTTCTAGAATTTGAACCTATAAATGAAAGGATGTGCAGACTCAGACTAAAAGGTAAATTTAGGAATATATCAATAGTTAATGCACATGCACCAACAGAGGAAAAAGAGGATATAATTAAAGAACAGTTCTATGAAGACTTGGAAAAAGTATGCTGTGCAGTACCTAAATATGACCTGATGCTAGTAATAGGAGATTTTAATGCAAAAATTGGGAGGAATGAACATCCGTATGGAGTTTCTGGAAAATATTCACTACATGAAGAAAACAATGAGAATGGAGACTTACTATGCCAATTCGCAGCAAGGAATAATATGATTATTAAAAGTACCTGCTTTCCACATAAAAGGATCCATCTGGGTACTTAGAAGTCTGCAGCCAATGGAGTAGTCAATCAGATTGACCATATTTTAGTGATTGCACGCCACTCCACGTCAGTTACAGATGTACGGAGCTGCAGAGGACCAAAATGTGATTCAGACCACTTTTTGATAAAATCAGTCTTGAGAGAGAAACTGTCACTAACAAAGGGCAACAGAATGGGAAAGATGATGAAATGGAATACAGACAAACTGAACATCCCTGATGAAGTAAAAAAATACCAAGTAACACTAAGCAGAAAGTTGAGCAATGAAGAGACCACAGTAGGAGTAGATGAAAGGTGGAACAGGTTTGAAAAAGCCATTAAGGATGCTGCAGAGGAAATAATAGGCATAAGAAGGAACAGAAGAACCCAGGAGTGGTTTGATGAAGATTGCAGGTCAGCAATAGAGGAAAAGAACAGGGCAAGAACGAAAGTGCTACAGAGAGAAACCAGAAATAATGTGGAACAATATAGAGAATTAAGGAGAAGAGCTAACAGACTGTGCAAGAGAAAAAAAAGAGAGTGGAATAAGAAGAAATTTCAAGAACTAGAAGAACTAAAGGAACAGAGTGAAATAAGAAAGTTCTATCATGCCATAGGCAAAATGAAGAATAGATTCCAACCAAAAATAACGGCCTGTTCCAGTAAAGATGGGAAAATGATAAGGGAGGAAGAACAGATAGTGGGAAGATGGGCAGAGTATTTCAAAGATACACTAAGCACCAGCCTAGAAGATGAAGAGACAGCTGCACAGGAGGGAAGAGTGGAGCTGGAAGTAGACAATGAAACCAATGAGGCAAGAAAGCCAACACTACAAGAGGTCTCCCAGGCTGTGCACAAGTCAAAAAACAATCGAGCCCCTGGGGAAGACAGCATAATTGCTGAATTAATAAAAACTGGTGGTGAGGCTGTAATAAAGGAACTGCACACATTAATATCAGATATATGGGAAACAGAAACTATGCCAGATAATTGGAAAATTGGAATAATAGTCCCCATTTATAAGAAAGGGGACAGAACAGCATGTGCAAACTATAGAGGTGTAACACTCCTAAGTACAGCTTATAAGATCTTCACAAGTATATTAAACGAAAGGATACAGAAGTGTGCAGAAGGCATACTAGGGGAATATCAGTGTGGCTTTCGACCAGGCAGAGGAACAACTGATCAAATATTTGTGATAAGGCAAATTATGGAAAAGTTCTATGAATATGATATAGATCTGCATTTCTTATTCATCGATTTCAAACAAGCCTTTGACAGCATAAATCGGCAAGAACTATATAGAGTACTGAAAGAAGTTGGTATATGTGCTAAATTAATAAGACTATTCAGAATGACAATGACAGAGACAAGAGCAAAAGTAAAGGTCCTTAGCAGAACAAGTGATAGCTTTGACTTTAATAAAGGTGTGAAGCAAGGGGATAGTCTCTCCACTGTCCTATTCAACATAGCCCTGCATAGTGCAGTAAATAAAATCAACAAAAGAGGCACCATATTTATGAAAACTAGCCAGATATGTGCATACGCTGATGACATTGCTATAGTAGGAAGAAATACCGATACATTCTTAGAAACATACCGGGCAATGGAAACAGAAGCCTTAAAAATTGGCCTCATAGTAAATGAAAACAAAACAAAATATATGGTAATGTCACAATCTGAGGCCAGAAGAACCCCTAAAAACCTAAACATCAATGGGAAATGCTTCAATGGAGTGTCCTCTTTTAACTACTTGGGAGCCCTAATAACAAATGATAACAGTACTGGAAAGGCTATAAGGGAAAGAATACAAGCAGGAAACAGAGCTTACTTTGCAAATATGCAGCTCTTCAAAAATAGCCTTGTTACAAGAAAAACTAAACTGCTAATATATAATTCCCTAGTCCGCCCAGTTATCACATACGGCTCAGAGGTATGGACGTTGACAGAACACGATAAAAATGCTCTAAGAAGCTTTGAGCGGAAAATACTACACAAAATCTATGGGCCAATAAGGGAGGAAGAAGGCTGGAGAATACGCTACAATGCCGAATTACAAGAGTTAATACAAGGCAGGGACATAGTAAAATTTGTGAAATCACAGCGAATACGATGGCTAGGACACTTTGAGAGAATGGCAGAGGATAGAATCCCAAAGAAAATGATGAAAGGTATGATCCATTCAGTTAGGCGAAAAGGGAGACCTAGAAGAAGATGGATCGATGAGGTAATAATGGATATCAGCAATATGGGAGTCCGGGGTTGGAAAAGAGCAGCAAATAACCGAGAAGTGTGGAGGAAGATTGTTGAAGAAGCCAAGGCTCACCAAGGGCTGTAGAGCTACTGAAGAAGAAGAAGGAGGGTGGAGAGATGGAGACCGGGTGGGATGTGGGAATACAGGCGCGGCAGCGGGCGGGGATGGGAGAGGATCGGGGATACGAGCGGGTGAGGAGGATCAAGTTTACGGGAGGTGTACAGGATCCGTATCCTTTCAAGGAAAAGGAGGAGGTGGGGGAAGGGGATGAGATCATACAGGATCCGCATGGGGGAGGGGAGACGGATGCGATAGGCAAGGCGGAGAGCATGGCGTTCAAGGATTTGGAGGGATTTATAGAAGGGAGGGGGGGCGGAGATCCAGGCTGGATGGGCGTAACAAAGTATAGGGCGGATGAGGGATTTATAGGTGTGGAGGACTGTGGAGGGGTCCAGACCCCACGTGCGGCCGGAAAGGAGCTTGAGGAGACGGAGTCGGGAACGTGCCTTGGCTTGGATTGTCTGGAGATGGGGAGTCCAGGAGAGGCGACGGTCGAGGGTGACGCCAAGGTACTTAAGGGTGGGAGTGAGGGCGATAGGACGGCCATAGACGGTGAGATAGAAATCAAGGAGGCGGAATGAAGGGGTGGTTTTGCCTACAATGATCGCCTGCGCGAGTACGCGCTGAGCTCCGCTATTTAAAGCCTTCTGAGGTGACATTGCGCATGCGCTGCTCAGCGTCGCCTTCATAACGGCTCCGTGCGCTGCGCCTGGCGCCCTCCACTGCGAAAGCCCGGCGTATCGGTGTCAGGTCGATTTCCACCTTTATGCAAACAACTACGTCGACTACTGAGTTTCTCTATAACAGGATTCCAAACAGAGTTCAGCTGATAACCGCTATCTCGATTGAGGAGAGTCTCGTTGTCAGACAATCTTATTTCCACAGATTCATTGATAATCGAGCTCCAAAAGTTTGATGTATGGGCCAAAATTTTTGTGTCGTTGTAATTCATGGAACGGTCTGTGGAAATACAATGTTCGGCGATTGCGGACTTGGTGCATTGGAGAAGGCGAGTATGCCGTCGGTGTTCCAAAATGCGTTCCTGCACAGTTCGTGATGTTTGCCCTATATACGATTTGCCGCATTCACACGGAATTTTGTAAACACCTGGTTTACGCAGGCCCAGGTCGTCTTTAACGGATACCACCAGTGATGAAATTTTGGAAGGAGGGCGAAAGATGACTCTCACTTGATACTTTCTCAATATTCTGCCTATCTGTGAAGAAATATTCCCAATAAATGGTAGATAAACAGTCGACCTGAAGGCCTCTTCCTCTTCCTTGTTCCGTCGTTTGCAGGTTTTCATCACTCTGTTCACTTGCCTAGGTGAAAAGCCATTCTTCAAAAATACTTTTTGCAGGTGTTCCAGTTCCACTTGAAGACTGTCGGCGTCAGAGATAGTATGGGCACGGTGGACCAAGGTTTTGAGAACGCCCATTGTTTGTGCTGGATGGTGGCAACTAGTAGCTTGTAGATACAGGTCTGTACGAGTGGGCTTTCTGTACACAGAGTGACCAAGTGTGCCGTCACTCTTCCGTCGCACCAAGACGTCTAAAAATGGCAGGCAACCATCTCTCTCTATCTCCATGGTAAACTTTATGTTTTCATGTATGGAGTTCATGTGACGTAAAATTTCTTGGAGACGGTCCAGACCATGAGGCCACACTATAAAAGTGTCGTCAACGTACCGCCAAAATACTGTCGGTTTAAAAGTGGCAGAGTCGAGTGCTCTCTCCTCAAAATCCTCCGTAAAAAGATTGGCCACCAGGGGAGACAAAGGACTCCCCATGGCGACACCATCAGATTGTTCGTAAAATTCGTTGTTAAATATAAAATATGTAGAGGAAAGAGTGTGCTCAAACAACGCTGTGATGTCTGCACCAAACATATTGCCAATGAGGTGTAGTGAGTCCACCAGAGGCACCTTTGTGAACAGTGAAACCACATCAAGACTGACCAATAAATCACTGCTTTGCAGTTGTAGTGACTGAAGTCGACTGATAAAATCACCAGAATTCTTTATGTGATGTGCACACTTGCCTATCATTGGTTTGAGCAAAAATGCCAAGAATTTTGCTAGGTCGTAGGTGGCTGCTCCAATGTTACTCACAATTGGACGTAATCGTGTTCAATAGAATGCAGTGAAAAGAAATTAGCGTATATTTGGCACTCACTGCTCTAAATGATCTTAATGCATCATTTCTGCAACCATTGTTTCCAAAACAAGCGTACAATTTCGTTTACGAACAATCGTTATCTCCTCCTTATATACCACTACAGCACAGGATGTCCACAAAGATACTCTACAGGGTGCTAGCTGTAGCTACACTGAAGAGCCAAAGAAACTGGTACACCTGCCTGATATCGTGTAGGGCCGCCGCAAGCACGCGTAAGTGCCACAGAACGACGTGGCATGGACTCGACAAATGTCTGAAGTAGTGCTGGAAGGAACTGACACCTTGAATCCTGCACGGCTGTCCATAAATCCGTAACAGTACGAGGGGGTGGAGATCTCTTCTGGAAACCACGTTGCAAGCCATCCCAAATATGTTCAATATTCATACAATGAAGGCTTTCACGACCGGATGGTACTGTTGTTGATAATTCTTCCGGGTTATACGGCCGTGGTCCATGGAATTCTTCTGTTCCTAACGTTTCGTCCAATACTACGTTGGACATCCTCAGAGGTATGGCTGGTCCTGCTGAGTCCTGCCGACTGACGAGTCGGGCGTCGGAGAGCGGCCTAAATACCGAGGAAAGTGGGCGTGGTCTAGCTTGCACATAGTAGCAGAGAGAAAACTAGTCAAAGATAAAGAAGTGTAATCAAAAGATTAGTGGACAGGGCAAAACGGATTTCTACGCCGGAACATCTGGATACGGAACTGAATCATCTGAAACAGGCCTTCGAAAAGAATGGGTATTCAAACAAAGAAATTAATAGGGTTTTAAGACCTAATTACAGCAGGCCAAAGGATGATACACACCAATGGAAGAACACGGTATCTTTACCTTTCATTAGTAAGGTTACAGATCGAATCGGCAAAATTTTGCTGAAACATAAAGTGAAATCGGTATTCAAACCTACCAGAAAAATAGGACAAGTATACTTCGTTCTGTTAAAGATAGAAGGTCACCATTATCATCTAGCGGTGTGTATAAAATTCCGTGTACTTGTGGCAAGGTCTATATTGGTACTACGAAAAGAAGTGTGAATACGAGGGTAAAGGAGCATAAAAGTGTTTGCCGACTGGGAAAAATAGATAAATCGGCCATTGCGGAACATGCGCTTCAGTCCGGTGACCATGTAGTTAAGTTTTCTGAAACTACAATTTTAAGTGCTACCACGAACTATTATCCACGACTGTATAGGGAGGCTATTGAAATTTACAAACATGAAGATAATTTTTAATAGAAAAGAAGAGGCCTTGAAATTAAGCGAGATATGGACAGTGGCGTTGCAGAATCGAAAAGTGATTTTTATCTATGACGAACTATTATCGTTAGTTACATTTTATCTTTGACTGGTTTTCTCTCTGCTACTATGTGCAAGCTAGACCACGCCCACTTTCCTCTGTATTTAGGCCGCTCTCCGACGTCCGACTCTTCAGTCGACAGGACTCAGCAGGACCAGCCATACCTCTGAGGATATCCAACGTAGTATTGGACGAAACGTTAGGAATAGAAGAATTCCATGGACCACGGCCTTATAACCCGGAAGAATTATCAACAACATGCTCAATATTGTTCATGTCTGGGGAGTTTGGTGGGCAGCGGAAGTGTTTAAACCCAGAAGAGTGTTCCTGGAGACTCTCTGTAGCAATTTATAACGTGTGGGCTGTCGCATTGTCCCGCTGGAGTTGCCCAAGTCCGTCGGAATGCGCAATGGACATGAATGGATAAAGGTCATCAGACAGGATGCTTACGTACGTGTCACCTGTCACAGTCGTCTCTAAACATATAAGGCGTCCCATATCACTCCAATTGCACAAGTCCCACACCATCACAGAACCTCCACCAGCTTGAACAGTCCCCTGGTTACACGCAGTGTCCATGCATGCATGGGCTGTCTCCATACCCGTACACGTCCATCCACTCGATACCATTTGAAACGAGACTCTTCCGCCCAGGCAACATGTTTTCAGTCATCAACAATCCAATCTCGATGTTGACGGGCCCAGGCGAGGCGTAAAGCTTTGTGTCGTGCAGTCATCAAGAGTACACGAGAGGTTCTTCGGCTCCGAAAGCCCATATCTATGATGTTTCGTTGAATGGTTCGCACGCTGACACTTGTTGATGGCCCAGCATTGAAATCTGCAGCAATTTGCGGAAGGGTTGCACTTCTGTCACGTGAACGATTCTCTTCAGACGTCGTTGGTCCTGTTCTTGCAAGACCTTTTCCGGCCGCAGATGTTTTGCCGGATTCATGATATTCGCGGAACCCTCGTGAAATGCTCGAACGGGAAATTCCCCACTTCATCGCCACCTCGGAGATGCTTTGTCCATCCCCCCTGCGCCGGCTATAACACCACGTCCAGACTCATTTAAATCTTGATAGCAGTAACCGATCTAACAACTGCGCCAGACTCTTGTTGTCTTATACAGTGTAGGCGTTGCCGACCGCAAGTGCCGTATTCTGCCTGTTTACGTTTGTATTTGCATACGCATTCCTATACCAGTTTCTTTGACACTTCATTGTATTACAGTAAAGTCTTCTCTCGTATGTCAACAATGGCCTATTTTAATACTGTTAGTGAGCCGTGATTCGGAATTGTCAAGTGCATTTCTACATTTCCTTGATCTGCTTTTCCGTTTGTCCGTGATTAGACCTTTCCGTTAAGTTTCGTTTAGAATGTTATTTCCACCACATTATTTCTCATGCCAGGGCAAATCAAAACGTAAATGAGTTTTTGCATAAACTTTTTCTCGGGAACAATATAAGCAACCAACATAATTTCTCTACGTAAACTCCTACGCCGCTTATGCACTAGGTCCATCTCTTGACATGCTTCCTAATTCCGTCCTTGAAGCAGCTTTATGACATCGTGCACATCACTCTCTCATCTCCTCCACAAATTTGACGAAAATTCGGATTCGCGGAATGTGCTCCTTCAGCGGGTCAAAAAGATGAAAATCACTTGGAACTAGGTCATTACTGTAAGGTATGTGCTCATGCAGCTCAAAACTAAGGTTCTGAATTCACTGCCTGTTTTCTCAACTGCACGAATGCGGGCATTATCCTGAATCAAAATTCCAACTTTTGAAAGCGTCCCTTTCCTCTCCGTTTTGATGTTAGGTTTCAGGCTTCGCAGGAGCTCACAGCAGTTGTCAGTGCTCACCGTTTGATCCTCAGGACTGTTACGAATCAGTAGTAGACCTTCCATATCCTAACGCAATAGCATTATTTGGGGGTCTGCAGGATCTTGGCTTTTGAACTACTTTGCACTTCTGAAGGCATCCTATGAAACTTAGTCTGTGGTTGGTAGTGATGCACCCACGTCTATCAACGCTTACTAAGTGTTTAAGAAACTCTTCTCCTTCATAATCAAAACGCAGTAAATGTAATTTTCACACTTCCAAGATTCTCTGTTTTTGTTTGTTAGTTTTCTCTGCCTCGTGA
Source organism: Schistocerca cancellata (assembly GCF_023864275.1). Lineage (NCBI taxonomy): Eukaryota > Metazoa > Arthropoda > Insecta > Orthoptera > Acrididae > Schistocerca > Schistocerca cancellata. The sequence goes on from NC_064631.1 coordinate 676,326,431, forward strand.
TGACTGGGTGTTGTGTGATGTCCTTAGGTTAGTTAGGTTTAAGTAGTTCTAAGTTCTAGGGGACTGATGACCATAGCTGTTAAGTCCCATAGTGCTCAGAGCCATTTGAACCATTTTTTGTTTGTTTGTTAGTTGCCGAGATACCTAACGAATACAAACTATACAATAGTTTTGTGACTGATGGACGGCTGAGGACGATCATCCGCGGATAACGTTGAACTCAGCCTTGGTATGATCAAATCTGGATTCCTGCCCATTTTCTAAGTGGCGTACCAGAACAGTCTTCATCAGAACGGTCTTCATCAGAACGGTCTTCACCGTAGACAGATACACGTCAACTTTTAAAGCGACTTATCCAGTCGTAAATATCACTTGGTATATAGGGCAACCAGAACAGTAGCAATACATTTCGACTTATAGCTAATAACACTGTAAGAGCTGGCAGAAATTGAATTATTCATCACTCAAGAACAATTAGTTTCGTGATCATAAAGTGAAACGTTCAGGTGAAATCAGGTGAACCTGAAGCAGATAGAGTGTTTACAATTCGAGTTAACATTAGCCTGGCTGTATTAAAGTGCTGCAGCGTCAGTCACCAGGTGAGGACTACAGACGTGAAATAAGCGACATACTGATGTTCAGTTCACTACACAGGATAACAGACACGACAAAATCCCTCGCCTTGATTTGCTTGCAACACTGGAGAGCTTCAGGACTGAATGTGACATACAGGGTGAGTCAGCTGCCCCTACCACTGGGTTTTATTGAACCTGCAATATCTTCAAATATCACGTACAAAATTTTCATATTCTCTCGCTTGCTATGCACAAACTATTAGACCTACAGAAAAAATAAACAGGAACTTTTTGTAGGAAATTTAATGTAATTAAATTTTATACTTGGATGCACTAGTAGTGGGGCAACAAGGTGGCGGCCCCACATTTCATTGTTGCCAGATGTATCCAAGATGGCGGTGTGTAGATTTGACAACAGTGCATGGCGTCATCAAAGATGGCGGCTATGACGTCATTAAAGAGGATTTTGGCGGGAAGTTTGAATTTTGGTGGGAAGAAGGTCAATGGTGCTACCTCCACCAACCTAGCCCCCTCCCCCAGAAAATGGCGGAAAGTTCAAATTCCATCAGGACAATGCAACACACCTTTACTAATGTAACAAGATGGTGGGAAAAAAGGTCACTTGGGCTACCTCCACTAACCTAAGTCACCTATACTAACCTAAGAAAACTGTGGGAAGATAGCTCACTTGGGCTACCCCCACTTACCTATGTCATCTGACCAAAATGTCTTCCTAGGAACTGGCGCCAAGTTTGAATTTTGGTGGTAAAGAAAGGTAAATTCGCATATCTCTACTAAGCTAAGAAAATGGCGTGAAAGAAAGGACACTCGAACTACCTCCACTGACCTAAGTCACCCGACCGCTACCTCTTCCTAGGGATTGATGGAAAAAGGACTCAGCCTGAACTGCAGTGGTGGAGAGAGGAAGGAGTGTCCTTTATTTATTTTGGAGAGAGGAAGGAGTGTCCTTTATTTATTTTGGAACAATTTATTTAGGGGCGGAGTATATTTACCACAGTGATATAGAACACACGCTCTGACATGCCGCACAGCACACAGACTTGCAAACTACTCCTAAATAACTCATGTATAATGCTCTACACACACACACTGTCAAAATAACGCATTTCACAGCCTACAGAATTGCAAACAACTCATAAATTGTCAAAAAAATAATCCAGGTAAAAGACTCTGCAAACATGCTTTCTAATCGTTAACTGTCGAAATCATGGACCAGTCTTTATTTAAACAATTAGAAGCAGCACCACTATCCAGTGTGTTCGCCATGAGGTCTGCACTCCAACTGACTTAGTACATAGTACCACCACCAGAGGGTGCTGTCGTCTGTTTCATGACGTAATCCAAGATGGTGGGGAGAAATGGTAGGAAAACGTCTCTACCTGTGCTGGACATTAGTTTTTATTTTGCAGGCAGTGTCTCCACCATGAGATCTAGACTCCAACTTACCTACTACACAATACTGCCACCAGAGGATGCTGTCATCCCTCCTGTGATGTAATCCAAGATGACGCTCTGGAGGGGGAAAAGGGCGCGAAAATGACTCACCCTACACTGGGCTGCTGGATAGAGTAAGGAAGGAGTGTACTTTATTTATTTTGGGACAATTTATTTAGGGATGGAGTATATTTATTGCACTGATGTGCAGACACAAAATCAACTTGTAAACTGTCCAAATAACGCATGGCGCAACCTACAGACCTGCTCGCAAAATAATGCAACAGACACACAATCAATGTAAGCAGACACTGTACGCCACACCCTGATACCTGAGAAATTCCTCTCGAAACACGTTCACAGGAGGCTGTCAGCTGTCAAACCATGCACAGATGCCCGCACGCATGAGACCCCGACATCCCTTTCATACTCGATATCTGAGAAATTCCTCTCGAAATACATGTTCACCAAGGCACCATTGCTGACATGACCGGGGGAGTGCAGACACTCCAAGGGCGCGAGTGTTGTCTCAGCCGCAAGCTGCCGCCACATGCAGGTTGTAACCTCCCCCTCACTTATCGACCTTAATGACAGTGAAAAATTAAACCGCGTGTACTTAATGGAAATTTGGGAAAAGCAATCGTCACCGAGGTTAATTTGTCGGTAAAGAGGGAGGAAAGGGTTACATCTAAATGAAAGGAAAAATGATAATGAAACTGGTGGAAATTAATTTTGAAATAGGGGTAAAGTTAATAAAGAAATTAAATGTGCGGACGTCATGTTAACAATTAATTAGCGGTAATTAGGTATTTGAGATTTGGGGGAAATTACGGTCGCCAGTCCTAAGGACAATTACTATAGTAACTGAAAAAGAAAAGTTATTACACATATAATTAGCACTAGAAGCGTGGCAACTGAAGGTTGACATGTGTAGTGTGAAAACTGAAAGTTTGTCAGAAGTAATAAATTTCGCTACACTCTGACTTAATTTAGCAAAAGAATTAATAAAACCGGAAAATCGAAAGTTAATTTAGTGACTGAAGTTAATAGTGAACTCTCTCTCTGAAGCACATCGAAATTCAGTAAAATACGGTTAGTCTTGGACTACCTCAACAATCATTTAAAAAGCTACTTGAATCTACGCAATTTAGAAATAAGAGATTTAACTTTGAACTTGAATTAAATGATTCTGAACAATTAACAATAGTAAAATTTAGTACGTACCAAGCTGAGCTGCAGTCACAGGTAAGCTAAAATACGGTAACAAAAATCGCACTCTTAATTTGTGCTTGTGTAATCTGAATATTGTAGCCAGCTATGAATACTTTAACTGAACTTTGAAATTAAAGTAGTGAAGTGGAATGATGCTGGCGTTTGAATTTCAACGACACTCGGGTTCATTCCGGAAAAGGAAGGGACCCTGCTTGGTAATGCAATTGGGACAATGAGCAACAAAGGTTCATGCTAAGTTGCTGTAATTTTGTGATGCAACAATTTTAAAAGTTTGAAAAGCTGAGGTCTGCCATACAGTTCTAAAACTTTACGTGCTTCCAGTCTTCCTTGTTGGCTGATTGAAGGTTTGAAGCCGTCGATCGAGGAGGTGGCGACAGTCACTCATTGTCGGCCGTCGCTGTTGCAGAAGCTGGATGTTGGCGCGCCTTCTTCTCGACACGGTCACCAGACGAAACGGGCTCTTGATGTGCGCCAGCTAATGCTTCCCGTCCGCGACACCATGTCAGAAACTATCATCCCAAGTCGAGCGCAATTACATGCTGCCAAACCCCGAAAGCGCGGCATCTCGCGGGAGCTTCACACAACACACCTGCCCCACCCGCTACTCCAGCCAGACTCTCTCTCTGCCCGCGCTCCACGCGACAGAGTTAACACTACCAAAGATCCTACACACTTTGATTCTTCACACGACCTATCGATGTATCCGTTCGATAGCATAGTTTTCCCTAGGGCAGACCCAGCGTATAAATACAAATAATATTCACAAAACAAACAAACATAAAAGCATAAATATATATATATATATATATATATATATATATATATATATATATATATATATATACAAACAATAAAACAATTACAATATATAAAGAGACAGAAATGTCATATCTTGAGGTAAAAAAGCAAGGAAAAAAATTATAGTACAATAGATGGAAATAGGAGGATATACATTTCCGGCGTTACAAGGTGAAAGTTCTCTCTGTTTTCGGGTATAGAATGAGTGTTATACTGACGTCACAGAACGCCAAGGCACGTTCACGCAGCTCCCATATGCGAGACACCTCTGGGCAGCACGTGTCTTTACCGTTGATGGCAGAGTAGCAAAGGGCGCAGTGTTCCTAGCGTGACATGAGAGCCGCATCTAACCGTGCTCAACTGCAAATAGCGCGGAATAACATTGATTGCACTCTTCCCAGCAGTACTAATGTGATACCCCAGTCCATCACGTGTTACCTTTCTTGCTTGCAACACACACAAACGTTCCCAGCGCTATGTAGAGGCTCCTATATCCTAGTAAAAAGGATGTGAAAGAATCAAGCATTATGATTGGCTCTTATCGAATTTAGCCGCCGAATTACTGATGCCGCCGGTATTTCTTTCTGCAGACGGGACTTTCTGTGGTAAAATTATTTTGCGCAGATCGCAAAATTGCATTGACAGTTAAACCCGCAAAGTTGTCTACAGATCATCAAATACGAGGTGCATTCAAGTTCTAAGGCCTCAGATTTTTTTTCTAATTAACTACTCACCCGAAATCTATGAAACTGGCGTTACTTCTCGACGTAATCGCCCTACAGACGTACACGTTTTTCACAACGCTGACGCCATGATTCCATGGCAGCGGCGAAGGCTTCTTTAGGAGTCTGTTTTGACCACTGGAAAATCGCTGAGGCAATAGCAGCACGGCTGATGAATGTGTGGCCACGGAGAGTGCCTTTCATTGTTGGAAAAAGCCAAAAGTCACTAGGAGCCAGGTCAGGTGAGTAGGGAGCATGAGGAATCACTTCAAAGTTGTTATCACGAAGAAACTGTTGCGTAACGTTAGCTCGATGTGCGGGTGCGTTGTCTTGGTGAAACAGCATACGCGCAACCCTTACCGGACGCTTTTGTTGCAGTGCAGGAAGGAATTTGTTCTTCAAAACATTTTCGTAGGATGCACCTGTTACCGTAGTGCCCTTTGGAACGCAATGGGTAAGGATTACGCCCTCGCTGTCCCAGAACATGGACACCATCATTTTTTCAGCACTGGCGGTTATACGAAATTTTTTTGGTGGCGGTGAATCTGTGTGCTTCCATTGAGCTGAGTGGCGCTTTTTTTCTGGATTGAAAAATGGCATCCACATCTGATACATTGTCACAACTGACGAAAAGAAAGTCCCATTCATGCTGTCGTTGAGCGTCAACATTGCTCGGCAACATGCCACATGGGCAGCCGTGTGGTCGTCCATCAGCATTCGTGGCACCCACCTGGATGACACTTTTCGCATTTTCAGGTCGTCATGCAGGATTGTGTGCACAGAACCCACAGAAATGCCAACTCTGGAGGCAATCTGTTCAACAGTCATTCGGCGATCCCCCAAAACAATTCTCTCCACTTTCTCGATCGTGTCGTCAGACCGGCTTGCTCGAGCCCGAGGTTGTTTCGGTTTGTTGTCATACGATGTTCTGCCTTCATTAAACTGTCGCACCCATGAACGCACTTTTGACACATCCATAACTCCATCACCACATGTCTCCTTCAACTGTCGATGAATTTCAATTGGTTTCGCACCACGCAAATTCAGAAAACGAATGATTGCATGCTGTTCAAGTAAGGAAAACGTCACCATTTTAAGTATTTAAAACAGTTCTCATTCTCGCCGCTGGTGGTAAAATTCCATCTGCCGTACGGTGCTGCCATCTCTGGGATGTATTGACAATGAATACGGCCTCATTTTAAAACAATGCGCATGTTTCTATCTCTTTCCAGTCCGGAGAAAAAAAATCGGAGGCCTTAGAACTTGAATGCACCTCGTACATACGAGACCCACAAGAATATTGGAAGCCAGGAACATATTTACCAGTCTAACTACAATTAAATATTACGATTGCTGCTACAGTCTGACACTGATCGATGTAGAGGTAATGTCTCCTCTTGATGGCTGTACTTCTCGAATGAATCTCAGTATCTATAGCGCACATAATTTTCCACATAAAAAATCTCTCTTATACCCTCACGGTTATCGATGTGCTGAATCTATACGTCCCTCACGATAGGACACACAGTCATCCTCTCTAGTCGTGCCACAACAGAAACCATAGTAGCTTTACAATGCAATATATACAAATTTTACACAATGTAAGCCACAGTAACTTTACAATACAATATATACACGTTTTACACAAACACTCAGTTATCTTTTATATCTGTACAGCACCGCAAAAAATATGGTATGCCTACACTCACACCAGCTATATGTCACGATTCTCCTCAGTCCTAGGGAATAACCGTCCGCCTTTTCTTTCTTTCTACAGACCTGGCATTCAGTGGCAATAAACTATTTTACACTGATCACCATATTGTAGACAACTTTGTGGGTTTAACTGTCAATGCAATTTAGCGATCTGTGGAAAATAATTTTACCTTTGAAAGTCCCAGAAAGAAAAGGTGGATTGTGCTTCGATACCAGCGGCATCAGTAATTCGGCGGATAAATTCGGTAAGAGCCAATCATAATGCTTGATTCATTCCCATCCTTTGTGCTGGGATATAGGAGCCTCTACATAGCGGTGATAACGTTTGTGTATGTTGAGAGCAGGAAGGGTATCACGTTAGAACCGCGGAGAAGAGTGCATTCGATGTTATTCTGCGCTATTTTCGTAAACAGGTTCTGTTAGGGCAAGCATTTCCATGTGTATGAGCTGGGACATCATGAAAACTCCTACAAAAGCGAACGATAACTATTAGTGGGACACTATACAATTTCCGCGAGGCTCTTATTTTTTACAAAGCCATGTGACGTCACAATAACATTGATAACCCTTTAGAAGGCGAGTCGCCACGTGGACGTTTCGTGGCAACGTGTCAGTCGCACTGGAGTGGTATGCACGGCTGGATGCAGTTCGTATGCTCCGGTAGGATCACTAGGGGGAAGGCAGCCTCTGCTACTCTGTCATCTACGGTAAAGACAAGTGCTGTCCTGTGGTGTCTCGCATATGAGGGCTGCTTGAGAGCGGCTTGGAGTTCTGTGACGTCAGTATAACAGTGACTGTATACTCGAAAATAGAAGCAACTTCCATCTGCATTCGGTGGTGGCCCACCCTCGAGCATCTGCGCTTTGCTTATAGGTCTTCGCTCCCGTCATGTTGTGTCGTCAACGGCGCCTAGATGATCGTGTATTTGTAGAGGAATTTCTCAGGTACCAAGTATGAAAGGGATGTCGCCGTCTCATGGCTGAGGGCGCCTGCGTGTACTTTGACAGCTGACGGCTGAGTCACTTCGTAGTGGCTGTCACTAGGCCCCTGTGCGCTCTACTGGAGAGGGGGTGGCGGACACTGCTTGTGCGTTTTGATTGCATATCTGATGCATTATTTTGCAAGGTGGTCTGCAGGCTACACTATGCATTATTTGGACAGTTTGCGAGTTGATTTCAGGTCTGTTGATCTGTGTACTGCATTATTTATGAGCAGTTTGCAGGTCTGTACTGAAATTACATCGATAAATTAGGAGTTGTCTGTGTGTCTGCAGAGAGTTATTTAGGAGTGGATTACAGGTCTGTGGACTGTATGGGGTGACCCCAGGCATGTCAGAGCGTGTGTTTTGTATCAGTGTAAAAAATATACTCCATCCCTAAATAAATTGTTCCAAAATAAATAAAGAACACTCCTTCCTTACTCTATCCAGCAGCCCAGCACACGCTGAGTCATTTTCGCGCCATTTTCCCCCTCCAGACCAGCATCTTGGATTGCGTCACAGGTCAGTTGGAGCCTAGATCTCGTGGTGGAGACACTACCTGCAAAATAAAGACTCATGTCCAGCACAGCCAGAGTCGTTTTCCCGCCATTTCCCCCCATCATCTTGGATTACATCACAGATGAGAGCACCCTCTGCTGGTGGTACTGTGTTCTAGGTCAGCCGGAGTCCGGACCTCATGGTGAACACACTGGATGGGTGTGCTGCATGAAATTGTTTAAATAAAGATTGGTGCATGCAAAATAAGGACTTATGTCTAGCACTGGTAGAGTCAGTTTCCCACGAATCCTTAGGAGGAGATGTCAGTTGGGTGACTCAGGTTAGTCCAAGTGTCCTTTCTTTCGCGCCATTTTCTTAGCTTAGTAGAGACACATGAATTGACCTATATTTACCGCCAAAATTCATACTTGGAGCCAGTTCCTTGGAACAGAGGGTGGTTGGGTGTCTTAGGTTAGTGGGTGTAGCCCAAGTGACCCATCTTCCCGCGATTTTCGTAGCTTAGTGGAGATAACTGTGGTGTGATGCATTATCCTGTTGGAATTTGAACTTCCGCCATTTTCTGGACGTGGGGAGGGGAGGGGTGTTGGGTTAGTGGAGGTAGCCCAACTGACCTATCTTCCCACCTAAATTCAAACTTCTCGCCAAAATCCACCATTTTGAATGACGTTATAGCCGCCATCTTGGATGACATCATGCACTGTTGCCAAGTCTACAATACGCCATCTTGGATGACGTCATTGCCGCCATATTGGGTACATCTGGCAACTATGGAATGTGGGATAGCGTCTGACTTGTCCCCATACTAACAGTTTCACGGATAGCACATGTTCTCCCTTCACAATTGCCGTACTGTTGACTCAACTTATGGCTTGTCAAATGACAGCGTAGATGTCATACTGTCATACCAACAGTGTCTAGCGCCAATTTTCAGCTGGTGGTCAAAATTAGAACTATTTTTTTTCCATCATAAGTCGGTTATGCATCAATGGCAAAGCATATCTACAGAGTTTCGCTGTCATACGACAATTACAACCCACACTGGACTCCCTCCCCCCCCCCCCCTCCCGTGATTGCTGCACTTTAATTGTAACCAACTGGCAGATACATGATTTATTTATCTAAGTGCAATATTATCTAGAAGGAAAAATTAAATTTACAATGTCAAAAGACAACTTAGTCTATTTACATGTTTTTTAAAACATAAACACAGTACACAAATTATATTTGTAACTTTTGATTGTTTTCACGTCACCCTCATCCCACCCCAGTCCTGTCATATGTCTAGCGAAATGGCAAAATGTCATTGGGAATATCGCTAATCATCCTAGCAAACTGTGAAGTTTGAATTCAACCCAACCACCGCACTCGTAGTGTTGCTTGAAATTTCTCACCCAGCAATACTTGTTAATCATTTATGTACTAAGTAAGTTGAAATTTCTCCAGACATTCCAGGATCGTGCTAAACTGCCCTCTCCCGACGCCGATTCCTAGAAGTGCCGGAGTCATTCTAGTTCGACAATATTTTTCCTAGGCAGGTCTATGAGAGTTGTGATTGAAATTGCTTCAAGGATTCCACTTATGATTTAGAAGCCACCGCTTCATGACTCCACCCCGAGTATTAGGAAACTGCGGATTCCCTCACTTGTATTGTTCGCTTTCGACTATTTTTACATGTCGCACAGCTAAGGGGTGCTTCACCTGAACAGTGTATTTTCCCAGATACTGACAAGGGGAGGCCACGACGGTTGGAACGCGGATTTACTGTAAACTTCGTACACTCGTAGTACTCCACGAGGACAACATAATGTGTAAGCAGTAGCGCGTACTTCTCAAGCGTTATTGACAAAATCGCAAGGTAATTTCGGCCGTCGAATGTATGTATGTGCGTGGCCATTTTAAGCATGAAGTGGCTGGAGCTGAGTGCTAACGGCACGGTACTAGAAATTTGGAAATAGACAGTCTTTATAGAAATGTCCTTATCGATTGGTTAAAACCATAAGATTCTATCTGATAAATGTAATAGTCAATGGCTGGCACATTGCCCTGTTGATTTTTGCACTGTGATGTGTAAGTCAGTTTCGCAGTGAAAGACTGATAATATAGATCTGATCCAGTGAAAGACTGATTATATAGATCTGACCACTTCAGAAACTTAAGATTCAATTAATGTCCAGAAAGTGTAGTTGGAAGGCTAGTCAACTTTATTATATATCTCCTTTCCGCCATTCTCAAGTATTTCAGAATTTGTCTAATATGATTATTAAATTGTTTTATATTTAAAATTATCCCACCGACTTGCTGATATCCATCATAAAGAAATTATGCTTCTGTAAAGATTGCAGCTCATGTAATTCAAAGTGCAGATTTTCCTTCTTTAGGTTGAAGTTTCAGTGTCTTTAAAATTTTTTTTCTTGATGTTTAACTTATTCTTTCTGGTAATTAGTCAGTAACACAATCTTCTGTTGTCTTTCCTTAACGTCAGCGTAATTGAAATGATCAAACAGTTTTGTTTAAATAACTTCAGGTATGTATAACTTAGTATGTATTTGGAGTGTAACATTGTTTTTTTAATAAATATTTTTATAAAAAAAGCGTGTTCGGGCAGAGCGTTAGCTTCCCTTTCTAATAAAAAAAACTGAGCGAACAGATGAACGAACAAACTAAACGGGTGTCATCGGATGTCCGCCCTGAACAAATTCAGCGAACAATATGGAACAAAATGTATTAAAAAAAAAGGGGGTTGGCGTTCAAGCCGCTGGATCGAGTTCCGGTCGTCAGTTTTTTTTTATTTTAAACACAGTCATTTTCTTTACTATTTATGTTACAATTGATATAATGGGTAAAATACGTGCAATCGGGTGAACTTTTATTAAATTTACAATTTTATTTGCCAGTCTACTAATTTTTATTATCACAGATAATATAATACTCATAACTATCGACTAATAAACGACGAAACGCATAAAGTGATACTGAAAATGTATGCTTGTCCGTGTCTTCAAAACTGTTCGTATTTAATCGAAAGAGAATGAGAAAATGCTTCTCGGAAGACGATATTAAAATACACTCGATACTGCATAACCAATTATCAGCGCCGATTTTTAAGGAAGTACTGCGTTGTGCATGGTTTGCTTCCAAACTATTGTCTGAAAGAGAGGTTTTTGAAAATGTTAACAAGGTTTGTTTTTTCACAGAAAACGTCAAAAGACCTTGCGTATGCGGAAACATAGCATTTATTTAGCGCAGCCTGTGCCGTTAAACTTCATGTTTTCCATGTTTTTACGAAAAATACCACCCTGCAACTTGTACTCGTAATGTCTAAAGCGACGATTAACTGTACATCTTTAGAAAGCCGTCTGTGCCGGTCAAAACTCGCACGTAACAAGTCGTTTCGGGCTCCTTCCAGGTATAAGGGATTTCTCAAATCACTGACAAGCATACATGTTCAGTAAGACTTTATGCTTTTGGTCGTTTACTAGTCGATAGTTTTGAATATTACATTATTTGTGATAATAAAAATTAGTAGACTGCCAAATAACATTATAAATTTAATAAAATTTCATCCGATTACCCGTATTTTCCACATGATATCAATTTTAATATAATTAATAAAGAAAATGACTGTGCTGAAAATAAAAAGGAACTGACGAACGGAACTCGATCCAGCGATCCAGCGGCTTCAACGCCAACACTCATCATCATCATCATCATCATCATCATCATCATTTAAGACTGATTATGCCTTTCAGCGTTCAGTCTGGAGCATAGCCCCCCTTATACAGTTCCTCCATGATCCCCTATTCAGTGCTAACATTGGTGCCTCTTCTGATGTTAAACCTATTACTTCAAAATCATTCTTAACCGAATCCAGGTACCTTCTCCTCGGTCTTCCCCGACTCCTCCTACCCTCTACTGCTGAATCCATGAGTCTCTTGGGTAACCTTGCTTCTCCCATGCGTGTAACATGACCCCACCGTCTAAGCCTGTTCGCCCTGACTGCTACATCTATAGAGTTCATTCCCAGTTTTTCTTTGATTTCCTCATTGTGGATACCCTCCTGCCATTGTTCCCATCTACTAGTACCTGCAATCATCCTAGCTACTTTCATATCCGTAACCTCAACCTTGTTGATAAGGTAACCTGAATCCACCCAGCTTTCGCTCCCATACAACAAAGTTGGTCGAAAGATTGAACAGTGCACAGATAACTTAGTCTTGGTACTGACTTCCTTCTTGCAGAAAAGAGTAGATCGTAGCTGAGCGCTCACTGCATTAGCTTTGCTACACCTCGCTTCCAGTTCTTTCACTATGTTGCCATCCTGTGAGAATATGCATCCTAAGTACTTGAAACCGTCCACCTGTTCTAGCTTTGTTCCTCCTATTTGGCACTCAATCCGTTTATATTTCTTTCCCACTGACATTACTTTCGTTTTGGAGATGCTAATCTTCATACCATAGTCCTTACATTTCTGATCTAGCTCTGAAATATTACTTTGCAAACTTTCAATCGAATCTGCCATCACAACTAAGTCATCCGCATATGCAAGACTGCTTATTTTGTGTTCACATATCTTAATCTCACCCAGCCAGTCTATTGTTTTCAACATATGATCCATAAATAATATGAACAACAGTGGAGACAGGTTGCAGCCTTGTCTTACCCCTGAAACTACTCTGAACCATGAACTCAATTTACCGTCAGCTCTAACTGCTGCCTGCCTATCCATGTAAAGACCTTTAATTGCTTGCAAAAGTTTGCCTCCTATTCCATAATCTTGTAGAACAGACAATAAATTCCTCCTAGGAACCCGGTCATATGCCTTTTCTAGATCTATAAAGCATAGATGCAATTCCCTGTTCCACTCATAACACTTCTCCATTATTTGCCGTAAGCTAAAGATCTGGTCCTGACAACCTCTAAGAGGCCTAAACCCATACGATTTTCATCCAATTGGTCCTCAACTAATACTCGCACTTTCCTTTCAACAATACGTGAGAAGATTTTACCCACAACGCTGATTAAAGAGATTTTTTTTAATTGTTGTATATTGTTCGTTGAATTTGTTCAGGGCGGCGGTCCGATAACACCCGTTCAGTTTGTTCGGTGATCCGTTCGCTCAGTTTTTTTTTATTATAAAGGGTAGCTAACGTTCTGACAGAACACGCTGAGCTACCGCGCCGGCACCACTCGCCTGCCTCCGCTTCATGGTTTATATATATACAGGGTGATTCAAAAAGAATACCACAACTTTAGGAATTTAAAACTCTGCAACGACAAAACGCAGAGCTAAGCACTATCTGTCGGCGAATTAAGGGAGCTACAAAGTTTCATTTAGTTGTACATTTGTTCGCTTGAGGCGCTGTTGACTAGGCGTCAGCGTCAGTTGATGCTAAGATGGCGACCGCTCAACAGAAAGCTTTTTGTGTTATTGAGTACGGCAGAAGTGAATCGACGACAGTTGTTCAGCGTGCATTTCGAACGAAGTATGGTGTTAAACCTCCTGATAGGTGGTGTATTAAACGTTGGTATAAACAGTTTACAGAGAATGGGTGTTTGTGCAAAGGGAAAAGTTCTGGACGGCTGAGAACGAGTGATGAAAATGTAGCACGCATCCAGCATGCATTTGTTCGCAGCCCAGGAAAATCGACTCGCAGAGCTAGCAGAGAGCTGCAAATTCCGCAATCGACTGTATGGAGAGTCCTACGAAAAAGGTTAGTTATGAAACCTTATCATCTGAAATTGGTTCAAGCACTACCTGAACGTCAACTACCCGAGGCGATGGATCGGCCGCCAGGCAGCCCGTGACAGAGCACTTCATCACTGGCCTCCAAGAAGCCCTGATCTTACCCCCTGCGATTATTTCTTATGGGGGTATGTTAAGGATATGGTGTTTCGGCCACCTCTCCCAGCCACCATTGATGATTTGAAACGAGGAATAATAGCAGCTATCCAAACTGTTACGCCTGATGCTACAGAGAGTATCGGGTTGATATTGCTCGAGTGTCTGGAGGGGGCCATATTGAACATCTCTGAACATGTTTTTGAGTGAAAAAAAAACCTTTTTAAATACTCTTTGTAATGATGTATAACAGAAGGTTATATTATGTTTCTTTCATTAAATACACATTTTTAAAGTTGTGGTGTTCTTTTTGAATCACCCTGTATATTCGACGACCGAAATTATCTTGCGATTTTCTCAATAACGCTTGAGAAGTACGCGCTACTGCTTACACATTTTGTTGCCCTCATGGAGTACTACGATTGTACGAAGTTTGCAGTAAATCCGTGTTCCAAACGTCGTGGCCTCCCCTTGTAAGTGATAAGCGTATCGCCCGTTCTGTTTGCCTGACTACGACCTCACGTCCTGTTTACAGCGGACGATGCTTTTGTCAGCCCCCAGCGCTGGCCTACAGACGGAGGCGGCGCGTCCTTGGCGGAGCGTCCTGTCTGCAGGGGCGTGCGTGCGTGCGTGCAGCTGCCCGTCTCCCTGGCCGCCCCCCCCCCCCTCTGACCCTGGCTGCGGAACACCTCCTGTCCTGTCCCGGCACTCGTTAGCCGCTATCTCGGTGCGTCGCTCTCTGTGTCGTCCGCGTGTGGAGACAATTAACACATCAATGACGCCGCTACCGGAGTCCCACAAAACCACCGGCCTCCATGTAGTCAACTCATTAGGTGAACGGAAGCAGACAACAAGTCTTGAACGGCGTGCTAAAGCCGTCGGCACACGGACCGTGCATCCGAACGTTGAGCGTTGAGCGTGCCGAGTTTCTGACGTCATAGCGTGGAATAGCACGCTCGGGAGTCTTTCCGAACGTGCAGAGCAATATCTGGTATGTCAGATATTCTGAGCGTGCGTCTGAGCGTTGACCAATGCGATGGCACAACACCACCTACGTCACATGCACGCCATCTCCCTTCAGCACGAAGTTGTGAGGCGACATATTGGCATTCATTTCAAGCTTACACATATATATGCCGTTTCTGAGCACCAGCAAATTGAGAATCACTGGAAAATCCGTTGTTAACTGTGTGATCCGTTGTAATAAAATAATGAGAAACATCATATTCGTGGTAAAAGAATTACTGCAACTAGCGTATTATGAGAGTATGCTATTTGAAGGCAGCAATGCACTGAAGATGCACCCAAAACGCATTGTTCTTGGTACAATTTGATATAATTAAATTTCAGTTAGTAACATAGCTACGATTAAAGCTTTCAACAAGTAGTAAGATTCGTAAGATCCTAGGAATAGCAATTAACTACCAAATGTTGGTTTAGCATGGTGAATAGCGTTAGTGGTAAGTGAAATTTTTATGTTTGGGCGGTGGTTCGCGACTCGTCAGTACGTAAATTTTTTTCCCTAACATTTGCGTTTTTATTAGGTTCTGTTACTTTATTATTAGTTTAATATAAGTATATACCATAATTTTTGATGTTGTGTAAATATAAGTTCACCTTTCTTTGGTTGTACGATTAGCTTGATCTACAGCACACGTTGCGCTACTTGTGTAAAGCTATTTTGCTCCTTTTTCTTTTACGCTTCGTAATTCACGTGTTGCAAAGATTCTGCTACTGGGTAGGAACAGTGATCACGTAAGACTAACCTTCGAGTTTTACTAAAATGTGGGAATGATGAAATAATGTTTATCTTACGTGAAGAAGTATCGCAAATTTGTATCGCACTGTTTGTAATGCAACTTTTATAAGCCTGTGTCCCTATTGATTGGACATGGTACTTTCCTTTTCATGGACAATGGAGGAAATGTGCGTTTTAAAAGAGCTAAAGTGGGAATTTTACGCGCGCCCGTTTAGTAAACAGTGTGATTTACGAACTAGAAACTTCCCGCAACTGCCGCCGGAGTGCGTTGCGATCGCGTGTACCACGTTGGGACCCAAGCACCGTATGCACAAGTCGCATCATTTCTGAGCGTTCAGCAGCACGTTGAACGAAGCACGGTCAACGTTGACGTTCGACAGCACGGTCCGTGTGCCGGCGGCTTAAGGCTAGACGCCGTAAGTACTGCAAGTTTTCACGGCTAACAGGAGCTTTAAACGTTATTTTAGAGTGGATTTATTTCTTTTCAGACACATTTGATGTTATGTATTGAGGAAAACTATCTAGAAGCTGAACCAAAAAATGCTAAAATTTTTGTAAATACTAACAGCACAACTTTCTGTACGTAAAAAGAGAGTAGATTACGCTATTCGTCTCTGGCAATGTACGCAAATTATAATTTATAGCTACCCTCGCCCCAAAAATCGCATTTTTCTGTTTTTATATTATGGCTACTCTTTGCAATTACTGTAGGGATATCGATATGGGTTTCAATAATAAATAGACAGATTGATCTAGAACTACATCTACATTTACACTCCGCAAGCCACCCAACGGTGTGTGGCGGAGGGCACTTTACGTGCCACTGTCATTACCTCCCTTTCCTGTTCCAGTCGCGTATGGTTCGCGGGAAGAACGACTGCCGGAAAGCCTCCGTGCGAGTTAAAATCTCTCTAATTTTACATTCGTGATCTCCTCTGGAGGTATAAGTAGGGGGAAGCAATAAAGTGGATACCTCATCCACAAACGCACCCTCTCGAAACCTGGCGAGCAAGCTACACCGCGATGCAGAGCGCCTCTCTTGCAGAGTTTGCCACTAAAGTTTGCTAAACATCTCCGTAACGCTATCACGGTTACCAAATAACCCTGTGACGAAACGCGCCGCTCTTCTTTGGGTCTTCTCTATCTCCTCCGTCAACCCGATCTGGTACGGATCCCACACTGATGAGCAATACTCAATTATAGGTCAAACGAGTGTTTTGTTCACGAGGAACTTCTTATTTATAGTAATGACGAATGTTTAATTCTGTTCCATATTTAACTGGCGCTTGGACCGACATTTCGTGGTCCTCATGGGAGGTTACTAGCTGGAAAACTACAGAGGAAGTGGTATCTGTCGGTAAAACTAGTAAAGTAACAGCAGCTGAAACTCAAAGGAGCAGCGAAGCCTGACGAAAATCAACCGGATGGTTGTAATTAAGAGTGCAACTACTCAGAAAGGTCCAGTATGCGCTATAATTATCCTGTGGAAACGAAACTTTGTAGATATCGTAATGCGTTAACGAGGAACCGATTTAAGCCGGAAGAAATGGTTCCAATTTTGGTCACCAGGTGCAAATCTGGCGCTGTAAACGCCAAAAAGACGTATACAAATGTTTCCGTACGTAATGGATTACAAACGGGCAGAACAGGTCAAACTAGTGAGAAAGGCATAATGTTGATTTTAATATTGACAACCGCTTACACAGCTTGTGCAATACGAGCACCGAAGACGTCGACGAAATGCTACATCATTAAAACACCGTGATCAGCAGCGCTAGATTTGCATCTGACGGCCAAAATTGAAACAAATTTTTTCCCACGTAAATCGGTTCCACATTAACGCAACAGCACGTCGACCGAGTCTCGCTGCAGTACGACGATTACAGCCAACACTGGACCTCCGTAAGTAGCTGCACTTTAATTCTAACCACTCAGTACACTGGACGTGGTGATCTAGCAGTAAGGCATATGCATGGAAGGTTGTAGGATCGAATCCCAGCCAGGTCAGGGATTTTTCAGTCTGCCTTTTTCCCTAGCACTCCCGGCCGCGGTGGTCTAGCGGTTCTAGGCGCTCAGTCCGGAGCCGCGCGACTGCTACGGTCGCAGGTTCGAATCCTGCCTCGGGCATGGATGTGTGTGATGTCCCTAGGTTAGTTAGGTTTAAGTAGTTCTAAGTTCTAGGGGACTGATGACCATCGATGTTAAGTCCCATAGTGCTCAGAGCCATTTGAACCATTTTTTGAACCATTTTTTGAATTTACCCTAGCACTCCCCTCTCATTGATGTGGAGATTCGCCAGAAACGACACATGATTCAGAGTCAACGTTAAAATGCAGTAACTTTTCCACAGGTGGATAGCTGGAATAGACTAGAGACACGCAAGTAGCTGAAGTGGTCCAAAACTCCAAATGTGTGTTAAATCTTATGGGACTTAACTGCTAAGGTCATCAGTCCCTAAGCGTACACACTACTTAAACTAAATTATCCTAAGGACAAACACACACACCCATGCCCGAGGGAGGACTCGGTACCAGCCGCACAGTCCATGACTGCAGCGCCCTAGACCGCTCGGCTAATCCCGCGCGGCAGCTGAAGTGGTGTCCAATTGGAAGATTTGCACTAGGCCATGGGACCACGTGAAAGTACTATTACCAAAATCTATACATCTGCACATATCAATTTCTTCTATGTAAATACCGAACGAGGTGGCGCAGTGGTTAGACACTGGACTCGCATTCGGGAGGACGACGGTTCAATCCCGCGTCCGGCCATCCTGATTTAGGTTTTCCGTGATTTCCCTAAATCGCTCCAGGCAAATGCCGGGATGGTTCCTTTCAAAGGGCACGGCCGACGTCCTTCCCCGTCCTTCCCTAACCCGATGAGACCGATGACCTCGCTGTCTGGTCTCTTTCCCCAAAACAACCAACCATCTATGTAAATATCATGAATTGAAGTCCCATGTGCCGTGTTTCTATCTGTATGTGAAGGCTAATATCATGAACGGCAGGGATTCTGATACGGTTTATACTAATAGACAGAGTGATACAGGAGGAAGATTTGTGTATAAAGTTTATCACCGCTACGTCAGACAAGTGGCCCAGCTGTGCGAGGTGCCGGGGCTAGCAGTGTATTTAACACTAAATTCTTCTAGAATCTACATATGTAACTGATGCTCTAAGGGCCCCCTATTCTAACTCCGACTTTTGCTGTTGCACATGGATTAAAAAGATACGCGAACTGACTGCAAGTGGAGTAGAAAAGAGTTTGGCACCTGCAATAATTTAATTTGATAAATAAGTTAAATAAAGGAAGGTTTCATTAACGTAGTGAGAAATGATAGGGTTGCTCTACCGATTAACAGAATGAAAGTTCTGTCCAAAATAACAATATGATTTATTATAACTCAAAATAATAGACAAAAACACATGAAACATTTACAGTACATCAAATTGGCTCAAATAGGTTACTCAAATAAACGCTGTGAAGGTGAAGTTGCCCCTAAACTAGATTGTGACGTTTATGACGAAGTGGTATGTGGAGCCAATTCCTTGCAACTCAAATCTTAAGAGAGACACACAGCTAACCCAACATTAATTGCTGCTACATTAGTGAGAACTCAGACAATGAACACCCAACAAAGTTAGAAAAGGCGAACAGGCGCGCTCTGCTGAGCTCTGATTATCGCCTCGCAAAAATGCCTGCTTTGCCGGTGCTGCGGACGTACATTACCAAGCTGTCTTCTTAGCTGCAAGGACACGATCTGGAGTACTGGAAGCGATGGCTGGTTGCTTCGACGTTCTGTCGTGGTGATGATAATGTCGCGAGTATAGCCCGAAACAAATTGTCCTGGTCTGGTTGTTCCAGACTAAAGACTTGCTATCAATACAAATGCGCCTCTGAGGGAGACGAAGAAGGCTCGCCACACAATCACTGACGGTACAGTGATTGATTTTCACAAGCGAAGTCACACAGTAACACTGACACAGTCAACTTTAGCCAAAACTGCCCAAGACAGACAACATAGGCCGCTTGTACGCAGAACGCTCAATTGCCAACTGTACTCGGAAAGTTACGTTGAAGTCGAAATTTCAGCAACTTCGTTAAACAGTTACAATCAAATAAAAGTATATTAGACAGCCAACGGAAGGCAGGCTGACCAGAGCAGCTAGAGCTCAGTCTTGTAACCTACTCTGACCGAAAGGCGAGAGCCGACTACCCCACAAGAGCACCCGTACAAAACCGAACACAGAACATTCCCGTCCCCACGGCAGTGGCCGTGGTTAACCGTTCCAATCAGCAACTCGAAAACCGGCGGAAAATTCCACTCTATTGCCGGAGCACTACCATTCCACCAATGGAGATTCTTGGCGCCAATTTCTGCGCCGAATTTGCTACGTCACGGAGCTATGCCCTGAGCGAGCCAATCACAGTTACGATTTTGCAGAAAGCGCGGGAATTTGCCCGCCACAACTGCCTGGATACACAAGTCATTCCCACGCCTCGCTGGTAGCCCGCCAGAAAGTGTTTTCGCTAAGTTTCTGCGAAGTAACGGAATCTCTAGCCCAGCCGCTACTTCAGGCCCCTGTGAGCCTGTCTGCCGCTATTGTACAATGTCGGCGTCTGGAAAGCATTCACTCGACTCCCTCACACCCGTCGTCTTACCCTTTCAAGATCAGCAGTGCCCGCCTGTCACCGGACCACCCGGTTGACGAGAGACGCTGCGTGGGAAGTCCACGTGTGAAGGAATAGCAACTTTTCACCACATGCAATTAGAGAGGAAAATCGTAAGATAGAAATATGAGAGGGGGCTCATGCCACCTCTCAGCTGTACATATTCAGCAGCACCCATGCGAAGTCAGGGCGGGTCGCTTGTATGTTACGAAAATCCATCTTTATATGTAAATGGCTAGTAGTGTATGAGTATGTGTATTAGACCGGGGACCTAGAAACGACGGAGAGGCTTCGTCCCGCTGTAGTCCTCAGTGGTACACAACGCCTCAACAGGCCGCAGCTGTCCACTCACCCCACCGCCGCCCCACACCGAATCCAGGGTTATTGTGCGGTTCGGCCCTTAGTGGCGCCTCCCCCGGAAGGTCTCGTACCAGACGAGTGTAACCGCAAATGTTTCATGGTAGAGTAATTATGGTGTACGCGCACATGGTGACAATGTTCGCACAGCAATGGCCGACATAGGGTAACTGAGGCGGAATAAGGGGAACCAGCCCGCATTCGACGAGGTAGATGGAAAACCGCCTTAAAAGCCATCCACAGGCTGGCTGGCACACCAGACCTCGACACTAATCCTCCGGGCGGATTCGTGCTGGAAACCGGCACGCCTTTCCGCTCGGGAAGCAGCGCATTAGACCGCGTGGCTAGCCGGGCAGGCTGGCTGGTAGTAGAGATGGGGGATCCGCTCTTGAACTGATTCATAGAGTTGAATCTTTCAAAGGAGTGAACAATCAGTGATTTACAAAAAAAGAACGGTAGCTACAAACGTTTCCCATGGCAGAGAGAGAGAGAGAGAGAGAGAGAGAGAGAGAGAGAGAGAGAGAGACGGAGCATATCAGCAGCGCCTCTGCTGGTCACAGCACAGTGCACGCCACACAACACAGCCAGCGCCGGCCTCTGCCCTGCTTCTACCTTGGCTGCCTGCATTGTGCAGTGCCCGATTGGATTTTGTGTTTCACATATGCCGTGCCGTCTCTGTGCGTCCTCTGCCGCGTGCAGTGTCTGGCGCAGCTTAACTTCGCATCGCACTCTGTCGGCGATCGTTTCAGTCGCACGTCCTGCCCTCTGGGCAGTTGATGCGAGCAACAGGACAGAGTGCCACCTAGCGGATAACATAGGAACTACTTGCAACAACCTGCTCGCAAGGGAACAGACGATTTGTCTCGGAGCGGGTGAGTTCACCACTCCCCCCACCCTCGGAACTCGACCGCTCAACGCTCACCCCACCGTTCTCGACTCTAGCCAGAGCGTTGAGCAAAGCAACTCAGGTGTCACTCTGGTCTCTGCGGTCTTAGCTCACGCAGTAATACAGCTCTCGGCTCGACCTGCTCAACTCAGCGCTTCTGCTTCGGAGTTTGTCTCTACTAGATATTGTTCTTCGTAGTAATACCGCTATGTATATTACATTATTATGTTATGTATACATCATTTGTTTTTATTTTATTTTTATTTGTTTAAACTTATCAGATTAGGTTCTTGACGACTCCTCTTACTATAGGATTTTTATTATGGACACTCGAATTTACGCTTTAATTACGAGGGAACCGATAAACGTATCGAAAAATGTGATACACCAATATTTTGCTTGTTTTATTCTGCGTAAGGCTATATGCAGCACTTTCGTTTTACAGTCAAATTTATATATTTTTTTCTTATTCTGGTACGGATTTTGCGATTTTAGGCGTCTTCGGAAGGAAACGTTCACTTTAAAAATATATGGCTTGCGATGTATTTGTGTGAGGTTAATGAAATTTTAATACATTATATCCAAATATATTGTTAATGTAAATCTCTAGTTACAATATTTTCCGATCACCCAAAAAACCACGACAGTGCAAAATAAATCAATAATCAAAAACTTTCTCATATCGTGGAAATTTCAATAAACAATACAAAATTCTTACTCATTATCTGTGTTACTTCAAAATAGGATCAAATAAGATCAAAATACAGGTATAGTACTGGAATAAACCAAGTTTAAAGGGCAATGTGCCTTCCATTTATTTTCTATTGTAAATGAGTGGTGAGTCATGAAAAAGAGCTAATTCATTTCAGGGAGTGAACAGTTCTGATCCGATCTCTGAAAAGAACAGTTTTGCCCATCTCTAGCTGGTAGTAATTGAATATCCTTCGTTTATTTCAAAATACCTTTCGAATCTCTCTAATTTTTCCCTTCATGGTCTTAACGCAAGATATACGTAAGGGAAAGCAATACATTTTGGTTGACTCTTCCAGGAACGTTCAATCTCGGAATTTTAACAGTAAACCAAGTGGCAATACATGTGTCGTGCACAGATCCTTTGCACGTTCTTGTGCGTTCCGCTACAATTTTCCAGCTTTGCGACTTCTTTGTACGGGGCAGCACCATCTGCAAAATTCCTCATGGAATTGCGTACTTTATCTATTGTGTGATTTATATCAAGCCGGCCGTGGTGGCCGTGCGGTTCTGGCGCTGCAGTCTGAAACCGCGGGACTGCTACGGTCGCAGGTTCGAATCCTGCCTCGGGCATGGATGTGTGTGATGTCCTTAGGTTAGTTAGATTTAATTAGTTCTAGGGGACTGATGACCTAAGATGTTAAGTCCCATAGTACTCAGAGCCATTTGAACCATTTTTTTGATTTATATGAATTGCGATAAGTAATTTTCCTGGTTATAACTCTCTCTTGGAATTCGCCCATACTTACTTATACATCTGAAATTATATAATTTAATATAGCACCTGAGCGTCATGTACAGACTATCTCAAACCTTTTGCGTCGAATTGAAACAGGCGATAGTGGGTCCACAACCGATTACAATGAGATGGGGAACCCATTATCGAAAATGCATATTTCTTGCGTTATGGATATACACAGCGCACGCCACATGACAACAACATACGTAGCTGATAGCAATTGTTCGAAGCGACGACCGCCAGTCTCAAGGCATACATTGCAACGTCGCATGCAGTTCTGCCACAAAGGTTCCTGGTGTAAGTTGCACACTGAGACAGGCAGTGGGTGATAAACAGCGTACACCCCTGACCACTGTGCACATCTTAGCTCATAGAACGTGTGTCACATGGCGACCGCATGCATCGCCTGGGCGCATTAACGTGTGCCACACGCACACCTGTATCCCTGGTGTCAGTTATCCATTGCATCAGAGAGCTTGGTTCAAATGGCTCTGAGCACTATGGGACTTAACATCTATGGTCATCAGTCCCCTAGAACTTAAAAATAATTAAACATAACTAACCTAAGGACATCACACAACACCCAGTCATCTCAAGGCAGAGAAAATCCTTGACCCCGCCGGGAATCGAACCCGGGAACCCGGGCGTGGGAAGCGAAAACGCTACCGCACGACCAAGAGCTGCGGACATCATCAGCGAGCTTGTGATGTGTCCATGGTGAGGTGTGTTGTTATGTACAGCGCATGACGTGCAGACAAAAACGAACGTTACTCGTCACGAGAGCTGATAGACATGCATTTAATGTGCGGTGCGGCAGGATGTGGTGCCCGTAAAGAAGCACCAATCTACAGAGAACGCTTTCCCAACAGGCGTTCTCCTAACTGGAAGAAGTTTACATCTGTGGATACCAACTTACAAGAGACGGGGTCATTCACGCTACAGAGAGTTGGCCAAGGTTCCCGCCAAAAATATGTCTGAAAGCCAGACTTTGGTGAGAAGGGCTTGCATCGAGTGGCTAGTTACACAGCAGTAAGTACCACCAACATGTCCGTGAAAGTCACGCGTCGAAGGAGAATGTGGAGAGTACTGGTGGATCAGGTATTACACCCCCATCATAAGGAGTATGTGCAAGCACTGGGACCAACGGACTTTCAGCGCCTCGTTCACTTCTGTCAATGGATTGTTCAACGCAGTGTTGTAGTGCCAGACTTTGTATGGTTGGTATTTTTCACCGACGCTGTTTTTAACAGCCATGTCTGAAGCGTCACCGACATTGCTGGCCAACAGCAACGATTCTCTGTCATCTTATGGACGGTTATTGCCCAAGATCAGCTAATAGGACCTTCTTTGCTGCCTCCCCATTTGACAGGTCCACATTACATGGTATTCCTGTGAGATGTGCTGCCACAGTTCTTGGAGACTGTACCCCTTGCGGAGGGATGTAGTTTCAAGGCGACGGCGTGTCGACCCACTTCGATGTTAATGTCCGCGCGCACGTGAATAAAGCACATGCTCGTCATTGGGTTAGAAAGCGGGTTCCTGTCCCATGACCAGCACGATCACCGGATCTGAATTTTTGCTCTGGGATCAGGTCAAGACGTTTGTGCACGTATGAAGACCTATTCGCTAGGGTCCATGGTGTCTGTCTCCTGGTACAACAGACGCAGGGATATTTGAGAGATTGCGGCAGAGCTTCATGCACCGCTGCCATGCTTGCGTTGAGAATGTCGGTCGTCACTTTGAACAATTACTATGAGCTATGTTGTTGTTATGCGGTGTGCGCTGTGTATGTCCGAAACACGATAAATATACGTTCCGACCATTGGTTCCCTATCCCAATATAAGCGGTTGTGCACTATCACTTGTTCAGTTTCACCCAAAAGGTTTGAGACACCCTGTAGATTCCGCCCTATTACACATATGTGCTGCCAATTGTAAGAACATTTGGATGTGTTATTGCCATTTAAATAGAGCCTTCAGCCAAATTCGTGCGCCGTTATTCGCACAATGCAAATAATGAGTCACCATTATTACTGGACTCGCATTCGGGAGGACGACGCTTCAATCCCGTCTCCGGCCATCCTGATTTAGGTTTTACGTGATTTCCCTAAATCGTTTCAGGCAAATGCCGGGATGGTTCCTTTGAAAGGGGACGGCCGCTTTCCTTCCCAATCCTTCCCTCACCGGAGCTTGCGCTCCGTTTCTAATGACCTCGTTGTCGACGGGACGTTAAACACTAACCACCACCACCACGACCACCACCACCATTATTACTCACTCCCAGTCTGCCGCGAAACGGAAGGCGTGCGTTAAAGTCCAACGTGTATATTTAACTTTGAGTTTAAGTTAACATTCCTGTACTTAATATTGTTTAAAATAAGGCCTGTTATAGTAGAAAGTCTACATCTACATCTACATCCATACTCCGCAAGCCACCTGACGGTGTGTGGCGGAGGGTACCTTGAGTACCTCTATCGGTTCTCCCTTCTATTCCAGTCTCGTATCGTTCGTGGAAAGAAGGATTGTCGGTATGCCTCTGTGTGGCCGCTAATCTCTCTGATTTTATCCTCATGGTCTCTTCGCGAGATATACGTAGGAGGGAGCAATATACTGCCTGACTCCTCGGTGAAGGTATGTTCTCGAAACTTCAACAAAAGCCCGTACCGAGCTACTGAGCGTCTCTCCTGCAGAGTCTTCCACTGGAGTTTATCTGTCATCTCCGTAACGCTTCCGCAATTACTAAATGATACTGTAACGAAGCGCGCTGCTCTCCGTTGGATCTTCTCTATCTCTTTTATCAACCCTATCTCGTTCGGATCCCACACTGGTGAGCAACATTTAAGCAGTGGGCGAACAAGTGTACTGTAACCTACTTCCTTTGTTTTCCGACTGCATTTCCTTAGGATTCTTCCAATGAATCTAAGTCTGGCATCTGCTTTACCGACGATCAACTTTATACGATCATTCCATTTTAAATCACTCCTAATGCCTACCCCAGATAATTTATGGAATTAACTGCTTCCAGTTGCTGACCTTCTATATTGCAGCTAAATGGTAAAGGATCTTTCTTTCTATATATTCGCAGCACATTGTGTACATTGACATTCAATTGCCATTCCCTGCACCATGCGTCAATTCGCTGCAGATCCTCCTGCATTTCAGTACAATTTTCTATTGTTACAACCTCTCGATATACAACAGCATCACCTGCAAAAAGCCTCAGTGAACTTCCGATGTCATCCACAAGGTCATTTATGTATATTGTGAATAGCAACGGGCCTACGACACTCCCCTGCGGCACACCTGAAATCACTCTTACTTCGGAAGACTTCTCTCCATTGAGATCGACATGCTACGTTCTGTTATCTAGGAACTCTTCAATTCAATCACAAAATTGGTCTGATAGTGTAGTAACCACAACCACAGCGGGAACGCCTTGGGCTACGGATCGGAGCCGCCAGGCGGGGAAGCCGGCGGCGGTGGAGCACGCACCACCGGCTAAACACAGGACGAGTCGGGCGACAGACCGACGGCAACTGACAACAACCGACCACGACCGACTATGACCGACACAACAAGGAAGAGATAAACAACGGAGGCTTGTGGAAACCACAACACCAAACACCAAACGTAAATCCACTCGGAACCAGAGCCAGGCAAATGTCTACAACGAGCAACGACCCGAACGCAGTACCGCCGAGATAGAAACGAAATCCAGAGCGAGTACCAGACTGGCTGGACTAGGTTTTTTTTTCCTTTATTGTTATTTTCAAACCCGTACAAACAGGCAGGCTGTCAGCAGCACGTTACGCCGCTCTTCAGCCATAGATCAATAAACAACAGAAAGAATACACATAAGTGACACAACGGTTCGTGATAAAACAGTAGACACATAAAGACAAACACGGAGCCGTTCACACTCGACGATAAACCACACCACAAACTGTTGACACGACGCACAAACACTGAAGATGGCGATGGCACAGGTGAGCGATGGAGTGCGACGGTGAACACTGAACACTAAACAGTAAACACGACGGCACACACGAGACACTGATTGCGATGATCTCCGGCGCGCGGATGTCCAGGTCTGGAGTATGGTGGAGGGGTCCAGACCCCACGAACGGCCAGAAAGGAGCGTGAGGAGACGGAGTCGGGAGCGTGCCTTGGCTTGGATTGTCCGGAGATGGGGGGTCCAGGAGAGGCGATGGTCGAGGGTGACGCCAAGGTACTTAAGGGTGGGGGTGAGGGCGATAGGACGGCCATAGATGGTGAGATAGAAATCAAGGAGGCGGAAGAAAGGGGTGGTTTTGTCTACAATGATCGCCTGAGTTTTGGAGGGATTGACCTTGAGCAACCACTGGTTGCACCAAGTGGTGAACCGGTCAAGATGGGATTGGAGAAGGTGTTGGGAGCGCTGCAGGGTGGGGGCAAGGGCAAGGAAGGCGGTGTCATCGGCAAACTGGAGAAGGTGGACGGGGGCTGACGGCGGCGGCATGTCCGCCGTATATAAAAGGTACAGAAGGGGGGAGAGGACAGAGCCTTGGGGCACACCGGCGGAGGGAAAAAAGGTGTAGGAATCCGTGTTATGGATGGTGACGTAGGAAGGACGGTGGGAGAGAAAGGAGCCGATCAGACGGACGTAGTTAATGGGAAGGGCGAAGGTTTGGAGACCGGAATGCCATATGCGGTCATAAGCACGTTCGAGGCCCAGGGAGAGGAAGATTGCGGAGCGACGGGAATTAAGCTGGTCGGAAAGGAGATGAGTGAGGTGAAGGAGAAGGTCGTCGGAAGAGAAGGACGGCCGAAAGCCACACTGGGTAACGGGAAGGAGGCGGTGCTGGCGGAGATGCTGGTGGATGCGTCGGGTGAGGATGGATTCCAGGACCTTGCTGAAGACCGAGGTAAGGCTGATGGGACGGTAGGAGGAGACGGTGGACGGCGGTTTGCCAGGTTTAAGGAACATCACGATACGGGAGGTTTTCCACAGGTCGGGGTAGTAACCGGTGGACAGGACTACATTGTAGAGCCTGGCCAGGGTGGAGAGGAAAGAGACAGGAGCTTCACGAAGGTGACGGTAGGTGACACGATCGTGACCAGGAGCGGTGTTGCGTTTTGTGCGGAGTGTAGCAATGAGATCATGTGTAGTGATAGGGGCATTGAGTTCCGTGTGTGCAATGTTGTCCAAGTACTGGAAACCAGGAGCGAGGGGAGGGACAGATGTGTCAGTTCGATCGCGGACATCCGGGAAGAGGGAGTAATCGAACTGGGGATCATCGGGTATGGAAAATACATCGGAGAGGTAGGAGGCAAAGTGATTGTGGCCTTACTAAGGGTGTCAGGGGAGGGGTGATCATCATGGAGAAGAGGATAGTAGGGGGAGAGTTTAGTTCCGGTAAGGCGACGGAAGGCTGACCAGAACTTGAACGAGTTTATAGGTAGGGTAGCAGTTAAACGGGTGCATGTCTGTCGCCAGTCCCGGCGTTTCTTAGCCGCGAGCAAATTTCGAATGTGTCGCTGGAGTTGCCGTTGGCGTCGGAGTGTGTCCGGGTCATGCGTGTGGAGGAAGGCACGGTAGAGACGACGGGATTCACGGAGGAGGAGGACGGCCTGTGGGGGTAAGGTAGGACGGTGGGGGTGGATGGCGACAGTAGGGACATGGACCTCCATGGTCTCAGACAAGGTCGGCTGGAGAAAGGAGGCGGCATGGGTTACCTCGGCAGGGTGGTGGTAGGTGAAGGGGTGGCTATGGACTAGGGTTTTTTTTTCCTTTATTGTAATTTTAATCACCTCATACAGGCGGGCTGGCAGCAGCATATTACGCTGCTCTTCAGCCTTAAGTGGAACAATAACATGACATATAGGTGATACAGACAATACAGTAAAAACGGCGGGCATAAAAAGGAGATACAAAAAACAATAAACAAGAAGCCGTTCACGCTGGATGCGAAAAAACAGTAACACTTGGTGACACGGCGCACAGAACACGGATGACGGCGGCGGCACACGTGAACAGTTGAGGCGTGACGGTGACTGAATACTAAACACAAATCGAGGCACACACACGACACACAGATGGCGATGATCTCCGGCGCGCGAAAGTCCACTGAGCGTGTACGAGTCCGGGGACCTGCCAAGAGTGGAGGAGGAGGAGGAGGAGGAGGAGGGGAATGGAAGAGGGGAGAGAAGAGATGCCATGGGCAGAGGAGAGAGGGGGAGGGAGAAAGGGGGAGGGGAAGCCCGGGGGAAGAGGGGAGGAGGAAGGGGGGAGAGGAAAGAGAATGGAAGGGAAGGGAGGGAGGGAGGGTGCCTAAAGGAAAGGACACGGGAAGTGGGGCAGAGGATCAAAGTTGATAGGAGGGGTAAATGGAAGGGAGGAGGACATCATCAGGGAGGGGGAGCTGGCGGAAGCCACCTCGGGAGAGGGTAAGGAGGGTGGAGAGATGGAGACCGGGTGGGACGTGGGAATACAGGTGCGGCAGCGGGCGGGGGTGGGAGAGGATCGGGGAGACGAGCGGGTGAGGAGGATCGAGTTTACGGGAGGTGTACAGGATCCGTATCCTTTCAAGGAAAAGGAGAAGGTGGGGGAAGGGGATGAGATCGTAGAGGATCCACGTGGGGAAGGGGAGACGGATGCGATAGGCGAGGCAGAGTGCATGGCGTTCAAGGATTTGGAGGGATTTGTAAAAGGTAGGGGGGGGGGGCGGAGATCGAAGCCGGATGGGCATAATAAAGGATAGGGCGTATGAGGGATTTATAGGTGTGGAGGATGGTGGAGGGGTCCAGACCCCACGTACGGCCGGAGAGGAGCTTGAGGAGACTGAGTCGGGAGCGTGCCTTGGCTTGGATTGTCCGGAGATGGGGAGTCCAGGAGAGGCGACGGTCGAGGGTGACGCCAAGGTACTTAAGGGTGGGAGTGAGGGCGATAGGACGGCCATAGACGGTGAGATAGAAATCAAGGAGGCGGAAGGAAGGGGTGGTTTTACCTACAATGATCGCCTGGGTTTTGGAGGGATTGGACTAGGGCAGAGCGGGTCCCTATATAAGAAACCGGAGGGAGCGGCTATTGGCCGCGGTCTGCACGTGGTGTAGCGGTGGCGCCCTGGCTGCGCGAGAGCCGCTGCGCGGAATAGCCGCCCCGGAGGCGGAGCCCTCTATGGGCTGACCACGTCCATTTGTTCTGCCGCGTGTTCGACTTCCGCGGCGGAAGGTACTAGAGATAGCCCATATGCTCTTACTTTGTTCATTAAACGACTGTGGGGAAATGTATCGAACGCCTTGCGGAAGTCAAGAAACACGGCATCTACCTGGGAACCCGTGTCTATGGCCCTCTGAGTCTAGCGGACGAACAGCGCGAGTTGCGTTTCACACGACCGTCTTTTTCGAAACCCATGCTGATTCCTACAGAGTAGATTTCGAGTCTCCAGAAAAGTCATTATACTCGAACGTAATACGTGTTCCACAATTCTGCAACTGACCGACGTTAGAGCTATAGGTCTATAGTTCTGCACATGTGTTCGACGTCCCTTCTTGAAAACGGGGATGACCTGTGCCCTTTTTCAATCTTTTGGAACGCTACGCTCTTCTAGAGACCTACGGTACACCGCTGCAAGAAGGGGGGGGGGGCGAGTTCCTTCGCGTACTCTGTGTAAAATCGAACTGGTATCCCATCAGGTCCAGCGGCCGTTCCTCTTTTGAGCGATTTTAATTGTTTCTCTATCCCTCTGTCATCTATTTCGATATCTACCATTTTGTCATCTGTGCGACAATCTAGAGGAGGAACTGCAATGCAGTCTTCCTCTGTGAAAGTGTAGTTACACTCCTGGAAATGGAAAAAAGAACACATTGACACCGGTGTGTCAGACCCACCATACTTGCTCCGGACACTGCGAGAGGGCTGTACAAGAAATGATCACACGCACGGCACAGCGGACACACCAGGAACCGCGGTGTTGGCCGTCGAATGGCGCTAGCTGCGCAGCAGTTGTGCACCGCCGCCGTCAGTGTCAGCCAGTTTGCCGTGGCATACGGAGCTCCATCGCACTCTTTAACACTGGTAGCATGCCGCGACAGCGTGGACGTGAACCGTATGTGCAGTTGACGGACTTTGAGCGAGGGCGTATAGTGGGCATGCGGGAGGCCGGGTGGACGTACCGCCGAATTGCTCAACACGTGGGGCGTGAGGTCTCCACAGTACATCGATGTTGTCGCCAGTGGTCGGCGGAAGGTGCACGTGCCCGTCGACCTGGGACCGGACCGCAGCGACGCACGGATGCACGCCAAGACCGTAGGATCCTACGCAGTGCCGTAGGGGACCGCACAGCCACTTCCCAGCAAATTAGGGACACTGTTGCTCCTGGGGTATCGGCGAGGACCATTCGCAACCGTCTCCATGAAGCTGGGCTACGGTCCCGCACACCGTTAGGCCGTCTTGCGCTCACGCCCCAACATCGTGCAGCCCGCCTCCAGTGGTGTCGCGACAGGCGTGAATGGAGGGACGAATGGAGACGTGTCGTCTTCAGCGGTGAGAGTCGCTTCTGCCTTGGTGCCAATGATGGTCGTATGCGTGTTTGGCGCCGTGCAGGTGAGCGCCACAATCAGGACTGCATACGACCGAGGCACACAGGGCCAACACCCGGCATCATGGTGTGGGGAGCGATCTCCTACACTGGCCGTACACCACTGGTGATCGTCGAGGGGACACTGAATAGTGCACGGTACATCCAAACCGTCATCGAACCCATCGTTCTACCATTGCTAGACCGGCAAGGGAACTTGCTGTTCCAACAGGACAATGCACGTCCGCATGTATCCCGTGCCACCCAACGTGCTCTAGAAGGTGTAAGTCAACTACCCTGGCCAGCAAGATCTCCGGATCTGTCCCCCATTGAGCATGTTTGGGACTGGATGAAGCGTCGTCTCACGCGGTCTGCACGTCCAGCACGAACGCTGGTCCAACTGAGGCGCCAGGTGGAAATGGCATGGCAAGCCGTTCCACAGGACTACATCCAGCATCTCTACGATCGTCTCCATGGGAGAATAGCAGCCTGTATTGCTGCGAAAGGTGGATATACACTGTACTAGTGCCGACATTGTGCATGCTCTGTTGCCTGTGTCTATGTGCCTGTGGTTCTGTCAGTGTGATCATGTGATGTATCTGACCCCAGGAATGTGTCAATAAAGTTTCCCCTTCCTGGGACAATGAATTCACGGTGTTCTTATTTCAATTTCCAGGAGTGTATGTGCGCCGAAACAATATTGCTCTCCGCTTTCCACAGTAGCTGGCTGCACTTAGCGGGGAAGAATTTGTAACAGGAAGGAAACATTCACGCAGTTAGAGGGATCGACACCATGAAAGCCTAACGATAAACACAAGTGTTTTTTTTTCTGCAGATGTACACGTGACTTTTGATTTTAACTGATAATGAAAGAGGAGATAAAACCGCAAACAGTCACTGTTGTTCGTTTTTAGTAGACCTACTCCAACACACATTTCCGAGCCTACGTTCCATCCTCATATAACGTACAAGATACCCAAGTTCTTTCCCATGTTCGCCTGCTTGAGTCTCCAACTCGAAAGCGTATTACTTATTCTGTTTGCGAGCAGAGATTTCCACTCATTTTCGGGGCTAAAAGCTTCTTCATATGCAAGTGTCATATTTCACAGGATCATCAACGAGTTTACACTTTCACTTAGCCAAATGATAAAAAGGGGCATTAAAAATTGCAAAACGGTGCCTGCATGCGTATCCTTCTTCCCCTTCATTGACAGTTAGAATCAAAAGTAACCGATGAATGTGCATGCAGCAATAATGTGATTTTAACATTAAGCACTAACTTTCCTTCTTGAGATAGATATGTAGATGACATCTAAGCTAATATCTACTATTGCAATGTATGGCCGGCCGGTGTGACAGTGCGGTTCTAGGCGCTTCAGTCTGGTACCGCGTGACCGCTATGGTCGCAGGTTCGAATCCTTCCTCGGGCATGGATCTGTGTGATGTCCTTAGGTTAGTTAGGTTTAAGTAGTTCAAAGTTCTAGGGGACTGATGACCTCAGATGTGAAGTCCCATAGTGCTGAGAGCCATTTGAGACGTTCCAAAAGCACCAAAAACATGTTTACTTCACTTCACTGTGAGAGTCCGCCCAAATTTTAACTCTTTAAATAATCTTGATCTGGTGACAGACGTTTTTCCTCAGTGAGAAACGTCATTTCTCTCATGAACTGTACATAGACCACACCAGCACAAGATCCCCGGTACAAATCACAGTTCGGCCAGCCGTGTTAGACGTTTTATGCTACCTTTAAATATCTCGTGTTACCTCTCCTTGAGTCTTCAGTCTACTTCTTGTGCCAATATTTTCATCTCCAGATGTCTGCTCATCGTACACATTACAATCATTGTCTACCCTTGCAATTTTTTCCTCTACTTCAGACTAAATTTACTTATGCCTTGGTACATGCTACATTAATATCTCTACTTTTTTGTAAAATTTTTAGTAGTCTTATTTTCCTCGCCTACTGCATTCTTTTTCTCTTCGAATTTAATCTGTTTACTTCTATACTACGCTGTGCTGCAGACACATAGCTCCAGGAATATATTCTTCTACTTTGTGCCAATGACGCCGGTGGATTTCTGTTGTGAACTATTATTCCTTTTTCAGCACGAGACTTCTCATAAGATCTTCCTATGTTTTGTAAACTATTATTCAGTTTTTTTCCCATCCCACGCACAACAAATTGTGCTACTTCCGGAAATTTATTTAATTATACGAAGATATCCATTTCTCGTTGACCGTGTTTATTTCCGTGGATCCTAAAATGAAATTTAGTTTTCGGTATTACTTTTTTTAAATTGTCCTCGTAATCAGTCCTCGTAATCACTGCTTCTCATTGGTAAATTAAAGATATTGTTCACTGGAGATTATTTCCGCTTGATGAAGAAACTGGTAGAATGAATTACGTGGTATTGAAATAACTGTAGTCTCTCGAATTGCTTGAACGCAGTCATAGATATTCCTTACCAACTGATATATCCGTCGTCACGTCAATTCAGAGGTAGGCCTACTCCTGCAGCTATCAACGGATTCCAGTACTATATACTTTTAGTTTTTCCTCTTTCGGTAATTTGTTAGGTGTTAAAACTCCATGACATTCGTAATGACAATATGGCTCTGAGCACTA
This sequence comes from Schistocerca cancellata, assembly GCF_023864275.1. Taxonomy (NCBI): domain Eukaryota; kingdom Metazoa; phylum Arthropoda; class Insecta; order Orthoptera; family Acrididae; genus Schistocerca; species Schistocerca cancellata. The sequence continues at coordinate 676,360,614 of NC_064631.1, forward strand.
TGCGAATCAACTTCTGAGGTCATCAGTCGCCTAGAACTTAGAACTAATTAAACCTAACTAACCTAAGGACATCACACACATCCATGCCCGAGGCAGGATTCGAACCTGCGACCGTAGCGGTCACGCGGTTCCAGACTGAAGCGCCTTTAACGGCACGGCCACACTGGCCGGCTTCGTAATGACATTAAGTGTCCATAAATAATTCTCTTTTCCAATACATAAGATTGTAAATATCAATCAATGAAACTTCCTGGCAGATTAAAACTGTGCGCCCGACCGAGACTCGAACTCGGGACCTTTGCCTTTCGCGGGCAAGTGCTCTACCAACTGAGATACCGAAGCACGACTCACGCCCGGTACTCACAGCTTTACTTCTGCCAGTACCTCGTCTCCTACCTTCCAAACTTTACAGAAGCTCTCCTGCGAACCTTGCAGAACTAGCACTCCTGAAAGAAAGGATATTGCGGAGACATGGCTTAGCCACAGCCTGGGGGATGTTTCCAGAATGAGATTTTCACTCTGCAGCGGAGTGTGCGCTGATATGAAACTTCCTGGCAGATTAAAACTGTGTGCCCGACCGAGACTCGAACTCGGGACCTTTGCCTTTCGCGGGCAAGTGCTCTACCAACTGAGCTACCGAAGCACGACTCACGCCCGGTCCTCACAGCTTTACTTCTGCCAGTACCTCGTCTCCTACCTTCCAAACTTTACAGAAGCTCAGCCACAGCCTGGGGGATGTTTCCAGAATGAGATTTTCACTCTGCAGCGGAGTGTGCGCTGATATGAAACTTCCTGGCAGATTAAAACTGTGTGCCCGACCGAGACTCGAACTCGGGACCTTTGCCTTTCGCGGGCAAGTGCTCTACCAACTGAGCTACCAAAGCACGACTCACGCGCGGTACTCACAGCTTTACTTCTGCCAGTACCTCGTCTCCTACCTTCCAAACTTTACAGAAGCTCTCCTGCGAACCTTGCAGAACTAGCACTCCTGAAAGAAAGGATATTGCAGAGACATGGCTTAGCCACAGCCTGGGGGATGTTTCCAGAATGAGATTTTCACTCTGCAGCGGAGTGTGCGCTGATATGAAACTTCCTGGCAGATTAAAACTGTGTGCCCGACCGAGACTCGAACTCGGGACCTTTGCCTTTCGCGGGCAAGTGCTCTACCAGCTGTGAGTACCGGGCGTGAGTCGTGCTTCGGTAGCTCAGTTGGTAGAGCACTTGCCCGCGAAAGGCAAAGGTCCCGAGTTCGAGTCTCGGTCGGGCACACAGTTTTAATCTGCCAGGAAGTTTCATATCAGCGCACACTCCGCTGCAGAGTGAAAATCTCATTCTGGATCAATCAATGAACTTTTTTCTCTCAATACGTTCATAGTCTTCATTTACCGACTTCAACGACATGCGTATGTACAACCCGTAACAAGCAGTATGTGTTCTCCCCGGAGTTACTAAAAGGGAACGGAACAAACAATAACCCGACGTACAATATGTTACAATATTCTCTTTTTTCTTGGTATTACAACTGCAAATAATGCAAAGTGGTCTCTTCCGATTAGAATACAATGAACGCAGATGGTTTGCAACATCGAATGGCGAAATCTTCTTGCATCCTCTGGTACTGTGAAGAAATTTTCGTCGGAATGTTGTGTTGCTCGTGCGCTCATGATACAAAACGAAATTCACCTTCATTAAGTATTGGTTAAAAATAGAAAAGAATCATACAAAATTAATTACAGCACTTTAGTACATTTTACCCGTGACCGCTTACGCGAGAACAACAATGACCTGAAAATCTCGATATTTCATACGTTTCGAAGTCTGACGTACTTTTAACCACGAAGGATAAGTCTTCCTTTGGAAAGGCCTTTTTTCTTTTTCTTTTTACTTGGTGAAATTTTACAATGATGATAAACTGCAATCTTGTTTGTGTCTTTCGCTATTTTCCTCATTAATCACCACCACTTCCATCTTTTTTTTTTTTTAATATTATAGGTCGTTCTTCGGTCTATACGTATCCACATTCCCCTCATACATGCAACGTTTTCAGTTTCGAGACGGAAATGCTTTAACTAGGTCCACATATTTTATGAAAGTATCCAAGATTTTCTCAATTCTCCCTGCAGTTAGGATGCGCAGTGGTGTTATATTCTGCTTTGGCTTATTTAATAAAGTCGAAGTAACCGTATTCCAAGACAGCTAATTTGTCGTTCTTTTGTTCTTTAATTATTGTAGCTAGAAATTTAATAGCAAAAAATATCAGAGTGCCATAAGAGTTCGAATAAATCAACTAACTTTTCCATCTAAATTTATGTGTAAACCGTTCAAGACAGTTTGTTACAGGATGACTGAATTTAATTGTAGTCACAGAAACACTGCGCATACATTTTCCGAACATCAGACTGAAGCTCCTGCTAGAGAAATAGTCAAAAAAATTTTTTGGTGTTGTGACAGAACATGGTCACCTTAAGATTCTTTAGACTGGTTACATGATAGGCATCCATCTTATATGAATGACGCTCTGAAAAGGTCATTACGAAATTGCGTCTGGGGAATTTTTTGCGTAATCAGAAAGAATTTCAGCATCAATGTATAACTGTAAACGAAACGTTATACGTAGTTACACATCTGAAATAATACTGAACAGAGAATAGTAGGCCTATTGTAGTTAAGACTAATACGTACCAAAAAATAGCGAAAATTATTTTTTAGTCGGGAAAAGCAGATAGCGAATTTTGTGACTCATAGATGGGTCGAATTTTGTAACTCTGTTATCTTGTAGAATTCTGTAAACGTTTTATTATTCCGTACAAACTGATAAATGGAATTATAAATGCCAGTTTTGTATAGGGGCGATGAAAACTTGCATTTGTGAACTGGCGAAGTTATTTGAGAAAGCCTTCTGTGAAACAGATGAAATTTTCTCCATGAAAGGTTGATGTCTGACTTTCTTTTTGGACGGTGGAGATTTTGTGTGTGGAGAAAGTTGAAGCAGTTTACGACGAAAGGACGGCTGTAACTACTTAAATTACTGTCAGATTCGGAAGAATCCATGTTGTGAAATACGGCGAAGTAATGTGCAAGTAAGTACAAATGATTACCAACTAGAAATCAACACATTAATCCGAGAAGAGAACATATACAGGGTGGTCCATTGATCGTGACCGGGCCAAATATCTCACGAAATAAGTATCAAACGAAAAAACTACAAAGACCGGAACTTGTCTAGCTTGAAGGGGGAAACCAGATGGCGCTATTCACATTTCATTCATATTTCTTTACGTACTACACGAATATGTAATAAAAAATGGGGGTTCCTATTTTAAAAAAACGCAGTTGATACCCGTTTGACCTACGGCAGCGCCATCTAGCGGGCCAACCACAGCGCCATCTAGTTTCCCCTTCAAGCTAGATGAGTTTCCTTCTTTGTAGTTTTTTCGTTTGATACTTATTTCGCGAGATATTTGGCCCGATCACTATCAATGGACCACCCTGTATATTAGACACAAGTAATGAGCAATTTTATTTGACAGTTATTTATTGCAGGGGAGAAGTTGTGTGATGTAGTATCAGTGCTTTCTCGAGGCAGTAAAGTCGGCAGCGTCAGATAATTACAGACGGCGCACAGCTTCGTGAGCCCACCTCCTCCTGTTCCTCCAACATCTCCGCATCCTTTACATTGTCCGCAGGTTTGATCCCCCCCACCCTCTGGTTTACTCCTTCCTCTCCACCCCCCGCCCGTTGCCGCGCCTCTATCGCTGTATCCCTCCCTCTCTCCACCTCCACACCCTCCATCTCCTTCCTCAGGGCAATTTCCAACGCCTCCCCCTCCCGGATGACGAACTTCGCCGTGATACCTACCCTTCCTTCCCCCCCCCTCCCCAGGGCCCCCTTTTTTCCTCTTCCCTCCTTCTCCCAGAGCGGATTTTCCTCCTTCCCCCCCCTCCCCTGAGACCCTGCACCCCATACTTGCCTCTTTCCTTCCCACGTCCCTCCCTACCTGGCCCTCTTCAGCGCGCCCCCCGCTCATCTCCCCCATCTCTTCCCCTCCCACCCTTCTTCCAGTCTCCCTCATCTCCTTGCGCCTGGCAGATCCTCTGTTTTGACCATTGCCAGTGTGCCACATCAGTGTTGTGTTTAGTGCTGTTTCTCCTGTGCATCAAGAGGTGTGATTTTAATTGTGTACTGCCTTGAGGTTCGCCGTCAGTGTTTGTTAAGTGCTACACTACCTGTCGATACCTTTTATGCTCCAGTCATACTGTGCCTTGTGTTCTTTTAATTGTCGCAGTGTGTGGCTTTTTGTGTGTGCTACTTTTAAACAGTTTTAACAGTTTTTTATCTCCATGTTACGGTCACCCCGTTTTTTTTGTCTCTTGCCTTCCATGATGTTCCCCCTTTTTTATATCTATGTTCACCATATTCTCTCCTTTGTTCTTTTTAAATGTCTTCTATTGTTTGTTCTATGTCTTTCGGCTGAAGAGCAGCGCATATGCTGCTGCCAGCCCGCCCTGATGGGGAATTGAAATACAATAAAGAAAGAAAAAAAAAGCTTCGTGAGTCAGTCAAATAATTACATTTTATCTCTGATGTTATGAGCCGATACTGCTGCGAGACTTTGACATCTTCAAATCATTTGATACGGGAACCCTTCTTGTGGGTGGAAAGGCCGGATTTTTTAAGTAATTTAAAAAATCGCAGAGCCGCTTCATAGGTGTCATATCACATAGAGTACATATCATCGCATCCACATAAGCACTGTCCACCAGTCACATTAATGAGACCACCTGGCAAAAGCCCGAGTAGCCACCTTCTGCAGCGTGGACTGCCGTGAGATGTGCAGCAACAGAGTCAGTGCGGCTCTGGAGAGCACAGACAGCGGTGTGGTGCTTTGCAACTCACATGCCGCGACCGCTGCGCTGGGTTTCTCGGTTGAGGATCCATGACGCGATCAGCCCGATTCTTGATCAGGTGTAAATCCTGGAAGTTTGGCGGCCAGTGGAGTACGGCAAACTCATCCTGGTGCTCTTAGAACCACGCACGTACTGTACACTGCGAGCTGTGTGACACGTTGCATTGTCCTGCTGGTATATGCCGTCGTGCCGAGGGAAAAGCAAACAGCGTTTAGGGGTGGACAGGGTCCCCCAGGATAGATGCATACTTGTGTTGACCCACTGTGCCTTCCAGAATGAAGAGATCACCCAGGCAGTGCCACAGAAACAGGTCCCGTACCGTAAAGCTTACTCCTCCAGCCATCACCCTTCTGACAATCCAACGGCCATCTGTCCGAAGGAGCATAAAACGTGATTCATCTGAAAAGAACACCTGTCGGACCTCAGTGGGCGCCTAGTTGCGGTACTGGCACGCACATTCCAGCCTTCGACGCCGATGAACTGAAGTCAGCATGCGTGCATCAAGCACGCGTCTGCTGCGGAGGTCCGTACGCAGTAATGCCCGCTGATGAGACGCTGCTGGTAGCCCATTGTTTCTTCTGGGCGGTCACTTGCTCGGTCGTCGCACGTCTATTTGCCCGTACACATTGAAAGGTCCGCTAAAACCTCTGGGCAGAACAGGTGATTAGGATTGTGGAAAGGGCCAAATAAGTTGTCGGTCAGTTTCACTTCACAATGGTAATTTATTGTAACTTAATAACACCTTTAAACCAAAACGGCACATAGCCGAACCTTAACAACTACGAGTTTCAAAATCCAGTTCTTTCACGGCTGAAGGCGTCCAAACAAGAAATCTTAAAAAGCAACAAGATAAATTTCAAGTGACTGAAGACATGCAGTTAAAATTAAAAATAAAATAATTATATATATATATATATATATATATATATATATATATATATATATATTATCCCAGCTAGGCGCAAAGCCTCAAGGCAAAAGTGGATAGAACAACGATATATAAGGTGCAATACAAACGGCTAAAGGCTACAACCAATTTTCAATATTTTAAGATATATTACCATAATATTTTAAGGCAGAAGGCCGCAATGTTTTCGCTTAAGGGGAAATTTTGAGAATAAGGCTTCATGCGGCTGAAGGCCCACAGTTTATTTCCCAAAAATTCAAAAATACCTTAACGTTTGCCGGCCGGTGTGGCCGTGCGGTTCTAGGCGCTTCAGTCTGGAACCGCGTGACCGCTGCGGTCGCAGGTTCGAATCCTGCCTCGGGCATGGATGTGTGTGAAGTCCTTAGGTTAGTTATTTTTAAGTAGTTCTAAGTTCCAGGGGACTGATGACCACAGATGTTAAGTCCCATAGTGCTCAGAGACAATTTGAACCTTAACGTTAAAGTTTTCAATGGCCGAACGCCCACTAAATGAAAAAGCAACGCAACGACAATAACTAAATTTAAGAATAATGTTTTAAGCGGCTGAAGGCCCACAGTTGATTTACATAAAACACAATAAAAAAAATTTTCTTTTAAAGCATTGGCTATAATAGAGTACCAACAGACCATTAAACACCCATGAAAAGGGCAGTATAGACAACGGCACACAGGCGTCTCCAGGGAGGGGGTGGGCCTGCCCTAGAAACATTAACATTCACTTAGGTGAGATTGGTGGTGGGCCGAACCACACTTGATCCGTCGGTAACCCAACCAAGAGACAGTCACGGACCGACCGACCACACGACTTGCTAGCCACCAATCGGTACATAAAAACTCAAAGACCAAACTGTTATGGGCGCGATTATATACGAGGAAATATGTATTAAACTGTCAAAAGTACACACCATGTTGGACAGCGACAACAGGTGAGGAAAGGACGCTGCCTGAAATTACGTTAGTGGCCAAGGCAGGTAACCGGAACACTAACGGCCACAAGGCAGAAAATTCCGCGTACACTTGAATTGAAACAAGGTAATATAGTTAACTTCACCAAAAGGGAACACTGCCTGAATCTACGTCAGTGGCCTGGGCAAGTAACCAGAACACTAACGGTCACAAGGCAGAAAATTCCGCTGGTGCACTTGAATTGTAATGAACCAATATAGTTAATTCCACCGCAAGGCGGCTCAATTTCATCACTACAAACACTCGGTGTTGCGCACAGGAAAGGCTCCCCAACAGCGAACCACCGAAACGAACGACACAACATGAACGGACGTGGCTTTGGTACTTGAAACGACTATTCAACTTTGACGTCCTGGGTCGGTGAACCACAAAGATCGTAGCTATCGGACAGCTCCACACACATTCCGACACTGCGCAGGGACCGCCAGCGGACCCAACCGACTGCACCGCGCGGAGATAACTTCCCTGGTCCGCAGCAGCCGACCGACTCCTCTCAGAATGCCGACAACATTTAAAATAGTCGTCAGTGGAAATAACGCCAACTACACACATGTAACCTGACAAACACTTGCACGAAGACCTGAATGATACCCTACAGTAACTAAGCACGAACGAAGACAAATCGGGAGCTGTGGAACAGACACACAGCCCACACATGAACGATCGGCGAGCGAAAACGCGTCGTCCGGTAGGACGACCGACCGACGACCCACCAAGACCGTGGCCCGGCTCAAGTGATGCGTGGCGGCAATGGTCGGGCAAGCCATATCGACGCAGACCTCACTGCTCCAACCCGACTGGACTAGTGCCGCATTGCAACTCCCCAACTGGCAGGTCCGGACTGCGCTCCAGACGCGTTCCAACTGACTAGCAGACCCAAACTAGTGAGCCGAACTCGCTTACGACAGACAACGACTGGGAAGTAATAGCAGTCGAGCAAAGATACTACGAGAGGGGATATAGTGATACGCGCTGCTAGCGCCGCACACGGTCATGCAAAGCAGAAACTCAGTGACAGTAGTAATTTAAATCAATGCAGTGAGGTGGAAGTAATTTAAAAACAGGGTGTAAAATACATGATGGTGGGAAGATGAGCCACACACGGCTCACACAACTCCACCCCTGTCAAATATGGTCGGTGGTGCAGCTCACTTTGAAACGTCCCCTTAGAACAATTTATACAAGACTGTGCTTAAACTGACACACAATATTTTTAGCGCAACGCAATCTGACTTTCAAAAATCCCTGCAAAAGAATGGCCCTGACTAACATTAATTTATACCTTTCACAAATCACTTACCTCACCAAAATTCTCCGTTACTCGAACTACTGCAATACAGCGAGCGCCACTACTGCCAGCTAAATAAAAGATTCAAACTACGGAAGGCACTAACTACTGAGAGGCATAGTTAGCAAATGAAAGATATTAATAGAGAACAAACAATGTATTTACCTTAATAGTCCTAATATATATATAGCAGTTCATGACAAATTACAAAACTCTGCCATCTCTCTCCCCACATCCACCACTGCTGGCGGCTCACCTCCAACTGCGCAACGCTACGCGCTGTTCACATCCAGCTGCCGCTGCCCAACACTACAATGGCAGACAACAATGCAAACTAGCCACAGACTGCACACAGCACAGCCAGTGATTTTCATACAGAGCGCTACGTAACGTTGCCAATAAGAAAATATAAACAGCCTACTTACATAAAGAAAACATAAACAGCCTACTTACATAGCCCCCACGCTCCCCACAAAAAATTTTACAAATTTTTTTGGACAGTGGCCAATACAGATTTGAAAAATTTTTTCATAATTACAATAACCAAGAAATCAAATGCACACACTTATTTATACAATGTTGGTCAAAAGCTAAAATTTTCTCACAGTCCATAAAGACAGTCCAGATTGTTCATCACAGTAAAATTTCAGTGTTTTTTTTTTTTCAAAGTCTGAGCAGTATAAGACAATGCACACGAAAGTAGTGGATTTCCATGCAGTCTTGAAGAAGTAGTGTTGTCCTTCCAACTGAAAGACAGTGCTGACTCTTGACATGCTGACAGGTAATGGGCCACAACAGAACAAACCCACAGCAGAGTCAGTCGAAGTTGATGAATGTTGGTAGGTAGGTCATCACAGAGCAGACCCACTGTAGTCCTGGTAGAGAATATGGTATTGGTGGGCCACCAGAGGCGCAGACCCACTGCAGTCCTTGTAGAAATAATGGTATTGGTGGGCCATCAAAGATGCAGACCCACTGTAGTCCTTGTAGAGATAATGGTATTGGTGGGTCATCAAAGGTGTAGACCCACTGTAGTCCTTGTAGAGATGATGGTCACCAGCCATCTGTTGCAACTGTGCAGGTGCACAATCACCATTGAAGAGTCTTGCAGATAATAGAGCAAGTCCATAACCACCACTTGTGCACTCACAAAGTTTTTGGAATTTTCCTTAGAACCAGCAATGCTGTTATCCAGTCCCTTGCTGAATTATTAACACACGTGCAAACACTAACAGTCACAACATCTCACATTTTGTGCATTACTGTGACCAACAGAAATGTGTGCAGTGAAATGAATGCTTACAAGTTACTTAATTTGATTAACTGGTGTCAATTACAATATTATAACATAAGAATACAATTACAAAGGTACAAAATACATCATTAAAAACATAACAATACAGATAACATTTGTAGTACAGGCTTTACAACAGAATAGAAATAAACATATACATCATTGTTACAGGAATTATGACATGAGTACATACATAAAAGATCAGAACAATTTTTGAAACATCAACTATACACATGAGCATTAAAACAAAACAGAATAAATAATGTCTAAGCATCTTTACAAGGCAAATAACATATTATTAATGCCAATTATATTTGAGGATAACAGTATTCCTCATTATAGTGAATATAGCTTAGTATTAGAAGAAGAAAAAATTCTATGAAACTACACAGAGACAGGAAGAAAACGACTACACAAGGGTACACAAACACATAGTGGGATAACACAAAAGGAAAGGACAGGGTTTGTTTTCAGTGTAACATTTGGTACTGCAGTCCACCCCAAAACTTCATTCCATATATCTTTCCTCTTATTTCATCCTTTGTTTCCACCAAAAACATTCTATCTAAGCATGCTTTCTGTATTTATATGTTCACACATTTCTTACCTCATCATTTATTTCCAAGAAAATCCTACCTAAACCTGTTTTCTGTACTTTTTTTCGTATAACTTCTCAATGCATTTCTTCCAATTCATTGCAACTCATTCTCTTATATAGTCTACCCCCTCTTAAGCTAACTTAAATCTACTGAGCTCAGACGCTAAACTAAGGGACGAGGCAATGCAGCAGCACAAAACAATTAACACAAACATCAATAAAAAAATGCAGATTTGCGAAGCAAGTAGCATTATAGAAATTAGCAAAGCAATTGCAATAATTCAACTAATATAAGGCAATGTGCAGCAAACAAGAAAAATAAATTAGTAGCAAACTGGCTTAATAGCGTAATACAAAGTCAAATTCAGTAACACTATGCCTGGCAAACAGCAGCACCAAATAACAAAACTTATATCTAAACATGACATAGCTCAAGCAGAAAAAATATTACACTAAAATGGCCATGTCTAATACCTATGTCACATCTTAACACTAGAGTGATGCATCACGAGAACTTACACTAGCAGATAAGTTACCAAATCGTAAAGAAATTATTTATGCAATTCCTGTGAAGGGAAATGTCTATTTATGTGCCCTCGTTTTCTTGGAAGTAAATCATAAATTTCTTATTGACTGGATCTGTAGGCATAAAATAACTATATTAGTACACACTGCATGGGGGCTAAATTAAAATTAAATATGAATGCAAATATTTTTAGTAGCTGTATGTCCGATTACGCAAGTCTCGTAATTGGCTGGCCCTGACAACTAATTGTTACGCTATCTGACTGCATAGAATGACAACAAAGAATGTAACAAAATTTCTGTTAACACAATTAACTAATTAAGTCCCCAGCAACTATAAAATCTACGAATCCAACAAAGCACAAGTGTAGCTGTTCTGTATGTGGTAGTATGACTCAACGCACATCTGGCACGGTTCTTCTTCAACAAGACAAGAATTTTTAAATATCATTTATACTGACGTGATAAAAGAAAATTAGAAATACTGTAATTGTGCAAGAAACCCAGAATTACACTCTAATACAAGAACACAAGCCAGATGCTTTGTTGACTGAACCTGTAATGGCACATTATTCAGGACACACAAATAAATAGACAACATAATATTTATTACCTTCATATATATTGATGAAAAGCACTCTGACCATTACAATATCTCCATTGGAATAACATCTGCTATCTCTCCCATCACATAGCTGCATAAAACATCGAACAAACACTCACTACTACCCCATCTCATTCCAACTTCAGCTACAAGCAGTGTCCACCACAACTTCTCGGCAAGAACTGTCTGCCGCTACGTCTCAATAATCACTGCCAGTGGAGGCGGCGGAACAATACTCTCTGGCGCGATTTTTGGCGCTGTGGCTCAGTGTAGCCACCTTTCAATACATTAAATTTTATTTTAACCAATGCAGCAGTGCAGCTAGAAACTAGATATTAAAGAAAATGAGCAAATATGTACAAAGTAAAGCATAAGAACATCATTCAGTAGTCATGAGGTATTTCATAAGTTAGTAGAAAAATCTCTCAACCAGAGAGACAGTAGTATTAATCAGGTGTATAGACATAAAAATATTTCTCGTCATTTCATTAGGCATTTCAGTAAATATCATAAATTAAGAGCTCCACAGTGTAATCATATGTTTTCAAGTTCGACCATGTCGTTTTTGCGATGCTTTCTACAAAGGAATGTCAACAGCGAGGTTAATGGCCTCTTTTTTTCTCCACCTAATGGCTTTCTTTTGTCAGACGACTACCTCTCAGCTGGGTGCCCACGACGCATTACGTGCAGGTGGTCACTTAACTTTCTTACGGAAATATTTACTACAGCAGTTTCCACTACAGTGACAGTCTCATATAAAAATATTTCACAGGTCAAGAATTTGCGTTACAAATCTGTAGAAACAAAATGCTATTGATATAACAATGTCCAAAAAACTTTCGTTGGCATTGTAACACATTCACACATTTACATACACATTTCATAACTCTTAAAGTACGATTCTTGGTTTCCAACATCCTTATTCACAAACCAGAGTCCCTAACCACTACTCATTATTCCTTACCTTATTCGTCGACACTCTTCAATATTTCATCATTATAAATATGAAGCATAATCAAATAACTCATATAGCCTCAGCCTATTAATCATAAACATACCTCAGCAGCATAATACACATCGTTGTCGTAATAATAACATCATAACACCTCAGTCAAATCTCAAAAACGTCGTAGATTTCTGCAATAATTTCAAAACCTAAAGAAAATTCTCTGCCCATGTCAAAAGTGTCATCTACCTCAAACGTTCTTTAAAAATCATGATCCCATACCAAATACATCATTCAAAGCTCTCATAGTATCACAATGGTTCCAAAAAAATATGAACAGTGCACAAAGTACAGACAAAATACAATTTCGTAAGTGTGAAGTAATCCAACTCTGTAATTGCGTAAACATGTGTCACTGATGTAGTAAAAAGATGTTTGTTTCTCTGTTAAATGATCAGATAGCTGTGTAATTTATGTGTTAGAGAAATATGGTACCAATGTGTTAAATTGTATAAGCAAATACCATATTAGCTAGGGCTCCTTGTGCTTGCCAAACACATGATACACAAAGTAAGCGTGTACCCCCCTGAGGATTATTGTAATTATACCCTCAGGTATTACAGATTACAGCAATGGAATGAAATATATCACGGAAAGCTTTCTTTGTAATTCAAAAATCTTTAAAAATAAATGTTTTAAGTACAAAATTAATCACTCAAATACGTGTTCTGTAGCGCTAAATGTGCGTCTTGCTGTAAGATAATCTCTGTGGAAGTGTCGTAGTTATTGTCCTCCGAAAGCTAAGTTCTGCAGAAGTCAATGTACTTACTTCACGATAAACAAAAGTGAAATGCTTTGCATATAGATATCTTACTTATTACGCTTATTGCCGTGATGAAGAAAGTACTGTGCTGTAACGTATTGTTGTGCTACGGAAAAGGCTGTCTCATTGTAGCTGTACCACAAAAGTTACTATTAAACATGTTTTACTTTCCAGAAGAATTCAGAAAAACTGTGCAGATATGAAACAGAAACACCGCAAAATCAACATTGTAAATTGTCACTCATTAGTAGCGTCGTGATAAAATCGTGTAGCTGTCACATTAACTAACCACTGTGTCATCTGTTCGCAATAACAATGCATTCGTAATTTCTGTTTGAATAAGTTCTCTTGGTTCTTGACTGGATATTTAACTTTAAACATTGTTGCATGGTAACAGTTTCTAAAGCATACTAGTAACGTGAAGTGAAACGTTTTATGGCAAAGACTAAATTAAAAAACAGTTTATCTCTCAATAAACGGTTTTACATGTGAGATGTGGTGTAAACCTTTACTCTTCCTAGTACGCAGAGGTTCAACTTTAACGCAATTAACATGTGGTATACGTCAGTAAAGAATACTGGAATTTTGCTCAAGGTTAGCGTCAATGTTATTTTTCTCTGAGCCAGCCGGCGCACGCGGCAGCCTGCGGTGTGAATCATTGTCTGTTCCTTTGTTGGCGCGCGTCGTTATTGGGATTTGGAGACCTAACTTCTACAAATTCGCCTTGCCGAGAGGGCTCTGCTCTGTTTAAATCCTGCCAGTTCTGATGCAATTCAGGTCTGTCGTTACGATCATATCGTCTGTCGTCATGTCGGCAGATTCCATAGTTTCTTTCTTGTCGGTCACGTGGTGGAGAATTTCTCCCTGAATCGTAATTGCGCGCGGGACCGTTGCGTCTGAAGTTATTCTGTCTCCCGTGATAATAATAGTTCTGGTTGTCAAATTGTCTGTTTCTATGATTGTCTCTGTCATATTCATTACTACGGAAATGCGATCTTTCTCTGTAACTATTACTCTGCCAGTGGTTGTCATACGGGTGGTGTCTCTTTTGGTCACGATTTACGTTGTAAGAATAGAATTGTCGTGTCCAGTTATTGTTTCTATTGTCACGGAATTGTGACGGATGTGACCTGTAGTGATTGTTTTCCTGTTTTCGCATCCCGCGACTATCTGTGTCAATTTCTAGTTCTTGTAAGAGTCCCTGAAAAGCTTCAATGTCGTCTTTGCAACGTCCTGCTAAAATAATATGTCTCAAATGTTCAGGCAGTTTGATTAAGCAAATGCGGATGAGTTCTGAGGGGCTGTATGGGTTTGACAGGTACTGATTCTTGTGCAACATGTCTTCAAAATATTTCACAAGACTGGAAAATTCAGATTGTTCGAAATGTTTCATCATTATGATGTCGCTTCCCACGCCCGGGTTCCCGGGTTCGATTCCCGGCGGGGTCAGGGATTTTCTCTGCCTCGTGATGGCTGGGTGTTGTGTGCTGTCCTTAGGTTAGTTAGGTTTAAGTAGTTCTAAGTTCTAGGGGACTTATGACCACAGCAGTTGAGTCCCATAGTGCTCAGAGCCATTTGAACCATTTGAGCCATCATTATGATGCCATGTTTTACTCGGTCTTGTGTAGCTTGAGACCAATACGCTGAGAGGAAGGAATGATAAAATTCTCCTTCACTGTGACAATCGTGAATGACCGATCGCATTCTTACAGCTGGTTCATTCTATAAGTAGCCACACATAAATTCTAATCTGTGCTCTAATGACCAGTTGGGAGGGAAACAATGAGAGAATTGATGGAGCCACGCTTGTGGATGAATGTCGTTGGCAGAATTCTTAAACGTTTTGAATTTACGTGTAGTAATGAACAACTTATAGTCAAAATCATCGTGTCGGCGAGTAGCATATCGGTCATTGTTACGTCGTGTCGGCGGTTCCATCTCAAAATTCGGTGCACCTTGCCAATTTCTTTCATAATTACCGAAATGCCCTGTGTTATTATTTTGTGGCTTTTCCGTATTTCTAAGTTCCTCTTCCCATGTTGGAGCGCGAGTGTCCTCTGAAATATGTAATTCTTGTGTTACCTGCGTCAACTGATCTTGTACTTCCCGGATTTCTCTTTTGTACTGTGTATTGATTTGATTTTGATTTTGTTTGAATTTTCTTATTTGTTCATACTCTTCTGTGTCAGTGAAGGCTACAGGTCTTGTGTCATTCAGATCATCATCTACCTTTGTAGATAAGTTAGTGACCTGATCCGAAAGTTCGGCTACTTTCTCCGATTGTGTGTACTTATTTCCTCCATGTGTCTTTCTGAATCAATTTTCAGGGTATCTACTGTGTCCTTTAAATTTTCCTGAGTTTTTGCAAGTTGTGTAACCGAATCGGTAGATGCAACTGAGTCAATTTTAGCTTGCAAGGTCTCATGATTTTCATGAACAATAGTTTGCAGTTTTTTTAGGGCTGCTTCGTGATTCTGTAATGCATTTTCATGACGCGAAAAAATAGGTTGGAAATGCTCACAAATTTGTGTTTTTACGTCATTACAGACCTTTTGACATTTCGATTCGATGTTATGTAACTCAGTAGTTAAATCTTCACGTGTTTGTTCAAGTGTGGTGTCTAACTTTTGAAGATTTTGTTCCATTGTGTCTAACTTTTTAAGATTTTGTTCCACTGTGTCTAACTTTTTAAGATTTTGTTCCACTGTGTCTAACTGTTGCTGTGTTTGTCTCTGGTATTGTTCCATTGTGTCTAACTTTTGAAGCTTTTGTCCCATTTGTTGCATTAATTGTAATAACAATGCATTAGTGTCTGGAATCTGTTCCTCTACGCTTTTCGGCAGCGCATTTGCACCAGCATCATTCACATTTTGACAAGCAGAAAATGTGTCTTGACTCATTTGAGAAAACGGTGAGGACCCAAAACCTAAGTCTACAGTATTTGCAATATTGTGTTCTGTCATTTCGGATTCCTGAGGGGAGCTGTTGCCGACCGATCGATCGATAATGCTTCCCTGTTCACTAATTGTTTCACTGTCTACACCATTGTTTGCAGCCCACTCCATTTCCCTATGTACAATTACCAAATTACTACTTTCAACATTAGTTAATTCATTACTCGGTGGCGCTAACACACTGCTTTCGTCTTCACTGTCATTTCTCAGTTTACTTTGGAGCCTAGTATTACGTTTTTCACACGCCATTATTGTCACAATATTTCACACGACAACACAAAAAAAACACAATTTGAAGAGCAAAAATAAGAGAACACATTAACATAGAACTGAAAATAATATCTAGTTAATTGCAAGTGCAGCTGCGAAATACTTGGTGCAAATCTACATGCATGCCACAACTGTTTTACTGTGCAACAATGAAAAACCACAACTACCAAGGAAATTCTCTCTATAATTACGCGCTAGCAATAAACAAAAGCTACACTAAATACACAAACTACAAGAAAAAAATCAGAAGATTCCAGTGAGGTATCCTAGGCTAAGGGTCGACATGTGAAACGTCCCCTTAGAACAATCTATACAAGACTGTGCTTAAACTGACACACAATATTTTTAGCGCAACGCAATCTGACTTTCAAAAATCCCTGCAAAAGAATGGCCCTGACTAACATTAATTTATACCTTTCACAAATCACTTACCTCACCAAAAATCTCCGTTACTCGAACTACTGCAATACAGCGAGCGCCACTACTGCCAGCTAAATAAAAGATTTAAACTACGGAAGGCACTAACTACTGATAGGCATAGTTAGCAAATGAAAGATATTAATAGAGAACAAACAATGTATTTACCTTAATAGTCATAATATACACTCCTGGAAATGGAAAAAAGAACACATTGACACCGGTGTGTCAGACCCACCATACTTGCTCCGGACACTGCGAGAGGGCTGTACAAGCAATGATCACACGCACGGCACAGCGGACACACCAGGAACCGCGGTGTTGGCCGTCGAATGGCGCTAGCTGCGCAGCATTTGTGCGCCGCCGCCGTCAGTGTCAGCCAGTTTGCCGTGGCATACGGAGCTCCATCGCAGTCTTTAACACTGGTAGCATGCCGCGACAGCGTGGACGTGAACCGTATGTGCAGTTGACGGACTTTGAGCGAGGGCGTATAGTGGGCATGCGGGAGGCCGGGTGGACGTACCGCCGAATTGCTCAACACGTGGGGCGTGAGGTCTCCACAGTACATCGATGTTGTCGCCAGTGGTCGGCGGAAGGTGCACGTGCCCGTCGACCTGGACCGGACCGCAGCGACGCACGGATGCACGCCAAGACCGTAGGATCCTATGCAGTGCCATAGGGGACCGCACAGCCACTTCCCAGCAAATTAGGGACACTGTTGCTCCTGGGGTATCGGCGAGGACCATTCGCAACCGTCTCCATGAAGCTGGGCTACGGTCCCGCACACCGTTAGGCCGTCTTCCGCTCACGCCCCAACATCGTGCAGCCCGCCTCCGGTGGTGTCGCGACAGGCGTGAATGGAGGGACGAATGGAGACGTGTCGTCTTCAGCGATGAGAGTCGCTTCTGCCTTGGTGCCAATGATGGTCGTATGCGTGTTTGGCGCCGTGCAGGTGAGCGCCACAATCAGGACTGCATACGACCGAGGCACACAGGGCCAACACCCGGCATCATGGTGTGGGGAGCGATCTCCTACACTGGCCGTACACCACTGGTGATCGTCGAGGGGACACTGAATAGTGCACGGTACATCCAAACCGTCATCGAACCCATCGTTCTACCATTCCTAGACCGGCAAGGGAACTTGCTGTTCCAACAGGACAATGCACGTCCGCATGTATCCCGTGCCACCCAACGTGCTCTAGAAGGTGTAAGTCAACTACCCTGGCCAGCAAGATCTCCGGATCTGTCCCCCATTGAGCATGTTTGGGACTGGATGAAGCGTCGTCTCACGCGGTCTGCACGTCCAGCACGAACGCTGGTCCAACTGAGGCGCCAGGTGGAAATGGCATGGCAAGCCGTTCCACAGGACTACATCCAGCATCTCTACGATCGTCTCCATGGGAGAATAGCAGCCTGCACTGCTGCGAAAGGTGGATATACACTGTACTAGTGCCGACATTGTGCATGCTCTGTTGCCTTTATCTATGTGCCTGTGGTTCTGTCAGTGTGATCATGTAATGTATCTGACCCCAGGAATGTGTCAATAAAGTTTCCCCTTCCTGGGACAATGAATTCATGGTGTTCTTATTTCAATTTCCAGGAGTGTATATATAGCAGTTCATGACAAATTACAAAACTCCGCCATCTCTCTCCCCACATCCACCCCAACTGCGCAACGCTACGCGCTGTTCACATCCAGCTGCCGCTGCCCAACACTACAATGGCAGACAACAATGCAAACTAGCCACAGACTGCACACAGCACAGCCAGTGATTTTCATACAGAGCGGTACGTAACGTTGCCAATAAGAAAATATAAACAGCCTACTTACATAAAGAAAACATAAACAGCCTACTTACAACTTGCCTCAGGACAGCGCCATTTTGTCATGCATGATATACTTTAACCACGGTGGCACCGAACAGTTTATAGACTTAGCCATTTCTGAAATGCCTCCACCCCTGGTTCCAAAGCCAATGGTCATGCCCTCGTTGCCGGCTGATAAATCGCTTGGTTTTCTCATTACGACAAAGACAATGACTGTTTTTTGAGTTCCCCCAACACGCTTTACAGAGCCTCCGCTGCTACTACTGCCACATTCCGTGTGTGATTAGTTATTGTACATAGGTATCGGACATAGGAAGTGGTAAGCCTTGTACATCTATACACTGAAAACCAATATGAAGTGGATGGTTGAGGGCAGTTTCCACTGTAGCACACTGTAGGGTTTCTTTCTGTTCCATTTGCGTATGAAGCTCTAAAGCGTCTCTGTGTATGCTTGTAACACGCCCGGGGGCATGAATGCAGGTTGGGGACCCTTTAAACTGGTTGTCGTTTCTGCTTTTCTTGACCGTGCGCCCTGGCCACACCACGTACATGATAATCCCACGGTGGTCTGCTCCACATTGCTGTGTTGAGTGGTACTTAAGATAGGTAAATAAATTAGTGAATGCAATGTGAAGTAGAAATTAGAAAATAAATGAAAAACTTAGTTTAGTTTAGAAGAATTACACACTGGCAAACAGCGGGCAGAGCAGCAGTGGCAACGTCCGGCGCTTGCAAGTCAGCACGTCGGCAGAAACCATCGCCCTCCCCACATAAGCAGAAGCTGTCGATTCAGCCGTCAGGGCATTGCCCGACCGGGTCACGTGTTTCTCAATTGTCACATGTGATCAAAGGCCCTCGCCTACATTCCAAGAGCCAATGACCGACGATAAGAAGATTCTTCGAGCAGCTTTTCAACGTGACAGAAGAGGCAATGACTGTGAAGTCGTTCACCTCCAGTGAACTGAAGTGAATAAATACGCGAGACGCAGTGGGCCCGACAGGGGGAGTAGTTTTCAGTTCAGTTTTGGAGCTGAAGACCGTCATGCAGGAAGAGACTACATCGTACGCAGAATCAGCAAGTCCGCCGCTGTGATGGAATAGCAAGCCACAGCCTCGCCGCCAGAAGACAGAAGTAAATGGTATTTGAAGACTGATTTTTAGGTACCCGGGTGGCTTGTGAGGACGGGAAGGAGACAGTCTCGCATCAGCAGTCACCTTTGAGCTGGGATGAAGATCTGACAGCCGAAGACTGGCAAGCTGAAGTCCGTTGTTTGAGTCCAGGACACTGGCCTTCCCCTACTACGCCGCTCCGCGGGCCGACGCACAACACACGCGGCCGCTTAGAGAAGAGAAACAGTGGGACGCCACATCCAAGGTATCACCATCCGATTCACGACTTCACCTCACGAGGCGCGCCTCCAGTCACCTGGGCGAGACGGCGACACGAGATACACACCGCCACGCGTAATCAGACGCCGCCGCCGCCGCCGCCGCCGCCGCCGCCGCTGACGCAGCAGAAGGCTTCGCAGACGACACAGCTGCCGCTGTCCGAGCCAGAACATCCAGTAAGGGAACAGTTGTACAAGACTTTCAATAAAAGTTATCGTATGTAAAATGCTGTTCCATTCTACCTCATATCCGAGCCAAGGAAGAACCCACCCTGCCCACATCATGTTAAGAGAGAAAAAGTAATTTATTTAGTGTTTTTCACCCTGACATAGTGCTTTAGAATCAAATGCCCTTTGCAGTAATGCTCATCCTGACAATTGGCTAGCAACAAAAAAGAAAACCCAGTTACAGCTGCTGTCTTGCCTGAAATTATCTATCGAAATATGCAAGCGGGTTTAGGGGAGCCACTCAATGTTAAAACACAACACTGTTCGACGTCTGGTATGAACAACTATATTCCGAGACGATATGGAAATCACAGGCTGCACTGTTTACATTCTAATTCATAAGTGTTTATCCCAATTAATGGATGATTATCTGTCCAAAATAATCACTAGGACTAGCGTACGCGTAAACGAAACGGCGCGGATGATTGTTGATGATGCGAAAGCCGAATGAGCGCACGAAAGTTCTCACGATCGTCACGCATACACAGATATTTGGTACCAGTCCTCCTTGACACTAGTAAATATATAATACTGTTCGTAAAGTTAATTTTTCAGTTCTCAGTTCTCACTTATACGAGCGTGCGCGTAACCGTCGCGGTGCGGCTGACTGTTGATAATGCGGAAACGCGATGATTGAAAGCACGTCCTCACGCTCGCTGCAAGACACTGCACTCTTTCATGGTAACTAATTTCTACTGATTCACATCAGTTTATTCTGGGAGACCGAACACGGCGCGGATGATTGATGCTGTGCGACACGCAACGAGAGGATGCACAAATACGTTATCGGCGGCACTGCTCACTTTTAATTACATCTTGACGCACTTCCCTCTGAATCACTTCCATATTTCATCATTTTACTGTAATAGCACTTGCGGCAACACTTCAACTTCCGTTCTAACAATGCCTCTCACATTCAGAGCTACACACTACACAACATAACAGTTCCGTGTCCTGCGCTCGACTCTCTACAGACGAGGCTGCCAGCAAAGATACTCCACAACTAAGCCAGCGATATGACAATACGCTTACATGCTGTACTGGATGTAATTTTCCCTCCGCGGTACATTCGGGAGCAACATGCAAGGAGCAGTAGCGTTTCCAAAGTTAATAGTGAATTTTTCTATTCTATAATTAGGCTTTGCAGCATGGTTGGTATCTTCAAGCATCTGCCATTTTCGATTTCCAGCATTTCTGTGACGCTCTTCCGTGAGTCAAAAAAATCAGTGTCTACTCGTCTGCCATTCTTTGAATATGCTCTATGACGTCGGTTCCACACATATCAGCAATGTTCTAGGATGTGCTGCACGAGTGTTTTGCAAGCAGTCTCATTCGCAGTCTAACTGCTGTTGTATATACTGACTGCATTTTCCCAGATCCTCCCAGTGACCAAAATTCTGACCCTTGCTTTACTCACGACTGAGTTCGCTTTACCTACGACTGAGTCTACGTGAGCACTGCATTTCACAGCTCCGTAAACTGTTACACCCAAGTATGTTTTTGGCGTTTTGTGAAGTGCACAATTTTCATTCCTGATGGTTATCATTAATCTACTTTGGAGTTTCATAAAAATCTGACAATATCTTAACAGCTTTGATCGTATTTAGTCGCAGATAACTGCACTACCTACGCATATTTTATAGTTACTATTAACATAGTCTGGAAGGTTATTAATATGCAGCGTAAACGATAAGGGTCCTAATACACTTTCCAGAGGTATGCCCGAAATTAGTTCTACATATTTCAGTGACACTCCATCCAAGGCAACGTGATGCGTTTTCCCTGCACGAAATCCTCAATCCAGCCTCAATTTTTTCAATAACTTATTGCCTTAATTCATGGCTCTCAAAATATGATATGTGGAAAGAGAGAGGCAGATATCGCATGAGCGATGTTTTAGGGATCCCTGCTGGTTGGGATGCAGGACCAAGAGACGCATGTCTTCCACTACGCTTTGCTGTCAATGGAGCACCCAGCGGGAGACAGGGGAAGCCAACCTCCGCCTCCTCCCTCCCACAGAAAAAGTCGTTGCCAATCACACTCGTATCCATATCTGCGTAACAGACAGACGTATCACCTCAGTATTAGTTTCAAGGAAGCCACAACAGGAAAAAGATATCGATTACTAACAAGTGTACCCACAGCGATTTCTCTCTAAAAATCATTTCGTCATTCATTTCGAAACTAATATGAGCCCAGCTCCATAGCTGAGAACCTGGGTACGTCGTTGTTTACTACATTTTTTTAATTGACAGTTTATGTTGCAGTAGTTGAATGCTCAATGAGCCGTAAATGGCAGTGCATGTTTACATCACTTTTAACTGAACAACCTAAGGAACGACTTTGCTCGCAGTTGATTTTAAGATCACAGCTATATATTTATGGTTGTAAACTTCCTGCAACCTATCACCCCGGACTACAAGTCCATTAAAAAAACAAAACAAAAAAAAAAACACCTGCGGACATGAAAATGTTTCTGATCTACAGTCTCAGTGATAAAGTAGCACTAAAGAAACGGTAGTATGGTTGGTTGTTTCCATGAACTATGAGTAACCTACACAAAGGCACTAGAGGTTCGTGTAATTATCAGTTTCCAGGTCAATACTGGCCATTCCTACTCTCCACACACTGCTCACAGAGGCCTAGTGTGGGCTGTAATTATCGTGTGGCAGCGAAAATTGGTAGATTTGCTAATGCGGAACCGATTTACGCCGCAAGAAATTAGTTACAGTTTTGGTCACAGAGAACTACAGCAGAGGTACTAACCTAACACTGGTCAGCAAGTTGCTGAAGGCGGACCTAAGCTGGACTTCAGCTGGACGGAAGCTTTTTCCGAAATTTTCTGCTGCAGTTCTTGAAGGCTGTGAGGGCTGTTGCTACACGCCTTAGACTTGAGGCCTCCCCACACAAAGTAATCGCACACTGACGGGTCACGTGACCTGGGTTGCCGGCCACCGCCGCGGCCAGGCTGACGTCTGCTAACAATTCTGTCAGGCGTAAAGATGGTGTAAATGTGATGGCGTACACGGGTGTGGTTATATGCATAGATTCACGTCCGATCGAATTCACTCGTCCGGGATAGTGTTATTTGACCGAGCCTGTATAACGACCCGGTGTTGGCAGATGTTTGAGTGATTTTATGGAACTGGACAATGCTTCACAATTGCTAAATAAGTATGTGTAGATTTCAATTATTTTAAATTTGTGGTCACAAATTTTTTTTTGTCATCAGAGTACCGGTTTCGGTCTACAATGACCATCTTCAGATCTGTTCTATAAAAACACGTCTTAATGTACAGCAGCCATAGTGGCATCGTACAGTGCAGTACGTTAGGACATGGTTTTATAGAACAGACCTGAAGATGGTCATTATAGATCGAAATCGGTAGTCTGATGACAAAAATATTTGTGGCCACAGACGTAAAGTAAAGAAAATGTATTCCATATTCGGGTCACTGTTCTATTCCCGACTATGTCTCAGCTTGTGGAAATAAGTATGTGTGTTCGAAATACATCACAACTCCTTCCAGTCCCTCTTTTTGCCTATCTCCTGTCCCTTTCGTATTTTTTACCTCCTGTTCCTTCCCTCACTTATTGTGCATCACATCCTCCCCGCTCTGTATGTCCATTTCTCCCTGACTCATTCTCGGTCTTCTTACCCTTCTCGCTGATTGAGAACTGAAGTCGCTTAAAATAGCTGGGAAAATTGTTTAATGTAGGGATATGAGAGAGACCTCTCTGGCATCTGTATTTGTTGGGACAGTAGTTTATGGACAGCATTGCGCATAGTTTTAATCTGCGAATGGGTAGGATTACGAAGTTTGAGACTGATGAGACTCTCTAGTAGTATTATAGAAATGAGCCAGTAAGCCGCAGATACAACATGGTCGTTTAAAAAAGTATATAGTCTCTGCCTGTAAGTTTATTCGTGTAGTGTGCAAAAATTTGAAGTAAATTGTTCAATAACTTATCGAGATTTTTGGTAACAACGTTCCCCATTTATCTATTGTTGTTGTTGTTGTTGTTGTTATTGTAGTCTTCTGTCCAGAGACTGGTTTGATGCAGCTCTCCATGTTACTCTATCCTGTGCAAGCTTCTTCATTTCGAAGTACCTACTGCAACCTACGTCCTTCTGAATCTGCTTAATGTATTCATCTCTTGGTCTCCCTCTATGATTTTTACCCTCCACGCTTCCCTCCAATACTAAATTGGTGATCCCTTGATGCCTCAGAACGTGTCGTACCAACCGATTCCTTCTTCTAGTCAAATTGCGCCACAAATTAGTCTTCTCCTCAATTCTATTCACTACCTCCTCATTACTTACGTGATCTACCCATCTCGATTTACCTGTTACATTTATGTATGTAAGTGGCACGCCAGTGGGTACATAAAAACATGCGCGAATTCGAATGCAACATCGTGTCAAAATTTCTGGGCAATCGACCGACTACTTTACGAGTTTTATGAGCACAAACATACGGTGGCTAATTTTTTATAGGTGAAGATTAAGATTAATCAGTATGAGTAAGGGACCTACGCAACAGAAAATATGCATGTACAACACTTACAGGTATATACATTTACGTGTTTCACGTAACACAGAAAATATTAAGTAACGAAAAAGGAAGAAGTATACATAAATACCCCAGGAAAAATTCCGCCTCAAGTCAGAGGCAAAATTTCTCATATTAGAATGCATACCGAGGCGACTCATCCGAGAGGGATGGCGCACCGATCAATGCATTTGATTCTCAGCCCAGAGAAGTGGGTTTCAACCTCCACGTCGCGTTATTTAGACTTAGTTCAAATGGTTCAAATGGCTGTGAGCACTATGGGACTCAACTGCTGTGGTCATAAGTCCCCTAGAACTTAGAACTACTTAAACCTAACTAACCCAAGGACATCACACACATCCATGCCCGAGGCAGGATTCGAACCTGCGACCGTAGCGGTCGTGCGGTTCCAGACTGTAGCGCCTTTAACCGCTCGGCCACTTCGGCCGGCTTAGACTTAGTGCTTCCGTGTTTTACCTGAATCATTTGAGTTAAAACAGCTGCAGTCGGTTTCCTGCCCACTCTTTGCCTATTCGAGCTTGTGCTTCTGTCTTCACCGGCCTCATCGGCGAAGGGTCTGTGAGTTTCTCATCCTTCTTTTTCCCTTTACTTACGGGTTTCCGGAATACCGGTTCATTTGTGATCGAATGTTACAGCCCCGATTGCTCCAAACCGTCTCGTTTCCTTGCCTTTCACACCCGCGTGCGCCCAATCGGCGCAGCAGACGACGTAATCGCCACATCCGGGCCGGAGCGTGGGGGGGGAGATTAGTGTTTAACGTCCCGTCGACAACGAGGTCATTAGAGACGGAGCGCAAGCTCGGGTGAGGGAAGGATGGGGAAGGAAATCGGCCGTGCCCTTTCAAAGGAACCATCCCGGCATTTGCCTGAAGCGATTTAGGGAAATCACGGAAAACCTAAATCAGGATGGCCGGAGACGGGATTGAACCGTCGTCCTCCCGAATGCGAGTCCAGTGTGCTAACCACTGCGCCACCTCGCTCGGTTGGGCCGGAGCGTGCCAGCCTTGTTGGGTGTCTTCCTGACCTAACAGGCCGGAACGACGCCTGGCGGTGTTCCCAGTGTGGCGGCCAAGCACGTAACGTGCTCACTGCGGAGTCGCACACTTCCCGGCACAGTGAGCGGCAGTCGTGTGGCGGAGGAGAATCCACGTAGAACCACTTGCGGCATTCTCTGTCGATCGAGTGCAGCGCCCCCTTATGGCACCAGGTGACAAGCACTACGTAAGAAGGGAATGTTACGTGGATCTAAAACGTACCTACTGGCCATTAAAATCGCTACACCACGAAGATGACGTGCTACAGACGCGAAGTTTAACCGACAGGAAGAGGATGCTGTGATATGCAAATGATTAGCTTTTCAGAGCATTCACACAAGGTTGGCGCCGGTGGCGACACCTAAAACATGAGGAAAGTTTCCAACCGATTTTTCATACGCAAACAGCAGTTGACTGGCGTTGCGTGGTGAAATGTTGTTCTGATGCCTCGTGTAAGGAGGAGAAACGCGCACCATCACGTTTCCGACTTTGATAAAGGTCGGATTGTAGCCTATCGCGACTGCGGTTTATCGTATCGCGACATTGCTGCTCGCGTTCGTCGAGATCCAATGACTGTTAGCAGAATATGGAATCGGTGGGTTCAGGAGCGTAATACGGAACGCCGTGCTGGATCCCAACGGCCTCGTATCACTAGCAGTCGAGATGACAGGCATCTTATCCGCATGGCTGTAACGGATCGTGCAGCCACGCTTCGATACCTAAGTCAACAAATGGGGACGTTTGCAAGATAACAACCGTCTGCACGAACAGTTCGACGACGTTTGCAGCAGCATGGACTATCAGCTCGGAGACCGTGGCTGCGGTTACCCTTGACGCTGCATAACAGACAGCAGCGCCTGCGATGCTGTACTCAACGACGAACCCGGATGCACGAATGGCAAAACGTCATTTTTTCGGATGAATCCAGTTTGTGTTTACAGTATCAATATGGTCGCATCCGTGTTTGGTGACATCGCAGTGAACGCACGTTGGAAGCGTGTATTCGTCATCGCCATACTGGCGTATCACCCGGCGTACGGTAGGGGGTGCCATTGGTTACACGCCTCGGTCACCTCTTGTTCGCATTGACGGTACTTTGAACAGTGGACGTTACATTTCAGATGTGTTATGACCTGTGGCTCTACCCTTCATTCGATCCCTGCGAAACCCTACATTTCAGCAGGATAATGTACGACCGCATGTTACAGGTCCTGTACGGGCCTTTCTGCATACAGAAAATGTTCGAGTGCTGCCCTGGCCAGCACATTCTCCAGATCTCTCACCAATTGAAAACGTCTGATCAATGGTGGCCGAGCAACTGGCTCGTTACAATACGCCAGTCACTACTCTTGATGAACTGTGGTATCGTGTTGAAGCTGCATAGGCAGCTGTACCTGTACACGCCATCCAAACTCTGTTTGACTCAATGCCCAGGCGTATCGAGGCCGTTATTACGGCCAGAGGTGTTTGTTCTGGGTACTGATTTCTCTCGATCTATGCACCCAAATTGCGTGTAAATGTAATCACATCTCAGTTCTAGTATAATATACTTGTCCAATGAATACCCGTTTATCATCTGCATTCCTTCTTTGTGTAGCAATTTTAATGGCCAGTGGTGAATATCGCCGCAATTGAATACCGGTTATGGTTCTGATATTGTCCCGCATTCTAACTCCCATTTATCTGGAAGTGCCACGTAAAATATGAAAGTACAGAGTGAACATTAACAAAACCGACAAACAGTAGAGACGGACTCCTGAGTGGAAATGAAGGGGAGAAGGTCCTATGAACATGCGTCCGGAAATCGACAGTGTGCGTGCAACGACAAGAAATTGCTCCGGAACACAATACCGAGCTGCATCGCATCCACATCGTAACAGACGTTCCACGTGGCCTCCGTGGAAGCAATGCACGCGTTCACACGTACCACCATGGGCGGCCGCCCTCTTTCGCACGTTCCGGCCTCTCTTCGAATAGCGTCACAGGCTGTTGGAAAGTCTGGACATCAGGAACCGGTTCAGCACACAAAACGCTTTTGAGATGCCCCAGAGATAAAACTCCAGGGTGTTTAAATACGGTGATCTAGCAGGCCACGCTACGTAGTATCAGCGTCCTATCCAACGTCCGGGAATGGTGTCGTTGAGGTATAGGCGAACTGTAGTGCGGAAGTGACGTGCAAGCAGAGGTGAACTCACGGCCATCTACTAAATTTTGTGATTTTGGCTTAGAGCGTGTGGTACCCATGCACCCGATATTTGAACCGTATTCATTGCATGCAAATGTCGCACCATGGTGGAATGATCACAGCTCATCACATTTGCCAGTTCTCGAGCGTAGTGACGTGGATCAATTGGACTGTTCTTGTTGTGGTCTTCAGTCCTGAGACTGGTTTGATGCAGCTCTCCATGCTACTCTATCCTGTGCAAGCTTCTTCATCTCCCAGTACCTACTGCATCCTACATCCTTCTCAATCTGCTTAGTGTATTCATCTCTTGGTCTCCCCCTACGATTTTTACCCTCCACGCTGCCCTCCAATACTAAATTGGAGATCCCTTGATTCTTCAGAACATGTCTTACCAACCGATCCCTTCTTCTGGTCAAGTTGTGCCACAAACTTCTCTTCTCCCCAATCCTATTCAATACTTCCTCATTAGTTACGTGATCTACCCATCTAATCTTCAGCATTCTTCTGTAGCACCACATTTCGAAAGCTTCGATTCTCTTCTTGTCCAAACTATTTATCGTCCATGTTTCGCTTCCATACATGGCTACACTCCATACAAATACTTTCAAAAATGACTTCCTGACACTTAAATCTATACTCGATGTTAACAAATTTCTCTTCTTCAGAAACGCTTTCCTTGCCATTGCCAGTCTACATTTTATATCCTCTCTACTTCGACCATCATCAGTTATTTTGCTCCCCAAATAGCAAAACTCCTTTACTACTTTAAGTGTCTCATTTCCTAATCTAATACGCTCAACATCACCCGACTTAATTCGACTACATTCCATTATCCTCGTTTTGCTTTTGTTGATGTTCATCTTATATCCTCCTTTCAAGACACTGTCCATTCCGTTCAACTGCTCTTCCAAGTCCTTTGCTGTCTCTGACAGAATTACAATGTCATCGGCGAACCTCAAAGTTTTTATTTCTCCTCCATGGATTTTAATACCTACTCCGAATTTTTCTTTTGTTTCCTTTACTGCTTGCTCAATATACAGATTGAATAACATCGGGGAGAGGCTACAACCCTGTCTTACTCCCTTCCCAACCACTGCTTCCCTTTCATGTCCCTCGACTCTTATAACTGCCAACTGGTTTCTGTACAAATTTTAAATAACCTTTCGCTCCCTGTATTTTACCCCTGCCACCTTTAGAATTTGAAAGAGAGTATTCCAGTCAACATTGTCAAAAGCTTTCTCTAAGTCTACAAATGCTAGAAACGTAGGTTTGCCTTTCCTTAATCTTTCTTCTAAGATAAGTCGTAAGGTCAGTATTGCCTCACGTGTTCCAGTATTTCTACGGAATCCAAACTGATCTTCCCCGAGGTCGGCTTCTACTAGTTTCTCCATTCGTCTGTAAAGAATTCGTGTTAGTATTTTGCAGCTGTGGCTTATTAAACTGATTGTTCGATAATTTTCACATCTGTCAACACCTGCTTTCTTTGGGATTGGAATTATTATATTCTTCTTGAAGTCTGAGGGTATCTCGCCTGTTTCATACATCTTGCTCACCAGATGGTAGAGTTTTGTCAGGACTGGCTCTCCCAAGGCCGTCAGTAGTTCCAATGGAATGTTGTCTACTCCAGGAGCCTTGTTTCGACTCAGGTCTTTCAGTGCTCTGCCAAACTCTTCACGTAGTATCGTATCTCCCATTTCATCTTCATCTACATCCTCTTCCATTTCCATAATATTGTCCTCAAGTACATCGCCCTTGTATAGACCCTCTATATACTCCCTCCACCTTTCTGCCTTCCCTTCTTTGCTTAGAACTGGGTTTCCATCTGAGCTCTTGATGTTCATAGAAGTGGTTCTCTTATCTCCAAAGGTCTCTTTAATTTTCCTGTAGGCAGTATCTATCTTACCCCTATTGAGATAAGCCTCTACATCCTTGCATTTGTCCTCTAGCCATCCCTGCTTAGCCATTTTTTGGACTAATGCGTTTAAACGATGTTCGTCAAACCGCGAAGGTCTTCCTGAACGTGGAGAGTCACTAATGTCAAAACCATCTTCGCTGTGTCTGATGGAATTACCCCCATGCACGGCGCAATTGTTTTGGCTGCCTCCATTGCTGCCACCCCACTACTGAACTCAAACAGAAGAATACATTGGAAATGCTCACATTTCTTAACTGCGTCCACAGCTCCACTCACTATCTCCAAATGACAAAATGACAATATCTATACTCAAATAGCAATGACAATCGATAAATAAAGCCATAGTAACCGGAATATCAACATGCAAAACAAAACGTTTACGAACTTAGACCCCATCCTAACGTGAAGTTCGTTAGTCCTTTATTTGTTCCGTAGATCAAACGCACGATAAACATTATGATATGGAACGTATCAACAGAACAAGCACAAAACGCTTACATACAACTAAATAAAAAATAATATTTATAGGCCTACTCTTTTTCTTAAGTGACTGAATTCTTCTATGGTGTAGAACGATTTGATAAAAAGAATGCTCTTTAATCTACATTTGAAAACATTTCTGCTATCTGTGAGATGTTTTATTGCCATGTGTAGATTGTCGAATAGTTTTATACCTCCAGATTTAATCCCTTTCTGTGTGAAAGTCAGATTCGTTAAAGGGTAATGCAGATAAGTTTTCCTTCTATTGATGTACTTGTGAATATCTCTGTTACTCTCAAAGTTAGACGGACTGTTGATAACAAATTTCATAAGCGAATAAATGTACTGTGAGGCAGTGGCCAATATTCCCAGCTGCTTGAAGAGATACCTGCAGGATGTATACTTCTGCGAGCTAAACACGCAATTCTAATTACTTTCTTTGGTGCAATGAATACCTTTTGCGTAAACGAAGAGTTATCCCAGTATACTGACAGTATAAGATGTCAATGAGTAATAATACCCAAAACATGTTAACTTACTAACTTTTATATCCCCAAAGTTGGCAACTCTTTTCAACGCGAAAGTAACCGAACCTGAACGTTATAGCATGTCTGCTATATGTGTTTTCTGGTTTAAGTTTTCGTCAACATGCACACATTTATTATTTCTTGTTCCAATACTGTGTTATTTTAGACTGTAGAAAATGGATGAACTACGTTTTCTCAAAGTTTAAAGCTAGCCCATTTGTGCAAAACCATCCAGTAACTTTCACAAAAACTTCATTTACTATTTCTCTGTCGATGTTTCTTTGCTCGGCTTCGCAACAATGCTCGTATCATCTGCAAAGCAGCACTAATTCTTGCACCCGATTTACACAAATCAAGAACAGAGTGGACAAATGACCGAACCTTGCGGGACTCCTACTGTGTGATTTCTCCCCATTGTTCGGTCGCTTGTGACTTTGAAAAGTCATCAGTCTTGTGACTGGTTTGATGCGGCGCGCCACGAATTCCTTGTGCCAACCTTCAACGTTTCCATCTCAGAGTAGCATTTTAAATCTACGTCCTCAATTATTTGCTCGGTGTATTTTAACCTCTGCTTACACTCTGCAGCTCCCTCTAGTACCATGGACGTCATTACCTGATATCTTAACAGATGCCCTACCATTCTGTCCCTCCTTTTTGTCAGTTTTTTCCTCACATTACCCTCCTCTCTGATTCTCCCCAGAAACTCCCCATTTCTTATCAGTCCACTTAATTTTCAACATTCGTCTGTAGTACCATATCTCAAATGCTTCGATTCTCTGTTCCGGTTTTCCCACATTCCATGTTTCACTACCACACAATGCTGTGCTCCAACGTCATTCTGAAACTTTCGTCCTCACATTAAGGGCCCTTTTGCCACTGATAATCTGCTTTTTATGTCCTCCTTGTTCCACCCGTCATTGATTATTTTGGTGCCTAGGAAGCAGGATTCGTTAACTTCATCTACTCCGTTATCACCAGTTATGACCTTAAGGGGCTCCGGACGCCATATACTTGCAATGTTAAAATAACGCTTATAAATTACATCTTTCCTCACAAAGTATTTGAGGTAGGAAGTTTAACTTTTTACAGATTATTTATTGGAATATGGGCTACAACTTAACACAGGGATTTTACAAAATTTTAGTTCAGTTATTAAAGATGATTTTTTTTTCAATTGTAATGAAAATTCACAACATTTTTTTGCAATTTTTTATTTATATATTCAAAAATATACAGTTTTTTGGAAAAAGGCTGTGTTAAATTATGCAGAAGGTACTGTGTAACAATTACTGAAACTTTGAAACAAATATGTTTGGAAGATCCTTAGAAAACATGTAATTAGTATGAGAAAATAAAAGTTTTGGGAATCGAGCGACAAAGATTGGATTAACTTTTTAGTGCATTCCAGGTCCATAGGATGGATTATCTTCATCCTCTGCAAACTCCTCCTCCAGCTTCCTCTTGTTCCTCCTCCTGTTTACTCTTGCTTGTATTTCTAGACTCTTTACAGCCCTGTCTGCAGCCCGAAGGCGTTCCTTGTCTAAAGCAAGCATCGCTCGTACCATGTTAGAACCTATCTTCATTCCCATATTTCTAAATACCTTGCACCTTACAATGTTGCCATCATTGAAAGTCGCAACAGCATCATACACACCAAAGTGAAGTGTTTCTATTCCAACAAATACAGTCTTGGGGATTCTCGACCATATAACACTATTTACACTTTCATTGGGGTTTTGAGTTTTTCCGTGAATACACTTTTTCAACAGTTCAGGTGCTGCTAAGTCTCTGAAAATAGGTTAGCCACAACACATACTTTATCTCACATCACTAAAATGTACCTGATGAACACGGACGTTAATAACAACACCATTTGACAGCAGTTTAGCAGCGCCACAGTGGGTCACGCCCATGTAGAACACATTTTAAAAAAATTTAAAAATAGTTGTAGTCTTCGGAATTGAATAAATTATATATCTATTAAAAGGTAATAGTCTGCAGATTCAGAAAACGCAAAAAAGTAAAAATTGAACTTTTCATGATTTTGAGCCTTTCCGGAGCCCCTTAAGTTTCTTGCTGTTCTCGTTTCTGATACTTTTCAGTGATTTCTTCTTTCTTCGATTTACTTTCAATCCATATTCTGTACTCATTAGACTGTTCATTCCATTCAACAGATCTCATAATTCCTGTTCACTTTCGCTGAGAGTAGAACTGTCATCAGCGAATGTTATCATTGATTTCCTGTCACTTTGAATTTTAATTTCACTCTTGAACCTTTGTTTTATTTTCGTCAATTCTTCTTCTTTGTGTAGATTGAGCAAGGAAGCGAAAAACCACATCCATGATTTACACCCTTTTTAATCTGATCACATGGTTCTTGATCTTTCACGCTCATTGTTCCCTTTTGGTTCTTGTACATATTATACGAGGGTTGGAACTTAAATAGTGGCAACAATTTATTCACAACCGTTACAAAAGGGTTACATGTTTAGAGTTACATTTTTGCACCTGTTACTGTCCTTCAAAGTAGTCACCAGCGTTGTGTAGAACCCACTGCCAGCGATTTGGGAGGCGTAGTATACCGTTAACAGAGCCTGTTCTTTGATGGTGCGAATGGAGCGGTCTACTGCCTGTCGAATCTCTGGAACAGTTCTGAAGCGATTGCCACGAAGTGGTTCCTTCATCGTCGGAATCAAATCAAAGTCACGAGGACTTACGTCCAGGAAATATGGTAGAAGGTACAATACTTCCCAGTCCCACAGACAGAACAGGGCAGCCACAGCTTGCGATGTATGCGCCAGCGCATTGTCCTGCAAAATGATGGGTGGGTTGCGCAGAAAGTGTCGCCGCTTCTTTCGCGAAACTGGTAGCAGGTGACGCTCCAAAAATGAACAGTAATACTGTGCCATGGAGGAACGTAATGGGTTAGGATAACACCATCACAGTCGTACACGAGAATTACCATAACTTACCGTTCCATTCGCACCATCAACAGAACAGGCTCTGCTAACGGTATACTGCGCCTTCCACATCGCTGGTAACGGGTTCTACACAACGCTGGTGACTACTTTGAAGGACAGAAACAGGTGCAAACATGTAACTCTTTTGTATCGGTTGTGAATAAATAGTTGGCACCATTTAAGTTCCAACCCTCGTATATCACCGGTCTTTCCCTGTAGCTTTTCCCTATTTTTCTCAGAATTTCGAACGTCTTGCACCGTTTGGCACTGACGAGCGCTTTTTTCCAAGTCAACGGATCCTTTGAACGTGTCTTGATTTTCCTTTAGTCTTGCTTTCGTTATCAACCATAACATCAGAACCGCCCCTCTGGTGCCTTTACCTTTCCTAAAGCCAAAGAACGTCATTTAACGCATCCTCACTTTTTTCCATTCTTGTGTATGTTGTTCTTGTCATTCAATTGGACACATGAACTGTTAAGCTGATTGGGCGATAATTCTCGCACTTGTCAGGTCTTGTAATCTTTGGAATTGTGTGGAAGATGTTTTCACGAAAATCTGACGTGTATCGCCCGTCTCATACATTCTGCACATCAACTTAAATATCCGTTTTATTGCCTCTTCCCACAATGACTTTAGAAGTTTTGCCTTATTCGATCTTAAGTTTTCCAAAACTCTTTTACATTCTGATTCTAATACTGGATCCCCTGTCTCTTCTAAATCTGAAACGTCCCCTTAGAAAAATTATACATGACTGTGCTTAAACTGACACACAATATTTTTAGCGCAACGCAATCTGACTTTCAAAAATCCCTACAAAAGAATGGCCCTGACTAACATTAACCTATACGTTTCACAAATCACTTACCTCACCAAAAATCTTCGTTACTCGGACTACTGCAATACAGCGAGCGCCACTACTGCCAGCTAAATAAAAGATTCAAACT
This sequence comes from Schistocerca cancellata, assembly GCF_023864275.1. Lineage (NCBI taxonomy): Eukaryota > Metazoa > Arthropoda > Insecta > Orthoptera > Acrididae > Schistocerca > Schistocerca cancellata. The sequence continues at coordinate 676,395,196 of NC_064631.1, forward strand.
ACGGAAGGCACTAACTACTTATAGGCATAGTTAGCAAATGAAAGATTTTAATAGAGAACTAACAATGTATTTACCTTAATAGTGTTCAAAAGTCATAATGTATATATCAGTTCATGATATCCAGTATTACAAATTTCAAAACTCCATCTCTCTCCTCACATCCACCACTGGTGGCGGCTCACCTCCAACTGCACAACGCTACGCGCTGTTCACGTCCAGCTGCCCAACACTACAAAGGCAGGCAACAATGCAAACTAGCCACAGGCTGCACACAGCACAGCCAGTGATTTTCATACAGAGCGCTACGTAACGTTGCCAATAAGAAAACCTAAACAGCCTACTTACAAATCGACTCTTGTTTCTCCTTCTGTCACATCAGACATATCTTCCCCTTCATAGAGGCCTTCAGTGTGCTCTTTCCCCCAGCCCACTCTCTACTCTACATTTAACAGTGGCATTCCCGTTGCACTCTTAATGTTACCACCCTTGCTTTTAATTTCACCGAAGGTTGTTTTGGCTTTTCTATATGTTGAGTTGGCCCTTCCGACAATCACTTCTTTTTCGATTTTTCATGCAGCCATTTCTCCGTAACTTCCCCGTACTTCCGATTTATTTCATTCCGAAGCGACTTGTATTTCTGTATTGCTTCAGTTCCCTCAACATTTTTATACTCCTTCTTTCATCGTTCAACTGAAATATTTCTTTTGTTACCCACGGTCTCTTCGCAGCTGCCTTCCTTGTACCTACGATTTCCTTTCCAAATTCTGTGATTGCCCTTTTAATAGACGTCGATTCCTCTTCAACTCTACCGCTTACTGTGCTATTCCTTATTGCTGTGTCTATAGCCTTAGAGAACTTCAAGCGCATCTCGTCATTCCTTAGCACTTCTGTATCCCACCACTTTGTGCATTGGTTTTTCCTGAAAAATAGTCTCTTAATCTAGCCTACTCTTCATCAGTACTAAATTGTGATCTGAGTGCACATCTGTTCCTGGATACGCATTACAATCCAGTATTTCGGAATATCTACCTGACTAAGATGTAATCCAAATGAAATCTTCCTGTACCTCCCAGTGTTTTCCAAATATACCTCCCGAGCTTTGGATTCTTGAACAGAGTATTCGCTATTACTAACTGAAATTTACTGCAGAATTCGACTAATCTTTCTCCCCTACCATACCTAAACCCATATTCTCATTTAACCCTTTCTTCTGCTCGTGCCCCTAGAACCGCACGCCAGTCCCCCATGACTACTAAATTTTCATCTCCCTTTACATACTGAATTACCCGTTCAATATCCTCATATACTTTCTCTATCTCTTCATCTGGACCTTGCGACGTCGGCATGCCTAGCTGAACTCTCGTTGTCGGTGTTGGTTTGCTGTCGATTCTGATGAGAACAAACCAATCACTGGTGCTACATCATAGCGTTGGAAATTAGGTGGGCTGATAAGCAAAGGAATGAGGGCGTTATTCGCAGAATCGGCGAGGAAAAGAATTTTTCGGAAACTCTCTGCCCTACCTTTCTATTCATAACGAATCCTACCGCTGCTGCTGTTAATATTATGTCTACGTCTACGTGATTACTCTGCTATTGACAATAAATGTCTGGCAGAGGGTTCAATGAACCACCTTCAAGCTGTCTCTCTACCGTTCCATTCTCGAACGGCGTGCGGGGAAAACGAGCATATAAATTTTTCTGTGCGACCCCTGTTTTCTCTTATTTTATCGTGATGATCATTTCTCCCTATTTAGGTCGGTGGCAACACAATGTTTTCGCGATCGGAGGAGAAAACTGGTGACTGAAATTTCATGAGAAGATCCCGTCGCAACGAAAAACGCCCTTGCTTTAGTGATTTCAACTCCAATTCACGTATCGTGTCTGTGGCACTATCTCCCATACTTCGCGATAATACAAAACAAGCTGCCCTTCTTCGTACTTTTTCGATGTCATCCGTCAGTCCCATCTGATGCGGATCCCACACCGCACAGCAGTACTCCAGAATAGGGCGGACAAGCGTGGCGTAACCAGTCTCTTTAGTAGACCTGTTGCACCTTCTAAGTGTTCTGCCAATGAATCGCGCAGTCTTTGGTTGGCTCTACCCACAATATTATCTATGTGATCGTTCCAATTTAGGGTATTTGTAATTGTAATCGCTAAGTATTTAGTCGAATTCAGATTTGTGTGACGAATTCAGATTTGTGTGACTTATCGCGTAATCTAAATTTAGTGGATTTCTTTTAGTACTCCTACGAATAACTTCACACTTTTCTTTGCTCAGGGTCCATTGCCACTTTTCGCACGATACAGATACCTTATCTAAATCATTTGGCAATTAGTTTTGGTCATATGATGACTTTACAAGATGGTAAATGACAGCATCATCTGAATACAATCTCAGACGGCTACTGAGATCGTCTCCTGTGTCGTTAATATAGATTGGGAACAATAGAGGGCCTGTAACACTTCCTTGGGGAACGCCGGATATTACCTTATCCTCATTTGATAAGAAATCCTTGTCTTCTTCAAGTACAATGGAAGTTATTCCCTGACGTCTTAGCACATGCCTTGTGAATCTTTCCCGTCATCTCGTCAGTGTTTCCCATTATTTCCTTTGCTCGCCGATTCTGTGAAGAATCTCCTCATTCATTACTTTATCAGTCCACATAATTTGCGGCATTCTTCTGTAGCACCACATGCCAGGTGCTTCGATTCTGTTCTGTTCCGGTTTTGCCACAGTCCATGTTTCACTACCACAGAATGCTGTGCTGCAAAAATACATTCTCAAAAATTGCTTCCTCAAATTAAGACTTGTGTTTGGTACTAGATGGCATCCGTTGGCCACAAATACCTTTTCCGTCTGTTGCTAGTCTGCTCCCTCCGTCATCGGTTGTTTAGTTGCCCAGAGAGGAGAACTCCTTAACTTCGTCTACTTCGTGATCCCCAATTCTGATGTCGCTGTCTTCATTTCTGCTACTTCTCATTACTTTCGTCTTTCTTTGATTTACTCTCAATCCATATTCTGTGCTCATTAGAAAGATAATTCCATTCAACAGATCCTGTGGTTCTTCTTCACTTTCACTGAGGGTAGCGATGTCGTCAGCGACTCTTATCATTGACACCCTTTCATCTCGAATTTTAATCCCACTCTTGAAGTTTTCTGTTTTCTTCGTCATCGTCTCTTCGATGTATAGATTGAAGAGTAGAGGCGAAAGTCTACATTCCTGCCTCACACCCTTCTTAATCCGAGCACATCGTTCTTGGTCGTGCACTCTTATTGTTTCCTCTTGGTTCTTGTACGTATTGTACGAGGGTCACTCCAAAAGAAATGCACACTATTTTTGTAAAACTACAGTTTTTATTCTGCATGTATGAAAGTTTTACCGTGTGATCCTTCCCGCTTGTTTTCAGACTTAGTTCAACCTGTTCCCGTGAGTGGCGCCGTCACAACATGCCTTCAAGATGGCTGCTACACTTGACGTTCGTCAGAAGCAACGTGCTGTCATAGAATTCCTGTGCCGTGAAAATGAGACAGTGGGAAATATCCAGAAGAGGTTGAAAAAGGTGTATGGAGATGCTGCTGTCGATCACAGTACAGTTAGTCGGTGGGCAAGCAGGTTACGTGATGAAAGCGGCACGGCAATATTGAGGATTGTTCTCACAGCGGCAGGTATCGTACTGCACACACTCCAGACAATGTGCAGAGAAATAACGAATTGGTGACTGCCGACAGACGCATCACAGTGAACGAGTTGTCACGCTACATTGGGATAGGGGAAGGAAGTGTTTGCAGAATACTGAAAGTGTTGGCGTTAAAAAAGGTTTGTGCCAGGTGGGTTCCCAGGATGTTTACATTGGCTCACAAAGAAACAAGAAAAACGGTATGCAGCGAACTTTTGGAACAGTACGAGAATGGTGGAGACGAATTTCTTGGAAGAATTGTGACAGGTGATGAAACATGGCTCCATCATTTTTCATCAGAGATGAAGAGGCAATCAATGGAGTGGCATCATGCAAATCCACCCAAGGAAAAATATTAAAAACCACACCTTCTGCTGGAAAAGTTATGGCTACAGTGTTTTTCGATTCCGAAGGACTCTTGCTTGTGGACATCATGCCAAGTGGAACTACCATAAATTCTGATGCATATGAGACGACACTGAAGAAACTTCAAGCTCGACTGAATCGTGTTCGACCACATCGGCAAAAGCAGGATGTTTTGCTGTTGCACGACAATGCACGGCCACATGTCGGTCACAAAACCATGGAGGCGATCACAAAACTCGGATGGACAACACTGAAACACCCACCTTACAGTCCTGACCTGGCTCCGTGTGACTATCATCTCTTTGGGAAACTGAAAGACTCTTTTCGTGGAACAAGGTTTGAAGATGATGGCTCAATTGTGCACGCTGCCAAACAGTGACTCCAACAGGTTGGTCCAGAATTGTACCGCGCAGTTATACAGGCGCTAGTTCCAAGATGGCGTAAGGCAGTTGAGAGGGATGGAAATTATGTGGAGAAATGAAAATATTGTTCCTAAAGGATGTATCTACACACTGTAAAACTTTCAAACACGTAGAATAAAAGATGGATTTAAAAAAAATAGTGCGCATTTCTTTTGGAGTGACCCTTGTATATTACCTGTGTTTGCTTATAGCTTCCCCTATTTTTCTTAGAATGTCGAACATATTTGACGTTGTCGAACGCATTTCCCAGGCCGAGGAATCCTATGACGTGTCTTGATTCGTCTTCAGTCTTGCTTCCATTATCAGTCACAACGACGGAAGTGTGCCGTATAAACGTAAATTAAATCAGCTGGCGCTCTTGACCTTGACAGTTTAAGAGTCGCTAGTTGCCAGCTGCCGTCGCCCTCGGCTTGACCTGTCCACGGGCGCCCGCACCACGGAGGAACGCCACGTCCCGCCACGCACCACGCGGTGAGAGGGGGACTGATTGCCCGGGAGACCCCGCGTTTGTCTCGCTTTCCCTGGGAGCACTGCCGGCCGGATTCCTTCGGTATTTTCGCGCCGCGGTTGCGTCCTGCCAACAGGCAGATGACGAAACGCCTTCAAGGAAGTAGCGATTCCGCGACCCATTAAGGATTACTCGATTAATTCCTAACGACGGTTGTTCAGTTCGACACTCACCGCCAGGAAGTCGTAACGCTTTCATCAGACGCCGTACTTCGTGACACAGAAGCAGTCTAATGACGCCGGAATTAAGGACGGAGAGTGGAGGACGTACAGAGATGCTGAGCGCATCACTCGGACAACGAAACGTACCCAGCTTCTAGCAGGAGGCTATAATCCACAAGCTTTCACAGTTTTCTGTGAGTGAGTGCCATATAGTATTTTCATTTTCCAAATACGATGGCGTGGTTAACAGTAATGCCTCTTATTTTTATGTGAAAACTTTTAAAACTTTTTAAATGAAACAAACGTCATTAACACTCTTGCGTCTTCGTTCTTCACGTCTACATACGAGGTACATTAGGAAAGTAAAGAACGTTTTCTTTCGACAAGTTGTAATGATCCCGATAGGAGGTAAAAGAAGTATGGAAGTATTCGATACTGAGGATAAATTACGATTTTTCAGTAAATTAAACTCAAATTAGTTAAGTTTCGTATGGGTGCAATTATGATGTTTTTCAATGTCACTAATATATAAATTTCGATCCAAAAGAGATTGCAAAAGCAAGGTACATTTATTTAAACTGTTTTAACACGAATATTTCATTAGAAACTGTTATGTTTTGCTCACATAGGCTTATTCAAAGTGTCAACATATGTGACTACGAAATTGCTCGTTATAAAATTTGGCCAGGAAAACCTGATTAGTCACTACACTTAGTATGAAAAACAAATAAGTTTAAAAATACTTTTGTACTGTATACTCACGTAATTTACAGATTTGCACTTTTTAACTCCAATGTTATCCAAATGAGAAAGGTCATATTCAACACTTTGTAATCCAGCTATTTCACTTGGTTGACACTTGTAATTATTTGTAAAATGCACAATTTATATTTTTAATCCAAACACCTGAGCACCAGAATCATTCGTAGCTATTTCATGTAAATAATTCATTTCATAACAATTTAATTGACTCTAAAAAAAGAGGTAATTTGTTGATCTCTTTGGAAGGTTATAAATACGAGCACTGTCAAAGACCGGGAGGCAGTTGGCTCAGTGTAGTTGTGAAAGTCACATCCGTCAGTGTTTTTAGTGCCGGCTAATTCCATTATATGTAAACATGTATGGATCGCTGAACCAAAGAGGTTGATGCACAAGATGTAACTGTTTTGTCAGAGACGCCATGTAAACTTTACGTGTGTTTTTTAAAGAGGAATAAAAACGTGTGATGACTTTTATAAAACTACTACATGTTTCCAGCCTTACCTTCTTTTGAAAATCCGGACCTCTTATAAATATATAATACCCCAGACAACAAAAGTGGAGAGCCATAAACTTTATCTTTGAAACAGTATTATTCAGCGTTGTGACGACCACCCTGCGATCATCATTGAAATGTTTTGATGAGAAGTTATATTCTCCTAAAGCATGTGCCATTTTATTTACCAACATAAAACTGAATTTTCATCATATTAAGGCAGGGGGCCTTTATAATAGTGAGGGCTCGTCCCGGATGTGAATGGACTCTGACTGTGAGACATCAAGAGTAGAAATCGTGTTGTTTGGGACAGTGATCGATGTATGAAAAGTGCACTCTCCCGGAATTTCGGGAATTGTCAGCAGCCGACACCTGTATGAAGAGGACAAGATGCAACTACAACTAGCAACGACAGGAATAAATGGATAATTCTGCACATGGAAGAGAATAGGACAACAGCAGCAACACACAACCTCACCAGATCGAAGTTTTAGAGGTACCAGAAAACTATAATTTTTTTTAAACAGCAACATGGAAAAACTTAATGAGGAAGGAGCTGTAGGAGGTGAAATAGTTGATGAGGTAGAAGTGTAAAAAGAAATTGTAGATCCTGAAGAACATTCCTTCGATTTGCAAAGATGTTTAGAGTCAATTAGTAAAAATTTATATACCCATAACATGCAAATTTTGGGGAACAAATAAACAAGCTAAACGAAAGTTTTGAAACACAAAATGAAAAATTGGACAAACAATTAGTAGAAATAAAAGATGTTTTTCAGAAACAGCTCACACTTGTTAAGGACAACATTAAAGAGAAGTAAAATTGATGAGGAAAACAAACACAGCCAAGAACACTTGTCCACAATGTCAAATAAAATTGTTGAATTAGAAAGTGAATTTGCTAGTTGTACAAGTAAGCTCAGCAAAGATGTCACAGACACACATCAGAAATATACAACACATAATGATAATTTGACGACACTATCACAAACAACAACAACAGAAATTTCAGCTATAAAAAGTGATATTAATGCTTGTAATGCTAATGTGAAAACTTTGGAAGAAAAATTAAGTCAAAGCAATGAAACTTATTTTGCTACACATGTACACAGTGGGTTTAGTCCTTTAGTAGGAAATGTTCGAATGAGGAGCTTCCCTGAAGATAGCTTTCGCCCTGTTGATTTTATTCATCACTGCAAAGATTATTTTGTAGCTGGGATGCCTGATGAAATGAAAGTGAAATTTGTTAAGAGATTTTTGGAGGGTGAAGCTCTGTCATGGGCCAATGAAAATTGTAGCAAATGGGGAACTTTTGATGATTTTGAATGGGGATTTATGAGTAAATTCTGGTCACAGTCCGGACAGGCCAGATTAAAGTATGAATTTTTAAATGGGCCAATATATAGAAGTAAATTTGGGAATATGCAGAAGTTCTGCAAACAACAATTAAAGAAACTTTCCCATTTAAGAAACACTTTTGACTCATGACCCAAATTGATGCTTTAAAAAGAAGGCTACCTGTAAGGGTCCAGTGGGAGTTGGTTTGTGCTCCTGATGACTCAGTAGAAGATTTTCTAAAATTTGTTGGCAAAATGGATAGGGCTCTAGAAAGAGACAGTAAAGACAATAATCAGACACAGGGGTGGAATAAGAACCATCAAAGTGACAACTATGACAGAAGAGACTATAGAAATGACAATATAGAGGGTAGAAGGGGTTATGGACAATACAGGAACAATCCTCAAAATGAAGATAGGAGAAGATGGGAAAATAATTACAGAGACTCTAGGGATAGAGGCTGGAAGAGACAGACTGATCAATACTGGGGAAACCAGAGGAGACAGAATGACCATTATTGGAGAGACCAAAATGGACAGACTAACAAGCACAGAAATGGTAATGAAAACAGACTGCCGGAAAATGGGAAGTCACCTCAATAGGAGACTGTAGTTTTGGGGCGAGAAGACATAATTGTAGGACAAACCAGTATTCTAATAATGACCAGAGAGGATATGACGATACCCATAGAAAATGGCAAAGAAAGGTTGAACAAGCGAAAATAAATGCAGTAGAATTTGATAAGAAATTCTGGAATAATATGAGAGTTACAGAGTCCGAGGTAGAGAACAGCTGTGAAAGTCGAAAAGACAATGATTATCTAGAAACTGAGAAAAATGTGGTTAGTGAATTTCATAGTTGGGCAGAAAAGGAGGTAATACCTAATACTATAACTGAGATACAAGATGTGGAATCAGGTTTGGAGGGTCTATTTAAAGAAGAACATAATAATGATGTTGTGCTAAGTGACACTAAGGACCAATGTGCGGATAGTCAGATACATAGGAGGGGTGGGGGTAACAGAAGAAGTTGATACAGTTGAAGAATGTGTAGGTAAGGTTATTGATAATTATGTTGATGAAGTTGACGTGTTTATTGAGCTGCAAGAAGGTGAAAAGTTTGGTATAAGTAATGAAGTAGGGGATATTATTGATATATGTGGTAATAATGATGTAAGGAAAAGTGTATCTGATGAAAAGCTGTTGTCTGTAGGGAATTATGAAGCACTCATAAATGATATTTTACAAAGTGATGATAAAGATGTAAGTGTTTTACCTGCTAATGTTAAGTTTGATGATAAAGGGGAAAAGTTTTTAAAGGTACTATGGAATAACTATGAAAATAATGTAGATAAGGAAGACTTTTGGGAATCTCTAGCCAAGTTAAGTGAAGCCTTATACCCAACTTGGAGGGTAAGGATAAGAAGTGGATTAAATGAAAAATGGGGTGACAAGAACAGCTTGTTCAACAGAAAGACGAAACTATACGAAACAGACGAAGGTAAAGGTATATGTGTGGGGGTTAATGCTGTAAGTACTGAAACTGATATAGTAAATAAGAAAAAGAATATTGCTGACTTTAGTTTTAAAGAAATAGAAAATGATTTAATGTGTGAAAATGTACAGGATGAAAATGAAAATTTTTTGGCAGGCTGTCCGTTTATAGAAGTTAAGATTGATAAATGGCAACCGTGTTCTGCAGTAAATGCTATGATATCGGGAAGGACTACAAAAATTAGTGCTTATGGGTGGGAGAACATCCAGTCTAGAGGAATAAGTAGGGCAACGGCAGTTAGTGTGGGCAGGTGGGAATATGGGCCACATGGTGTTTCTCGGATTTCCGCAAAACAGCGAACGCATGCAGTACCTGGAATAAAGGGCACACACACAGCTCCGCCATTTGCTAGAACTTGAGTGATGTACTAGTTGATTCTGTGTCACCAATAAATTTTATTTGTTTTTCAGTGTCGAGGCTGGTGAATGGTGTAATTTCCGGTATCCGGTTATACTTTTAAAGGCAAAAAGTAATATTAACATACTAGTAATAATATTGTCGTGGAATAACGTCCAGTCCGCAGCTCGTGGTCGTGCGGTAGCGTTCTCGCTTCCCGCGCCCGGGTTCCCGGGTTCGATTCCCGGCGGGGTCAGGGATTTTCTCTGCCTCGTGATGACTGGGTGTTGTGTGATGTCCTTAGGTTAGTTAGGTTTAAGTAGTTCTAAGTTCTAGGGGACTGATGACCATAGATGTTAAGTCCCGTAGTGCTCAGAGCCATTTGAACCAATAATGTACATTGTATAGTAATAACGAATTTCCGCTCACTCAAGTCGGTTTTTGTTTCCGCCAGGTTTTAACCCTTTCAGCCGTGTGGCTAAAATTGTGTACATTAACTTTTACTGTCTCTTTGCTGCAACAAAAGTATTGTTTCCCAATGGAAGCCTGAGGTAAACATTTGTGAATGTTCAACCTTTTCGTCAGGTGCAAGTGCTGCCAATTGTTGGGCATCATTATGAAACTATCAGTAAATCAATGCAGGAGCTCGTGACCACCAGAATATAAGTACGTGGTTGGTTCGCTATATTGCACTGTATAACTGAATATTGTTATTTTGCATAGAAATTATCGAATGATCATTTTACTATTTATTACAATATAGAATATCTCGTAACTAGTTATTTTAGTCCATAAAATGAAGCTAAGTGTACAAAATATGCTTTGAAAACGGGTACATATTTTTCTATAAATATTGCATCTAAAATCGTTGAAGAATCACCTAAGTGCGTTACCGCATAAAGAAAAAATTTTCCTTCCTCCAGAAAAAATTCGTGTTTAAAAGAGTTAATCTCCAACGTCTGTCGGGTAATATGGGTCATACAGGGTGTTTCAAAAATGACCGGTATATTTGAAACGGCAATAAAAACTAAACGAGCAGCGGTAAAAATACACCGTTTGTTGCAATATGCTTGGGACAACAGTACATTTTCAGGCGGACAAACTTTCGAAATTACAGTACTTACAATTTTCAACAACAGATGGCGCTGCAAGTGATGTGAAGGATATAGAAGACAACGCAGTCTGTGGGTGCGCCATTCTGTACGTCGTCTTTCTGCTGTAAGCGTGTGCTGTTCACAACCTGCAAGTGTGCTGTAGACAACATGGTTTATTCCTTAGAACAGAGGATTTTTCTGGTGTTGGAAATCCACCGCCTAGAACACAGTGTTGTTGCAACAAGACGAAGTTTTCAACGGAGGTTTAATGTAACCAAATGACCGAAAAGCGATACAATAAAGGATCTGTTTGCAAAATTTCAATGGACTGGGAACGTGACGGATGAACGTGCTGGAAAGGTAAGGCGACCTCATAGGGCAACCACAGAGGGCAACGCGCAGCTAGTGCAGCAGGTGATCCAACAGTGGCCTCGGGTTTCCGTTCGCCGTGTTGCAGCTGCGCTCCAAATGACGCCAACGTCCACGTATCGTCTCATGCGCCAGAGTTTACACCTCTATCCGTACAAAATTCAAACGCGGCAAGCCCTCAGCGCCGCTACCATTGCTGCACGAGAGACATTCGCTAACGATATAGTGCACAGGATTGATGACGGCGATATGCATGTGGGCAGCATTTGGTTTACTGACGAAGCTTATTTTTACCTGGACGGCTTCGTCAATAAACAGAACTGGCGCATATGGGGAACCGAAAAGCCCCATGTTGCAGTCCCATCGTCCCTGCATCCTCAAAAAGTACTGGTCTGGGCCGCCATTTCTTCCAAAGGAATCATTGGCCCATTTTTCAGATCCGAAACGATTACTGCATCACGCTATCTGGACATTCTTCGTGAATTTGTGGCGGTACAAACTGCCTTAGACGACACTGCGAACACCTCGTGGTTTATGCAAGATGGTGCCCGGCCACATCGCACGGCCGACGTCTTTAATTTCCTGAATGAATATTTCGATGATCGTGTGATTGCTTTGGGCTATCCGAAACATACAGGAGGCGGCGTGGATTGGCCTCCCTATTCGCCAGACATGAACCCCTGTGACTTCTTTCTGTGGGGACACTTGAAAGACCAGGTGTATCGCCAGAATCCAGAAACAATTGAACAGCTGAAGCAGTACATCTCATCTGCATGTGAAGCCATTCCGCCAGACACGTTGTCAAAGGTTTCGGGTAATTTCATTCAGAGTCTACGCCATATTATTGCTATGCATGGTGGATATGTGGAAAATATCGTACTATAGAGTTTCCCAGACCGCAGCGCCATCTGTTGTTGAAAATTGTAACTACTGTAATTTCGAAAGTTTGTCTGCCTGAAAATGTACTGTTGTCCCAAGCATATTGCAACAAACGGTGTATTTCTATCGCTGCTCGTTTAGTTTTTATTGCCGTTTCAAATATACCGGTCATTTTTGAAACACCCTGTACCTAGGCCAGCTGGTAAGGGCCATGTAAGTAAGGGTTTTTTGTTTTTGTTTTTAGGGCACGGTGCCGAGGACGGAGAGGAAACCCGCCGGTGAGGGTCTAGGAGGTTGGTCCGAGACTGCAATGAAGCAAGCAGCTTCGAAACGACCGAAAGGGCTGCTGCTGACCGTTTTAATGTTTCTGGAACAACACTGCAGAGGAGACTAAAATCACTGCACGGAATCGACAGTCATCTATGAACCTCAGATGGGCTTTTTCAAACCAACATTTCAATAACATTACGAAGAAATGCTAGTGGCATACATAAGAGATTTAGAGTCCAGGCCAATGCTGCTTGGTAAGATTGAGTTTCAAAAATTGGCTCACGATTTGGCAGAAAATTTAAAGTTGCATCAGAGATTTGACAGAGAAAAGAAATTGCTAAATAACGATTTCTTTCAAAACTTTATGAACAAGCACGCAGAACTTTACACAGAACATCTCAGTCCACAAGTTTAATGCGTTATGTGATGCTCATTCGACCGTAGGTTGAAAAATTTCTTAACCAACCTTTTCTTATTGTCTTGAACTTTCGGTATCTAAACAACTTAATTTTTCTGACCCGCAAAAATACCTTTTTATTTTAAAAAAAAGCTATAGTTCGTTGTATGGCCCATACTACCCGACAGTTTTCTTAACATCTCGAGTTGTAACTCTCACAAAATCATTTCTTGCTGTGTGTCGTTTCGCTTAGAAATCTTTTTTCGCTATTTACGACAAAATAAATGTTCGAGGAAAGGCTATGTACAACTATACTTTACATCAAATCACGAACAAAAGTTTTATATCAATTTCGGCTTAAGGGGCCCCTACATGCCGGCGCTCCCCTAATTCATAATAGACACTAGCTAAGCTAATGGAAAAGCAGGGAACGAAATTAAAGTTTAATGAGAACAAATAAAATCGTCAAAGTTTGCCGACGACGCTGTAATTTTGTCAGAGATGACGAAGGACCTGGAAATTAAAGTGTATTAATGGATACAGTATTTTTTTAAAAAAAGATTATAAGATGAATAGCAAAAATAAAACAAGGCTGAAGGAACTTGGTCGAATTAAATCAGACGAAGCTGAGGGAACTACATTAAAAATTGTGAGACTCAAAGTAATAGAGGAGTTTTTCTATTTGTGCAGAACAATGACTGACAGTTGCAAAAGTAAAGACGATATAAAATGCACTCTGGCTTAAGCATGAAAAGCATTCCTGAAGAAGAGAAATTTGTTAACACCGAATAAAAATTTAAATGTTAGAAAGTCTTTTTTGAAAATGATCACATGGAATTTATAGTTGTATGACAGTGGAACGTGGATGACACACAGTAAAGACAAGATTATAACTGAATATTTTGAAATGTAGAGCCACAGAAGAATGTTGAAGGTTAGATGGGTGGATTCGGTAGCTGATGAAGAGGTACTGAATCGAACTGGTGCACCAAGAAATTTGTGGCGCAGTTTTACTAAAAGAAGGGGTAAGTTGACAGAATACATCCTGAGGCATCAGCGAGCACAGGATGGAACACCACGAAGAACTGCTGCAAACCAGTCTTCCGTCTGAAGACCATACGATTTCTTACGTGACCCTTGTACTTCCTCCGTCTTCACAAAAGACGAAGATAATTTTCTCTTGCACATATATTAGGACGCACTAGTTACAGATAGTACTTGTGTGAAATTCAGTCAGCGTCGGATTCATAGGCAGTAGAAGCTGAGAATCATGTTTGGTAATTCTCAGCTCCTTTTAAAGAAAATTAGTTTTTTTATTACCATTTCCCCTTCATTACGAAATAATCAGTCTCTCTTCCAGTTATCAGTCGCGTTATTTGAGAATAATAGGCTTTTTTCATTCTAATAACTACCAATAAAGAACCCAGCTGGCTGCAACCTTTCGTAAGATTTAATGTGACACAAGACGTTTTCGACTGAATTTCACTGAATTACGTGTTTCTGCAACGAGGCGGAACACTTTTCGTTGCGTGGTTTTAGGTAAAGAGAATTGAGTTTTAAAAGCATTTTTGCGTAATCTGCTGCACAATTACGCGAATGCAGTATCGTTTCCACACATTTCTAGTTGCCATAATCTTCTATTTATACGTTTGTCACAGTGGTAGCTGGAACTATTTGGAGCTGCCTGCTTGTGATCGTTTCTGTGCTCCTCGCTCGCTATTACATTAGCTTTGTAGCTCAGGAAAATTCATTTACTCTTAATGTAAACCATCTACACCAAACGTCTGGTCTAGATACCCATGTAGATTACTGGAACGTTTTGTCCTTATCTTATGCGTACTTTCATTCGTGTGAGTTTTTGCTGCTGCTATGCTACACATTTTGCCCCTCTTCGCCTGGCGCCCCTTGCAGCTGCTTGTGTCGCTTACGCCTTAAATCAGTTCTGCCACCAGCACAGTACTTACTATGAGTATTCTTTCACCCGCGCCGGGACAGCATGTCCCAATAACTCGCACGCGGCAACGCGGCTCCGACATCCCAACCAATAGTACACCAGTGTTCGTAGTCTGCAAAGTTTGGCGGGAGTCCGCCTCGGTACTTGCGCAGTCGGCGCGGCGGATTGCTAAGCGAAGGGGCCCGGGTTTGATTCCGAGCAGCGTCGGAGATATTCTCCACCCGGGAACTGGGTGTTGTGTTGTCCTTACTTATGCATCGTCATAACTGGCATTAATAGTGAGTGGCTAAATGGCCATGGCATGAAAGTCAATAATTGGAAAAAGAAGTTTGGTGGGACACGTGAGCTATGGTCAGCTCTAAAACAAACTAGAGATACGCCGACAGCAGTCTCAGCCCACACCTGTCTGCTTCTAAATACACTACAGGCTACTAAAACTGCAACGGCAGGAGGGTCAGCAAATGATGAAACTTTAGTTATTGTACATACTGGACAATGTAACTGCCCCTACCAAAAGGTTTTAGCAACTCGCAACGCCTTCAAATATCGCACACAACCCGGAATGAAATTTTCGCTCTGCAGCTGAGTGTGAGCTGATATGAAACTTCTTTGCAGATTAAAACTGCGTGCCAGACCGAGACTCGAACTCGGGACCTTTGCCTTTCATGGGCAAGTGTTCTATCAACTGAGCTACCCAAGCACGATATTTTCATATTCTCTCACTTGCTACACACAAATGATTAGTTCTACAGAAAAAATGAACATATATTTTTGTAATTAAATCCTGTACTGGGATATGTTTTCGCAAGAGGCAGTATTTTTCGAATTACTGAAGAAAAACGTCTATATATATATATATATATATATATATATATATATATATATATATATATATATATATATATATATATAAAGGTGTTGAGGGTTGCATAAAACCCATCGGTAAGGGCAGCTAAATCACCGTTTATAGAGTACCGCAGGAAGAAAACATGACTGAACTCCCTTCTTTCTTTTTTTTTTATTCATGTCAAAGGCATAAGACTTCAGCACAGAAGATACATATGTATTCATACCTAATAGCACGTATAAACTAACATTTAATTTAAAATCTTGAAGACAGTGTTACATTTAGCAAGACAGTCTACATTAGTACAGTTTGTTGAATTCCACAGTCATGCTTATGTATAAACTAATGCTAGTTTCGAATTTGAAGACTATGTCAAAGGAATATTAAAACAAAAGAGGTGATGACAAAGATGATAGTCTCAGCAACTCCAGTCGAGTATTTTGCAATCTGTACGTTTTCAGAGCATATGGACTCCGAGTCATCAATGGTACATCTTGTGGGCTACAGCCACGTTGTTATAAGACAGTCATAAATCGTTGATGTTGTGGAATAACGTCGTTTCTGCAAACTGTATTCTGACCTTGCAACCCCTACTCTGAGCCTGATCACGGTCGTCCACTCAGGCTCTTCTTCAGTGAGACTGGCAGCTAGATTTTTGGATGGTCTCATGCCATCCAGTAGGTTCAGACCTCATCTGCCACATAGATAACGGGAAACATATCTGTTCGCCAGTGTTATCTGTTGACGTCACGAAACTTTTCCTCGACGTCAATCTTGATGGAGAACGACGATGACCATACAGTGGGTGTTTATCAGAGGTAGATACATATACCTTTCTTTCCATGCAGATACCTCTCATGTAATGTCTGGAGGGAAAGTTTCATCTAACTTTGAAACGTCCCCTTAGTAAAATTATACACGACTGTGCTTAAACTGACACACAATATTTTTAGCGCAACGCAATCTGAATTTCAAAAATTCCTACAAAAGAATGGCCCTGACTAACATTAACCTATACCTTTCACAAATCACTTACCTCACAAAAATCTTCATTACTCGAACTACTGCAATACAGCGAACGCCACTACTACCAGCTAAATAAAAGATTCAAACTACGGAAGGCACTAACTACTGATAGGCATAGTTAGCAAATGAAAGATTTTAATAGAGAACAAACAATGTATTTACCTTAATAGTCATAATATATATAGCAGTTCATGCCATCCAGTCTTACAAATTTCAAAACTCCGCCATTTCTCTCCCCACATCCACAACTGCTGGCGGCTCCCCTCCAACTGCGCAACGCTACGCGCTGTTCACATCCAGCTGCCGCTGCCCAACACTACAATGGCAGACAACAATGCAAACTAGCCACAGACTGCACACAGCACAGCCAGTGATTTTCATACAGAGCGCTACGTGGCGCTACCAATAAGAAAACCTAAACAGCCTACTTACATAGCCCCCATGCTCCCCACAAAAAAATTTTACAAATTGTTTTGGGCACTGGCCAATACAGATTTGAAAAAATTTTTCATAATTACAATAAGAAAAATATCAAATGCACACACTTATTAATACAATGTTGGTCAAAAGCTAAAATTTTCTCACAGTCCATAAAGACAGTCCTGATCATTCATCACAGTGAAACTGCCGTTTCTTTTCTCAAAGTCTGAGCAGTAAAAGACAATGCACACGGAAGTAGTGGATTTCCATGCAGTCTTGAAGAAGGAGTGTTGTCCTTCCAACGGAAAGACAGTGCTGACTCTCGACATGCAGACAGGTAATGGACCACAACAGAGCAAACCCACAACAGAGTCATTCGAAGTTTTGTAACCATCTGCGCAATCTGTTGTGACTGTGCAGGTGCACAATCACCATTGATGAGTCTTGTGGAGAATATAGCAAGTCCATAACCACCACTTGTGCACTCACAAAGTTTTTGGAATTGACCTTAGAACCAGCAATGCTGTTATCCAGTCCCTTGCTGAATTAGTAACACACGTGCAAACACTAACAGTCCCTACTTCTCACATATTGTCCATATACTATGACCAACAGAAACGTGTACAGTGAAATGGAACTTACAAGTTAATAATATGATGAACTGGTGTCAATTACAATTTTATAACATAAGAATACAATGACAAAGGAACAAAATACATCATTAAAGAACATAACAATACAGATAACATTTGTACTACAGGGGTTACAAAAGAACCGAAATAACATATACATCAGTGTTACAGGAATTATGACATGAGTACATACATAAAAGATCAGAATAACTTTCGAAATATCAACTTTACACATGAGCATTAAAACAGAACAGAATAAATAATGTCTAAACATCTTTACAAAGAAAATAACATATTATCAGAAAAATTCTACAACATAACTCTTATTAGCTAAACACATTAAGACAGGAAAAACACAAATTCACATAGTGTAATAACACAAAAATACAGGACAGGTTTTGTTTTCAGTGTGACATTTGGTACTGCAGTCCACCCCAAACTTCATTCCATATATCTTGCCTCTTATTTCAACATTTGTTTCCACCAAAAAAATTCTATTCAAGCATGCTTTCTGTATTTATATGTTCACACATTTCGTACCTCATTATTTATTTTCCATTATCTTACCTTATCATTTATTTCCAAGAAAATCCTACCTAAACCTGTTGCCTCTAAACCCTACTTTTTTGGTTCATATCCTCTTTCAAAATACTTTTTTGGCCAAACCATTTTCTTATAGCTTCTCAATGCATTTCTTCCAATTCATCACAACTTGTTCTCTTATGTGGCCTACCCATCTTAAGCTAACTTAAATCTACTGAGCTCAGATGCTAAACTAAGGGACGAGGCAAAGCAGCAGCATAAAACAATTAATATAAACAGCAATGAAAAAAATGGAAGGTGTCAAAGCAAGCTGCAGTAAATATAAATTACCATGCAATGCAACATTACAACTAATATGAGCCAATGTGCAGCAATAAGAAAAATAAAGCAGTAGTAAAACTAGCTTAACAGAGTAATACAAAGTGAAATTTAGTAGCACTATGCCTGGCAAACAGCAGCAGCAAATGTAATAACTTATATCTAAATATGACATAGCTGAAGCGGAAAAAATATTACAGTAAAAATGGCCATGTGTAATACCTCTGTCACATCTTAACACTGGGGTGATGCATCACGAGAACTTACGCTAGCAGATAAGTTACCAAATCGTAAAAAAATTATTTATGCAATTCCTGTGAAGGGAAATGTCTATTTATGTGCCCTCGTTTTCTTGGAAGTAGATCATAAATTTATAATTGACTGGATCTTAATAGTCATCAAAAGTCATAATATATACAGCAGTTCATGCCATCCAGTCTTACAAATTTCAAAACTCCGCCATTTCTCTCCCCACATCCACCACTGCTGGCGGCTCACCTCCAACTGCGCAACGCTACGCGCTGTTCACATCCAGCTGCCCAACACTACAATGGCAGACAACAATGCAAACTAGCCACAGACTGCACACAGCACAGCCAGTGATTTTCATACAGAGCACTACGTGGCGTTACCAATAAGAAAACCTAAACAGCCTACTTACAACTTGCGGAATTTATACAGCTGTGCACGTCTACACGACTCATTAATAGCGCTGTCTACTTGTTTATCACGAACAGAATTGCACCATAAAGAGTTACCGTAATCGCCAGCTGCATAACAAAAAGATAAATTTGTAGTTTTAACTGTTTCTGCTGCTGCACCATAGGATGTTCACATAATTTTGCGGATTATGTTCTTTCTTGCTGGCACTTTTGGTTT
Source organism: Schistocerca cancellata (assembly GCF_023864275.1). Classification (NCBI taxonomy): domain Eukaryota; kingdom Metazoa; phylum Arthropoda; class Insecta; order Orthoptera; family Acrididae; genus Schistocerca; species Schistocerca cancellata. The sequence goes on from NC_064631.1 coordinate 676,414,445, forward strand.
CACATTCAGAGTATGCTGCTTGAGAGTCTATTAGCGGTCAAGAGAGACCTCAAGATATATGGGTTGGAAGCTGTGTTCCATATGCACTCCTTTCCAAGACACTGGGAGTTTCCTGAGGGGGTCTCTGTTCCTCAAAAACCTGTAATTCGCTGGTGTTTGGTTTTAACTGGTTCTTACAGTATTATTTATCTAACTCCTCCAAATCAGCATTAAAATTTAGTTTCGCATGTCGAAAGGTCTCACTCTGAGAACAGATGGTTCAAATGGCTCTGAGCACTATGGGACTTAACATCTATGGTCATCAGTCCCCTAGAACTTAGAACTACTTAAACCTAACTAACCTAAGGACATCACAAAACACCCAGCCATCACGAGGCAGAGAAAATCCCTGACCCCGCCGGGAATCGAACCCGGGAACCCGGGCGCTGAGAACAGAGAGAGAGATCATCAACATAGGTGAAACTTGGTGTTTTATTGGCAGGGGTTGATCGTTGGTATAAATATTAAATAACATGGGGGCCAAAACAGTTCCCTGTGATAACACATTCTTTTGGACCGTTCAATGACTGCGCTGACCTGGAAATACTATGACAAAATCTTTTGAAGGAGATCTTGAATCATTCGTGGAAGATGGTAATTTTTAGTTATTCCGTACAAAAAAATAAAAAATAGAAAAAATTGTGTTGTAGCATTTCATAGTCGACTGTGTCGCATACTGCTGTTAGATCAATAAAGGCTTCGCCACTGATATTTCTTGACTCAATGCCGTCTTTACTATGTCGGGTTAGATTTAATAACTACTGTGTACAGTTTTTACGCGTTCGAAATCCAGATCGCTGTGGAAGTAAGAGGGCTTTATCTAATTCTAAGAGGACATTATGGATTATTCGCTCACAGATCTTGTGGAAATGACATAGTATAAAGATTGATCTGTAATATCTTGGTTCGTCAACTTGTTGATTTCAGAATTTAACAACACGAGACTTTCTCCACAACTTTTGAATCTGGATTTTAGGAGAGACTTGTTTTAACTGGGCTACATTTTTTAAAACTGGTCTGAAGCATTATCTACGTAACTTACTTGCATTCAGTTTTATGGGAAGAGTGGGTTAGATGATTTCCGTACGACTAAATGTTTAAGGGCGCTATGTTACTTTCAATAATTGAAAAATCAGAACTAATTAACTCATTCCAAACCTAACCAGTAAGGTAACCGATCCAGGAAGTGAAATCAGTGGAGATGCATTAAATAAATCTAATTTCAACTTCAAAATATTATAGAAATACATTGTAAAATATTTAGTTGTTAGTCGTTTATTTTAAACAAAATCGCCATACAAATCAACATTGATATAAATCATGTCTAACTCTTTGACTTAAATCTTTGAGAATGTTTTACAGTAATATCATAAGCATTTTCATCCCTCATGGACAATCTACTGGAGAGTATGGTGCTGCTTCCAGAAACTCACTTGACTTCCAGAAAGAAGTGACTGCTTCAAAACAACTATAAAATTGCAAAGTGTGTCTTTTTTTATTTCATGCACTTTAACTTTTATAAAGCCGCTGGCTTCAAATACTGAAAAACGTTTGTCGTCATCAAAGTCTTCATTCCAAACAAAGTCAGATTCTTTTAGCCCTAGCAATACCAACGTACTTTCAATAACGTGTACAACCAAGCGGAGGGTACTTTATACTACCACAAGCAAATTGAAAAAATACAAATGTAGGTCATTGTTGTTGACTTATACACAACATACTTTTTAAAGATATGCTGATACGGGAGCATGGTTCTGGACCTGAAAAATGAATTTTATATTCATTTTGAAAAGTCACATCTACTACTAGGACTAAAATTCTCGGTTAATTATAACTAAAAAACTTTAAAAATTTACGGAATCTGGTAGAAGACTTCATTAAAATCAATAAATATTATTTCAAAACTTTAAAATATAAAGTATCAGACTAGGCTACAATATTTGCAAAAGGTGACATAAAATACGTCCCACACCGCTCTTGGTATTGTGAGGGTTAATACCAAATAAATACATTCATCTGACGGTGAATTCTGTTCTTTTGTAGAAAGTTTCTTCTTTTCATCTTCCTTCGATTCTCTGGCGGAGGTTTCTTCTTCAAGGCAAGGATTCATAAGTGAATAAGAGCTTCTCCGTTCTTTTGGCAAAGACTGTCTCTTTTTTTGGGGACCACATTGAGTGGATGAAAGCAAGACCTCAGGAACCTGGAGGTATTGATTAAGGACATGAAGGAATGAGATTACTAAAGGAGGTAGCAGAAATTGAGGAATCGGAGCAGACGCAGGAGAAAATGGACGAACTGGAAACTGAACTGTAGCACATTAATTAAGGAAACAACTCTTCCATTCTCAGATTGCCCAAAAGGCCGGTCTGTCACAGATTAATACAGAAAACCTGCTTCATCAAATGTTTCGTCGTTATTCCAGTAACGTGAAGTAAAGGATTTTTTAAATTGAAAAAATCTGTAAATTACAAAAGTAAATAATTATAATGCGGTTAACTGAACCGCCCGACGGAACCCAACTGCCTTGGTGTCCAGTTAAACTAACATTTTTTCTAAGTCCCTAAAACAACTACTAAATTACGATTAACCAAAAAATGAAACGAACTGTCTGTGGTGTCACTGCCAGACACCACACTTGCTAGGTAGTAGCCTTTAAATCGGCCGCGGTCCTTTAGTATACGTCGGACCCGCGTGTCGCCACTATCAGTGATTGCAGACCGAGCGCCGCCACACGGCAGGTCTAGTCTAGAGAGACTCCCTAGCACTCGCCCCAGTTGTACAGCTGACTTTGATAGCGATGGTTCACTGTCTACATACGCTCTCATTTGCAGAGACTACAGTTTAGCATAGCCTTCAGCTACGTCATTTGCTACGACCTAGCAAGGCGCCATATTCAGTTACTATAATTACTATCTTCAAGAATGTATTCTTAACAGATATATTGTGAATCATGTACCGTCAAGAGCGACGTTCATCATTAATGGATTAAAGTTAAGTATCAAACTAATTACGTCCGCTTTCTGAATTCTCATTCCTGTCATGTTCCAGACCTCACGTCAGTATAGTTCTTCCCTCCTCACGCCAGCCTGCGTGAGCTAAAACGCGTGCATTTCAGCCTCCACTCGTAACACGGTGTTGGCTCTTCTGCTAACACAAATCTGTCGTAAAGAATGAACAGTTATAATTATTATAGGGTTTTTGGAATTTCCAAAACTCAACTTGAAGTAACAAATAAGCAATAAACAAAATGAAGGGGAAAAAAATTTCTGACCACAGGAGGAAAACAAAGCCACGCAAAACAGTTGCTTGCTGCTTTTCAACTGTTTCTTACAGCTCAAGTCCCGCGAGTCATCTGGTGGAGGACACGGGAAACAACTCTGGCTAGAACTTGAAAGCAGGGACCTAACTCTCACTTATCGAGAAAATTACTGCAGAAAGATATGAGCCAGTCATACATTTCTGGACAAAAATGTTCATTTGTTCGACTCATATATTTTCTAAGCTAGCAGGTTTACCAACTTAAATTTAGTACACAGTGCTGTCAACTGTGCAGCGACAACGACTCTGAACCGGTTGGTCACTGAGCCGAATCGAGTCTCTGTGACAGACACGGGTAAGTCATTGCAGGCTATTTCAGTGGAGTGCTCCGCAATTAAATGCCCAAGATGTTACAACAATTTCAATCATTAAACTAACCTGAACTCAATCACACACGTTTCTATTTAAGTTAACAATCTCTTATGAGCTTTCAGAATCTAATTACAACCCCTGATTCATTCTGTCTCCCTGCAGCAAGAATAACCTTTACAAAATGTTCCCTGAAGTGATGGTCCATTCGCAATGACAGTGGTGGTATCTGCTTCAGTTTATGGGGACTTCAGGCACACTGTTTGCATACACACAACAATTAATACAGAATGCAAAAAAGCATGGTGTGGAGAACAATACAGTAATTTGTGCGCCCTACTCTATTACTTACATAAGAATTACAATGCAAAACACAAACACATACAAGGTATAACATACATTACAGAAACAACACTAGAGAAAGAAATTTAAGGAAAAAATAAAGTTCATGGGGTGTCAAGTTGTGCTTGCACATTGCACAATGTTCACGACTGTGTTGAGAATGAGGCACTAAATCACATTGTTAGAAATATTCGAAGAACTTCACAAATTCGTTAGTTTCTCTGAGGGGGTTGGTATGTTGAGTCATACGCATTGATGCACATGGTTCCATGTCTTGAGCATCGGAGGGGGCCTTTTGGAATGGGGCCACAGTACTGACATCACACAGGGCTAAACGTCGGGTGTTGTTGCTACGTTGTTGCAACAGCAATAGGGTGTGCTGGAGCATCTGCAGTACACTGTTGAGATTGCAGCAAGACCCACGCATATGATAACGGCAGTACGGTGGGAAGACACAGTGATAGGCTCTCCTCACGTCGATTAATTGTCTCTGAGGTCTACTTGTTGGGATACATCACTAGTCTAGGTCTCTTCTCTCCCTGGACAGTACTTTACGTTTCCCAGTATTGCAGTTCGACGAGGGATGATGGCACGTGGAGTGACTCCACAAGTGTGTGAGGTCATCCAGACAGGATCAAACTAGGAGCGAGGATAGCTATAACTGCTCTCTAAGTGAGAAGAGAAGTTAGAAATGAGACAATTCGTTTGTTAGAGTTTCTGGCACTATACTGCTTTGTGTATGCAGATCGGCCAATGCTAGTGAGTTGTAAAAACTCAAACAGGTGAGTATATAGCGTCCCCTTCTGTCCTAAGGCACATGAGGCGCAGGTTCTGACACCGTACATGATCTTCATCGTGTACTCTCGACAACGTGGCCTGCCGCAGGGAATCCCTCCAAACGGCTGCCGCGTCCGGAGAGTTAGCTGGCTGCTGCGTGCTGGTCACGTGTCAGTGTCAACGGCCTGCCTCATTTTCGCTTGTGGCCCGGCGAGGGTTGTAGCCCGCCTGATTCCCTCAGGTATACGGCCCAGTGACTGACAGCTTATAGGACCGGACGCTCCCGCGCCCTTCTCGTTAGGTGGCATGCTGACGCTCCACTTCTTGCAGGTAGCCGATGACCTCTTGTTTCTGCTCCGGCTGACCTGTGCATTGCCAGGATACCCGTCATCTGCACAATTCTGACAAAAGTCTTACGCCTAACTTTTTCCCATGACCTTCTATGTTATAATAAATTTACATAACGATATATTGATGGTCTGTCATTTCAGACACTCTTCTTTTAATTTTGTAGTTATTAATCTATGGCTATCAATATAACAAAATCTTGGTGTATCTAAACTAGACATGACAATCATTTATCTTGATATTTGTGTACTGTACATGGTGTGTGACGCTATGTATTAGATGAACAACTAAATGTGCGGGCCCGCACTAATATTACTATTACTTATATAGATCGACAGTAGACATGCTCAAGAATTAACTACCATTTGCCAACGATCTACATTCTATGTCTTTTGAATAAATTATGTTATTATGCAGGTTGAAGTTTTACTGAGCTATAATGAATATGCAACTATTTTACTTTCGCTCGCCCGTCGTCCCTCCATCTTGGGTCTGTGGTTTGGTGACCTGAAAAATAGCATCCCAACAGGCGCGCGCCAAACACTTGTGGTAGAAAACCCCCACAATATTAAGGATCTAGTTATTGTTAAATCCTAAAGTTTAACTTATCATAGTATATGGTACTCTCCTTTTTTTTCCTTATACAACACTCTTACATAACTCCTGTTACGCTGAGATGTCTCGCTGCTCGCCGCTATTGACGACGACAGTGATGTGCGCGCCGTACGACACGGCCTCCGAGTTCTCACTACGACTCACTGAAACTCCAGAGACTGGGTTAGCCATGGCTGTACAAGACAATAAATTTATAGTTGCAACTTCTTTTTCTATGTGATGCTGTTTTTAGCGATCAAAGGGCACCTTTCCAGAGGCAATGTAATATGACCTAGCCAGGAGTGGTTCCTGTTGAGGATTCAGTCGCCCACCACATGCCAGCTACACGGTATGTCACGAATCTCCAAGTATAATTCCTTGGCTATTCATCTCTGACAGTCACGGGCAGCACGCTAAATCCCCAACCAGCACATTGGCGTGGTGGGGGTTTATGCCCGCACTTCTACCGTCAAGGACACCATTTGAGTCAAACCCCCACAGGTTCACACCGACTTGCAAGACAACGATGCTGGCGCATCACTGTAAAAACTATACTGCCCATATTCATCCTCGAAATCACGCAATATACCACAATCTTGCAGTGCACTGACGCGTGCCTGCAAGCATTGGTATCAACGTCTCACGAACTGGTTGTGGCCGCTATGGAGCGTATCACGACTTCTCAGAACTCTTCTAAGAGCACGTTCTTGTATGCGCCCGTTTGTGCGACATCTCCTCTCTCATCATTAGCCCTCAACATGGACACCAGACAGGAAAGGACAAAAACATTGCTCATGGAAAGGTAGTGTCTCCTACTCCATCGACATTGGAAGTCGCGAACATTAACAAAAAAGGATAGCAGCAGTAAATTCTTATGCGAGACAACGCAGCGTGTTAATACTTTAGCGATCTTAATCTATTAATACAACGATTATTGTTCCCCAAAGAAAGGTTCATATATTTGCCTATTCTACTATGTACACCACTTAAACTACTATTATTCCACGAACTTCTTTGTGTGAGAGATGTGGAGGAGTCCTATGGACTAGCGCCAATCCCTTGTCAGACTCCCCCTCCTCTGACGTGCATTAGGATTTGCAGGTCTAATTTCAATCTCCTGGTTCTCCTGTTGTCCTTGATTTCGCTCTCTCCAATTACGGTCGCTTAGCCGTTCGTTATTCCTCCTGTACCCGCTTCCTTGTCTAGCATGACCCTGTTCCCTGACGTTCTGGTTTCTGTGTCTCTGGTTTCCAAAACCTTGGTTAGCGTAATCTTGATTTCCGTAACCCTGGTTTCCTAAATGACCAATGCGATTATGCCATCTGTTGTCGCCCTCCCTTGCTGGTCGTTGGTATTTGTTACTCTGCCCCTTCTTCCTGTCCTTTGCGTCATGTTTGTCAAAGACAACTTCGAGTTCACGCAATAGACTCTTGAATGCTTCTATGTCAGATCCACACTTCCCGATAAGTGTCTGTTGGTACCTAACTGGCAATTTGGAAAAACAAAATTTGATGATTTCTCCCTTGCTATATGGACTATCTAAAAATTGATTCTTCTTGAGTAAATCGTCAAAAAATTTGGTTGCGCTCCTTTGCCCGGAAACTTCCAGTTCAGGACAAAATATTATTTCCTCTTTAATCCTGTATTGCGTTTCCTTTGACCAGTAGATCCCCAGGAACGCATCAACAAATTCCTGATAAGTCTGACACGTCGCATCTTTTCCGCGGCTTGGCCTTCGATGTGTCCACACATGAATTCTAATTTTGCCAGGGTTGGCCACGATGCCGGTAATGAATTTGCAAACTGCATCACCCAGCTCTTGGGATGGATCGACCCTCCATTATCTATGAACTTTTGGAATTTTAGTATCGACAGGAAGTGATAGTGATCAAAATCCTGTCCGATCCTCGCACTGGTGTTGTCACTGGTTTCCGATACTTGCACGTGTGCTGCGTGTCCTGATCTATCTTGCTGATAACTGTATCACTGTGGGAGTGGCATTCAGCATTCTCTCTTCTGAGTGGGCTGCAATTATTGGAGCTATTACTCGCTGTTTCTGCGTATGCATTGTTAGTTCCGCACTCTGTCACTGGGCTAGAGCACGGTGGGATTTTCCTCGGAGACACAATTCTGTGTACTCCATCATTGGTATCCGAAAGCGCAGTGCTCGTGTGCCCATTTCGCTCTAGTTTTGCTACCCGACTCTCTACTTCTTTCATTCGTTTCGTGATGTTCGTAAACGCAATATTATCTTGAGTTTTTAAGACCGCAAGGGACTTTGAGTGTGCTTGTGTCGCACGTCGCAAGCGCCCTGCGAGTTGAGAAGTTGCTTTTGCGATTTTCATTGCCCCTGTTGCTGCCGTTTTGGCTAGTCCTGCTACTTTTTGTGCTACTATTGACATTTGTGTTGCCTCTCCACATTCTTTCTTTATTGTTAGTAATTCCACACGAATTTCCTCTATATGCGATATTATAGTCTGAGTCTCCTTCTTATGTTGTTCGTCAGCTTCTTCTTTCATTGATCGTAGGAAGCTCAGTATTGGGTTAATGTCATCTTTTTGATCCTCGTCACACATGGGCGATGTAACTCTGAACACCTGGGCGCTAGAGCTCTGACGTGAACGAATTGGCCCCTGCCTGCTCTCGTTCGTTTGACTATAAACTTCTGCTACCGTCTCGACCTGTGTGCCTGTCTCTGTTTCATCCTCTAGCTCACTATCATAATCACGGCCGCGACGTTGCACTAAGATCACGTCCAAATCACCTTCCTCATCAATGAACCTGCCACCCAGTCCTGCTAAAAATGGGCCCATCTCATCTCCGAACCTATCCCCGTCAGTAACCTGCCCCTTATTCATTATGCTATCCTCTTTTGTTTTAGCTTCGCTCGATAATAGTCGTGTCTTACTTCTCGTGATCATTCATGAAAAACAAATTTATCTAAAACTGCACAATAAAAATAATCTACTCCCAATTTTTTTTACACATATACATAAAATTTCAACAACGCCGTTCCAGCACTATAATTACATGCACGATTGTACGATTTGTTGTGGTACAGAAACTGCACACAAACCCGACAGAGTGTGATGTGGTACAGACACCACATCAAAGAAACACATAAGACAATGAACAAACAAATATATACGCTGAAAACAAAAACAGTAATCATGCGCCGCTACTTAAAACTAATCACGGAACTACAAGAAAAAGAACTTGGGTATTAATCATTAAAAAAAAATTTGGATGTTCCTATTAAGAATACTGTTTACTTATCAGTGATTCACAGAAGAGATCCGAGGCTAAGGGTCGCCATTTTATGCGAAGTGCTGGGGCTAGCAGTGTATCTAACACTAAATTCTTGTAGAATCTACATAAGGAAATGATGCTCTAAGCCCTCCCTTTTCTAACTCCGACTTTTGCTGTTGCACACGGATTAAGAAGAAACGCGAACTGACTCTAATCGACCCTGCAAGGGGAGTAGAAAAGAGTTTGGCACCTGCAATAATTTAATTTGATAAATAAGTTTCATTAACTTGGTGGGAAATGAAAAGGTTGCTCTACTGATCTACAGAATGAAAGTTCTGTCCAAAATAACAATTTGATTTATTATGACTAAACTCAAAATAATAAACACAACACATGAAACATTTACAATACGTGAAATTGGATACTCAAATAAATGCTGTGAAGGTGAAGTTGTCCGTAAACTAGCTTGTGACGTTTATGACCAAGTGGTATGTGGAGCCAATTCCTTGCAACTCAAATCTTAAGAGAAACACCCAGCAAACCCAACATTCTACATCTACATCTACATCCATACTCCGCAAGCCACCTGACGGTGTGTGGCGGAGGGTACCTTGAGTACCTCTATCGGTTCTCCCTTCTATTCCAGTCTCGTATTGTTCGTGGAAAGAAGGATTGTCGGTATGCCTCTGTGTGGGCTCTAATCTCTCTGATTTTATCCTCATGGTCTCTTCACGAGATATACTTAGGAGCGAGCAATATACTGCTTGACTCTTCGGTGAAGGTATGTTCTCGAAACTTTAACAAAAGCCCGTACCGAGCTACTGAGCGTCTCTCCTGTAGAGTCTTCGACTGGAGTTTAATTAATTGCTGTTACAGTAGTGAGAACTCCGACAATGAACACCCAAGACAGAACCACATAAGAAAAGACGGGAACAGGCGCGCTCTGCTGAGCTCTGATTATCACAGAGCAAAATTCCCTACTCTGCCCGACGTCCAGTCGTGGTGATGATAATGTCACGAGTATAGTCCGAAACAAATTATCCTGGTCTGGTTGTTCCAGACTAAAGACCTCCTATAAATACAAATACGCCTCTGAGGGAGATGAAGAAGGCCCGCAACACAATCACTGACGGTACAGTGATTGATTTTAACAAGCGAAGTCACACAGTAACTCCGATACAGTCAACTTTAGCCAAAACTGCCCAAGGAAGTCAACATAGGCCGCTTGTACGCAGAACGCTCAATTGCAAACTGTACTCGGAAAGTTACGTTGAAGTCGAAACTTCAGCAACTTTGTTAAACAGTTACAATCAAATAAAAGCATATTATGCAGCCAACGGAAGGCAGGCTGTCCAGAGCAGCGAGAGCTCAGTCTTGTAACCTACTCCGACCGAAAGGCGAGAACCGACTCCTACCAGAGCACCCGTACAAACCGAACACAGAACATTCCCGCCCCCACGACAGTAGCCGTGGTTAAATGTTCCAATCAGCAAATCGAAAACCGGCGGAAAATTCCACTCTATTGCCGAAGCACTACCATTCCGCCAATGGAGATTCTTGGCGCCAATTTCTGCGCCGATTTTGCTACGTCACGGAGCTATGCCCTGAGCAAGCCAATCACAATTACGATTTTGCAGAAAACGCGGGAATTTGCCCGCCAAGACTGCCTGGGAACACAAGTCATTCCCACACCTCGCTGGTAGCCCACCAGAAAGTGTTTTCAGTAAGTTTCTGCGAAGTAACGGAATCTCCAGCCCAACCGCTCCATCAGGCCCCTGTAGTCGTGTCGCCGCCGCTCTTATGACAATGTCGGCGTCTGGAAAGCATTCACTCGACTCCCTCACACCCGTCAGCTTAACCCTTTCATGATCAACAGAGTGTGCCTGTCACCGGACCACCCGGGTGACGAGAGACGCTGTGTGGGAAGTCAGCGTGGGAAGGAATAGCGACTTTTCACCACATGCAATTAGAGAGGAAGATCGAATTACTCAGAGAAATATGAGAGGGGGCTCATGCCACCTCTCAAAGACACTGGTGGAAAAAAATTGCAGAGTAATGAAATTTCGGGAAAACGTTGGTATAGGTAACATATTTAAGAGATTATATCACAATGTCACAGATAAGCGCGAGATAAGCCACTGCAGGTTTGAATCCTGCCTTGGGCATGGATGTGTGTGATGTCCTTAGGTTAGTTAGGTTTAAGTAGTTCTAAGTTCTAGGGGACTGATGACCACAGCTGTTAAGTCCATAGTGCTCAGAGCCATTTGAGCCATAAGCCACTGCAAATGTGAAAATCTGATATGTCAGTATCCGGCGTAACTGCCAAAATTTTGAATGCACGCATGCAAACGTGCTTGCATTGTTTTGTACAGGTGCCGGATGTCAGTTTGTTCGGTAGAGGTCCGGGCTGTTGTACTCGGTCGGTCACTACAGGAATGGTTAATGCTGTTTGTGGACGAGTTGGAGTTGTCTTCCAGTGCTGTCCCGTACGTGTTCGCCTGGAGACAGATGTGGTGACTGAGTATGCCAAGGCAACATGTCGACACTCGATAGAGCATGTTGGGTTACAACAGCGGTATGTGAGCGAGCGTTATCCCGAAATGCTTTTCGTGAATGGTAGCACAACGGGTCGAATCACCAGGGCGATGTACGGATTTGCAGACAGGGTGCGTGGGATAATCACGAGAGCGCTCCTGCTCTCATACGAAATCGCAGCCCGGACCGCAACTCTAGGCGTAGGTCGAGTGTTTCTAGCAGCACACAGACAGGTTCGTTGCAGGTCCTCAACTGGCCTCCCTCTAACCAACACACGGACGTCACTGACACCGAGGCAGAACCGGCTTTTATCAGAAAACACAACAGAGCTCCTACCTATCCTCCAGTGAGCTCTCGCTTGATACCACTGAAGTCGCAAATGGCTGTGGTTTGGGGTCAGTAGAACGCACGCTACGGGGCGTCTGGCTCGGAGCTGTCCTTGAAAGAACCGATTTGTAACGATTCGTTGTGTCACTGTGGCTGTGTTGGCTGTGTTGCTGGCGGGGCCGGAAGGTGCAAACTGCCACACCACGTATCATTGTAAGTCTCATTGGCTCAGTGTGAACTGTTTGTACAACTAACCTACACAGCCTATACCTCAACCTCCACTATACTAAGAACTTCTCATCTGAAGCTTAAAGTTGGGCACCTCTTCAACGGACCCACGCCCCCCTGGTAAGAGGCGGCGCACGTCCTGGATGGAAGGATCTTAATTGTGGTTCCTCTCTTTTGAGCCCAACCCGACGGATACCTATGGTAGATCGGGGAAAACCACCGTTCAGGTCGTGTTGTCGGCGGGGCCGGGAGGTGCTTGCGCCTGATGTACTCTACTAGGAGCCTTGTAGGCTCAACACAAACCGTTAGCGTCATTACCTTATTACTTTTACTACGAGTACCCTTTCATTAGCAACTTTGAGCCAAGCACAAAATCAGTTACCTCTCTATTGTATATCGTAAATAGTTTAGTAGGCTGGACATGGAGGTCTTAGTCTTAGTTTCTAGCTTTAACGTACCCTAATCTCTTCTAGTTAAGGTAGTTTTTAGGATAGTAGATGTTAAAGGCATGGTGAGCAACGGCCAGCGTCTCGAGGTTCATTCCAAGACCCGGGCCGCCGCCCACAACCAGGTGACGGGCAATATTATACCTATAACTTCTCTATTCAGTTCTCTTCCTTCCTTCTTTCTAAATATTTAATTTCGTTTTGTTTATTAATATCTTACTTGATTTTGTATTAGTTATACCTTTTTCTAATGCTGCACAAAAAAAAAAGATATCAAATGGATCTAAACAGAGCCCGCCTCCACGTGGCGGGACACGGGCAACGGTGTGAGTGGGGACGGGAGCCGGTGTGGTGATACTTTCAGTCACTGCGGACCCCGGACCCAGTCACAGCGGCTAAGTGGCAATATACGACCCACCGTAAGAAATTACACGGTGGGTCATAAAATATAAGCAGCTAGTGAAAAAAAAAAGTGTCACTGTGGTGCCAACTGCTGCTCTGTTTGCTGCTGCGGATCCAGTACGATTCGCCAGAGCCATGGCCCGAACACGATGGTCTTCGCCCACGGTGGGTAACGTAGTTGTCCGGCCCCCGATCTTTTTGCGACCATCCATTCTAGTGACCACCGAACATCCTGCTTCTCAAAAAAAAAATGGTTCAAATGGCTCTGAGCACTATGGGACTTAACAGCTATGGTCGTCAGTCCCCTAGAACTTAGAACTACTTAAACCTAACTAACCTAAGGACATCACACAACACCCAGTCATCACGAGGCAGAGAAAATCCCTGACCCCGCCGGTAATCGAACCCGGGAACCCGGGCGCGGGAAGCGAGAACGCTACCACACGACCACGAGCTGCGGACTCCTGCTTCTCGAAGTCCTATTATACAACCTCGTTGACGTGTTGATAATCGTGTGTTTTCACCCTTTAAGGCATCCTTTATCATTTAGCTACAAAATAGCAGGTCAGCAACTGGAAGCAGTTAATACCATAAATTATCTGGGAGTACGTATTAGGAGTGATTTAAAATGGAATGATCATATAATGTTGATCGTCGGTAAAGCAAATGCCAGACTGAGATTCATTGGAAGAATCCTAAGGAAATGCAATCCGAAAACAAAGGAAGTAGGTTACAGTACGCTTGTTCGCCCACTGCTTGAATACTGCTCAGCAGTGTGGGATCCGTTCCAGATAGGGTTGATACAAGACATAGAGAAGATCCAACGGAGAGCAGCGCGCTTCGTTACAGGATCATTTAGTAATCGCGAAAGCGTTACGGAGATGATAGATAAACTCCAGTGGAAGACTCTGCAGGAGAGACGCTCAGTAGCTCGGTACGGGCTTTTGTCAAAGTTTCGAGAACATACCTTCACCGAAGAGTCAAGCAGTATATTGCTCCCTCCTACGTATATCTCGCGAAGAGACCATGAGGATAAAATCAGAGAGATAAGAGCCCACACAGAGGCATACCGACAATCCTTCTTTCCACGAACAATACGAGACTGGAATAGATGGGAGAACCGATAGAGGTACTGAAAGTACCCTCCGCCACACACCGTCAGGTGGGTTGCGGAGTATGGATGTAGATGTAGATGTAGAATAACACCAACTCACTATCTCCAATCTCGAAGGTAACTAACGCTGACAGCGTGCATTTAAAGCAAACGTGATTTGCATCGTCTCAGTGGCGCTGCTGGTGCCACTCTCATGCTACTCGCACGAAAGTAGAATAGACACCATGTTTCAGGTGTCTACGTCACACAACTCCTTCTTGGTGTTTCAATTTTTTCCCGTTAGTGTATGTCTTTCTCACGGGCCGCTAGTCACCTAGAGCCATTGGGAACTTGGACGGTGTTGAACACGATCTCCCTAAACCCACTGATTCCATACTTGCATGAATGATCCGATCCTGAAAAAAGCGTGCAACAGTGTCGCGGGAAGATAAACTGCAACTTCGTAAGGGCACGGTCCTGTCGCTGGTGGATACTTCTGGAACTCAAAAGGGAATCCCTGGAGGTAAGGCGACGTTCTTTTCGAGCAACGCTATTGAGAAAATTTATCGAACCAACAAGTGAAGCTCACTGCAGAACGATTCTACTGCCGCCAAGTAATTATTAGTGGCTCTGAGAACTATGGGACTTAACTTCTGAGGTCATCAGCCCCCTAGAATTTAGAACTACTTAAACCTAACTAACCTAAGGACATCACACACAACCATGCCCGAGGCAGGATTCGAACCTGCGACCGTAGCGGTCGCGCGGTTCCAGACTGTAGCGCCTAGAACCGCTTGGCCACTCCGGCCGGCTAATTATTAGTCAGGAGGAAAATGAATACCAAGAAGCTATCTGTAATTTAAGTACAATGGCCAGACGATACAATCTGAACGTCTCCATCATAAAGACAAAATCAATGGCATTCTCAGGACACCATCCCATGCGAGTTAGGATTGAAATTGACAAGCAGATCATAGCACAAGTAAATGCATTCAAATATTTAGTGTGTAGTATTACATAGAGGACAAACAATGAAATACAAAATAAGTTTGACCTGTCTGACTGTTTCTCTGAAACTTTGCGCAGAACTTTGGGAAAAAAGTCCACAGAGGTACTCCACTAAAGTTCTATAAAGTTGTGGTTATACCAACACTGCTCTATGGATGCGAAAACTGTATTCTTAAGGAGAGAGATGAAGAGAGAATAGAAGCATGTGAAATTAACTTCGTTAGATACGTATTTTAAAGAAGAGAAATGATGATATCCGATCTGAACTGAATATCCAAAACATAATTGACATAACAAAACAATATCAGTTAAGATGGAAGGAACATATAGAACGTATGCCAGATGCAAGAATCACGAAGGCCACAAAACTATATAAAAGAGGAGGCGAAAGATACTTAGAAACATCAATGAAGAGATTGCTTGATTTTGAAGGAGAAGGAACGGACCAGAAGGTCTAATCTTTGATGCAGAAGGATATATGTGTAGGCCACGAACATGAGAGAAATTAAGGCTCGTACGAGGCGTAGAGACATTCGTTTTACACTCGTTCTATTTGTGAGTGGAAAAGGAAGTGACTAATAGCGATACAACGTACCCTCCGCCACGCACCATACAGTGGTTTGTGAAGTATGCAGGTAGATGTAGATGTAAGAGTAAACGTAGACGTAGACGTAGACCTTTCTCATCCTACCCGATCAACATCAACTGTAGACTTTCTCCTTCTTACAGGAGGCATTATGCGCTCTTCTCACAAACAACCTAGCTACTTCGAGCGGCTATGCTCAAATGCTGATAATTTTCTCATCAAATATGTCTTATACCATATGACAATTTGATGTTTAAGGCATGCAGCCTTCATAGTGTTCCAATTTTAAGGGAATAAAAAGAGAAAAGAAGATTAGGCTTTAGCGTCCCGTCGACAGCCCGGTCATTAGAGACGGAGCAAAAGGTCGGATTACGAAAGGATGGGGAGGAAATCGGGTGTGCCATTTACAAAGAAACCATTCCGGCATTTGTCTGGAGTGATTTAGGGACATCAAGGGGAAACATAAATCCGTATGGCCGGACGGAGATTTGAACCGTCGTTCTCCCGAATGTGAGCCCATTGTGACAAACACTGCGCTACATTGCTGTGTGAGCGTAGAGGGGGACAGGAACAATGAAGCGGAAAGTCCGTCGGTGGCGCTGTTAATCCGTAGTAGGATCTAATCAGGTAACTTTGAGAGGTGGCATGAGCACCCTCTCATATTTCTATCTTACGATTTTCCTCTCTAATTGCAAGCAGTGAAAAGTCGCTATTCCTTCACACGCGGACTTACCACGCAGCGTCTCTCGTCACCCGGGTGGTCTGGTGACAGGCGGGCTCTGCTGATCTGGAAAGCGTTAAGCCGACGGGTGTGAGGAAGTCGAGTGAATGCTTTGCAGACGCCGACATTGTCAAAAGACACGCCCGGAGGGGTCTGAAGTAGCGGCTGGGCTAGAGGTTCCGTTACTTCGCAGAAACTCGTCGAAAACACTTTCTGGTGGGCTACCAGCGAGGCGTGGGAATGACTTGTGTACCCAGGCAGTTGTGGCGGGAAAATTCCCGCGCTTTCTGCAAAATAGTAACTGTGATTGGCTTGCTCAGGGCATAGCTCCGTGACGTAGCAAAATCAGCGCAGAAATTGGCGCCAAGAATCTCCATTGGTGGAATGGTAGTGCTCCAGCAATAGAGTGGAATTTTCCGCCGGTTTTCGAGTTGCTGATTGGAACGTTTAACCACGGTCACTGTCGTGGGGGCGGGAATGTTGTGTGTTCGGCCTGTAAAGGTGCTCTAGGTAGTCGGCTCTCGCCTTTCGGTCGAGGACGTCGAAGCAACCGGCCATCGCCTCCGGTACGCCAGATCGTGTTCTGGCAGTTAAGAACACAGTTTCGTAATGTATGTCCGCAGCACCGGTAGATAGGGATTTTCCTAGGTGATAATCAGAGCTCAGCAGAGCGCGCCTGTTCGTCTTTTTCTAACTTTGTTCTGTCTTGAGTAGCAGCAATTAATGATGGGTTAGCTGTGTGTCTCTCTTAAGATTTGAGTGGCAAGGAATTGGCTCCACATACCACTTCGTCTTAAACCTCACAATCTAGTTTAGGGACAACTTCACCTTCATAGCGTTTGTTTGAGTATCCAATTTGAGCCAATTTGATGTATTATAAATGTTTCGTGTGTTTTCGTTTATTATTTTGTGTTTAGTCTTAATAAATCATATTGTTATTTTGGACAGAACTTTCATTCTGTTAATCGGTAGAGCAACCCATCATTTCTCACTACGTTAATGAAACCTTCCTTTATTTAACTTATTTATCAAATTAAATTATTTCAGGTGCCAAACTCTTTTCTACTCCACTTGCAAGGTTGATTACAGTTAGTTCGCGTATATTTTTTTTACTAATCCATGTGCAACAGCAAAAGTCGGAGTTAGAATAGGGGGGGCTTAGAGCATCATTTACATATGGAAATTCTAGAAGAATTTAGTGTTAAATACACTGCTTGCCCCGGCACCTCGCAACTTATCCACTATAAACAATTTTTTCTGAAAATGTATTACAGCTATAATAAGGTTAACCGGATCGCACACACCACCAGTTATCGCTTAGCTTCTTCTGCTCCTACATTTCATCAGTGAATGGCAGATAGGTTCGCTTCAGTCGCAACCTTTCTCTTACAATAGCCTTGGTCTGGAAGATAACCTCGTGAGTACGGAAGAAACACGCTTGTCTCGCCTCACTGTTACAGTCTGATTTAAATTAGATGGCGACTGACAGCTAGCAGGCTGGATTTCTCCCACCACCAATACATTAGGTGCGTGTCGGCTCCAACTACGTCGCCACTTCCGCTGCGCAAAGCCACGTGCCTACCACTTGCAGCAGAGAATACGTGCACCGTTAGTTTTGGTGCCTTTATTCTATTTACTTGTTTATTTGACCTGATTTGATAGAGCCATCAGGCCATCTCTTGCATCGGACCAGGATTTCACACATTTAGTACTTTTTTACATTATGGTTACCTAAGAAATATCGGTTTTAATGTGACAGATAATTTTAAAACGATTCGAGTGTCTGAAATGGCAACGTGAGCAAGTGATATTGACTACGAACTAATAAAGTTAATACTGGCAGTACTGCTGCTAATCATAATAATAATAATAATAGTTATAATAGTATCAATCATGAGAGTAACAATGACAGTGGCAGATATAAAAAGAACTTATGGATGTACAAAATAGATGCTTTATGATATAGCGAGTTCTGGGAATAGTGTATTTAAGGAGACTGCGCCAGCTAAGAATACTAGGAAACGAAGAACATCTGGTAGGAAAGAAGGATGCATTAGGGTAACGAGTGCGCAGAGGGACAATGGAATCCTTATTGTTGCTTTAGTGGGTATGTCGTTAACTGTCTTTTGAAGCAGGAGATGTTATTCAGTTCTCGAACATAATGCCGGAGGTTATCCTAGAGCGGAAAGATGGAGTGAGACAGAAAGGATTTTTGTCTGACGGGAGCAGTTGTTCCTGCCATGTTGTTCAGATAAGACCGTTAAAGTCGAAGAGGGATATCAGGGACAGCGTTCCTTATTAAGAGAGTAGACAAGACAAACTGTATGGAAATCTCTTCGCTTGTCTCCATGCAGCCAGGACAACAGTGCATGTGATGGTAAGACACGATGAAGAAGTCGAACATTACAGATGTAGCGAACATATATGAAATATACGAACAATCAACAAATATATAAGGGAATGACGACAAACCGGTTAACGCGACCGCTCGCGTAAGCGTGAAATCCAGGTTGGAGTCCCATTCGAGCGCAAATTGTCATTGTCGTCATTCCTTTATACAGATGTTGGTTGTTCGTATTCGCAACTGCGAATACGATTCATGTACTTCATAACGGCGGTAGTCACCGCAGTGCCTGTTCCTTCGGAAATGCATGCATGTCAGAAGAAACACTGCATCGTTTTAAACACAAGCACTGCGATATCTTACAACGAACACAGGAATTGATCACCATATCCAGGTGCCGTCAGCTCCCTGAGAAAAGTCTTGCAGGATAACTTCGCTGTAATCAATAATTGGAAGTAGAAGTGTTTGTACAAGTTTCTTTTTCAGGTCAAGAGGCAATAGCTTTTTTCCATTTTTGTAGGGTAGGTACAGATGCTCATGCCTTCTTGCACAGTGCAGTAACGTACTCAGTCCAATTTAGTCTAATACTACTCCTACACACTCCTAAAAGGAGTGATGATGATATTTAAGCCATTTAGGGTTAAACATGGTACAGATTAGAATGACGAACCAGTACCGCTTGGGTTTGATGTGGGATTAATTTTAACCCTGTACCCTGCGCCCATTTTAACAATGTACACAGAGCGGTACTGAGATTCTCGATAGCTGCCTTCAGGCTTATTGGTTCGTATTGGAGGTCATCAGCATAATGTGGTATTTGCTGTAGGGAAAAACTGATGACACGTCATTTACGTAGAATGAAAAGAGTATAAGACCCGTTTGATGAAAGTGGTCGAGAAGGGGGGCACAGAAGAGACGCTGTAGAGATCTATATCACACTTAAATTTCAGACTTTTTACTTGTTCAGGACACGGAAACTAATCTTTATAGTTGTTACAAGTTCATATTAATAGAATTTCAAAACAACACATTCTTCCTAAGTTTATATAGACAAACGCTCTGCAATACACAACTTTGGCAAGATCCGCTCTCTAGTGAGATTTTGCGTAAGTAACAATAAAAATGAATTTCAGCGAGTCAAGTAGCATTTGAAATATGGCACGATAAGTTTGAAGTTGTTTCATGGAGGAGAACATTTCACTTATTTGAAAAAAATAACGAAAGTCTGTCACAACCTAAAATTAAGAACGGGTTTAGGGATCTATACCATACGTGAATTTCATTTTACGTGTTTTTGTAGACGCTAGACTACATCTACTTATTTATACATTTATACTCCGCAAGCCACCCAACGGTGTGTGGCGGAGGGCACTTTACGTGCCACTGTCATTACCTCCCTTTCCTATTCCAGTCGCGTATGGTTCGCGGAAGAACGACTGCCGGAAAGCCTCGAATCTCTCTAATTTTACATTCGTGATCTCCTCGGGAGGTGTAAGTAGGGAGAAGCAACATATTCGATACCTCATCCAGAAACGCACCCTCTCGAAACCTGGACAGCAAGCTACACCGCGATGCAGAGCGCCTCTCTTGCAGAGTCTGCCACTTGAGTTTGCTAAACATCTCCGTAACGCTATCACGCTTACCAAATAAACCTGTGACGAAACGCGCCGCTCTTCTTTGGATCTTCCTTATCTCCTCTCTCAACCCTACCTGGTACGGATCCCACACTGATGAGCAATACTCAAGTACAGGTCGAACGAGTGTTTTGTAAGCCACCTCCTTTGTTGATGGACTACATTTTCTAAGGACTCTCGCAATGAATCTCAACCTGGCACCCGCCTTACCAACAATTAATTTTATATGATCATTCCACTTCAAATCGTTCCGTACGCATACTCCCGGATATTTTACAGAAGTAACTGCTACCAGTGTTTGTTCCGTTATCGCCGGCCAGAGTGGCCGAGCGGTTCTAGGCGCTACAGTCTGCAACCGCGTGACCGCTAATGTCGGAGGTTCGAATCCTGCCTCGGGCATGGATGTGTGTGATGTCCTTAGCTTAATTAGTTCTCAGTTCTAGGGGACTGATGACCTCAGCAGTTAAGTCTCATAGTGCTCTGAGCCATTTGAACCATTTGTTCCGTTATCATATAATCATACAATAAAGGATCCTTCTTTCTATGTATTCGCAATACATTACATTTGTCTATGTTAAGGGTCAGTTGCCACTCCCTGCACCAAGTGCCTATCTGCTGCAGATCTTCCTGCATTTCGCTGGAATTTTCTAATGCTGCAACTTCTCTCTATACTACAGCATCATCCGCGAAAAGCCGCATGGAACTTCCGACACTATCTAGTAGGTCATTTATATACAGGGTGATTCAAAAAGAATACCATAACTTTAGGAATTTAAAACTCCGCAACGATAAAAGGCAGAGCTAAGCACTATCTATCGGCGAATTAAGGGAGCTATAAAGTTTCATTTAGTTGTACATTTGTTCGCTTGAGGCGCTGTTGACTAGGCGTCAGCGTCAGTTGATGCTAAGATGGCGACCGCTCAACAGAAAGCTTTTTGTGTTATTGAGTACGGCAGAAGTGAATTGACGACAGTTGTTCAGCGTGCATTTCGAACGAAGTATGGTGTTAACCCTCCTGATAGGTGGTGTATTAAACGTTGGTATAAACAGTTTACAGAGAATGGGTGTCTGTGCAAAGGGAAAAGTTCTGGACGGCCGAGAACGAGTGATGAAAATGTAGCACGCATCCAGCAAGCATTTGTTCGCAGCTTAGGAAAATCGACTCGCAGAGCTAGCAGAGAGCTGCAAATTCCACAATCAACTGTATGGAGAGTCCTACGAAAAAGGTTAGTTATGAAACCTTATCGTCTCAAATTGGTTCAAGCACTGTCTGCAGCTGATAAGATTAAAAGAATCGATTTCTGTGATTTTATCCTTCCTCAAATGGAAACAGATGAATCTTTCGTTTCAAAGATTGTGTTTAGTGATGAAGCAACTTTCCACACTAACGGGAAAGTCAACCGTCACAATGTCTGTATATGGGGCACTGAGAATCCGCGGGAAACAACTCAGTATGAACGTGACTCGCCTAAGGTGAACGTTTTCTGTGCCATTTCAGCCAATAAAGTTTTTGGTCCCTTTTTCTTCGAAGGTGCTACTGTAACTGGACTACAGTATCTGGAGATGTTAGAGAATTGGCTGTTCCCTCAGCTCGAACAAGAAGCACAACAATTCATATTTCAGCAGGATGGAGCGCCACCACATTGGCACTTATCTGTCCGTAACTACCTGAACGTCAACTACCCGAGGCAATGGATCGGCCGCCAGGCAGCCCGTGACAGAGCACTTCATCACTGGCCTCCAAGAAGCCCTGATCTTACCCCCTGCGATTTTTTCTTATGGGGGTATGTTAAGGATATGGTGTTTCGGCCACCTCTCCCAGCCACCATTGATGATTTGAAACGAGAAATAACAGCAGCTATCCAAATTGTTACGCCTTATATGCTACAGAGAGTGTGGAACGAGTTGGAGTATCGGGTTGATATTGCTCGAGTGTCTGGAGGGGGCCATATTGAACATCTCTGAACTTGTTTTTGAGTGAAAAAAAACCTTTTTAAATACTCTTTGTAATGATGTATAACAGAAGGTTATATTATGTTCCTTTCATTAAATACACATTTTTAAAGTTGTGGAATTCTTTTTTAATCACCCTGTATATTGTGAAAAGCAGTTTCCCATAACACTACCCTGTGGCACGCCAGAGGTTACTTTAACGCCTATAGACGTCTCTTCATTGAGAACAACATGCTGTGTTCTGTTTGCTAAAAACTCTTCAATCCAGCCACACAGCTGGTCTGATATTCCGTAGGCTCTTACTTTGTTTATCAGCGTTTTTGAAGTGATTTCATGTCTGCACGGAAGGCGGAGCTGCGGCAGCTGCCTGCAGACAGCAGTTATCACGAGAACGTCGCAACTTCGGGCCTTAAACGTCGGACGGCGACTAATTTGAGTGAGAGTGTTGTAAGCCTCCAGCGTGTACCGCCGTGCGTGCTCCGGATGCGGCAGGTCCGGCAGGCGCCGGTTCGGCAACCCGCGCAGCGCGCCCTGATGTTGCGTCACAGCCGCCGGCGCCCGAGCGGACCAGTTGACCACCACCGCGGCTGTGCTCCAGACACTTACCGTTAACCTTTCGTGCGAGCCTGCTGCCGCAATGGCAGGCCAACTTTTCCTTCGCTTTTCCGGCGGCCGCCTCGATTCCCGGCTTGCTACTGGTCATACAGACTTGTAGTTGTGGCACAGTGAAACCACACACCGACACGGAAGTACAGAATGCACCAGAACCTGTGCTACCGTGCGGAACATTACGAAGTTTGACGCTATAGCATACTATTTCGTTTGTTTATCATACTGTCAACGGGCACTTTCAAGAACCAAGTACTCATCAATGGCATCATGTCTTTTGTCCTGCTAAAGCAATAATTCTAGGCTGCCTCTCGATGTGCAAGAACCGCAGATGCACTCGTGTGGTAAAATATTGTAATCACTGTCCACCGCAAGATTGGATGCCACCTGCTGGCACTAGAGGCAAAAAAATGTTCAAATGTGTGTGAAATCTTATGGGACTTAACTGCTAAGGTCATCAGTCCCTAAACTTACACACCATTTAACCTAAATTATCCTAAGGACAAACACACACACCCATGCCCGCGCGAGGACTCGACAGCGCCCTAGACCGCTCGGCTAATCCCGCACAGCCACTAGAGGCTCCTGACGTTATAGTGAGTACGTAAACGGAACAGAAACGAATAATCAGTACCGTGACGATACAAGCCACAAATGATGAAACCCACTGATATGCGCATCTCAGAAACGGCGAAGCTGGTCGGCATTTACGGGAAACGGTTGGAGGACAGTGAAACAACGAATAGGCGACAAGGTGGTGGACGTCCACGCTTCCACACGTATCGTGGAGATCGTGGGCTTGCCAGACTGCAAAGCAAGGTAGACGGCGATCTGTGGAAGATCTCACGATAGAGTACAATGCTGGTTCAGTTACAAGTGATCATAGCACACCGTTCAGTTGACACCGTTAAACATGGGGCTCTGCAGAAGCCTCCGTGTTTACATGTTGTAGTGTAACAACGTAAGTTCTTTATAAATGATTTTCTTTCGACATATGACTATGTGTAGACTTCGTCACCTACATCAGTTACAACCCACTTCAAAATTATTTATATTCTTTTTAAATTGTCTCAGAATTGTTCTTGAACGAAACTGTAAAACATCATTTGAGTCGTTTGCACAGAATTGCGTCACTCGGGCCAATTGGTTTGCGTAAGCTTTTTCAATTTTAGATGTCGTTTGTTTCTCCTCAGAAATTATATTGATACACGTTATCTGATTTAATCGATATTAGAACCACACATTGGATAAACTTTTGAGATTCAAAGTTGCGATGAACGCTGTCAAAATTCAATAATCTTGTCAAATACATTATGAATTCATTCACATAATTCTTCATAAATAAATCCTCAGAACACGTATTTCAACTTTAGTAGCATCCACTAGTTTATTATCTTCCTACCTACAGACGTGAACCTGAGCCTTGACGAGACAAAACTAAACATTTTCAATAAGATTAAACTTCCTATGATATCATTGTTGTACAAAACATTACAAATTCTAATTTATCAATTTTTAGAAGCACGACGCAACAACTCGGTTCCAGGATCTTCTGTTGCTCTTTGGCTGTCGACCCGCGACGTATAGTGGCCAGCAATTTTCTCTCTGGTCCCGGCAGCGAAGATGCTGTCTCCGTTCGTTGCGCCGCCCTCTCCGTACATGAAACATAAAAAAATACAAAACTTTAGACAATTCACAACCATTACAAAATATTACAAAAATACATAAACAAAACTAAATTAAACTTATATTCACCTGCAAACTGAGCTGACACTGGTGGATGGGTGACGCTTCCATTTCGCGTCCCACTACAATGTTGACCCAAAAACATCGACGATTACGACTGCAGTAAGCACTGGATCACAGATATAGGATCATGGATCAATGAAACTGTGTTGCTCGGTGGAATGAATGCAGTTTGTTGGTACACCAGACCGAATCATCGAGGCGAACAGCTAGCTGCTCCAAACATGCACCGCGCCACAGACGGAGGCCGGTGGGGACAGTATTATGTTTACTGTGCGGCTGGTCCCGGTGGAGGTTCGAGTCCTCCCTCGGGCATGGGTGTGTGTGTTCGTCCTTACGCTAATTTAGGTTAAGTAGTGTGTAAGCTTAGGAACTGATGACCTTAGGAGTTAAGTTCCATAAGATTTCACACGCATTTGAACATTTTTTTATTATACTTTGGGGGGCATTCACTTCGGCTTAATCCTCTTTTTTTTTATTAGAAAATATTTGTTTTCGTTAATACCAGAGAGCTGGTTTGAATACTACTATTGTAATTCAAATTCAATGTTAAAACAAAAGCTGACCTACTTTGGACACACAATGCGAAGGCATGCCTCGCTGGAAAAAACATTAATGCTGCGGAAGATTGAAGGAACTAGAAGAAGAGGACGTCAGAGGATGAGATGGATCGATGGCATCACAGAAGCAATGTGTTCCAACCTGGAAGGTCCACGGGAGAAAGTGCAAGGCAGGAAAAAGTGGCGTGATTTGGTTCATGGGGTCACGAAGAGTCGGAACCGACTAAACGAATAGAGAGAGAGAGAGAGAGAATTCAAATTCACTTATATATACAGATCGTATCCATTAATATATATATATATATATATATATATATATATATATATATATATACACTCCGTCTTCAGGCCACAAGTGGCCCATCGGGACCATCCGACTGCCGTGTCATCCACGGGTGATGATGCGGATAGGAGGGGCAGGTGGTCAGCATACCGCTCTCCCGGTCGTTAAGATGGTTTTCGTTGATCGGAGCCGCTACTATTCGGTCCAGTAGCTCCTCAATTGACATCACGAGGCTGAGTGCACCCCGAAAAATGGCAACAGCGCATGGCGGCATGGATGTTATATATATATATATATATTAGAGATCTGCTTCGAATACTGAGTATTACTATTGTAACTAAAATTCAGTGATATATACACTCCTGGAAATTGAAATAAGAACACCGTGAATTCATTGTCCCAGGAAGGGGAAACTTTATTGACACATTCCTGGGGTCAGATACATCACATGATCACACTA
This sequence comes from Schistocerca cancellata, assembly GCF_023864275.1. Taxonomy (NCBI): domain Eukaryota; kingdom Metazoa; phylum Arthropoda; class Insecta; order Orthoptera; family Acrididae; genus Schistocerca; species Schistocerca cancellata. The sequence goes on from NC_064631.1 coordinate 676,440,356, forward strand.
ACAGAACCACAGGCTCATAGACACAGGCAACAGAGCATGCATAATGTCGGCACTAGTACAGTGTATATCCACCTTTCGCAGCAATGCAGGCTGCTATTCTCCCATGGAGACGATCGTAGAGATGCTGGATGTAGTCCTGTGGAACGGCTTGCCATGCCATTTCCACCTGGCGCCTCAGTTGGACCAGCGTTCGTGCTGGACGTGCAGACCGCGTGAGACGACGCTTCATCCAGTCCCAAACATGCTCAATGGGGGACAGATCCGGAGATCTTGCTGGCCAGGGTAGTTGACTTACACCTTCTAGAGCACGTTGGGTGGCACTGGATACATGCGGACGTGCATTGTCCTGTTGGAACAGCAAGTTCCCTTGCCGGTCTAGGAATGGTAGAACGATGGGTTCGATGACGGTTTGGATGTACCGTGCACTATTCAGTGTCCCCTCGACGATCACCAGTGGTGTACGGCCAGTGTAGGAGATCGCTCCCCACACCATGATGCCGGGTGTTGGCCCTGTGTGCCTCGGTCGTATGCAGTCCTGATTGTGGCGCTCACCTGCACGGCGCCAAACACGCATACGACCATCATTGGCACCAAGGCAGAAGCGACTCTCATCGCTGAAGACGACACGTCTCCATTCGTCCCTCCATTCACGCCTGTCGCGACACCACTGGAGGCGGGCTGCACGATGTTGGGGCGTGAGCGGAAGACGGCCTAACGGTGTGCGGGACCGTAGCCCAGCTTCATGGAGACGGTTGCGAATGGTCCTCGCCGATACCCCAGGAGCAACAGAGTCCCTAATTTGCTGGGAAGTGGCGGTGCGGTCCCCTACGGCACTGCGTAGGATCCTACGGTCTTGGCGTGCATCCGTGCGTCGCTGCGGTCCGGTCCCAGGTCGACGGGCACGTGCACCTTCGGCCGACCACTGGCGACAACATCGATGTACTGTGGAGACCTCACGCCCCACGTGTTGAGCAATTCGGCGGTACGTCCACCCGGCCTCCCGCATGCCCACTATACGCCCTCGCTCAAAGTCCGTCAACTGCACATACGGTTCACGTCCACGCTGTCGCGGCATGCTACCAGTGTTAAAGACTGCGATGGAGCTCCGTATGCCACGGCAAACTGGCTGACACTGACGGCGGCGGTGCACAAATGCTGCGCAGCTAGCGCCATTCGACGGCCAACACCGCGGTCCCTGGTGTGTCCGCTGTGCCGTGCGTGTGATCATTGCTTGTACAGCCCTCTCGCAGTGTCCGGAGCAAGTATGGTGGGTCTGACACACCGGTGTCAATGTGTTCTTTTTTCCATTTCCAGGAGTGTATATATATACTCCGTCTTCAGGCCACAAGTGGCCCATCGGGACCATCCGACCGCCGTGTCATCCTCGGGTGAGGATGCGGATAGGAGGGGCATGTGGTCAGCATACCGCTATATATATATATATATATATATATATATATATATTAGAGATCTGCTTCGAATACTGAGTACTACTATTGTAACTAAAATTCAGTGATATATATATATATATATATATATATTTGTTTGTTTGTAATTCATACGAATGTAGTTTTATTCCGATGTTGAAACTTTGCACGCTTTACCTCCAAGACAAGAGGAAGATCACTGTCTACATAAGATTTCGTAATCTGACTTGAAACATACACGTATGTAATATACTAGGTTATTCTAAATAACGGACCCATTTTCAAAGATTCGTACGTATTCAAGTACAAATCCAAAATAAACAATCTTTATACCAATGAAAAGAGTAAGTTTCAAAGTTTTTTGCGGCGGTGATGGTTTCACTAACGACCGGTAGAGTTCGTTCGGCAGTAGGGCCCTCATTCCGTTTCAGTGTCAGCTGTGAGTGAGATGGCCACTGTGGAGTACAAGGTTTTCTGCGTTCTTGTGTTCGCAAAAAGTGAGTCGCAAATTGCAGTGCAGCGGGCATTTCGTACCAAATGCGTTAGCCGTCGGTTTAAGCAGTTTAAAGAGACTGGGAGTGTGTGCAAAGGAAAAAGCAGAGGGTGATGTCCACCGGATTCGAGAAAGTTTTGTTCGCAGTCCCAGTAAGTCTACCAATAGAGCCAGTCGAGAACTTGGAATACCCCAACCAACTGTATGGAAAGTTCTGAGACGGCGTTTTCTGTACAAGCCCTACCGATTACAACTTGTGCAGGATCTCAACCCCAATGACAAAGAGAAGCGTGCTGGCAAAGATGGACGATGACGCGTTTCTACAGTGTGTAATTTTCAGCGATGAAGCTACGTTCCATCTTAGTGGAAAAGAGGAAGACCGCACTGCAGTTCCTTCTCTAAATCCTCGCACCAACGAAAAAATGGCTGACATTGAAATAAGTGTCCAAGGAATAGAAAAGCAACTGGAATCACTCAACAGAGGAAAGTCCACTGGACCTGACGGGATACCAATTCGATTCTACACAGAGTACGCGAAAGAACTTGCCCCCCTTCTAACAGCCGTGTACCGTAAGTCTCTAGAGGAACAGAAGGTTCCAAATGATTGGAAAAGAGCACAGGTAGTCCCAGTCTTCAAGAAGGGTCGTCGAGCAGATGCGCAAAACTATAGACCTATCTCTCTGACGTCGATCTGTTGTAGAATTTTAGAACATGTCTTTTGCTCGAGTATCATGTCGTTTTTGGAAACTCAGAATCTACTATGTAGGAATCAACATGGATTCCGGAAACAGCGATCGTGTGAAACCCAACTCGCTTTATTTGTTCATGAAACCCAGAAAATATTAGATACAGGCTCCCAGGTAGATGCCATTTTCCTTGACTTCCGGAAGGCGTTCGATACAGTTCCGCACTGTCGCCTGATAAACAAAGTAAGAGCCTACGGAATATCAGACCAGCTGTGTGGCTGGATTGAAGAGTTTTTAGCAAACAGAACACAGCATGTTGTTCTCAATGGAGAGACATCTACAGACGTTAAAGTAACCTCTGGCGTGCCACAGGGGAGTGTTATGGGACCATTGCTTTTCACAATATATATAAATGACCTAGTAGATAGTGTCGGAAGTTCCATGCGGCTTTTCGCGGATGATGCTGTAGTATACAGAGAAGTTGCAGCATTAGAAAATTGTAGCGAAATGCAGGAAGATCTGCAGCGGATAGGCACTTGGTGCAGGGAGTGGCAACTGACCCTTAACATAGACAAATGTAATGTATTGCGAATACATAGAAAGAAGGATCCTTTATTGTATGATTATATGATAGCGGAACAAACACTGGTAGCAGTTACTTCTGTAAAATATCTGCGAGTATGCGTGCGGAACGATTTGAAGTGGAATGATCATATAAAATTAATTGTTGGTAAGGCGGGTACCAGGTTGAGATTCATTGGGAGAGTCCTTAGAAAATGTAGTCCATCAACAAAGGAGGTGGCTTACAAAACACTCGTTCGACCTATACTTGAGTATTGCTCATCAGTGTGGGATCCGTACCAGATCGGGTTGACGGAGGAGATAGAGAAGATCCAAAGAAGAGCGGCGCGTTTCGTCACAGGGTTATTTGGTAACCGTGATAGCGTTACGGAGATGTTTAACAAACTCAAGTGGCAGACTCTGCAAGAGAGGCGCTCTGCATCGCGGTGTAGCTTGCTCGCCAGGTTTCGAGAGGGTGCGTTTCTGGATGAGGTATCGAATATATTGCTTCCCCCTACTTATACCTCCCGAGGAGATCACGAATGTAAAATTAGAGAGATTAGAGCGCGCACAGAGGCTTTCAGACAGTCGTTCTTCCCGCGAACCATACGCGACTGGAACAGGAAAGGGAGATAATGACAGTGGCACGTAAAGTGCCCTCCGCCACACACCGTTGGGTGGCTTGCGGAGTATAAATGTAGATGAAGTCATTCTGGAAACATCCCCCAGTCTGTGGCTAAGCCATGTCTCCGCAATATCCTTTCTTCCAGGAGTGCTAGTTTGCTAGGTTCTCAGAAGAGCTTCTGTGAAGTTTGGCAGGTAGGAGACGAGGTACTGGCGGATTTAAAGCTGTGAGGGCGGGTCGTGAGTCGTGCTTGGGTAGCTCAGTTAGTGCCGGCACGGTAGCTCAGCGTGTTCGGTCAGGGAGCTGCCTGCTCTCTGTAATAAAGACTGAGTGAAAGGATCAACAACGACCTTCAACGCATGTCATGTGACGCCCACTACGACCAAACACAACAAACAATAACGAACAAAATGAAAAAAAAAAAACAGTTGGTAAAGCAAAATTGGTTCAAATGGCTCTGAGCACTATGGGACTCAACTACTGTGGTCATAAGTCCCCTAGAACTTAGAACTACTTAAACCTAACTAACCTAAGGACATCACACACATCCATGCCCGAGGCAGGATTCGAACCTGCGACCGTAGCGGTCGTGCGGTTCCAGACAGTAGCGCCTTTAACCGCTCGGCCACTCCGGCCGGCTTGGTAGAGCACTTGCACGCCAAATGCAAAGGTCCCGAGTTCGAGTTTCGGTCCGGCACACAGTTTTAATCTGCCAGGAGAGTTTCAACAGACACAATGTTCGCATGTGGGGTTTGGAAGATCCACATTCACCACTGCAACACGAAAGAGACTCAGCGAAGATCAATGTGTACTGTACTGTATCCAGTACACAGGTTTATGGCCCAATTTTCTATGCGAAAAGAACTGTAACGGGAATCACATACCCGGATATGTTGGAACAATGGTTGTTCCCTCAAGTTACGAAAGATTTCCAGGACTTCGTTTTCCCACAGAATGGAGCTCCGCGCAATTGGCATCGTGATATACGAGGCTTTTCGAATGACTCCCTTCCTCAGTGCTGGATCGGTCGCAGGGGCTTGAGGACTTAGCTCTGCACTTCTGGCCACCGAGATCTCCTGATCTCACAGCCTGCGACTATTTCTTATGGAGTTATGTGAAGGAAGCTGTTTACATCCAGCCTCTACTAACTACTCTGAGCGATCGATACCGCCGTGCACTCAGTAACAGCAGATACGCTTTCGCGTGTGTGGGACGAGTTTGGCTACCGCGTCGATGTTTGCATGCATCGAATGGTCGCCACATCGAACATTTATAACATTTATCACATTTCTAATTATTAAATACATATTAAAACTAATTAATTACAAATTATTAAATTTATTAGATTGATATCAAACGTTATGAAAATAAAACTTTGAAACTTCATGTTTTCATTGGCATAAAGCTTGTTCATTTTGGATTTGTACTTGAATAAATACGAAGTTTTGAAAATGTGCCCATCATTTAGAATAACACTGCATAAAGGGGAAAGGTAGTTAGCAAAAATCTTTAAAAGTTCTTGGCTGATTTACTTCAGAGTTCTAAACTCTGTCCTAATGACATAAGGTAAACATCACGAAAAGTACTTGACCGATTTACTTCAAAGCTTTCGCCTATTTACTTCACACTTCTACAGTCAGAAAAACAACGAACAAAATTAATGAAAAATTAAAATTAAATGCGTAACAAACGAAATCTATCGTGGTAAATTGACTGTAATTCCTATCGCGAGAATAAATTACATCCCTATCGCAAGAATAAATTACAGCGGCAATACTCATCTCGGAGAAGTACCATTAGACGTCACTACACGCGAGACGAACGAAAACGCAAGAATTTGACAGAAACACGATTGCAAACTCTTATTTGTTGACTAGTTGCCGTTTTACATCTGCAACGGAACAACGCTGGCCGAGAAGAACCTATTGCCGAACGTAATGAAGGCCATCGCCATTACGGGATATGCCGCAGGGGAAGACGTATTCATTCCTCGCATTCCATTAATACCCAGTGGTCTAAATATGCCCTCCGACTTAAAGCGATTGCAGTTTCCCATGCGGCTTCTATTCGCTACGAGCAGCAGCAAGGCACAGGCCAACCACTTTGTGTGACAGATACTAAACATGCCGGACAAAGCCGACCGCTGTAGCTAGTGGATTAATAAGTTGATCTCTAGGCCGTGTGGAGAGAGAGAGATACTGTCCAGAGGAGGCTGTAGAATGTTTGTGTTAATGAAATAACTACCACGTGTAATTTTGTAATTTAACGTGAATGGTACCGGAGACTGGTATGGTATCGAGAACATTTGTTTTAGAAATATTTCTTTCAGTATGCCAATGTTTATTGTTTAAGTTTTAAGTAGGCTGTTTAGGTTTTTTATATTGGTAACGCCACGTAGCGCTCTGATGAAAATCACTGGCTGTGCTGTGTGCAGTCAGTGGCTGGTTGGCATTGTTGTAATACTCGCCATTGTAATGCTGGGCAGCTGGATGTTAGCGCGTAGCGTTGCGCAGTTGGAGGTGAGGCGCCAGCAGTGATGGATGTGGGGAGAGAAATGGCGGAGTTTTGAAATTTGTAAGACTGGATGTCATGAACTGCTATGTATATTATGATTTTTCAACACTATTAAGGTAAATACATTGTTTGTTCTCTATTAAAATCTTTCATTTGCTAACTATGCCTACCAGTAGTTAGTGCCTTCAGTAGTTTGAATCTTTTATTTAGCTGGCAATAGTGGCGCTCACTGTATTGCAGTAGTTCGAGTAACCAAGATTTTTGTGAGGTAAGAGATTTGTGAAAGGTATAGGTTAATGTTAGTTAGGGCCATTCTTTTGTAGGGATTTTTGAAAGTCAGATTGTGATGTGTTGGCAGATGTGCCAACGCCTTGTAGTTAGAGGAGGCCGAAATGCACGCTATAATCTAACGCAGACTGGCTTGAGGTCTGGAACAGGATACGTAATGAATTCTATAAAGAAAAGTACGTAGCTTCTGTAATACTTAACTTTTATCCATCATTTGTATACAGCATTCTTGATGATACAAGTGAGACTCTCTAGAAATGGTTAATGGCGCCTTGCTAGGTCGTAGCCATGTACTTAGCTGAAGGCTATTCTAACTGTCTCTCGGCAAATGAGAGAAAGGCTTCGTCAGTGTAGTCGCTAGCAAAGTCGTACGTACAACTGGGCGAGTGCTAGTCCGTCTCTCTAGACCTGCCGTGTGGTGGCGCTCGGTCTGCGATCACTGACAGTGGCGACACGCGGGTCCGACATGTACTAATGGACCGCGGCCGATTTAAAGCTACCACCTAGCAAGTGTGGTGTCTGGCGGTGACACCACAGATTGCGTTGCGCTAAAAATATTGTGTGTCAGTTTAAGCACAGTCATGTAAAAATTGTTCTAACGGGGCGTTTCAAAGTGTACAGAAAAATGTCAGAAACCTAGATGATTTGAAATGTGGTACTATCAGACAGTGGATGGACTATTTGAGAAATTTGGTGTTGGAGTAATGGTGTTGGAAATAAATGGATACAAGTTAGGCAAGTACCAGCGTACCAAAAAGATTTTATCGGCGGGAAGGAAGGAGGGTTCTAAGGTTCTGTTATGTTTGGTGTTAAATAACCAGTTGAACAACAGTAGTTTAAAGGAAAGTTTGGCGTTAGACGAGGTTCCTTAACTTAGTGTTTTAGTAAGTGTAGGGGCTCTGCATTGATGATGTTGAATCGGTAACTGTGAAAGTGTGTGGCTGTGATGAGTATAAACCGATGGCCTTTATAAGCTCGGCAGCACTGCAGCTAGCAGGCCGATACTTACGTAAGACGTCTGACGCAGACGATCGTGTTGTAAGTGACGGCAGGGCACGGAGCGATAAACCCGTTCTAAATCCTCGCTGAGTTCGCAGTGCTGGGCCGATGGGCTGCGTCTCTCTTTCGCTCGTTAACTTTTACAAAATATATGGCACCAGCTGAAAGTCGCGAGGAGACCAGTCAGCTCTGGTCGACAGCTTCTCCAGCAGGTATTATGCCACAGATGACGTGCTATTAATGGGGTTGGGTTGTTTAGGGGGAGGAGACCAGACAGCGAGGTCATCGGTCTCATCTGGTTAGAAAAGGACAGGGAAGGAAGTCGGCCGTGCCATTTCGAAGGAACCATCCCGGCATTTGCCTGGAGCGATTTAGGGAAATCACGGAAAACCTAAATCAGGATGGCCGGACACGGGATTGAACCGTCGTCCTCCCGAATGCTATTAATGTGTAGGGTGTGTAAAGCAGCATCACGAACAAGATACCAGCTAGCGAAAAGAGCTTAATAAGTACCAGGAGGATGAAGGGGGTCTGCAACAAAACATCTGAAACGTTATTAATTTTATTAGACTGATTGATATTCGTTCACCTAGACAGCTGTAGATGACCGGACCACCTTTAAAGAGTACATTTTGGAAGATTCATCCGATTTAAATTTGTGGTGGATTTCAGCGGATTGAAAATAAAAGTTTACGTTGGCGCCAGCTGCAAGCTGCCAGTTCATGTGTTTGGGGGTAGCAGCCCGGCTGGTGCAGCTATCTCGCCCTATGGTTCATTGCCGTCAAGAGGAATTGTGATCACACTAGCAACAAGAGGAATTTTTCCTGTCAACTGGTGCAGTTTAGTTAAAAGTTTGCGGTGTGATTTTTTTGTCGAGAGCGCGGAATTACAGTTCTGCAGCTCGAAGCATTCGACGACGGCAGCGGGTGGAGTTCATAGAGTCTGATTGTTTAGGTAGTGGGGAACTCGCATATCGCACCCTTTTGCTAGTTCAAGACGCAGAGCGCATTCAGCAGACTTTTTGAAATCAGTGAACGGAACTCTTGACAGCCGATGGTTGGACAGTCTTTGTACGTCTGTCTGGTGCGTTTTGCGCGACGTTTATGATTCAAGTCTTACAGGATTCAACTGCTACAAACCCTTCATGAAGATGACGAATAATAGCATGTAGATGTTTATGAACTTATTCTGATTGTGCGACTGTAAGAAAACAGTTCCCTTTCCCGTTTAGTTAGATTCCACGGATCATTTGCACGAGAAATCGTAATGATGCGGAACGAGTCATTTTACGTTCACATGACAAAATATTTTGTAAATTTGCCTACATGCTGACCATTTGCAACACCAGATAAGCTTTTTCAATTTGTTTTCAAATTTTACTTTACTGCGTTTCAGACATTTTTGTGAGTGGGTATGCGATAAAAAATTTTGGTTGCAGCATTGTGCAAACCCTTTCTGTGATTCTGACAGCCGTAATATGGAGTAATTAACGTCATTTTCAGATCTGGTATTGTAATTATGTACACCATTATTCTGTTTGAACAGCGTTGAATTATTTACAGCAAATTTAATACGGGAGTAAATAAACTGTGGAGCAGTAATCAAAATGCGTAAATCCCTAAGCAGATGCCTACAAGATGATCATTGGTGCAGTACCTCTAGTTGTGCAGAACTGAATGCCTTGTGTGTTTTCAAGAATTAAGAGTGAGGCAATTCAGTGATGAGGTTGCGTTGCATTTAAGTGCAAAATTTAACCACCACAACGTAAGAATACGGGGATCACAGCAGCCGCATACCATAGTCCAGCACGAGAGAGACTCACCAAATCTTCAGGAGATGTGTTCCGTTACCCTAGAAAACATTTACGGGTCGTTCGCTTCTTGTGGAAAAGACGGGTACATAAATCATGTTCCTGAATGTGTAGAAAATCTAGCTTTTTTGCGGTAACATGCAGAAACTACTTTTGTCCCTCTTCTTCAGGACACGGAGCACCACCACACTCGCAAATGCATTGAAGAGCATTTCTTGAGAATGAGCTGCTTCAAAGATGAATCGGCCGCAAGGGGTGTACGTATCTTGCCGTGCACCACTGGCCTCCAAACTCGCCAGATTTTTCATTGTGCAACTTTTTTTTTGTGGGTGGTTTGTGGAAGACTCCGTATATACGTTTCTCCTTCAAACAGCTTTAAGAGAACTACGAGCAGCGTAACAACACCAGTGAGTGCAATAACTCCACACACTCACATAGGTATGGAACGACTTTGACTGGCGTGTGGATGTTTGTCGTGCTTCTAGTATAGGACACATTAAATGTTTGGCAAAGGTAAATGAAATCCTTGAATCTACCGTAGTTCTAAAAAGTACCCAAAGGCTTTATGAGAATGCATGTAAAAGATATGCCCTTGGAAAATAATGACTCTTGAGACCTAGGTATAAGTTCAAATTTATCACAAGTTCCTGCCTTGATTCATCTAGAAGATAGACTTTTGTTAAGTCTGTGAATCTTTTTGAAACAAGCTATACAACAGGAGTAGTGATAAAAGTTCTTCTAGTCTTAATATGTTGTTCTTACTCTTTTTTTATCGAATCCAATCAACTGTAACTAACGTAATTTTTCACTCTTTCACTTTACTGTTTTCCCTGTCAGTCACGCTAGATTCTTCTCGATACGATATTTTTTTCCCTTTTCTTGAAACCATGAAAATGTTTACATTTAGTTGGTCAGTTTTCTGTTTCTTGAATATCTTTATCACATGTGTTCATTTCTATTCAAGTCTTTTTGAGTTTTATTCACGCGATTGTTTGTTACTAACTAATTGTAATATTCATTTCATCGCTCTGTGTTCTTCCCCTTTTTGAAGTGCCCTAGTACATCGTAAATATTACTGGGCTTTGTTTCAGAATTTTGCTATGTATTGTTGACCGCCACTGCAGGCGCATTCTTAGGGTCGCTACGTTCAGTCTGGAAGGACCGTGGTTCGATTACCGATACGTCCTCGGGTTTTTCTGATGCCGGGAGGTCAGGAAAACACAGCCGCATGAGAACATATGTGGAGCTGCTTGAGTAAAGAAGAGGGGGCATCATTCGGATTCATTCACTTGCAATAACTGCTGGAAGATTTGGCGACACGCTGATTACGCGTCCCACAGATCGCTCTTCGTACTGCCTTGTAGGTGGCAGTAGACCAGTCGGAGCAGAGATAAGGCCAAGTCCTTGAGTGGTGTCTGCGTTTTCTTATTGCTTCTTAGTATTTAGTTGCCATTTCCACCCCTTTCATCCGAAAAGATTTAGATGGTTATTTATCTCTGTTTCTTCCGTTGTCTCAACTGTCCCTGTCTTGGCTCTGTCAGTGAACTACTCGTATGCAGAACAAGTTTTTGACAATGTATTACTGTATTATAACGTCTAGTATCTATCGTGAATGACTACAGTCTACCTTTTCAGAATTTTGTTTACATCAGAAACTCGTCAACCTCATAACGATCACTCTTCTAAAAACTAAATCTAGAGTAAGATTCATAAATGAATTCTCTGAACCTTTTGAGATTCGAACTGGCCTTCGACAAGGTGATGGATTGTCTCCAATGTCGTTTAATTGTGTGTTGGAGAAAATAATGCGCAGATGGAACAACATATGTCCACCATTTGTTAAGTTTAGAAGAAAAATTCGACTTAACTGTCTTGAATTTGCAGATTTGGTGTTGTTAGCAAACGGTATCACTAAAGCAAAGTTTCAGACAGAAATAGTAGTACGATTAGCGGCAAAAGTTGTGTTACAAATTTGTTTTGAGAAAACATAAATGATGTCCATTTTCCCATTTGACACATCCTGTGTTATACTTCTCAATGCTCGAAAAATTAAGATGGCGAAAACGTTTAAATATCTCGGTGAGACTATTACTTGGATGCCAACGAAGATCATCAAGAGAGAGTGGAACATTAAAACTACAACGAGCACAGAGAACTACATGGCCAGCTTAAGAAAACCGAGCTCTTTTAATAAATGCTAAACTTCAGCATTATTCCTCCGTCGTTAAACCGGAGGGAGCATATGCAAGTGAAAAGCTATTTAAAATAAACACTCAAGAACAACTGATAAATTTCAGAAAGTTGATAGAAGAAGACTCCGAATGATTATCAGTAAAAAAACATCAAGTTAATAATCAGTGGAGGCTCTTGCCCAATTTGGTGGTTTACCGAGAAAGTGAATCTACTGTTGATACGTTGCGAAAAACGAGGGTTGCAATTTTTGGCCACATTCCTTCATTACCAAATGCTAGAATCCTGAAAAAAACATTTTCACTGCTTTTGGAACAGTAATACACAAAACAAATCGTTCAAAGAAGTACAAATGAATCTGAATTAATTGAATGTTACCAAAAATCAGACTGAACATAAAGAAGAGAACCTGCTTCTGAAAAACAGATACATAGGATTGACGTTAAAAACAACACAACGGAAGAAGTATGTCATATCTGCAGAAGAACGAGCCACCAGACCACTTCAGAAGAAAAAGTTTTGGGAAAGGAAAAAATTGTTGACTGCTAAGATGTAAACATATTCATTGTAGAGTCTGTTGTGTAATGGTCGAATTTAGTGTCCAATATGGGCGTGACTATCACGTAAATAAATTAGAGCGTCTGAAGTTTGCGGCTGTTAACATAGATTTTTCATGTTGTAGACATTCTTGAAGCATGTTTCATGGTCTTGATGTCATCGGCATCTGTAGTTATTTTAATTCCATTGAATTGATTGTCCTGAAACAGTTATTGTAAAAATAAACGAATTTAAGTCTTCAGAAAAAGAATAAGATCTACAAATCAACAAACACAATGCAGTTGATATCAACTCCAATATCATCCCCGCCGTGCTTGGTCGATTGATTAATTCCACTTCATTTAGTGTATTTCTCTATTTTACCCAAGTAGTTGGGACTATGCTTTAATTTGTAATGGTTCAGAATTTTTGTGGGAAACTTCTTTTCAGATATGTTGTATCTGGCGCAGTTTATTTAACTTCATCACTTTGAATTTACTTTTTTTGCTATTATTATTCTCTATATTCATTTTTTCCAGTTAACTCAGTTTATAAGTAACTGAAAGGACGTGAATTACCATGCGAATTCTTTGTGTAACCGTTTTGAACTAGTTTCTGGGATTCCTCTTATTTCATAGAATTTTAGAGTTAAGTATTGTAGGATTTTTAAAAATTTTGAACCAGAAAGTTTCTTAATTTCATTACTATGTCATCTGCTAGAGGGGCTTCGTGGCTTTTACTTTTTGCGTCACTCTTCATCTCTCTTTTAAGCAAAGTCGACAGTAAATCGTATAGTGGTTCTTGGTTTGCTGAAGGACTACTTTTTCCTTGGTTGTTCATAGCTGAGAAGTTTTTCAAATCATTCTCCTACAACCACCGTTATAAGTTATGAGCCACGATCGCCTTCAACAGTTATCAGATGTTTCAGCAATTATCAGATGTTTAAGCTCTGATCTTCAGCCGTGAATAATTTCGTATTATTGAAATATTCCCAGGTTATCGGTAGAGTGGCAGAAGCGCCCAGAATTACCTTCTCAGCTTTTTCCTACAAGTCATCTTCAGGTGAAGTCATTTCACCATGAGCGCTCAGTAGTCCATTATCAGTGGGTTAATTAGAATTATTAACACTGCAGATGCAAAGTTTTTCTGCTTCAAGAACGGCCCTCCATGCACATTAGTCAACCTACTTCCACGGCCAGGGAGATCGGCGGATCCCTTCCAATGTTTCTGCGGGATGTCTCTATGCAAGGTCACACGCTGTCTCGTAGTGACATTTCGCGGACCTTTCACTGACCTTTCTGGATACTGTTACCCCAGTATCGCCAAAGATGGACTAGCCAGAGTCTTCCTCAACTGCTGTTTGCGCTCCAATCTCTTCGTTCCCTGCAGCTAGTTGACTACTGCTTCTCAATATGTGTTCACGTACACATTCTCCGCCAAGGACAGTTAGTTTCTTGTCCAAGTGATTAGATCTAAGCCAGTTACCACCCAATTAACTCTCTGGAGCGATTAAAAAATCGTAATCCGTGGCTCTTCTTGATGTTCTTGTGGTCTTCTGTACGAGGACTGGTTTGATGCAGCACTCTGTTCTATCCTGTGCAAACCTATTCATCTCTGAACAACTGATGGAACCCATATCCTTCTGAATCTCCTTACTGTATTCATCCCTTCGGCTTCCTCTACGACTTGTACCCTCCACACTACTCCAGTCCTAAACCGATGATTCATTGATGTCTCAGTATGTTTCCTACCAACCGATCCCTTCTTCTAGAGAGCTTATGCCACAAATTTCTTTCCTGATCAGTATTGTACAATATCTTCTCATTATATACGTGAGCTATCCATCTAATCTTCAGCAGTCTTCTGTAGCAGCAAATTTCGAAAGCTTCTATTATTTTCTTGTCTAAATTGTTTATCCTCCATGTTGCACCACAATAGATGGCTACACTCCGTACAAATACTTTCATAAAAGACTTCCTAACACTTGAAATCTATACTGGATGTTAATAAATTTCTCCTCTTCAGAAATCCTTTTATTACCATTGCCTGTATACATTTCATATCCTCTCTTGTTCACGCATCATCAGTTATTTTGCTGCCCAAATAGCAAAACTCATCTACTACTTTAAGTGTTTCTTTTATTAATCTAATTTCGTAAGCATCACCTGATTTAATTCGACTACGTTCAATCATCTTTGTTTTGCTTTTATTGATGTTCATGTTATATCCTCCTTTCAAGGCATTATACATTCCGTTCAGCTGTTCTCCCAAATCGTTTGCTGTCTCTGACAGAATGACAATACCATAGGCAAACCTCAAAGATTTTATTTCTTTTCCCTACACTTTAATTCCCACTTCAAATTTTTTTTTTGTTTCCTTTACTGCTTCGTCAATGTACAGATTGAATAAAATCGGTGCCGGCCGCGGTGGTCTAGCGGTTCTAGGCGCTCAGTCCGGAACTGCGCGACTGCTACGGTCGCAGGTTCGAATCCTGCCTCGGGCATGGATGTGTGTGATGTCCTTAGGTTAGTTAGGTTTAAGTAGTTCTAAGTTCTAGGGGACTGATGACCACAGATGTTAAGTCCCATAGTGCTCAGAGCCATTTGAACCATTTGAATAAAATCGGTGATAGACTACAACCCTATCTCACTCCATTCTGAACCGCTGCTTACATTTCACGCCATCTGTCTTTTATAACTGCCGTCTGGTTTCAGTACAACTCGTAAATAGTCTTTGGCTCGCTGTATTTTAGCCCTGCTGCCGTCAAAATTTCAGACAGAATATTCCAATTAACATTGTCAAAAGCTTTTTCTAAGTCCGCAAGTACTTTAAACGTAGGTTTGCTTTTCCTTGTCCTGTCTTGTAGGAGAAGTTGTAAGGTCAGTATTGCCTCGCGTGTTCCTACATTTCTCCGGAATCCAAATCACCCACGCTGCGAGGTGCAGTTATAACTTGTAGCATCCAGAGCGGATGACCTATCCATCACCGCTTCTGCCCGTTCTTCTGTCGCGTGATGCTCAGAAAGACGCAGCTGACAGCGACGCAAGACTTGGAGACAAGCGCCCCTATCGCTGTGACCCGCGTGACAGCTACCCCCCCCCCCCCCCTAACGCAGGCCGTGCGGCTGTAAGAGGGCGCCCAGCCCAGCCTAGTGCAGCATGGCAGCCCTGTGGAATGCCTGAGGTCGCGCACAGCTCCAGATGTTTCGGACTTTCACTTCGCGTTTCCTGCATTCGCCGGCGAGCCTTCAAGGATTTCAGCTTCTCCGCGCGCCGCCTCCAAGGAATTCTTGCGGACATTCGTTGTGAACTGCAACTCCTACACCGACACAGTGGGTTGTGTGTTAACAATAATCCAGAGACAACGTCGCCTGAAGTAGCTTTTCAGTACAGACTACGCAACCAGTGAAGGACACGTAATAGCTCTAATAATCCCAGCATACATAAATGATTCATCAGACAAATCAGCAGCGCTATGAGACTGTTGGCTGACGATCCTGTTGTGTATGGCACATTATGTCAAGAAATACAGAAAAAAAACTTTCTTGAACAAAATTTTCACTTCGTGTAATGAATGCCAGCTCTCTTTAAATTTAGATAACTGTAAGATAACGCCAATAACAATGAGAACTAATCCGACGTTATCTGATAGCGGAACGTCACGATATGTGGTCACGCAAATTATACTTATACATAGCGCAGATAATAGACCAACCAAATACACTTATACCATAAAAAATTTTGATAGCTGTAGACTATTAGAATAGGAGATATCAGTCGTCAAAGTTACAGTGAGAACACTGTAAATATGAATGATTTGTTACACAAATTAACTATGCGAGACAAATAGTCAACAATATGACAGCAAACAGTCTATAATGGCCGTGCGGGGTATCCGTGCGGTCTAGGCGCCTTGACACGGTTCGTGCGGCTCCCCTCCCCCCCCCCCCCACCTCCTCCTCGGAGGATCGAGTCCTCCCTCGGGCATGTGTGTGTGTGTGTGTGTGTGTGTGTGTTGTACTTAGCGTAAGTTAACTTAAGTGTGTAAACCTAGGGACCGATAACCTCAGCAGTTTGGTCCCATGGGACCTTCACCTTACCACTACCACTCTGTAACACAATTTACCTACTTGACTACACTATCGGACGCAAAAAATATGCAATCAGCAATAACAGCGTAGACAGTTCTCGCAGTGTGGACATTTGATGAAAGCGGTCTGGTCACAGTTCTCCGTGGCAACTCTTCTGTTAATCCTCCTACGGAGCAGTACTCCAAAGGTGTCTGGAACACTCCAGGAAAGTCTTTGGTGCAGCCACATTGAAGGCGTAAGAAGTGGTCTCTGTGCTATACGTTAATATCATTGTCAGACGATACAATAATTGTATCTGTGATAAATTTCACATTTTTGTGTGGACTCAAGAAGAAAACGTCGGCAGATTGCGCAATACCTGTGGCCTTTGCTGAAATCAGCTTTCTGATAAATTCAGCGCCTTCAGGAACTGTAGAATTGTGTAGATCATCATTTCTATTGGCTGTCCAGAAGTCAACTAAAAGAAGGCTCCGATACACGGAAACACAGACGGGGTAGCAGCGTACCATCCATCACAATCTCAGGGAGTATCATATAAGAATAGTATATAGCTGTCGTTGTGGATCCAACAGCACCAAAAACATGCTTACTTCACTGTGAGAGTCCGCCCTGATCGTAACTCTTTAAATGATCTTGATCTGGTGACAGACGTTTTTCCTCAGTGGGAGACGTCATTTCTCTCATGAATTGATAAACTTTTTGTTGAATATCGGCATCTGTTTCCACCAACCGCTTGCTAACTATGGGTTTTCCTCCGACAAACTATCTTATTCTTACAATTAAGTTCCTTTATCCATGAGTTAGAAGCTTTTAACAGGAATGACTAATTAAAGTTAATTTTCTTCTTTATTTTCAATGCCCGAAGTCTCACTGTCCGGTCATGTATTATTGCGTTTTCCAGTTTCTTTGCTATAAAGCGATCACGTAATTCGAGATTTATCATTTCCTGCAGAATTTCTGGGTTTCACGAATGACGTTGTTTTAGCCTGTTTTCAGAGTTTTGTTACGCAGTCTTCCTCGTTATTTTCCTTATCTATGACAACGCTATTGTAATTTTCAGGCGCGGTGTCATATCAATTGCCAATCCAGGACGACACAGACACGGAGGGCCAACATTTCCGTCTTTTTCCTGTGGTTGTTCTGTCCATATCTTGTAGGCATCAGTCATATGTTGTTGTTGTTGTGGTCTTCAGTCCTGAGACTGGTTTGATGCAGCTCTCCATGCTACTCTATCCTGTGCAAGCTTCTTCATCTCCCAGTACCTACTGCAACCTACATCCTTCTGAATCTGCTTAGTGTATTCATCTCTTGGTCTCCCTCTACGATTTTTACCCTCCACGCTGCCCTCCATGCTAAATTTGTGATCCCTTGATGCCTCAAAACATGTCCTGCAACCGATCCCTTCTTCTAGTCAAGTTGTGCCACAAACTTCTCTTCTCCCCAATCCTATTCAATACCTCCTCATTAGTTACGTGATCTACCCACCTTATCTTCAGCATTCCTCTGTAGCACCACATTTCGAAAGCTTCTATTCACTTCTTGTCCATACTAGTTATCGTCCATGTTTCACTTCCATACATGGCTACACTCCATACAAATACTTTCAGAAACGACTTCCTGACACTTAAATCTATACTCGATGTTAACAAATTTCTCTTCTTCAGAAACGATTTCCTTGCCATTGCCAGTCTACATTTTATATCCTCTCTACTTCGACCATCATCAGTTATTTTACTCCCTAAATAGCAAAACTGCTTTACTATTTTAAGTGTCTCATTTCCTAATCTAATTCCCTCACCATCACCTGACTTAATTCGACTACATTCCATTATCCTTGTTTTACTTTTGTTGATGTTCATCTTATATCCTCCTTTCAAGACACTATCCATTCCATTCAACTGTTCTTCCAAGTCCTTTGCTGTCTCTGACAGAATTACAATGTCATCGGCGAACCTCAAAGTTTTTACTTCTTCTCCATGAATTTTAATACCTACTCCGAATTTTTCAATTGTTTCCTTTACTGCTTGCTCAATATACAGATGGAATAACATCGGGGATAGGCTACAACCCTGTCTCACTCCTTTCCCAACCACTGCTTCCCTTTCATGCCCCTCGACTCTTATAACTGCCATCTGGTTTCTGTACAAATTGTAAATAGCCTTTCGCTCCCTGTATTTTACCCTTGCCACCTTTAGAATGTGGAAGAGAGTATTCCAGTCAACATTGTCAAAAACTTTCTCTAAGTCTACAAATGCTAGAAACGTAGGTTTGCCTTTTCTTAATCTTTCTTCTAAGATAAGTCGTAAGGTTAGTATTGCCTCACGTGTTCCAACATTTCTACGGAATCCAAACTGATCTTCCCCGAGGTCCGCTTCTACCAGTTTTTCCATTCGTCTGTAAAGAATTCGCGTTAGTATTTTGCAGCTGTGACTTATTAAACTGATAGTTCGGTAATTTTCACATCTGTCAACACCTGCTTTCTTTGGGATTGGAATTATTATATTCTTCTTGAAGTCTGAGGGTATTTCACCTGTCTCATACATCTTGCTCACCAGATGGTAGAGTTTTGACAGGACTGGCTCTCCCAAGGCCGTCAGTAGTTCTAATGGAATGTTGTCTACTCCCGGGGCCTTGTTTCGACTCAGGTCTTTCAGTGCTCTGTCAAACTCTTCACGCAGTATCGTATATCCCATTTCATCTTCGTCTACATCCTCTTCCATTTCCATAATATTGTCCTCAAGTACATCGCCCTTGTATAAACTCTCTATGTACTCCTTCCACCTTTCTGCCTTCCCTTCTTTGCTTAGAACCGGGTTGCCATCTGAGCTCTTAATATTCATACAAGTGGTTCTCTTCTCTCCAAAGGTCCCTTTAATTTTCCTGTAGGCAGCATCTGTCTTACCCTTAGTGAGACAAGCCTCTACATCCTTACATTTGTCCTCTAGCCATCCCTGCTTAGCCATTTTGCACTTCCTGTCGATCTCATTTTTGAGACGTTTGTATTCCTTTTTGCCTGCTTCATTTACTGCATTTTTATATTTTCTCCTTTCATCAATTAAATTCAATATTTCTTCTGTTACCCAAGGATTTCTATTAGCCCTCGTCTTTTTACCTACTTGATCGTCTGCTGCTTTCACTACTTCATCCCTCAGAGCTACCCATTCTTCTTCTACTATATTTCTTTCCCCCATTCCTGTCAATTGTTCCCTTATGCTCTCCCTGAAACTCTCTACAACCTCTCGTTCTTTCAGTTTATCCAGGTCCCATCTCCTTAAATTCTCACATTTTTGCTGTTTCTTCAGTTTCAATCTGCAGTTCATAACCAAGAGATTGTGGTCAGAGTCCACATCTGCCCCTGGAAATGTCTTACAATTTAAAACCTGGTTCCTAAATCTCTGTCTTACCATTATATAATCTATCTGATACCTTTTAGTATCTCCAGGATTCTTCCAGGTATACAACCTTCTTTTATGATTCTTGAACCAAGTGTTAGCTATGATTAAGTTATGCTCTGTGCAAAATTCTACAAGGCAGCTTCCTCTTTCATTTCTTCCCCCCAATCCATATTCACCTACTATGTTTCCTTCTCTCCCTTTTCCTACTGACGAATTCCAGTCACCCATGACTATTAAATTTTCGTCTCCCTTCTCTACCTGAATAATTTCTTTTATTTCGTCATACATTTCATCAATTTCTTCATCATCTGCAGAGCTAGTTGGCATATAAACTTGTGCTACTGTAGTAGGCATGGGCTTTGTGTCTATCTTGGCCACAATAATGCGTTCACTATGCTGTTTGTAGTAGCTAACCCGCACTCGTATTTTTTTATTCATTATTAAACCTACTCCTGCATTACCTCTATTTGATTTTGTATTTATGACCCTGTAATCAACTGACCAAAAGTCTTGTTCCTCCTGCCACCGAACTTCACTAATTCCCACTATATCTAACTTTAACCTATTCATTTCCCTTTTTAAATTTTCTAACCTACCTGGCCGATTAAGGGATCTGACATTCCACGCTCCGATCCGTAGAACGCCAGTTTTCTTTCTCCTGATAACTACGTCCTCTTGAGTAGTCCCCGCCCGGAGATCCGAATGGGGGACTATTTTACCTCCGGAATATTTTACCCAAGAGGACGCCATCATCATTTAATCATACAGTAAAGCTGCATGTCCTGGGGAAAAATTACGGCTGTAGTTTCCCCTTGCTTTCAGCCGTTCGCAGTACCAGCACAGCAAGGCCGTTTTGGTTAATGTTACAAGGCCAGATCAGTCACTCATCCAGACTGTTGCCCCTGCAACTACTGAAAAGGCTGCTGCCCCTCTTCAGGAACCACACGTTTGTCTGGCCTCTCAACAGATACCCATCCGTTGTGGTTGCACCTATGGTACGGCCATCTGTATCGCTGAGGCACGCAAGCCTCCCCACCAACGGCAAGGTCCATGGTTCATGGGGGGATCAGTCAGATATCATTCTGGAAATACTATTTTGTCCTAAACTGACATAGTGAGACCGTGTCTGTGTACAATTAATGTAGCTTAATTCTTACAAAGAAAGAGACAGCAACCAGCCACTATTAACACTGCTATTTATTTAGGTAAATCACTATATTGTGCAAAGCACCCCCCCCCCCCACACACACACACACACACACAAACACCAAAAAGAATTTGCCACATGTGAAGTTATCTCAAAGATTGCAGATTTACAAACATGAAAAATTTGCAAATCTGCAATCTTTGTGATAGCTTCACATGTGGCAAATTCTTTTTGGTATGTTTATGTGTGGTGCTCTGGTCAATATGGTGATGTACAAATTACATAAGTGCTGGATATATTTTGGTGGAATATTCGAAAAATACTACCCTGAAACTTCGCAACAAAATCGCGCGGGATTTTAGACGGCACCAACACACCAAGAATATTTCGCCACAGTGGAAGAATAAAAATCGTAAAATGACAATTATGTAAAGTGTATCTTGCAAATCATGTGAACAGCCGTCTGATGATGAACTTGCCAGTTCGAAACCGGTTGCGGCGCTGTTTACCTAAATAAATAGTACTATTAATAGTTGGTTCAAATGGCTCTGAGCACTATGGGACTTAACATCTGAGGTCATCATTCTCCTAGAACTTAGAACTACTTAAACCTAACTAACCTAAGGACATCACACACATCCATGCCCGAGGCAGGATTCGAACCTGCGACCGTAGCGGTCGCGCGGTTCCAGACTGAAGTGCCTAGAACCGTTCGGCCACAACGGCCGGCACTATTAATAGTGGCTGGTTGCTGTTTTCTTCTTTGTAAGCATTAACCTACATTCATTCTGGAAACTTCATGCGTTTTTCTGGAGGTGATGTCTGACAAGGTGAAGCGCTTATTCCCTGGAAATGCACCAACGTTGACATTCCTTCATCCCTCACTGCCATGGCGCTGTCATTTTCTTCATCTGATACCTCTTCATCTGATGCCTCCTCATCTATTAAAAGTGCAGTAACCTCTGCTATTACAGCGTCTTCTTCTGTCAACTGATGCTTTATTTGTTTATAAATAACACGCTCCTCTGTTGTACGTACAGCTTCTACAATATCAAAGCAGTCCGCCAACAGTTTTACGATTACTGCCTGTCTCACTGTCTAGGGTAAATACACTCCTGGAAATTGAAATAAGAACACCGTGAATTCATTGTCCCAGGAAGGGGAAACTTTATTGACACATTCCTGGGGTCTGATACATCACATGATCACACTGACAGAACCACAGGCACATAGACACAGGCAACAGAGCATGCACAATGTCGGCACTAGTACAGTGTATATCCACCTTTCGCAGCAATGCAGGCTGCTATTCTCCCATGGAGACGATCGTAGAGATGCTGGATGTAGTCTTGTGGAACGGCTTGCCATGCCATTTCCACCTGGCGCCTCAGTTGGACCAGCGTTCGTGCTGGACGTGCAGACCGCGTGAGACGACGCTTCATCCAGTCCCAAACATGCTCAATGGGGGACAGATCCGGAGATCTTGCTGGCCAGGGTAGTTGACTTACACCTTCTAGAGCACGTTGGGTGGCACGGGATACATGCGGACGTGCATTGTCCTGTTGGAACAGCAAGTTCCCTTGCCGGTCTAGGAATGGTAGAACGATGGGTTCGATGACGGTTTGGATGTACCGTGCACTATTCAGTGTCCCCTCGACGATCACCAGTGGTGTACGGCCAGTGTAGGAGATCGCTCCCCACACCATGATGCCGGGTGTTGGCCCTGTGTGCCTCGGTCGTATGCAGTCCTGATTGTGGCGCTCACCTGCACGGCGCCAAACACGCATACGACCATCATTGGCACCAAGGCAGAAGCGACTCTCATCGCTGAAGACGACACGTCTCCATTCGTCCCTCCATTCACGCCTGTCGCGACACCACTGGAGGCGGGCTGCACGATGTTGGGGCGTGAGCGGAAGACGGCCTAACGGTGTGCGGGACCGTAGCCCAGCTTCATGGAGACGGTTGCGAATGGTCCTCGCCGATACCCCAGGAGCAACAGTGTCCCTAATTTGCTGGGAAGTGGCGGTGCGGTCCCCTACGGCACTGCGTAGGATCCTACGGTCTTGGCGTGCATCCGTGCGTCGCTGCGGTCCGGTCCCAGGTCGACGGGCACGTGCACCTTCCGCCGACCACTGGCGACAACATCGATGTACTGTGGAGACCTCACGCCCCACGTGTTGAGCAATTCGGCGGTACGTCCACCCGGCCTCCCGCATGCCCACTATACGCCCTCGCTCAAAGTCCGTCTACTGCACATACGGTTCACGTCCACGCTGTCGCGGCATGCTACCAGTGTTAAAGACTGCGATGGAGCTCCGTATGCCACGGCAAACTGGCTGACACTGACGGCGGCGGTGCACAAATGCTGCACAGCTAGCGCCATTCGACGGCCAACACCGCGGTTCCTGGTGTGTCCGCTGTGCCGTGCGTGTGATCATTGCTTGTACAGCCCTCTCGCAGTGTCCGGAGCAAGTATGGTGGGTCTGACACACCGGTGTCAATGTGTTCTTTTTTCCATTTCCAGGAGTGTATTTATGGTTAACACTAAGAAGTAATATCATATAGGACGATTACGTAAAATTAGTTTTAGGGAAGGAGACAGAGGATTTAGCTTCGCTCGAAGAGTTCTGCGAAAATGCAATAAATCTATAAAGGAAATCGCATACAATCCGTTAGGACAACCGATTCTAGAGCTGGAGTCCCTATCAAGCAGGCATCAGACCAGACATCGAACAAACTCAGGGGCATCGTAGTACGCAGGAGTTGGACAAAAATATGGAACGACCGCGAAAAATACATGCTCGAACATAAATACAGGTGCTAGCTAAGTCTGCTGTATTTGACCACATTCGGCACCTGTGCAATGTCCTAAATATATTGCAAGTGTCAGTCGTGGCCTAAACAGTGTTCTGCGTCGTTGTGAGTGCATTATGTCTGAACTAAACGGATTCGAAAGTGGGAAAGTTGTTGGTGATCATATTTGGGTGCTTCCGTAATCAAGACAGCCGAAGTATTTGGTTTCTCTAGAAGCACAGTATTGAAGATTTGTACCGCATACAGGGAAAGCGAAGATTGATGTCGTATACAGGGAAAGCGAAGATTGATGTCGTATACAGGGAAAGCGGAAAAACATTATCGGCTAAGGCACAGCGCAGACGAAAGTGTGTGCTGAGTGATCGTCATGGACGTTCATTGAAGAACTGAATGTCGCACTCATGAACCCTGTCAGCATAAAAACAGCAGGAAGGGAGCTCTATCAGTCGGGACTGCCGGGCGAGCTGCAATTCCAATACCGCACATCAGTGATGCAAACGCCCGTAGCAGGAAAACGTGATGCCGACGCCATAAAAGCTGGGATGCGGAGCAATGAAAGGATGTCATTTTGTCGGATGAGTCATATTTAACGTTGTTTTCAACTTCTGGTCGAGTTCGCATCCCAACAGCGAAGTATTGGGGGGAAAGGGGGGGGGGCTTCGGTGATGGTGGTGATTTTGGCAGACATATCGTGCTATTGCATGGATCCCTTGGTTGCTCTGCAGTGTCGTAGTATAGTCAAGGACTTTTGGCTGATGAGGCGCACCCACTGATAGAATGTTTATTCTCCAGGACAACAGGGCCTCTGTCCTCACAGCTCGCATCGTTCTGGACTGGTTTTGTGAGTACGAGAGTGAACTGTTGCAGTCACTGGACTGGTTTTGTGAGTACGAGAGTGAACTGTTGCAGTCACTGGCTTTGTCGCCTACTTCGGAGAGAAAGGTCCGTGCTCGCTATCCATCTCCATCATAGTTACCTGAATTTGTCATTATTTTGCAGGAAGAATGCTACTATGAGATACCCGTGAAAACCATACAGGATCAGTATTTATCTATTTGGAGACGACTGGAAGCTGCTTTGAATGCCAACGGTTTTCCTACACCGTGTTAGGCATGTCAATGTGTTATTGATGTTTCCACATTTCTGTCGAACCCCTGTAAGTGGTCGAGGAATTTAACCGGGAATCCATGAATGAAAGAAGCGTTCTCTCGAACCCCTGTTGTGTGAATTTAGAAAACTTGTTTTCCAGGAGGTTCAAAATGGTTCAAATGGCTCTGAGCACTATGGGTTGGTTCAAACGGCTCTGAGCACTATGGGACTCAACTGCTGTGGTCATAAGTCCCCTAGAACTTAGAACTACTTAAACCTAACTAACCTAAGGACATCACACACATCCATGCCCGACGCAGGATTCGAGCTTGCGACCGTAGCTGTAGCGCGGTTCCAGAACCGCCTAGGCTCCGCCTAGAACCGCTCGGCCACTTCGGCCGGCTTTCCAAGAGGACTGTGCAACCATTAAGCAGCAACCGTCGTATGCTTCGCGTAGGGCTCATGAGGAACAGATAACATGAGAGAGGTCAGTTCACGTTTATGGACAGCCACGTTTCTCTCACTCAGTACGCGAGTGGAATAGGAAAGAAAATCGATAGTATTGGTAAGGTGTGCACTCCAACACACACTGTCAACTGACTCTCGGGGAAAATACCTAGATGTAGATGTAGTACAGTGTTTCTCAATGTTAAATGACAGACGATTTACAGAGGACCAACCGATAATAGTTTTTAATGTTTCGTTTATTGCTAGTTATATTGTTGCACATCTCTTGGACTTGATTACTATGCTTACGTCATCAGCCAGGAGCACTATTTCTGCTTAAACAGTGTAAAAGGAAGGTCATTTATATGTGACAGGTGTGGCCACTGAGCTTTTCTTTTCTAGGAGCAAGTTTATGGAACTGACCCGCATCGTTTGGACGCTAATAGTTAACACCGATGAAGAAACAAGTAGTTAACAGTTTTCAGAACTGCCTACGTAATATGTGGATATTAAAATTATTTTGATGGTAAACGTTCTCCGCGAATAACACAATCGAAAGGTATGAAATCAGCATATGACCTGATATCTCTGTGTTTATTTTCACGATCACTACGGAAGCGATTTTTAAATGGCTGAAGATTATACGAATATTTCGCCCTGAAAACCAGTTTTTGGAATTTTCGGGTATTTTTTATCATTGTTTACTTTTATTCACAGATATTTTCGTTCCCTGTGAAAATCTGTCCTCTTTGAGAAACCTTACGCTTTTGGGTCTTCATAGTAACATTCAGTTTACCAGAGTGAGCTCAATGCATTGCAAGCTTGTAGGTCAGTCGACTAGTTTCTTGCCGTGTGGAAGCTAACAGTAAATTCAGCTCCTTCCAAATAGCGGAGAAACTAGGTGGGCCAATGAAAACTAATAGTAGGTGGATCTACCTTGTAGCGGATGCTGAGAGCGTAGTATGATTAGAGGAACGATTTCTCGTATGTTGATTACTTTTACTTCTTCAAGCGACAACTTGTAACCTCTTTAGCATCACTATATTAGACTGGCATTTTAAAAATTCTTTATCGTGATAAATGTATTAATAAGTTGACAAACGTCTTCACGGTAACTTACTAAGATGTGTAATCAACTCTATTGTTTTCCAAAGAAAATAATATTGATGACCTCCGTTTTCAACTCCATTTATCTGTCAATAGCAGGGAAAACTCTTTCCTCCCATCGCTACCGAAGCGCACACTTAAAAATGATCACACCGTTACTAGTTTAGAATGCATTGAGCTCGTTTTGGTAAATTCGAAGTGGTTCTGGAAACTCTAAGATCTAAGGTTCCTCAGCGTATAAAATCCGTACGAACCCCTGATTGTTGCCTGTCACAGACAGTGCATCGTCGGTAGCAACACTGAAATTTTCCCACTAGGTAAGGAATTTTTAATTAAAACAGCTTCGAGAATTAATTTAATCTCGCAACGTGGAACAGTAACATTCTTTTTTTTTAAAACAATAATACTGCCGGTGCTAATGGATGTTTAGCAGCGGGCACTTGGGCAACCATTCTCTGCAGTTCATTATTTTGGGGATCGCAAACAGAAACCGCTTTTTCAATTTCCGTCTTTGGAAACTCCCCATTTGTATAAGATTTCTTTACTTTTGTAGCATTATAAACCAAGATGGAGGCTGCTTCGGTTCGTAAACCTGCTGAGTTTGTAAACATGCACATGGCATTACTCCGACCTTGAAGTTTTTCCTTCATTGATGTCAATTTAGTTTTCTTTAACTGTGAACGAATAAGAAAGTCTTTACTGAAACCACTGTGGATGTGTCATGGCGGAATCAGATTGTTGGCCGTCAACTATGATTATGTCATTTGACACAAAATACGGATTGGGTAGCCTTCTCTCCCTGGAAAGATGAATGTTCACTGTTTATTAAGCACTGTTCTCTGCTTCATATTTTCACATCTTAGACGACATTGTAATAACTAGTGCACCAGCAATAATCACAGTGATATTGCACAGAAAACAACAATCACTTTATCTGCTATGAGATCGTCTGACTACTAACAGCCGTGTACAGTATTATCTAGGAGACCAGAGAGTTGTGTGTTTACAGTATTAATCAAGGCGACAGGAGCCGCACTAGATTGATGCAAGAGCTACATGCGGTTCGCGAAGTGCATTGTGGTCACCCCTGACGCGTAGCAAGAACAGGAGTGGTCCTTTAACTGAACCGTGCGGAACACCAGTAGTAATTTGTTCCCACTCAGTAGCATTTTCTTCATGAGAGCTGGGTGAACCATCCAACTTGATCTTTTGCTTCCTACCATGTCACTTAAGTATGAAGTGAATCACCTACTCATTGTACTTTGAAAGCCACTATATTTAAGTTTCTTCAAAAGAATTTAGCGATTAGGTCATTCAGATGCGTTAGCTATTACAGTAGTAATACCAAAAGAACATGCTTTTAATATTTCACTGGTAATGTTAGCAGTCGAATGAGAGTTTTTACTTGTAAGAAAGTTATTTTCTTCATTTTCAGGGTAAAAGTTGGAGCGATCTCGAAATGATTTAATGCTAGTGTTTAATGCTAGTGTCGCAAACACTGCAATTCTTTTTCTTTTCATCTGATTATACGGAGTACTGACATTCATTTGTTTCTGGGCTCGTCCCTGCGTTATAGTAAGCTTCAGAAAATATTTTAGTAACTGAAATCTATAACGGGGTAGAAAATAATATTTCAATAGTTAATTGATGTTTAAAGTAAGTGATTCAGCAAGACACAACGAAAAAAATTCGTAAAATTGTACAGCTTAAGTTTTCAATTCATTTCCAACAAATGGAAATAAATAGGAATGACATAAATGTAAAACTCAAAGACAATTTCAATTGAAGAGTAAAAACTGAATACGGGGAAAAGAAACGAGTATTAGGGTTTAACGCGCATTCGACGAAGAAATAAACGAGATGAATAAGTACGGATCACAATGTTCATTATACACCACATCCACTTTGATGACACGGGACGTAAAAACGTATTTTTTAATTCGTACACATTAGCTGTGAAGCGTCGATACTTTCACACATTTTTATCGCGCGAGTGGTACCCCGATCAGCAAGAACTAAAAAAGATAAACAACAACATCGTACTATCACCGCATCAGAAAATATAACAAATTACAGGAGCGTCACGAAAGGTGCAGCTACTCTTCAACATCTTCATCTAATGTAAAAGTATCTTCAGCCTGAAACTGCGCTGTAATGCCATATAGCCTTACTGGGGACGGTGCTACTGCACCTGGTACGCCCTTGCCTCATTCCGGCCTTTGAACTGATTTACCCGGCCAGCTATGAGGGGAGTAACAGCTTAGTACAGGCTCCGACCCACGGCGCAGCGATAAGAGAGAGAAAAAAATCCTAAGCCTGAGCAGTGGTTGAATGCCTTTGGAAACAGCAGCGGAAAACAAAGACAAGTCCACATTTTTGTCAAAGTAAATTTTTGGGCCATTCATGTGTAGCTGATGTTGTGTACATTTAAGTCGACAGGTGGTTTAGTGATGAAGAAGGTTAGTCACAGGAATATTAACAATTTTGGTACGTAAGTACAGAAGGAAAAGGAGGCAACTTCAGTGTATACGTACACGTCTGTAAATGTGATCTCTCAAGTTTTCTAGGTGCGACTGATTGGTGGTGTGCTTCCGTGTGCTCATCCGAGTTTTTTCCATTTAATAGACAATCCAAAAACAATATTTTAACGCAATGGAAGATAATATACTCAAATGAACATTAAAAAAGGGTCACCTGAAATTGGTAAATAAATAGCTAACATATATGCAAGAATAAATTGGAGAAACAACAGTCCGTTACCAGAGAGAAGCAAAGATCTAGGTTCCAATACTGGCCTGGAACGGAATAAAGCTTCATAATGTTTCATTACATACGACACACTCTTACACTTATAGATGAAATTTTTGAATGTTTCGAATTTGAAACGGGAGAGCGATACAGAGATGTATTGTTCCCGCTCTTGTACTGGAATCAGGATGTGGGAGCCGTTCACAATGTAAATTCAGTTTCGATATTTAGCTTTCGCAGACCATGTAGAAAAAGTTTCCGACAGCTGAAAAGAAACCATACGCTGAGGTGACAGAAGTCACGTGACACCTCCTAACATCGCGTCGGACCTCCTTCTTCCCGGCGTGGTGCAGCAACTCGACCTTACATGGACTCAACAAGTCGTTGGACGTTCGCTGCAGAAATATTGAGCCACGCTGTCTCTATCGCCGTCCATCACTGCGAAAGTGTTGCCGGTTCAGGATTTTGTTCACGAAATGACCTCTCGATTACGTCCCATAAATGTTCGATAAGTGGCCAAACCTTTCAGTCGAATTTTCCAGAATGTTTTTCAAACCGGCGAACAATTGTGTCCTGGTGACGTGGAGCGTTCTCATCGACAAAACTTCTACCGTTGTGTGGAGCATGAAGTCCATGAAGGGTTGCAAATGCTCTCCAAGTAGGAGAACATAACCATTTCCACTCAACGATCGATTCAGTTGGACTACAGTACCCAGTTCATTCCATCCCACACCACTAAGGGGTCACCACCAGCTTGCTCGGTATCTTGTTCACAACTTGGGTGCGGAGTGGCCGAGCGGTTCTAAGCGCTACAGTCTGGAACCGCGCGACCGCTAAGGTCGCAGGTTCGAATCCTGCCTCGGGCATGGATGTGTGTGATGTCCTTAGGTTAGTCAGGTTTAAGTAGTTCTAAGTCTAGGGGACTGATGACCTCAGATGTTAAGTCCCATAGTGCTCAGAGCCATTTGAACCATTTGAACAACTTGGGTGCCTGGGTCTGCGCCACACTGACCCTACGATCATCTCTCACCAACTAAAACCGGGGCTCGTGTGACCTGGCCACGGTTTTTCAGTCTTCTAGGGTTCGGCTGAAATGGTCACGCGCCCTGTCGTGCAGGTAGCAAAGACACTCGTGTCTTTCGTCTGCCGCCATAGTCCATTATCGCCTAACGGAGATGTTTTTCGTACTTCCCACATCGATTTCTGCTATTATTTCACGCAGTGTTGCTTGCCTGCTATCGCTGAAAATTCTACGCCAACGCCGTTGCTCTCTGTCGTTAAGTGAACGCAGTCGGCCACAGCATTGTCCGTGGTGATACTTGAAATTTGGTACGCAGTTGGCCACAGCATTGTCCGTGGTGATGCTTGAAATTTGGTACGCAGTCGGCCACAGCATTGTCCGTGGTGATGCTTGAAATTTGGTACGCAGTCGGCCACAGCATTGTCCGTGGCGATGCTTGAAATTTGGTACGCAGTCGGCCACAGCATTGTCCGTGGTGATGCTTGAAATTTGGTACGCAGTCGGCCACAGCATTGTCCGTGGTGATGCTTGAAATTTGGTACGCAGTCGGCCACAGCATTGTCCGTGGCGATGCTTGAAATTTGGTACGCAGTCAGCCACAGCATTGTCCGTGGTGATGCTTGAAATTTGGTACGCAGTCGGCCACAGCATTGTCCGTGGCGATGCTTGAAATTTGGTACGCAGTCGGCCACAGCATTGTCCGTGGTGATGCTTGAAATTTGGTACGCAGTCGGCCACAGCATTGTCCGTGGTGATGCTTGAAATTTGGTTCGCAGTCGGCCACAGCATTGTCCGTGGTGATGCTTGAAATTTGGTACGCAGTCGGCCACAGCATTGTCCGTGGCGATGCTTGAAATTTGGTAAGCAGTCGGCCACAGCATTGTCCGTGGCGATGCTTGAAATTTGGTACGCAGTCGGCCACAGCATTGTCCGTGGCGATGCTTGAAATTTGGTACGCAGTCGGCCACAGCACTGTCCGTGGTGATGCTTGAAATTTGGTACGCAGTCGGCCACAGCATTGTCCGTGGCGATGTTTGAAATTTGGTACGCAGTCGGCCACAGCATTGTCCGTGGTGATGCTTGAAATTTGGTACGCAGTCGGCCACAGCATTGTCCGTGGTGATGCTTGAAATTTGGTACTCTCGGCACACTGTTGACACTGTGTATCCCATGGGCCTAGCTCCAACTACGATTTCGCGTTCAAACCTTGTTAATTCCCTTCGTGCGGTCATAATCACGTCTGAAACCTTTTCACATGAATCAGCTGAGTACAAATGACATCTCCGCCAATGCACTGCTCCTTTGTACCTTGTGTATGGAATACTACCGCCCTCTGTATATGCCCGGGTTCCCGGGTTCGATTCCCGGCGGGGTCAGGGATTTTCTCTGCCTCGTGATGACTGGGTGTTGTGTGATGTCCTTAGGTTAGTTAGGTTTAAGTAGTTCTAAGTTCTAGGGGACTGATGACCATAGATGTTAAGTCCCATAGTGCTCAGAGCCATTTGCACCATTTGAACCTCTGTATATGGGCACATCACTATACCATGTGTAGGGAAGCGGCCTACTCACGCCATATAGAATTCATATGCTTTCCATTGTGTGGCAGCCTAACCCGCTGTAACTAGCTATGACGTCATGAATGTTGTGCAATACCTTAAAAGTAAAGTAAATAATCTGAAAAGTTATTAGCATGTCAGGAGTGATGCTAAAAAAATGTGTTAAGTTTCAGTTTAGTAACTTTAACAGTTTTCGAAATTTGGACGTTTTACGTAAAAATCATTGGCGCTACAGGAAGGAGCTAGAAACTTCAAAATTTATATTCGGATTCCTTTCTCATTGTAATTAAATGGAAACACCATGCTGGATCTCACAAAGTAATATTTTGGTTGAAATTCATGATTTTCTGGCTTTGTGTCCTAAGAGTATGGAAGCAAGATAGATTAAGTAAGTGATTAGATAAAGCTAGGATGTTTAGGTTTAGGTAGAATGGAGATAAAAAAATGTTCAAATGTTTGTGAAATCTTATGGGACTTAACTGCTAAGCTTACACACTACTTAACCTAAATTATCCTAAGGACAAACACACACACCCACTCCCGAAGGAGGACTCGAACCTCCGCCGGGACCAGCCGCACAGTCCATAGAATGGAGATACGCTATAATAACAAAGATGTGAGAACTTTCCAAAAGGTATCTATAAAACTATAGCTGTAGCGTCTCTCCAGAGGGCAAGTTCAGAGCTCATCTATTGCATGCAGTGCAACTAAAATAATTCTCTCGCCAAAAGTATTTAGCTTAGCCCATCAGAATTTTATTACAGATACTTGCCCGTGTGCCGATTGCACAATTAAAGTGAGAGCTTCACTGGCCTTCAGCGAATGAAGCAATTAAATATTTAGTAACTTGAAATGGTGCTTTACTAGCCCAGCAGCTGGTCAGGAAGGCAAATTTTGTCGGCTGCGCCTTCGGCAGTCCGCACCGCGGCTATATAAACAAGAGCGCTGCGAGCTAGAGCCAGGCCCCAGTTCTTCTCTGGATTCGTATCAGCGTGCACTCCACCTTGGAAGCTGCATCACGTTTGTGCAGTTGCAAGGAACAGCCTTGGATGCCGTATTACATAACTCGGTATGCACGTAACAATGAGTTCGCTTTGGGGTAAAGTGTTAATTGCAGAGCGACTCCCGTGATTTAGTCTCAGTTTGCGTATGTCGTATTTTCACGTGTCGCCGCAGGACAGGCCTTCTATCATTACTGGAGTGGCGTTTGATGAGTATTAACATCAAATTTTGGCGAGCATCCACTTTGAACATTTACATCGATAACGGTTATTGAACAGTTTCGTTATCTAGGAATAATAGGATCCACGCAAAGGACACTGAACAGCTCTGATAGTACAATAGTTGATAGTAGCAGTGCTTGGTTAAACATCTATTTGAAACTTTACACTTTATCGTTTTCAGAATATAGCGAAAATTGTTATAGTAAACTGCATTTTCTATTAATCCCAGACATCATCCTAAATCCTCAGAGTAATGAGCTCCAGTGATCAATAACTTTATTTCTCCATCAGAGTGGGTACAGTGAACTCTTAATTACAGACATCAAGTTTTTGATAATCAGTTTCTGGTTGCCAACGTTGTGGTTAGAGAGCTTGTGTTGAGAATGGCAACAATAACAATACAAGAAAAGTTTTCCACCCGCCACCCCACACATGGCTTTCATTACCTCAGTGTACAGTTAAGAAAGTCATGAAATCGCAAACAAATATATGTTCATAATCAGTACACGGAAGCAGCTACAAAACGTCGATTGTCAATGTACGAGGTGCGTTCAAGTTCTAAGGCGTCCGATTTTTTTTCTCCGGACTGGAAAGAGATAGAAACATGCGCGTTGTTTTAAAATGAGGCCGGGTTCATTGTCAATACGTCCCAGAGATGGC
This sequence comes from Schistocerca cancellata, assembly GCF_023864275.1. NCBI lineage: Eukaryota > Metazoa > Arthropoda > Insecta > Orthoptera > Acrididae > Schistocerca > Schistocerca cancellata. The sequence goes on from NC_064631.1 coordinate 676,473,786, forward strand.
AGCACCGTACGACAGATGGAATTTTACCGCCAGCGGCGAGAATGAGAACTGTTTTAAATACTTAAAATGGCGACGTTTTCCTTACTTGAACAGCGTGCAATCATTCTTTTTCTGAATTTGCGTGGTGTCAAACCAATTGAAATTCATCGACTGTTGAAGGAGACATGTGGTGATGGAGTTATGGATGTGTCGAAAGTGCGTTCGTGGGTGCGACAGTTTAACGAAGGCAGAACATTGTGTGACAACAAACCGAAACAACCTCGGGCTCGCAGAAGTCGGTCAGACGACATGGTCGAGAAAGTGGAGAGAATTGTTTTGGGGGATCGCCGAATGACTGTTGAACAGATCGCCTTCAGAGTTGGCATTTCTGTGGGTTCTGTGCACACAATCCTGCATGACGACCTGAAAAAGCGAAAAGTGTCATCCAGGTGGGTGCCACGAATGCTGACGGACGACCACACGGCTGCCCGTGTGGCATGTTGCCAAGCAATGTTGACGCGCAACGACAGCATGAATGGGACTTTCTTTTCGTCGGTTGTGACAATGGATGAGGCGTGGATGCCATTTTTCAATCCAGAAACAAAGCGCCAATCAGTTCAATGGAAGCACACAGATTCACCGCCACCAAAAAAATTTCGGGTAACGCCAGTGCTGAAAAAATGATGGTGTCCATGTTCTGGGACAGCGAGGGCGTAATCCTTACCCATTGCGTTCCAAAGGGCACTACGGTAACAGGTGCATCCTACAAAAATGTTTTGAAGAACAAATTCCTTCCTGCACTGCAACAAAAACGTCCGGGAAGGGCTGCGCGTGTGCTGTTTCACCAAGACAACGCACCCGCACATCGAGCTAACGTTACGCAACAGTTTCTTCGTGATAACAACTTTGAAGTGATTCCTCATGCTCCCTGCTCACCTGACCTGGCTCCTAGTGACTTTTGGCTTTTTCCAACAATGAAAGACACTCTCCGTGGCCGCACATTCACCAGCCGTGCTGCTATTGCCTCAGCGGTTTTCCAGTGGTCAAAACAGACTCCTAAAGAAGCCTTCGCCGCTGTCATGGAGTCATGGCGTCAGCGTTGTGAAAAATATGTACGCCTGAAGGGCGATTACTTCGAGAAGTAACGCCAGTTTCATCGATTTCGATGAGTAATTAATTAGAAAAAAATCGGAGGCCTTAGAACTTGAATGCACCTCGTATGGTAACTCAATCTCGCAAAACCAGTCAAAGTCACCCATTGAAGTACGTGGAAGGAATTATCAAACTCTCAGACATAAACTGCTCATGTGTGGCGCTGAACGTTTGCACAGCCAGTAGCACCACTGTAAACGTCGCAAGCTGTACAAGCAGGAAGTTTCAAATCGCTTCACACAAGGCTGTAGAGCGACAGTTCGTTACGGAATACAATACTCCGTTGCGGAGAACCTCGAAGTGACAGCGACGTCTCGTTTCTCCTTAAACTGACGACGAGGGACCAAGCGCTGCAGCTCGCGCGGCAGCTTTTAAGCGCGAGGCCGGCCGTGGAAGCGAAAGCCCCGTCGGTAGGCGAGACGATCTCCGGGCGGACTTCGAAGCCCGGCCACGGTGAGAGGGGCCACGCCCAGCTGCACGGCAGAGCACAGGAGAGGAGAGTAGACGGCGTCCAAGGACAGCACTTGCTGCCGCTGCTGGCGGCGCCGACATCCGCCTGCTGCGCCCTGGCTGGCCGCCACGGACACACACACACACACACACACACACACACACACACAACAGTCCACTCTGGAAATACCGAGTGACGAATGCGCCCGAAACTATATAGCGTTGAGATAGGTGTCGCACAATCGGCTGAAGGGGAGATCTACTATCTTTGGCCCGAAAAAAGCATGTTCTTTGAGAATTTTTTTCTCGAGATGTGTTATAGATATCAATGCCAAATTTGGTCAAAATCTTCATTGATATTTCCTCTACAAACTGGAATTTTTTCGACCGGAAATGTCGAAGAGCAAAGGCGGGCCGTCCGGAGTGGCCGAGCGGTTCTAGGTGCTTCAGTCCGGAACAGCGCGACCACTACGATCGCAGGTACGAATCCTGCCTAGGGCATGGATGTGTTGGTTGGTTGGTTGTTTGGTAGAAGAGACCAAACAGCGAGGTTATCGGTCTCATAGGATTAGGGAAGGATGGGGAAGGAAGTCGGCCGTGCCCTTTCAAAGGAACCATCCCGGCATTTGCCTGGAGCGATTTAGGGAAATCACGGAAAACCTAAATCGGGATGGCCGGACGCGGGATTGAACCGTCGTCCTTCCGAATGCGAGTCCAGTGTGCTAACCACTGCGCCACCTCGCTCGGTGGCATGGATGTGTGTGATGCCCTTAAGTTAGTTAGGTTTAAGTAGTTCTAAGTTCTACGGGACTGATGACCTCAGAAGTTAAGTCCCATAGTGCTCAGAGCCATTTTTTTGAGCAAAGGCGGAAGTGCCGTCGGAACGAAACAAAATTTCGATGTAGACGTCCACGCGCGGTATGTCGCAGGTCATCCGGCTTATCTGAAATAAAAATTGAGTTGACGTTAGCGAAGTATATAAGATTCTTTAGGAGTTGTACCTCGTTGAAGTTATTTGGACCATAGGAAACAAAATGACGGCCATTTGGAAGAAAATAGGATTTTTTCATCGATTTTTCGACTTCATCGGCCAAGTAAAAATATTTATAGTTGATGGTTCCGAATAAAAGTGGTACAGCTCCTAGACAATTTAGTTAGCTTCGTCGGAAAGAAAGGATCATGCCAATCGGTTCAGGATTTGAAGTTACCATACTGCGCGATACAAAGAAAAAAAGTCTTTTCGAGAAAATCGCGTTTGAAGTTTTCACTGCATACAAATGCTATATTATGCAACTTACGTTCAGTCTACTCATAGAGAGCATTCTGCTCGATCTGGACCATCCTGCGCTGCTCCAGAGCCGCTCGTACGGTCGGTAACAAGCGGTTTTCGGCCGCTTGAATCCGGTGGTCGTCCGAATGCTTAGCGAACAGCGTCGAATAGAGTCCGAGGGTGACGTCCATCGTTATCATGGTCTTCAGAATTGCTGAAGACCCTTCGTTGAAGCTGCTCACTGCCAGGACAGTCGCAATCTCCACAGTCTTCGCACCAGAATGCAAATCCTTGGGGGCTAAAACACCCGCGTTCAAGCTTTCATTTGAATTTTGTGTGTTTCCTCCCAAACACCGCTACAATAACTCGTCGTACGAAAGAAAAAAACTGGTGCGTGAAAAAGGCCGATTTCAGGCTGGTGCATCTTTTTTGTTCAAACGCGAATAACAAACATTTCCGTTCTGTATTCGGAAAAACCGTTTCAGGGGTGGATTCTAAACACTTTTATGGATCCAAAAATGCAATTTTAAAAAAATCGATTTTTTGAATCAAAAGATAGTAAACCTCCCCGTAACAGCTCATACGTCCAAATTGCTGACATGAATAATATACAATTGAAGGGCAAAAAACTGAGCCCTGTTACTTGACGAACACTTTGGCTTTAGGCACCACAGAGGCAGCTCTGAGGTTGCGGTTGACAAGAGCTGCATGACTGAAGAAACATCGAGACTCGTTCATATAACTTGACCTGAAAAAAAAAAGTTAGAAAATTTAGATTGTTGCAAGATGTTCGAAATTCTCAGAAACGTAGGGGTAAACTATAGGGAAAGACGGGTGTACAAGAACCAAGAGTGAACAATAAGCCTGGAAAACCAAGAACGAAGCACTCGCACTAAAAAGGGTGTAAGACACGGATGTAGTCTTTCGCCCCTACTGCTCAGTCTACACATCGAAGAAGCAATGAGTGAAATAAAAGAAGGGCTCAAGAATGGAATTAAATTTAAGGTGAAAGGATATCAATGGTGAGATTCGCTGAAGAAGTTGCTATCCTCAGTGAAAGTTCTGCCGTGACAGTGTAACGAGCACAGAAACGGACTGAGAGTAAATGAAAGAAAGACGAAAGTACTGAGAAGCAACAGAAATGAGAAACTTAACATTAGACTTGGGGTTCACGAAGTGGAAGAAGTTAAGGCATTCTGCTTCCTAGGCAGCAAAATAAAACGTGACGGAAGAAGCAAGGAGGACATCGCAGGCAGACTAGCACAGGCTGAGAGAGCATTCCTAGCCACGAGAAGTCTGCTATTATCAAACATCGGCCTTAATCTGAGGAAGAAATTTCAGAGAACCTACGTTTGTAGCACATTTTTGTATGGTAGCGAGACTTGGGCTGTGGGAAAACCGGAGCAGAAAGGCCTTTGACATGTGGTGCTACAGAAGAATTTTGATAATCAGGTGGTCTGATAAGAAGTGAGGAGATTCTCCGCAGAATCGTCGGGGCAAGGAACATAATGACAACACTGACAAGAGGAAGGGGCAGGATTATAAAACATCTATTAGGACATCAAGGAATAACTTCCATGGAACAAGAGGGAGCTGTAGAGGGTAAAAACTGTAGACGGAGACAAATATTGGAATATACCTAGCAAATAACTGAGCACGTATGTTGCAATTGCTACTCTGAGATGAAGATGTTGTCACTGGAGAGGAATTAGTGACAGGCCGCGTCACAACAGTCAGAAGACTCAAAAAAGAAGTCTGAAACAAAACTGCTATCGGGAATTCCGAACTGCGCCTTTAATACACTGCCGGCAAAAAAATGCAACACCTTCAAGAAAAGTTACATTTTATTGAAAACTGACGTGACAGGTCGTTCATCATTAAAGGAGTGTATCATAACAAATTCAGTCCAAATGAAACACGCAAGTCACGGTAATGCATGCCCAAACAGTTGCATCATTACACACTGAGCCATCCTGTAGCGGATGCGCAGGCGTGTATTCCCGCAGGCAAACGACCGAATAGGTGCCGAATGGTGTCGTGCGGTAGATTGACCCAAGCCTATTGCTCATTTTGTTGCATTCCGGCATTTGTTCTTGCAGGCCCTGGGGAAAGACTAAGCACCCGCCTCATCGTGTCCCGTACGTGTTCAACTGGCGAAAGATGTAAGAGTTCTTGCTGGCTAGGGCATTTGTTGTACACCACGAAGGGCACTTTGCGTTGGTTCAAATGGTTCAAATGGCTCTGAGCACTATGGGACTTAACAGCTGTGGTCATCAGTCCCCTAGAACTTAGAACTACTTAAACCTAACTAACTTCAGGGCATCACACACATCCATGCCCGAGGCAGGATTCGAACCTGCGACCGTAGCAGTCGCGCGGTTCCGGACTGCGCGCCTAGAACCGCGAGACCACCGCGGCCGGCCTTTGCGTTGGAGCAGCCTTATGTGGACCTGCATTGTTCTTTGCGTTGGAGCAGCCTTATGTGGACCTGCATTGTTCTGGCAGTTGCACGGAAATGACAGTCTGTTCAACATAGGGGACACAGGCTACTTTATTCTGCAGAAACAACAAATGTGACCGCGAGTTGTACTGATGACACCCCCCCCCCTTTCCCACGACACGAATCCTGGGAATCCTGCGGTAAGACTGACGTGTCGTGGGCGAATGCACTCTGGAATAGGCAGCTCATCTGGTCTATGCCACACACACGTGTACGACCGTCACTGGCATAGAGACAGAAAATTTTTGGTAACATTTTTGGGAAAACGGCGATCTTGTAATCTACATAAAATCAGTGAAATAACATTTTGATCGCGATGGTTATTCTATTAAAATGATCGGTTTCGGCCTAGATTTAGGCCGTCGTCAGCTGATGGTACTGTCTGATGACCTATGTTGTTGTTGTGGTCTTCAATCCTGAGACTGGTTTGATGCAGTTCTCCATGCTACTCTATCCTGTGCAAGCTTCTTCATCTCCCAGTACTTACTGCAACCTAGATCCTTCTGAATCTGCTTAGTGTATTCATCTCTTGGTCTCCCCCTACGATTTTTACCCTCCACGCTGCCCTCCAATGCTAAATTTGTGATCCCTTGATGTCTGAGAACATGTCCTACCAACCGATCCCTTCTTCTTGTCAAGTTGTGCCACAAACTCCTCTTCTCGACAATTCTATTCAATACCTCCTCACTAGTTATGTGATCTACCCATCTAATCTTCAGCATTCTTCTGTAGCACCACATTTCGAAATCTTCTATTCTCTTCTTGTCCAAACTATTTATCGACCATGTTTCACTTCCATACATGGCTACACTCCATACAAATACTTTCAGAAACGCCTTCCTGACACTTAAATCTATACTCGATGTTAACAAATTTCTCTTTTTCAGAAACGCTTTCCTTGCCATTGCCAGTCTACATTTTATATCTTCCCTACTTCGACCATCATCAGTTATTTTACTCCCTAAATAGCAAAACTCCTTTACTACTTTAAGTGTCTCATTTCCTAATCTAATTCCCTCAGCATCACCCGACCTAATTCGACTACATTCCATTATCCTCGTTTTGCTTTTGTTGATGTTCGTCGTATGTTCTCCTTTCAGGACACTGTCCATCCCGTTCAACTGCTCTTCCAAGTCCTTTGCTGTCACTGTCAGAATTACAATGTCATCTGCGAACCTCAAAGTTTTTATTCCTTCTCCATGGATTTTAATACCTACTCCGAAATTTCTTTTGTTTCCTTTCCTGCTTGCTCAATATACAGATTGAATAACATCGTGCATAGGCTACAACCCTGTCTGACTCCCTTCCCAACCACTTCTTCCTTTTCATGTTCGACGACTCTTATAACTGCCATCTGGTTTCTGTACAAATTGTAAATAGCCTTTCGCTCCCTGTATTTTACCCCTGCCACCTTTAGAATTTGAAAAAGAGTATTCCAGTCAACATTGTCAAAAACTTTCTCTAAGTCTACAAATGCTAGAAACGTAGGTTTGCCTTTCCTTAATCTTTCTTCTAAGATAAGTTGTAGGGTCAGTATTGCCTCACGTGTTCCAACATTTCTACGGAATCCAAACCGATCTTCCCCGAGGTCGGTTACTATCAGTTTTTCCATTCGTCTGTAAAGAATTCGTGTTAGTATTTTGCAGTAGTGGCTTATTAAACTGATAGTTCGGCAATTTTCACATCTGTCAACAGCTGCTTTCTTTGGCATTGGAATTATTATATTGCCGGCCGGAGTGGCCGAGCGGTTAAAGGCGCTACAGTCTGGAACCGCATGACCGCTACGGTCGCAGGTTCGAATCCTGCCTCGGGCATGGATGTGTGTGATGTCCTTAGGTTAGTTAGGTTTAAGTAGTTCTAAGTTCTAGGGGACTTATGACCACAGCAGTTGAGTCCCATTGTGCTCAGAGCCATCTGAACCATTTTTTGGATTATTATATTCTTCTTGAAGTCTGAGGGTAATTCGCCTGTCCCATACATCTTGCTCACCAGATGGTAGAGTTTTGCCAGGACTGGCTCTCCCAAGGCCGTCAGTAGTTCTAAGCAAATTTCAATAAAAGAACCATCGCGATCAAGACTGTTTTTTCACTGATTTTATACAGACAGAAGGCGCTCTCATCACCGAAAACAATAGAGCGTCATTCCTCTCGCCAGTCAACTCTTTCACGAAACCAGAGGAGCCATGCTTGGCTGTGCTGTGGTCGCAGTGGCAGCCTGCCCAGAGGTACACGCGAACGTAACCCCGCTGCAAGTAGCCTGATGACACAGCGGGGGCATCACGTGCCGAGATATCGTTCCTGGATGATGTTCGGTCAACCGCCGCTGCTCGCACTATGAGTCGACCTTGCCCTGCGTCTGTACTACGTTGACGTCCAAAATCTAGTCTGAAGTTGTGGAAATGTCCCGCAGACCGCTTCTCAAAGCACCAATACATCACCAACACGTTGTGTCCAACAAGTTCGTCAAACAGCAAATACTTCTAACCAGCTTCCCGCAGGCCCACAATGGGACCCCGTTCAAATGGTCGAAGCTATTCAGTAGGAGCGATTACTCGACGGTGCGTCATAGTTGTACCCCAGAATGAAAGTTGCAAACACTGTTCACCTCTAGACTCAGCACAGTTATTGCCTGCGGAGTCAAAACACTGGGTGCATAGACAGGTCTCCCGTGCACTCTCTGATCGCCGAGGACCGAGGCAAATCAGTCATTAACACTACTACCCTGAGTATGCACATACGAGGGTACGTCAATTATTATCGGCAATTTAGTTATATTTTTGTTTATTTTGGTAGTGCTGTCGTTTTACGTTGATGACGCATGCTTTGTTTATTTGTTATATCTTTGCAGTAGTCCGCCCTCGTGGTCTCGCGGTAGCGTTCTCGCTTACGGAGCACGGGGTCCCGGGTTCGATTCCCGGCGGGGTCAGGGATTTTTCCTGCCTCGAGATGACTGGGTGTTGTTGTGTCGTCTTCATCATCATCATTCATCCCCATTACGGTCGGGGGCGATCGATTTCTTCTCTGCTCCGATTCTCTTAGTGCCTTACAATCACTGCAGAACCTGTACCCGACCGAAGAGATGGTCCAGCTGATACATGACAAACTGTACTTGCTCCAACGGCGGGGTAAAGAGGTATCCTTCTGCTGGGTGCCTGGTCATGTCGGCATATGGGGCAACGAACAGGCTGATCGGGCTGCCAAGGAGGCCTGCAGAGAGCAGGATGTGGTCCAGTGTCCTATCCCCTTGCAGTCAGTCATCGCTGCACTCCACAGGAAGTGCATGGAGTTGTGGGAGGCTGAATGGCTGGCGGTGACGGCCAGTAAACTGCGGTTAGTAAAGTCAACCACTCGGCCGTGGCGTTCCTCCTGCCGGCTGCTCAGGCGGGAAGAGGTGGCGCTCACACGTCTTCGGATCGGGCACTGTCCTCTGACACATAGCTATTTATTACGGCGGGAGGATCATCCGTTTTGTGATGCTTGTGGTGTGCACATCACTGTCCGGCACATTTTGACAGACTGCGTTTTATACCGTGATGCAAGGGCAGAAGCACAAGTTGATGGGGATCTGCCCTGTGTTTTAGCTAATGATGAGACGTGTGTGTCTAGGGTTTTTAAGTTTTGTGATGTGTCTGGACTCTGGCCTAAGCTTTTAGGCTGGCGGTTTTAGTGTATTGCAGAGTGGCTGACTCCTCCCTTTTTTCCTTGCGGTCAGCCAGCCACTTCCATCTGCTCCATTGTTTTAGCTCCCTCTACCTTTTTCTTCCTGTGTTGTCCATGTTTTACTGCTGACGCCCTGCTTCATCCCACGCTTCGGTGTGGGTGAGCACATATTTTTCAATGATTTTTCCCCGTGTTTTATGTTCCGTTTTATGTTGCGTTGGATGTAAATGTTCTGAGTTTTTTCTTGACACCCGTCTCACTATGATACTGAACGGGCGCTGAAGACCTTGCTGTCGTGCGCCCACAAAACCCTTCTACTACTACTACTACATTACGGTCGGAGGAAGGCAACGGCAAACCACCTCCATTAGGACCTTGCCTAGTAAGGCGGTGCGGGTCTCCCGCATCGTTCCCCTACGCTCTGTAAAGAAGCATGGGACTTCATTTCATTTTTTTTTTCATCTTTGCAGTTTTCAAGCTGCCAGGTTAGTTTTGTTATCGCTGCTGTGCTGTTAATCACGGCTGCTCCGCTTTCTATTTCCACCAAAGAAGAGCAACGTTCATTGATCCGTTTTTTGTGGTCGGAAGCCGTATCAGGGGCCTAAATTCAACGAAGACTTTCTGTATATTACGGGAACAGTGTTTGGCACAACGGAGTGTCTACAAATGGATTTAATAATTCCGATATGGTCGCACAAGTGTTACGAACGATGAAGAAGCCGGACGACCGTTTACTGCCACAAATGAAGAAAACATTGAGCGTTCACGTGAAATGATTCTCTTAACAGACGATTAACTATTGACGAAGTGGCACATCGTCTGCAAATTAATCACGATTCTGCCTACGAAATCATCCTCAACAGACTTGGGTTTCATAAGTGCAAGATTGATCCCAAAACAACTCACACAGTTGCATAAGCAAACGCGCTTGGACATCGGCGAAAAACATTTGGATCGCTATGGTAACGAAGGGGACAACTTCTTAGACAGGATCATTACTGGTGACGAAACATGGATCCATCATTACGAGCCGGAGAGTAAATGGCAGAGTACGAAATGAAAACACCTAAATTCGCTGTGCAAGAAAAAGTTCAAGACCCAACCGTCCGCAAGAAAACTGATGCTTACGGATTTTTGGGACGCACAAGGTCCAGTACTGGAACATTATGGAGAAAGGGGCACAACAATAAACGGTGTACGTTACAGTGAGATGCTTACTGCCAGGCTAAAGAATGCAATTCGAAGCAAACGCCGAGGACTGCGGTCAAAAGGTGTTGTGTTGTTGTACGACAATGCCCGTCCGCATACTGCTGCCCACACTGCTGAAACGCTCCAGAAACTCAAATTTGAAGTACTGGATCATCCTCCATGTAGTCCCGATCTTGCCCCCTTCTGACTATCACTTGTCTGGTCCACCCAAACCGGCATTAAGGGGCCGTCGATTTGCCTCGGATGAAGCAGTAGAAGAAGCGGTGCGTTCCTGGCTCGCAGCTCAACCGAGAACTTTCTTTTATGAGGACATCAGGAAGCTTATACAACGATGGACCAAGTGCGTTTCCTATTTGATTACAAAAAAATTTTATAATTACTTTGCGGATAATAATTGACTTATCCTCGTATTACACCATGCTTACACGGAAAATAGACCTTGAGGGTGTTACATTTTTTGTTTTAGGCTGTGTAGTTTCCGCAACGAAACTCTCTCTGTAAATTTATCAGAAAATCAACAGAAATTCTGGTCGTGTGTACACTATACCAGTAGCAAGACGAAATCAATACCTTCAATGTGTCATAGCACATATTGTACTGTTACCGACTACAGCTCCACTAAAATGGGGTTAGGGCCGATTCACAATGGACATCAGCAGAACGGAACGGAACAGAAGACGACGTAACCGACAAACGGCTGTGTGTTCACGCTTAACGGAACGTCAATTAAACGTCACTTCGTTCAGACCAGTAAGCGAGATTATAGAAATATAGTCGGAATATAATATCAGAACCAACGAACGAGCACAGTTAAATTATATTAATGGGGAAAGCAAACTTCGTAGTGGATGTTCTTGTTTGTATGGTAAGATGCTGAAACGTAAAACAATTTGAAAGCGTCGTCCAAACACATTTCAAAATATTCTCATTCATTTGCTAGGGAAAAAATATACACTATGTAATCAAAAGTATTTGGACACCGCTATGTAATGCGGAATTGGTCACCAGATGTCATGAGAGGCGGACACTTCAGTATAAGAGGAGGAGGGGAGAACTGTGTTGTCTGTAGAGAAGCAGTGGCAGCAGAGTGGGCATGTGGAATATACAGGGGATGGGCAAAATAATGTGGACACCTGTTCTTGCTTGGAAATGGTTTATTAATAAGAGCGTTAGACCCATTTGCCCCTAATACAGCAGCGATTCTTCTTGGAATACTGGGATATAACGATTGTATAGTCTCCAGAGGAATGTTATGCCTCCTCTAACTCCTGTAGTGACGAGGAAGGTGGAAATCTGCTCCTGAGTCTGCGCATCAACACCGCCCAAAAGCCGAGCTAGGTGGCGCAGTGGTTAGCACACTGGACTCGCATTCGGGAGGACGACGGTTCAATCCCGCGTCAGGCCAACCTGAGTTAGGTTTTCCTTCACTTCACTAAATCGCTCCAGGAAAATGCCGGGATGGTTCCTTTGAAAGGGAACAGCCGACTTCCTTCCCCGTCCTTCCCTAATCCCATGAGACCGATGACTTCGCTGCCTGGTCTCTTCCCGCCCCCCCCCCCCCCTCCACCCCGCTCAACCGCCCACAAGGTTTCGGTAATGTTCAAGTCCGGGGACTGTGCTGCCCTGGGAAGACGCTGCAGTTCAGTTGCATGCTTCTCATATCACGATTTTACTCTCCTGGCTGTGTGAATGGGTGCGTTATCGTCCTGAAATAAGGCATAATTGTTGGGGAACAACATTTAAATCACGGGGTGCACCTGATCATTTAAAATGTCGCATAATAGGTGGCTGTAAGCACAGCCTTTGAAAGTAATGATAGGACCAGCAGAATACCATGATATGGTTGCCCACACGCCCACATCCATGCTTAACCGTTGGAATCGAGCAATCAGCATTGTAGGCTTCTTTTGGCGTTCTCCAGACGTAAGCCCGGCCCCATGTTGGAAATAACGAAAACGTTGACTCGCCGGACCATACGACGTATTTGCACTGATCAGCCGTCCAGGATTTATGCTCCTGACACCATGTTTTACGCTTATTTTCGTTGTTTGTCGTCACTAATGGTTTCGGTATAGCAACTCGTCCATGAACATTCGTTTTATGGAGTTGTCGGCGGAGAGTGTCGATAGACACGGGTCTCGAAGATGGCTGTTGAGCTCTGCAGTCACTGTAGCCACTTAAGTTTTGTGTTGTTTTGATACAGTTCGTGTTAGCGTACAACTATCTCTGTAACTTCCTGGCAGATTAAAACTGTGTGCCGGACCGAGACTCGAACTCGGGACCTTTGCCTTTCGTGGGCAAGAGCTCTTGCCCGCGAAAGGCAAAGGTCCCGAGTTCGAGTCGCGGTCCAGCACACAGGAAATGCATATCCTCCTATTCCCATCTATTGTACTATAAATTTTTTTCTTATTTTGTTACCTGAAGATATGACGTTTATGTGTCTTTGTACATTTTTATATACATGCATTTATGTCGATGTATAATTGGTTTGTTTTGTAAATACTATTTGTATTTTTACGCTGGGTCTTGCCTAGGGAAAACTATGCTATCGAACGAATACATCGATAGGTCGTGTGGAGAACCAAAGTGTTTAGGATCTTTGGTAGTGTTAACTTTGCCGCGTGGAGCGCGGGCAGAGCAGAGGGAGTCTGGCTGGATGAGGGCAGTGGAGCAGGCGTGTTGTGTGACGCTCCCGCGAGTTGCCGCGCTTTCGAGGTTTGGCAGCATGTAACTGCGCTCGACTTGCTATGTTAGTTTCTGACATGGTATCGCGCACGGGACGCGTTAGCTGGCACACATCAAGAGCCCATTTCGGCTGGAGACCGTGTCGAGAAGAAGGCGCGCCACCATTAAGCTTCTGCAACAGCGACGGCCGACAATGAGTGACTGTCGCCACCTCCTCGATCGACGACTTCAAACCTTCAATCAACCAACAAGGAAGACTGGTAGCACATAAATTTTTAGAACTGTATGGCAGACCTCAGCTTTTCAAACTGTTAAATTTTTCTCACTAAATTACAGCAACGTAGCATGAACCTTTGTTGCTCATTGTCCAAATTGCATTACCAAGCAGGGTCCCTTCCTTTTCCGGAATGAACCCGAGTGTCGTTCAAATTCAAACGCCAGCATTAAAGTAATATCATTCGATTTCACTGCTTTAATTTCAAAGTTCAGTTAAGGCATTCATAGCTGGCTACAATATTTAGATTACAAAAGCACAAATTAAGAGTGCGAGTTTTGTTACCGTATTTTAGCTTACCTGTGACTGCAGCTCAGCTTGGTACGTACTAAATTTTACTATTGTTAATTGTTCAGAATCATTTAATTCAAGTTCAAAGTTAAATCTGTTATTTCTAAATTGCGTGGATTCAAGTAACTTTTGAAATGATCGTTGAGGTAGCCCAAGACTAACCGTATTTTACTGAATTTCGATGTGCTTCAGAAACAAAGCTCACTATTAATTTCAATCACTAAATTAACTTTCCATTTTCCTGTTTTATTAATTCTTTTGCTAAATTAAGTCAGAGTGTAGCGAAATTTATTACTTCTGACAAACTTTCAGTTTTCACACTACACGTGTCAACCTTCAGTTGCCACGCTTCTAGTGCTAATTATATGGACAATAACCTTTCTTTTTCAGTTACTATAGTAATTGTCCATAGGACTGGCGACCGTAATTTTCCCCAAATCTCAAATATTTAATTACCGCTAGTTAATTGTTAAAGTAACGGCCGCACATTTACTTTCTTTATTAACTTTACCCCTTTTCAAAATTAATTTCTACCAGTTTCATTTGCATTTTTCCTTTCATTTAGATGTAACCCTTTCCTCCCTCTTTACCGACAGATTACCTTCGGTGACGATTGCTTCACCCAAATTTCCATTAGGTACACGCGGTTTAATTTTTCACTGTCATTAAGGTAGATAAGTGAGGGGGAGGTTACAACTAATGGTTTCGGTGTAGCAGCTCGTCCATGAGTATTCGCTTTATGGAGTTGTCGGCGGACAGTGTCGATAGATACGGGTCTCGAAGATGGCTGTTGAGCTCTGCAGTCAGTGTAGCCACTTTAGTTTTGTGTTGTTTCGATACAGTTCGTGTTAGCGTACAACTATCTCTGTAACTTCCTGGCAGATTAAAACTGTGTGCCGGACCGAGACTCGAACTCGGGACCTTTGCCTTTCGCGGGCAAGAGCAAGAGCTCTTGCCCGCGAAAGGCAAAGGTCCCGAGTTCGAGTCGCGGTCCAGCACACAGTTTTAATCTGCCAGGAAGTTTCATATCAGCGCACACTCCGCTGCAGAGTGAAAATCTCATTCTGGAGACATCCCCTAGGCTGTGGCTAAGCCATGTCTCCGCAATATCCTTTCTTTCAGGAGTGCTAGTTCTGCAAGGTTCGCAGGAGAGCTTCGATAAAGTTTAGAAGGTAGGAGGCGAGGTACTGGCGGAAGTAAAGCTGTGAGGACGGGGCGGGAGTCGTGCTTGGGTAGCTCAGTCGGTAGCCGGCACGGTAACTCAGCGCGTTCGGTCAGAGGGTAGCTGCCCTCTGTCATAAAAAAAAACTGAGTTAATGGATCAACGACGAACTGAAACGGGTGCCTTGCGACATCCGCCCCGAGCAGATACAACGAACAAAACGAACAAAATGAGATTAAAATAAAAAAAAAGTTGGTAGAGCTCTTGCCCGCGGAAGGCAAAGGTCCCGAGTTCGAGTCTCGGTCCGGCACACAGTTTTAATCTGCTAGGAAGTTTCATATCAGCGCACACTCCGCTGCAGAGTGAAATTCTCATTCTGGGAACTATCTCTGTAATTTAGTTTTGATTTGCGCCCACTATTACGTTCACACGATGACGCCTTTCCGCGTTTTTGTGTAGGCTGTCGTGATTGTTGAAACAGTTGCTCTTGAAACGTTCAATAAATTGGCTGTCTTGGTTACTGATGCTCCACACAATCTGCCCACTTTGGAACTCTGTTAGGTCTTTCATTGCACGTCCACCTCGGTCTCTGAATGCAAATACGAAGTGTGCACTACTCGTAAACAACCTACACTGATGTCTAGTCCCTATTGAACACGCACAGTCCAGCGCGACACGTGCCTTACCTGCGTTGTTGACCTTCAAACACAACCATCCCATTACTACCACTGTGCACATTATTTTGCCTATCCTCTGTAGGTGTAGACGTAGACACTCGAAGAAAATATCACTGTTTATACTCGCTATTAAAATTCGCTTTATGTCTCAAAGCACTGAGCAATATTACTGCCAACATCGTTGATATAAAATGGCTGTTGCTGCGCAGCTAAATTTTAAATGTTGAAGAAAATATCATCTGAGGAATTCCATTTCGGGTGTGTTTAGAATCTCGTAACTTACGTAGTTTAGAAACTATTTAGTTACTGACATTTATCAACCAAATATTTTTGCTGTCCATTGAAGCCATCTGTAAATCACCTACACATAAAAGCACTCCGTCTTCAGGTGACAAGTGGCACATCGGGACCATCCAACCGCCGTGTCATCCTCAGTTGAGGATGCGGATAGGAGGGACGTGTGGTCAGCACACCGCTCTCCCGGTCGTTATGCTGGTTTTCTTTGACGGAGCCGCTACTATTCGGTCGAGTAGCTCCTCAATCGACATCACGAGGCTGAGTGCACCCCGGAAAATGGCAAAAGCGGACGGCGGCGGGATGGTCACCCATCCAAGTGCCGGCCCCGTTCGACAGCGCTTAACTTTGGTGATGTGTATCCACTGCGGCAAGGCCGTTGCACCTACACATAGCTGTATTTAAATTCGATTTATCTTAAGTATCTACTACACTCACTAGTTGCATCTTATGTTGTACGTATGACCCACAGGACTCCTGAGACTCTACAAGACTTCTTCCTTGCACCCAACAGTCTCTTCACCTTTCGAGACACGAGCCCGTCCCTTTCGCCGACAGTCCAATGGTTAAGCGTTACGCAGTCTGACCAATAGTACGACATCAGTACTGGCATGGGGAGACCTCTCCCAAACGCCGCTTACTCAGAAAACACAGCAGAATCAGCACACTCTGCTTACATTCTTCAAAGTGTGAAGTACTCGATTTACCCGAATACTTCACCAAACTTTATACTTCTCATGTCTCTGGCAAGACTCACATAGATTTTCACGAAAAGCCAAAGTAGTCCCTTAAATCCACAAAGTGGAACCTTTGGCAATACCATATGCCTTTCTCGTTGTTATATTTACAACTGAGACAAAAAAATCATGTGTTTAGTTTCGTAGTTTACAGTAGCGTTTATATTTTTTCGTCTTGACGTATTTTTTTAGCGATTTGGAGCTCGCTTCAGCATTTATATCTCTGGTGCCGCCTCAGTTTCAATTGTCATCAAAAGACGATGAAGAATAATAAGATATATGAAGGCGTTATAAAAAAAAATGTGTCCCCTCTGGCTAGACGTCGAACTGGCAGTGAATCCGACGGCTTTGTAAGAATTTGTGTATTGAAACTTCCTGGAAGAATAAAACTGTGTACTGGACCGAGACTCGAACTCGGGACCTTTGCTTCCCGCGGGCAAATGCTATACCAACTGAGCTACCCAAGTACGACGCACGATCCGTCCTCACAGCTTCACAGTTTAATCTGCCAGGAAGTTTTATATCAGCGCACACTCCGCTGAAGAGTGAAAATTTCATTCTGGAAACATCCCCCAGTCTGTGGCTAAGCCATGTCTCCGCAGTATCCTTTCTTCCAGGAGTGCTAGTTCTGCTAGGTTCTCAGAAGAGCTGTGAAGTTTGGCAGGTAGGAGACGAGGTACTGGCGGATTTAAAGCTGTGAGGGCGGGTCGTGAGTCGTGCTTGGGTAGCTCAGTTAGTGACGGCACGGTAGCTCGGCGTGTTCGGTCAGGGAGCTGCCTGCTCTCTGTAATAAAAACTGAGTGAAAGGATCAACAACGACCTTCAACGCATGTCATGTGACGCCCGTTACGACCAAACACAACAAACAATAACGAACAAAATGAAAAAAAAAAACAGTTGGTAGAGCTCTTGCACGCCAAATGCAAAGGTCCCGAGTTCGAGTTTCGGTCCGGCACACAGTTTTAATCTGCCAGGAGAGTTTCAACAGACACAATGTTCGCATGTGGGGTTTGGAAGATCCACATTCACCACTGCAACACGAAAGAGACTCACCGAAGATCAATGTGTACTGTACTGTATCCAGTACAAAGGTTTATGGCCCAATTTTCTTTGCGGAAAGAACTGTAACGGAAATCACATACCCGGACATGTTGGAACAATGGTTGTTCCCTCAAGTTACGAAAGATTTCCAGGACTTCGTTTTCCCACAGGATGGAGCTCCGCTCAATTGGCATCGTGATATACGAGGCTTTTCGAATGACTCCCTTCCTCAGTGCTGGATCGGTCGCAGGGGCTTGAGGACTTAGCTGTGCACTTCTGGCCACCGAGATCTCCTGATCTCACACCCTACGACTATTTCTTAGGGAGTTATGTGAAGGAAGCTGTTTACATCCAGCCTCTACTAGGTAGGAGATGAGGTACTGGCGGAAGTGAAGCATGAGGACCGGTCGTGAATCGTGCTTGGGTAGCTCAGTTGGTAGAGCACTTGTCAGGGGAAGGCAAAGGTCCTGAGTACGAGTATCGCTCCCGCACACAGTTTTAATCTGCCAGGAAGTTTCCTATCAACTCACACTCCGCTGCAGGTTGAAAATTCCATTGTGGAATTTGTGTATTGCTAACGAGACAACTGCGAAGAAGCAAATAAGTAGTGTGCCACTAATACACCTCCAGTGTTTCACGGCAATTGGTGTGTCCGCCAGAAGAGACGGAACACAGCCATACAGCGAGAGGGCTCCCCACGGCAGATTCGGCCTGAAGTGTGGCGCAACACAGCTGCGGCAGGCGCCGTAGAAGGCGCTCTATTATGCATCCACCATAGTCACTCTAGTAATCCTACTCATCGACCGTAGTTATGGTCCGACACCGTAGAGTGCGCACGAAACAAGGAAAAAATGAGGTTTGCAGTAGACTTCTCACGCCGGCCGGAGTGGCCGAGCGGTTCTAGGCACTACAGCCCAGAACCGCGCGACGCTACGGTCGCAGGTTCAAATCCTGCCTCAGGCATGTATGTGTGTAATGTCCTTAGGTTAGTTAGGTTTAAGTACAGGGTTATTACAAATGATTGAAGCGATTTCACAGCTCTACAATAACTTTATTCTTTGAGATATTTTCACAATGCTTTGCACACACATAAAAAAACTCAAAAAGTTTTTTTAGGCATTCACAAATGTTCGATATGTGCCCCTTTAGTGATTCGGCAGACATCAAGCCGATAATCAAGTTCTTGCCACACTCGGCGCAGCATGTCCCCATCAGTGAGTTCGAAAGCATCGTTGATGCGAGCTCGCAGTTCTGGCACGATTCTTGGTAGAGGAGGTTTAAACACTGAATCTTTCACATAACCCCACAGAAAGAAATCGCATGGGGTTAAGTCGGGAGAGCGTGGAGGCCATGACATGAATTGCTGATCATGATCTCCACCACGACCGATCCATCGGTTTTCCAATCTCCTGTTTAAGAAATGCCGAACATCATGATGGAAGTGCGGTGGAGCACCATCCTGTTGAAAGATGAAGTCGGCGCTGTCGGTCTCCAGTTGTGGCATGAGCCAATTTTCCGCGGGCTACGCGTGAAACTTGCCCGCACGCGTTCAACCGTTTCTTCGCTCACTGCAGGCCGACCCGTTGATTTCCCCTTACAGAGGCATCCAGAAGCTTTAAACTGCGCATACCATCGCCGAATGGAGTTAGCAGTTGGTGGATCTTTGTTGAACTTCGTCCTGAAGTGTCGTTGCACTGTTATGACTGACTGATGTGAGTGCATTTCAAGCACGACATACGCTTTCTCGGCTCCTGTCGCCATTTTGTCTCACTGCGCTCTCGAGCGCTCTGGCGGCAGAAACCTGAAGTGCGGCTTCAGCCGAACAAAACTTTTATGAGTTTTTCTACGTATCTGTAGTGTGTCGTGACCATATGTCAATGAATGGAGCTACAGTGAATTTATGAAACCGCTTCAATCATTTGTAATAGCCCTGTAGTTCTAAGTTCTAGGGGACTGATGACCACAGCAAAAAAAAAAAAATGGTTCAAATGGCTCTGAGCACTATGGGACTTAACATCTATGGTAATCAGTCCCCTAGAACTTAGAACTACTTAAACCTAACTAACCTAAACGGCACACAACACCCAGCCATCACGAGGCAGAGAAAATCCCTGACACCGCCGGGAATCGAACCCGGGAACCCGGGCGTGGGAAGCGAGAACGCTACCGCACGACCACGAGATGCGATGACCACAGCAGTTAAGTCCCATAGTGCTCAGAGCCGTTTGAACCATTTGACTTCTCGCACACAGTCCCCATGTGAACTTTCATCCGCCAATCGCACGTACAAGCGGACATACGGCTCCACTCTTCCAATGTCGCCGTGTCGCACAATACCTGCCGAGTGTCGTAGTGTAGGTGCATCATCAACGGCGGCTCAGCACAGCACAGGGACTTGCCAGTGTCACCGCCAGCAGAGCCCCACTGGACAATCTGCGAGTTAATTTAGTCACCGCTCACTGGATTCACAACTGCACCAGCATTCATTGTCAGAAGTGCAAGTCAAGTTTCAACAACGGCGCCACGCCTCACCTTCCCGCCTGATGTTCTTAATTTGCGTGTTGCCTGCCCGAACTTGGTGGCCCTGTGACAAAGCTGTTCAGTTCTACATCTGCATCTACATGGCTACTCTGCAAATCACATTTAAGTGCCTGGCACAGGGTTCATCGAACCACCGTCACAATTCTGTATTATTCCAATCTCGTATAGCGCGCGGAAAGAATGAATACCTATATCTTTCCGGACGAGCTCTGATTTCCCTTATTTTATCGAGGTGATCGTCCCTCTCTATGTAGGTCGGTGTCAACAAAATATTTTCGCATTCGGAGGAGAAAGTTGGTGATTGTAATTTCCTGAGAAGATTCCGTAGCAACGAAAAACGCCTTTCTTTTAATGAATTCCAGCCTAAATCCTGTGCCATTTTTGTGACACTCTCTCCCATATTTCGCGATGATACAAAACGTGCTGCCCTTCTTTGAACTTTTTCGATGTACTCCGTCAGTCCTATCTGGTGAGGATCCCTCACCGCGTAGCAGTATTCTAAAAGAGGACGGACAAGCGTAGTGTAGGCAGTCTCCTTAGTAGGTCTGTTACATTTTCTAAGTGTCCTGCCAATAAAACGCAGTCTTTGGTTAGCCTTCCCCACAACATTTTTTATGTGTTCCTTCCAATTTAAGTTGTTCGTAATTGTAATACCTAGGTATTTAGTTGAATTAACGGCTTTTAGATTAGACTGATTTATCGTGTAACCGACGTTTAATGAGTTCCTTTTAGCACTCATGTGGATGACCTCACTCTTTTCGTTATTTAAGGTCAACTGCCACTTTTCGTACCATTCAGATGTTTTTTTTTCATCTCCAAACAACTGAAGACGGCTGCTGAGATTGTCTCCCAAATCCTTTATATAGATAAGGAACAGCAAAGGGCTTATAACACTACCTTGGGGAACGCCAGAAATCACTTCTGTTTTACACGATGATTTTCCGTCAGTTACTAAGAACTGTGACCTCTCTGACAGGAAATCACAGATCCAGTCACATAACTGAGACGATATTCCATAAGCACGCAATTCCACTAAGAGCCGCTTGTGTGGTACAGTGTCAAAAGCCTTCCGGAAATCCAGGAATACGGAATCGATCTGAAATCCCTTGTCAATAGCACTCAACCCTTCATGTGAATAAAGAGCTAGTTCTGTTTCACAGGAACGATGTTTTCTAAATCCATGTTGACTGTGTGTCAACAGACAGTTTTCTTCGAGGTAATTCATAATGTTCGAAGACAACATATGTTCCAAAATCCTGCTGCATATCGACGTTAACGATACGGGCCTGTAATTTAGTGGATTACTCCTACTACCTTTCTTGAATATTGGAGTGACCTGTGCAACTTTCCAGTCTTTGGGTACGGATCTTTCGTCGAGCGAATGGTTGTATATGATTGTTAAGTATGGAGCTAATGCATCAGCATACTCCGAAAGGGACATAATTGATATACAGTCTGGACCAGAAGACTAGCTTTTATTAAGTGATTGAAGTTGCTTCACTACTCCGAGGATATTTACTTCTACATTACTCATGTTGGCAGCTGTTCTCGAGTTGAATTCTCGAATATTTACTTCGTCTTCTTTTGTGAAGGCATTTCGGAAGGCTGTGTTTAGTAACTCTGCTTTGGCAGCACTGTCTTCGATAGTATCTCCATTGCTATCGCGCAGAGGAGGCATTGATTGTTTCTTGCCGCTAACATACTTCACATACGACCAGAATCTCTTTGGATTTTCTGCTAGGTTTCAAGACAAAGTTGCGTTGTGGAAACTGTTATAGGCATCTCGCATTGAAGCCCGCGCTAAATTTCGAGCTTCTGTAAAAGGTCGCCAATCTTGGGAATTTTGTGTCTGTTTAATTTTGGCATGTTTGTTTCGTTGTTTCTGCAACAGTGTTCTAACCCGTTTTGTGTACTAAGGAGGGTCAGCTCTGTCGTTTGTTAATTTATTTGGAATATATCTCAATTGCTGCCGATACTATTTCTTTGAATTTAAGCCACATCTAGTCTATTCTTGTATTATTAATTTGGAATGAGTGGAGATTGTCTCTCAGGAAGGCGTCAAGTGAATTTTTATCTGCTTTTTTGAATAGGTATATTTTTCGCTTATTTTTCGAGGATTTTGTGATTACAATATTCACTCTCGCTACCACAACCCTGTGATCACTAATCCCTGAATCGGTTTTGATGCTCGTTATTAACTCTATTAACTCAGGATTATTTGTTGCTAAGAGGTCAAGTGTTTTCACAACCGTTTACTATTCGCGTGGGCTCATTAACTAACTGCTCTAAATAATTTTCAGAGACTGCGTTTAGCACAATTTCGGATGATATTTTATGCGTAACTCCAGAATTAAACATGTATTTTCACCAACATATCGAGGGTACATAAAAGTCACCACCAACTGTTATCGTATGAGTGAAGTACGTGTTTGAAATCAAACTCAAGTTTTCTTTGAACCTTTCAGTAACTGTATCATCTGAATTGGGAGGTCGGTAAAAGGATCCAATTATTATTTTATTTCAGTTGCCAACGGTGACTTCTGCCCATACTAACTCACAGGAAGTATCTACTTCAATTTCGCGACAAGTTAAACTACTTCTGACAGCAACAAACAGGCCACCGCCAACCGTGTTTAGGCTATCCTTTCGGAACACCGTTAGGTTCTTCGCAAAAATTTCGGCTGAGCTTATATCCGGCTTTAGCCAACTTTCAGTGCCTATAACGATTTGAGCATCAGTACTTTCTATTAGCGCTTGGAGCTCTGGTACTTTCCCAACACAGCTACGACAATTTACAACTGTTATACCAATGGTTACTGTATCTACGTTCTTCCTGTGTTCAGCCTGCACCCTTTGTGACTGAAGCCCTTCTTGTGTTTCCCCGAGACACTCTAACCTAAAAAACTGCCCAGTCCACGCCACACAGCCCCTGCTACCCGTGTAGCCGCCTCCTGCGTATAGTGGACACCTGACCTATTCAGCGGAACCCGAAACCCAACCACCTTTTGGCGCAAGTCTAGGAATCTGCCGCCTACACGGTCGCAGAATCGTCTGAACCTCTGATTCAGACCCTCCGGCTCCGTACCAGAGGTCCGCAATCGGCCCTGTAGACTATGCTGCAAATGGTCAGCTCTGCTTTCATCTTGAAAGCAAGACTGGCAGCCTTTACCACTTCTGTTAGCCGCTCGAAACCAGAGAGATTCTCTTGTGATTCAAAGTGACACACATCATTTGTACCGACGTGAGCAACCACCTGCAGTTGGCTGCACCCTGTGCTCTTCATGGCATCAGGGAAGACCCTTTCGACATCTGGAATGACTCCACCTTGTATGCACACGGAGTACATATTGGTTTTCTTACCCTTCTTGTCACCCAAGTCCCTAAGGGGCCCCATAACGCGCCTAACGTTGGAGCTCCCAACTACCAGTAATCCCACCCTCTGCGATTGCCAGGATCTTGCAGGCTGAGTGGTTTCCTCTGAAACAGGACAGGCAACAGCATCTGTCTCAGCATCTGGCTCAGCCACAGACAGCACCTGGGACCTGTTTGCCAGTCAAACAGGGGAGGCCTTAGGTGCGGCCGCCTGGGAAGTCTTTCGCCGCCTGCTTCGCCCCGGGCGACCTCCCACTCGGTCACAGGTGAGGGGTCAGCCTCAGTGCGAGCAGTGACTGGGTTGGCCACCGGTGAGGACCGATCGGAGGACTCTGACGCCCTGGACGCCCGTCGGATCCCCACGGCCGGCTCACAACACAGTGGTGCCCTTCCACTGCAGCCTCAAGCTGTGTAACCGAAGCCATCACAGCCTGAAGCTGAGAGCGAAGTGTCACCAACTCGGCTCGCATCCGCACACAACAATCGCATTCCCTGTCCATACTAAAGACCGTGGGAAACTAAACTATGAAGATAAACGGACTATCGGCACGTGCTGCGCAACTCTACTGTAGACCCTAACGAAAACGCACGAACTGTGTCTAGTAATACGCACATATTCAAAAACCTAACTACTGAAGCACTTAGGTGAAACTAAATAATTTACCGCTGATTAGGAACTTGTAATATGTCACAAAATCAGTTTACTTTCCGACGCAATCGAAAACGCGACAACTGTGGCTATTAGATATTAAATTTACACGCAGAAACTCAAGAAACTAAACTATTAAAGCACACAGATGATACAATAAAATTCGCTCATGGTTAGGAGCTTGTAAATGTCACAGAAGCGGTTACTTCCCAGTTGCTGTGTCTGTCTCGGTCGGCTACTGCTGCGTGCTAGCAAACTACCGCAGTAACAGCAGCTGCCTTCGGTAGTGGGCCGTTTCTTTCACTTATATTTATATTGAACGCAAAGTGTATTTGATGAATACAACAGCAACATTAAATAACTCAGTCTAATTTCAGTACATCTAGATCCAGAATGCAGCAACAGTCCGCAGCCCGTGGTCGTGCGGTAGCGTTCTCGCTTCCCACGCCCGGGTTCCCGGGTTCGATTCCCGGCGGGGTCAGGGATTTTCTCTGCCTCGTGATGACTGGGTGTTCTGTAGTGTCCTTAGGTTAGTTAGGTTTAAGTAGTTCTAAGTTCTAGGGGACTGATGACCAAAGATGTTAAGTCCCATAGTGCTCAGAGCCATTTGAACCATATGCAGCAACATGGGTTTATTAAGTCTGTACTAACCGAAGTTAGAGAACCCCAAGGAAAGGTAATCGTCATTTTCGATGATAAGTGCCACAGTCACCAAGAGGAAGAAAGAGTGTGTATTGTCACTCCAAATTTACGTTTTACAATGTACCCACTACGCACCTAACTCACACTGTGTAATACGGTGGACTAGAGCTTGAATACCTTCGTCTATCCAGCGGAAACCTCAGAAATAATTAATCGCATGAAAGATATTTCACTATTCCAGCCACGTACTAACACAGTCGCACTATTGTAACTTATACTATTGAATTAGAACTGAAATTTCAAATTTGCTGCCAGGCATCGCGAATGATACCTTAAACCTAAGGAGGGTTCTCTTCCGGAGAATTTCTGAATGTTTTTTTATTTTATTTTCTTTAACGAAGCTGCAGTTTGTTGTGACGCTTTAAATAACGCTTCGTTCCATTAATATAGATTCTGATGAAAGCTTAGGGAATGAAAATAACTGCAGTCGACACAATCGCCTTCAGAGAATCAGCAACTGTTAAGTTAATTTCACATTTTTAAATGGTTAACATGTGTCGGTGACTCTAGATTATCTTCAGCTCTAAGAAGTTCCACCAGCAAGCCGTCTTGTCTACTCAGAAGCATATATCAGAGTACTCTGCAACTACTTAGATCTGAAGCTGAATCAGAGTGATCGAAAGAAGTTATCTAATTAATAATGTACAACTGAGAAGGAACAATAAATGAGAAATATCTTATTTGAATGAAAATAACATTACGCGAGTCATTTTTGTTAGATTCACAAGCTCCCTTGAGAAAATATTAGTCACTTGCCTTAAAGAGCACATTGGTCACACGGTAGAACCGGTAACATACGGTCACGTGAACATCCTTGACGTAAGTCATGGCAGCGGTGGTACTCATGTTCCAATTGGCTGTAAGGAATCAACACAGTAAGATGGATCTACATCAAGACGGGACAGAATGGTAGGAGTTAGCTTTCGCGTCTGGACGTGCCCATGACCGTACCGTGGGCGAAGCTTTCAGCTTGCTGGTCTGTTACGTCTTACTGTCCGGTGAATCTACAGGGAATATTATATCAGTCGCAGCCATGTAACACGAGGTAAGAGCAGCGGTCGGAAAAAACATGCAAATCGACAGGAACCAGAGGCGTGTGTCTGACCTTGTCAATGACAGTAGGTTTCGAACCCGACAGGAATTTTTGCCATAAGTAAAAATGCAGCTTCACCTCAATCGGTTTGTCAGCGTACGCTGCGAGGGGAACTGCATGCAGTTTCGAATCAGGTACCTAGCATAAGGCCAATACTGAAAAGCGGTACATGAAGTTGCGCGTATTCAGCACTCAAGCTGGAAACTGGGACTAGCTGTAGGCGTGTAATGGGCTTGTATGAGTCACGATGTTGCCCCTTTCAGTAGCGCAGTGCGTGCACCAACAGCCCAGTACGACGTTTAACAAGCAGCGTGTGGAGGGTGCAGTTGACGCCGCAGGTGCTTCTGCGATATTTTTGGCGTGTTTCACGTTAACATGAGTCCTACCCATCCATTAAGGTTACTGTCAATGAGTACCAGGATGTTCATTTCAACATTTCGGCGACCCAGCGTTGCTCATTTTTTACGTCTTCATGATGAGTATGGTGTGGACGCTCCCATCTTCCAAGGCGACAACAGCCGTGGACACAGGCACCTTCTCGCACTTCGACTGATCTCCTAATCACCCGAACTTCATCCCATAGAAAATGTTTCGCACTATTTGAAAGATCGGATGTGACTTAACAATCTAACTCATGCTCATACATTAAGGATAATTGTAGAATGTGGTGCCAAAACTGGCGCTAATAGCATAGGCACATAGGAAACACAGATGACACAGATCGTTAAGTCCACCCATGCTCACGTACACAGACTGCACAATAGGTTGGCATACTCTGGATCAGGTGGTCGAGCAGCTGCTGGGGTGTAGCCTCCCATTCTTACACCAGTGCCTGTCGGAGCTCCTCTGCTTGATGGGGTTTAGGTCTGGAGAACAGGCAGGCCACTCCATTCGCCTGATATCTTCTGTTTTTAGGTACTCCTCCACGATGGCAGCTCGCTAGGGCCGTGCGTTATCATCCGTCAGGAGGTAGGTGGGGCCCACTGCACCCCTGAAAAGGCGGACATACTGGTGCAAAGTGACGTCCCGATACACCTCACCTGTTACAGTACCTCTGTCAAAGACGGGCACCCCACACCATCAGACCACGACCCCCATACAGGTCCCTTTCAAGGACATTAAAGGGTAGGTATCTGGCTTCTGGTTCACGCCAGATGAAAACCCGGCGAGAATCACTGTTCAGACCATAACTGGACTCATCCGTGAACATAACCTGGGACCACTGTTCCAATGACCACGTACTGTGTTCTTGACACCAGGCTTTACGGGCTCTCTTGTGGCCAGGGGTCAGTGGATGCACCTTGCAGGTCTCCGGGCGAATAAACCATGTCTGTTCAGTCACCTGTAGACTGTGTGCCTGGAGACAACTGTTCCAGTGGCTGCGGTAAGGTCCCGAGCAAGGCTACCTGTAGTACTCCGTGGCCGTCTGCAGGCACCGATTGTGAGATATCGGTGTTCCTGTGGTGTTGTACACTGTGGACGTCCCGTACTGTAGTGCCTGGATACGTTTCCTGTCTGCTGGAATCGTTGCCATAATCGTGAGCTCACACTTTGTGGCACACGGATAGCCCGTGCTACGACCTGCTGCGTTTGACCAGCCTCCAGTCGCCCTAGTATTCTACCCCTCATAACGTCATCAATATGTGTTCTTTGAGCCATTTTCAAAACACGGTCACCATTAGCACGTCTGAAAACGTCTGCTCACTTACTCGCAGCACCGTAGTCTGACATGCACCAACACACCTCTGCCTATGCGGACTGCTGCCAGCGCCACCGTGCGACGACCGCAGGTCAGATGCACCGCATGGTCATACCCCGAGGTGTTTTGAACCCGCAAACTGCCAACCAGAGCGTTGTTTCACCATGTATCAGGATTATCCTTAATTTATGAGCATGAGTGTACATCTCTGCAATCAGAGAGCTCTACGGAATCTAATAGCCAGTGAATGGCTTCAGCTGAAACGGCATACCTGAAGAATAACGTAGACTCTCTTAGTCGACGAAACTGGGCCATCATCGATCTTGTGCGGTTTTAGCGTGATATCTCCTGGGAATAACTAAGTTTCTCTCCGACGTGCTTATTTTTGTTTGTTACGCATCTTTAACTTTCTAATAATGTCCATCTTAAGGACCGGAAGTAGCCGTTGTGTAGACAATCACTGTAATCACTTTAGAATATAACCACTAATATTAGGAACGTAATCCTCAAAAAGTGGTTCAAATGGCTGTGAGCACTATGGGACTTAACTACTGAGGCCATCAGTCCCCTAGAACTTAGAACTACTTAAACCTAACTAACCTAAGGACATCACATACATCCATGCCCGAGGCAGGATTCGAACCTGCGACCGTAGCGGTCGTGTGGTTCCAGACTGTAGCGCCTAGAACCGCTCGGCCACCTCGGTCGGCGTAATCCTCAGCAACGCGTTTATGGAGTCTCATTCACAGAGGCAGGACGAAACTGTGAGGGGAAATAGCTAGGAATAAAAATATCGTTACTGTGCCGTATTTTGGAAAAATTTCACAGAAATTGGCGAACATGTTTTAGGCCGTAAAAATGGTTCAAATGGCTCTGAGCACTATGGGACTTAACATCTATGGTCATCAGTCACCTAGAACTTACAACTACTTAAACCTAACTAACCTAAGGACAGCACACAACACCCAGCCATCACGAGGCAGAGAAAATCCCTGACCCCGCCGGGAATCGAACCCGGGAACCCGGGCGTGGGAATCGAGAACGCTACCGCACGACCACGAGATGCGGGCTTTTAGGCCGTACAGTGTCCTGTTGACCTTCAGATAAAGTTTATAGCATGAAGTCACGAAAAGGATAATTAAATCTGAACTGGCAGGTGTTATAAAATACAGAGTGCATCGTCTCACGCGAAATCTATAGGACAGACGGGGAGGAAATTTTCGACGAGGTACAGGGAGCATGAAGTTACTTTATGATTGGACAGTTACGGTAGATCTGTGGTTCCCAAACGTATACGAAACTGATCACTCCCTAAAAGGCATAGAGAGAGTATTTAGAGGTGGAGCGCGTAGAGAAGAAAAGAAGGACTCTTTACCTGCTTGAAGATCTTGAAATAGCAATTAATCGAGTTGAGTTGATAACGTACTTCATGTACAAACGGGTGAGAGTGGTAACGCTTTTTTCAAAGGTTTTCTGGGTATTTTTTTAAGGTTAATGTTGATACGGTAAATGTGAACCATTTTGCATTGATAACAATTGATACGTTTTCTCCCCGTGTCGTTGTAGCTCTTCTGGACTGCTGTGGAGTGGCTGATGCCCCAGTGCAGACTGTTGGAGCCGTGCGCACGCTCACTAAACTGGAGTGTGCTCGGAGAGGCAGATGATGAGCTTGTACCTGACGAAACTGGTGTTTACCGCTTTACGAAAGGAACGCTTGGTGGAAGGGCGGTAACGTGGATACGTGGAGCAGAGGATCTCGTGTTGCCGTTGCTATCTTCCCCGTCATTCCTAATTCCACTTATTGTGCACAATAAGCAAAGTCTTTTAAGACAAATTTGAGAGGAACGGAGATTACAATAATCTTTCCAGTTTACTTCGGTTTTCGTGTAGAGTTTTCTCTAGTTCTTCTTGTCTAGGGGTCTGATTCCCGAAGCTGAAATTCTCACATGTTAGGTCCTCATGGCTGAATTGATCTAAACAAATTTGAAGATTGTTTTTTGCAGATCTTTTGTTGTTACGTTAATATAGTTTGTCACATTTTAGTACATCCTACAGTCTTCTGAATTTTCACATTAAAAAGCCGAAATTACATTGTTCGCCGAAAATACAAAAATACGTCCGATCACGTCAGAGGCATCCTTACTACTATCTCAGCTGAAATAACAATATTCCAAAGGGTTTACACGTTTTCTCGACAAATGAATGTCTATTAGTTTCGATTATTATTTCATAAATGAATCCAGAAACAAAACATAATAAACAGTACCAGACTGCGTAATTAATAACAGAAATTTTAAGTGTGCCAAATAATTAGTAATTTCAAATGTCCCTAAAAAAATTAACTGTACATTCAGAGCTAGTACTTATCGATTGTAACATCGAAAATAAAGTAATTATTTTTCATAAATTTTAGTTTGAAATATAACATATTGTGTATAAAATTATATGAAAGTCTTCAGAAAAGCAGCTGAGATAATATTGACCTGTCCAAAATTTGAAAATAACACTCGCATCGACAACTACTGTGGAGGAAAAGTAAGGTTAGAGGAGGATGTCCCGTTACACCGTTTTTAAAGTAAGTCGAGGATTTCATGCCCGAATAAATTTGTCTTTTTATTTCTTGATTTGGTAGCTTTTTAAGCGCGTGTTTTTGCAGGGTTAACACAGGCAGCCAGATGGGAGCTCGAGGATTGCGTTGCTAACATTATAACGATATCTTTAACTGCTTAAAATCTTAGTTACGGACGAAATCTTGTTAATTCAGAACGGCTGTAATCTTAGCGCTTGATGCTCGTGCGTTGCCCTTTTTTGTGCTGGTGGGCACTTTGTTGCAAGATCAGGGAAAAGCGAATCTAAATATCCTCGGGAATTTAATCGTTCTGAAGAACGTACGTAATAGGACTTTCGTAGAGGCTAAGGTGTAGCAAAAATACTGAAGGAGTGCGTAACCGAAAGCGCAAGTCTGTTATATTTAAAACCGTCACGCTTGTACAACAAATCGCTGTAATGATACAATAAAATTCGCTCATGGTTAGGAGCTTGTAAATGTCACAGAAGCGGTTACTTCCCAGTTGCTGTGTCTGTCTCGGTCGGCTACTGCTGCGTGCTAGCAAACTACCGCAGTAACAGCAGCTGCCTTCGGTAGTGGGCCGTTTCTTTCACTTATATTTATATTGAACGCAAAGTGTATTTGATGAATACAACAGCAACATTAAATAACTCAGTCTAATTTCAGTACATCTAGATCCAGAATGCAGCAACAGTCCGCAGCCCGTGGTCGTGCGGTAGCGTTCTCGCTTCCCACGCCCGGGTTCCCGGGTTCGATTCCCGGCGGGGTCAGGGATTTTCTCTGCCTCGTGATGACTGGGTGTTCTGTAGTGTCCTTAGGTTAGTTAGGTTTAAGTAGTTCTAAGTTCTAGGGGACTGATGACCAAAGATGTTAAGTCCCATAGTGCTCAGAGCCATTTGAACCATATGCAGCAACATGGGTTTATTAAGTCTGTACTAACCGAAGTTAGAGAACCCCAAGGAAAGGTAATCGTCATTTTCGATGATAAGTGCCACAGTCACCAAGAGGAAGAAAGAGTGTGTATTGTCACTCCAAATTTACGTTTTACAATGTACCCACTACGCACCTAACTCACACTGTGTAATACGGTGGACTAGAGCTTGAATACCTTCGTCTATCCAGCGGAAACCTCAGAAATAATTAATCGCATGAAAGATATTTCACTATTCCAGCCACGTACTAACACAGTCGCACTATTGTAACTTATACTATTGAATTAGAACTGAAATTTCAAATTTGCTGCCAGGCATCGCGAATGATACCTTAAACCTAAGGAGGGTTCTCTTCCGGAGAATTTCTGAATGTTTTTTTATTTTATTTTCTTTAACGAAGCTGCAGTTTGTTGTGACGCTTTAAATAACGCTTCGTTCCATTAATATAGATTCTGATGAAAGCTTAGGGAATGAAAATAACTGCAGTCGACACAATCGCCTTCAGAGAATCAGCAACTGTTAAGTTAATTTCACATTTTTAAATGGTTAACATGTGTCGGTGACTCTAGATTATCTTCAGCTCTAAGAAGTTCCACCAGCAAGCCGTCTTGTCTACTCAGAAGCATATATCAGAGTACTCTGCAACTACTTAGATCTGAAGCTGAATCAGAGTGATCGAAAGAAGTTATCTAATTAATAATGTACAACTGAGAAGGAACAATAAATGAGAAATATCTTATTTGAATGAAAATAACATTACGCGAGTCATTTTTGTTAGATTCACAAGCTCCCTTGAGAAAATATTAGTCACTTGCCTTAAAGAGCACATTGGTCACACGGTAGAACCGGTAACATACGGTCACGTGAACATCCTTGACGTAAGTCATGGCAGCGGTGGTACTCATGTTCCAATTGGCTGTAAGGAATCAACACAGTAAGATGGATCTACATCAAGACGGGACAGAATGGTAGGAGTTAGCTTTCGCGTCTGGACGTGCCCATGACCGTACCGTGGGCGAAGCTTTCAGCTTGCTGGTCTGTTACGTCTTACTGTCCGGTGAATCTACAGGGAATATTATATCAGTCGCAGCCATGTAACACGAGGTAAGAGCAGCGGTCGGAAAAAACATGCAAATCGACAGGAACCAGAGGCGTGTGTCTGACCTTGTCAATGACAGTAGGTTTCGAACCCGACAGGAATTTTTGCCATAAGTAAAAATGCAGCTTCACCTCAATCGGTTTGTCAGCGTACGCTGCGAGGGGAACTGCATGCAGTTTCGAATCAGGTACCTAGCATAAGGCCAATACTGAAAAGCGGTACATGAAGTTGCGCGTATTCAGCACTCAAGCTGGAAACTGGGACTAGCTGTAGGCGTGTAATGGGCTTGTATGAGTCACGATGTTGCCCCTTTCAGTAGCGCAGTGCGTGCACCAACAGCCCAGTACGACGTTTAACAAGCAGCGTGTGGAGGGTGCAGTTGACGCCGCAGGTGCTTCTGCGATATTTTTGGCGTGTTTCACGTTAACATGAGTCCTACCCATCCATTAAGGTTACTGTCAATGAGTACCAGGATGTTCATTTCAACATTTCGGCGACCCAGCGTTGCTCATTTTTTACGTCTTCATGATGAGTATGGTGTGGACGCTCCCATCTTCCAAGGCGACAACAGCCGTGGACACAGGCACCTTCTCGCACTTCGACTGATCTCCTAATCACCCGAACTTCATCCCATAGAAAATGTTTCGCACTATTTGAAAGATCGGATGTGACTTAACAATCTAACTCATGCTCATACATTAAGGATAATTGTAGAATGTGGTGCCAAAACTGGCGCTAATAGCATAGGCACATAGGAAACACAGATGACACAGATCGTTAAGTCCACCCATGCTCACGTACACAGACTGCACAATAGGTTGGCATACTCTGGATCAGGTGGTCGAGCAGCTGCTGGGGTGTAGCCTCCCATTCTTACACCAGTGCCTGTCGGAGCTCCTCTGCTTGATGGGGTTTAGGTCTGGAGAACAGGCAGGCCACTCCATTCGCCTGATATCTTCTGTTTTTAGGTACTCCTCCACGATGGCAGCTCGCTAGGGCCGTGCGTTATCATCCGTCAGGAGGTAGGTGGGGCCCACTGCACCCCTGAAAAGGCGGACATACTGGTGCAAAGTGACGTCCCGATACACCTCACCTGTTACAGTACCTCTGTCAAAGACGGGCACCCCACACCATCAGACCACGACCCCCATACAGGTCCCTTTCAAGGACATTAAAGGGTAGGTATCTGGCTTCTGGTTCACGCCAGATGAAAACCCGGCGAGAATCACTGTTCAGACCATAACTGGACTCATCCGTGAACATAACCTGGGACCACTGTTCCAATGACCACGTACTGTGTTCTTGACACCAGGCTTTACGGGCTCTCTTGTGGCCAGGGGTCAGTGGATGCACCTTGCAGGTCTCCGGGCGAATAAACCATGTCTGTTCAGTCACCTGTAGACTGTGTGCCTGGAGACAACTGTTCCAGTGGCTGCGGTAAGGTCCCGAGCAAGGCTACCTGTAGTACTCCGTGGCCGTCTGCAGGCACCGATTGTGAGATATCGGTGTTCCTGTGGTGTTGTACACTGTGGACGTCCCGTACTGTAGTGCCTGGATACGTTTCCTGTCTGCTGGAATCGTTGCCATAATCGTGAGCTCACACTTTGTGGCACACGGATAGCCCGTGCTACGACCTGCTGCGTTTGACCAGCCTCCAGTCGCCCTAGTATTCTACCCCTCATAACGTCATCAATATGTGTTCTTTGAGCCATTTTCAAAACACGGTCACCATTAGCACGTCTGAAAACGTCTGCTCACTTACTCGCAGCACCGTAGTCTGACATGCACCAACACACCTCTGCCTATGCGGACTGCTGCCAGCGCCACCGTGCGACGACCGCAGGTCAGATGCACCGCATGGTCATACCCCGAGGTGTTTTGAACCCGCAAACTGCCAACCAGAGCGTTGTTTCACCATGTATCAGGATTATCCTTAATTTATGAGCATGAGTGTACATCTCTGCAATCAGAGAGCTCTACGGAATCTAATAGCCAGTGAATGGCTTCAGCTGAAACGGCATACCTGAAGAATAACGTAGACTCTCTTAGTCGACGAAACTGGGCCATCATCGATCTTGTGCGGTTTTAGCGTGATATCTCCTGGGAATAACTAAGTTTCTCTCCGACGTGCTTATTTTTGTTTGTTACGCATCTTTAACTTTCTAATAATGTCCATCTTAAGGACCGGAAGTAGCCGTTGTGTAGACAATCACTGTAATCACTTTAGAATATAACCACTAATATTAGGAACGTAATCCTCAAAAAGTGGTTCAAATGGCTGTGAGCACTATGGGACTTAACTACTGAGGCCATCAGTCCCCTAGAACTTAGAACTACTTAAACCTAACTAACCTAAGGACATCACATACATCCATGCCCGAGGCAGGATTCGAACCTGCGACCGTAGCGGTCGTGTGGTTCCAGACTGTAGCGCCTAGAACCGCTCGGCCACCTCGGTCGGCGTAATCCTCAGCAACGCGTTTATGGAGTCTCATTCACAGAGGCAGGACGAAACTGTGAGGGGAAATAGCTAGGAATAAAAATATCGTTACTGTGCCGTATTTTGGAAAAATTTCACAGAAATTGGCGAACATGTTTTAGGCCGTAAAAATGGTTCAAATGGCTCTGAGCACTATGGGACTTAACATCTATGGTCATCAGTCACCTAGAACTTACAACTACTTAAACCTAACTAACCTAAGGACAGCACACAACACCCAGCCATCACGAGGCAGAGAAAATCCCTGACCCCGCCGGGAATCGAACCCGGGAACCCGGGCGTGGGAATCGAGAACGCTACCGCACGACCACGAGATGCGGGCTTTTAGGCCGTACAGTGTCCTGTTGACCTTCAGATAAAGTTTATAGCATGAAGTCACGAAAAGGATAATTAAATCTGAACTGGCAGGTGTTATAAAATACAGAGTGCATCGTCTCACGCGAAATCTATAGGACAGACGGGGAGGAAATTTTCGACGAGGTACAGGGAGCATGAAGTTACTTTATGATTGGACAGTTACGGTAGATCTGTGGTTCCCAAACGTATACGAAACTGATCACTCCCTAAAAGGCATAGAGAGAGTATTTAGAGGTGGAGCGCGTAGAGAAGAAAAGAAGGACTCTTTACCTGCTTGAAGATCTTGAAATAGCAATTAATCGAGTTGAGTTGATAACGTACTTCATGTACAAACGGGTGAGAGTGGTAACGCTTTTTTCAAAGGTTTTCTGGGTATTTTTTTAAGGTTAATGTTGATACGGTAAATGTGAACCATTTTGCATTGATAACAATTGATACGTTTTCTCCCCGTGTCGTTGTAGCTCTTCTGGACTGCTGTGGAGTGGCTGATGCCCCAGTGCAGACTGTTGGAGCCGTGCGCACGCTCACTAAACTGGAGTGTGCTCGGAGAGGCAGATGATGAGCTTGTACCTGACGAAACTGGTGTTTACCGCTTTACGAAAGGAACGCTTGGTGGAAGGGCGGTAACGTGGATACGTGGAGCAGAGGATCTCGTGTTGCCGTTGCTATCTTCCCCGTCATTCCTAATTCCACTTATTGTGCACAATAAGCAAAGTCTTTTAAGACAAATTTGAGAGGAACGGAGATTACAATAATCTTTCCAGTTTACTTCGGTTTTCGTGTAGAGTTTTCTCTAGTTCTTCTTGTCTAGGGGTCTGATTCCCGAAGCTGAAATTCTCACATGTTAGGTCCTCATGGCTGAATTGATCTAAACAAATTTGAAGATTGTTTTTTGCAGATCTTTTGTTGTTACGTTAATATAGTTTGTCACATTTTAGTACATCCTACAGTCTTCTGAATTTTCACATTAAAAAGCCGAAATTACATTGTTCGCCGAAAATACAAAAATACGTCCGATCACGTCAGAGGCATCCTTACTACTATCTCAGCTGAAATAACAATATTCCAAAGGGTTTACACGTTTTCTCGACAAATGAATGTCTATTAGTTTCGATTATTATTTCATAAATGAATCCAGAAACAAAACATAATAAACAGTACCAGACTGCGTAATTAATAACAGAAATTTTAAGTGTGCCAAATAATTAGTAATTTCAAATGTCCCTAAAAAAATTAACTGTACATTCAGAGCTAGTACTTATCGATTGTAACATCGAAAATAAAGTAATTATTTTTCATAAATTTTAGTTTGAAATATAACATATTGTGTATAAAATTATATGAAAGTCTTCAGAAAAGCAGCTGAGATAATATTGACCTGTCCAAAATTTGAAAATAACACTCGCATCGACAACTACTGTGGAGGAAAAGTAAGGTTAGAGGAGGATGTCCCGTTACACCGTTTTTAAAGTAAGTCGAGGATTTCATGCCCGAATAAATTTGTCTTTTTATTTCTTGATTTGGTAGCTTTTTAAGCGCGTGTTTTTGCAGGGTTAACACAGGCAGCCAGATGGGAGCTCGAGGATTGCGTTGCTAACATTATAACGATATCTTTAACTGCTTAAAATCTTAGTTACGGACGAAATCTTGTTAATTCAGAACGGCTGTAATCTTAGCGCTTGATGCTCGTGCGTTGCCCTTTTTTGTGCTGGTGGGCACTTTGTTGCAAGATCAGGGAAAAGCGAATCTAAATATCCTCGGGAATTTAATCGTTCTGAAGAACGTACGTAATAGGACTTTCGTAGAGGCTAAGGTGTAGCAAAAATACTGAAGGAGTGCGTAACCGAAAGCGCAAGTCTGTTATATTTAAAACCGTCACGCTTGTACAACAAATCGCTGTAAGTTAAATGACTCGTGACTCAACAGCGCTGCGTACAGGGAGAAAAATTAGGCAACAACAGGGGAAATAAAACGATACCGAGTTGGGCTATGTAACTAACGCAGAAGGTCTGGTTATTAAAACTAGCAATCACCGCTTTGTCTCTGTTACCTCTCTGACGATACAGTAATGCAAACCGCTGGACTTCCAGGCGTCGTGATGATTCATAAATCTGTACTTGTACCTTTTGTTTCTCCTAGAGGTAACACAGGGTCTGCTGCTTATCAGACTGCCTTCACGTTGACGTGCTTTTCTTAATCAAGTATTTTATATCTGATGATAGTCCATAAGGCACTGAAATCGGTATATGTCATTAATAATAATCTGAGATCGAAACAGATATTTTTAGATTACTGACACAGAAGACAGTAGCCTATGTGGCATTTCACTTCTTTCAATCACTGTATCTTGCAGACAGTAGACGCAGACCCACAGGCAAATCGCATCTTCCTGGACTTTCGAAAGACGTTCGAAGCTTCACCATACAATCTTCTAGCACCGAATAAACTGCAGCAGTATGTCATCCCTAATACCCACTGATGATCCAAAATATTACGACCACCTGCTTTAAGAAAAAAAAGCACTCACCATAAAGGAACTATCCGAATGGGACGGAAATCGGTAGAAGTGAGGTACATGTACAAACAAACAAATGCTTACACTTTGAGAAAAACTGGATGATTTATCAGTAGAAAGAGCTTCACTAAGTGAGAAAGTCAGTCCACCCGTGGCCCCATGCAGGTAATCGGCTTGGCACTGATCGCCCTGAGGGATATCAAGCCAAATTCTGTCCAATTGGCGCATTAGATCGTCCAAAACCCCAGGTGATTGGGGAACCCTACCCGTATTGCTCTCAATCGGGAAGAGGTCCGGCTACATTGCTGTGCAGTCAGGTTGGTAAATAAGCGCTGGGACGTGGAGAGGGAACAATTTGTTTCATCTCTTTACAATTAGCTTTTTTTTGCATTATATTGAATATACTCTCAACACATTTTTTATTTTAACTCGAGTGAAGAAGTGGACTACCTGTTTATTTAATTCATAATTACATAAATGCACTTCCTTTCCTTAATTCCTTTACGTTGCCTTGGGTTAATTAACGTTCGGGTTTGTATTAAAGAGTTCTTCTACTGGTAATGCCAAGGCAGAGATGTGATCACCCTAAGCCTGGAGTAAAGACAGCGATGATGCACCTGTTTGCCACGGGGTAGTTCGGGGTTGGTAACGGGTCACCCTCCCCTCAATGTAAGGGGAACGGCCGTTGAGATTCGCCATGATAAGAGTCACTCTTGGGGTAACGGCTGAACGGACGGAATCGAGGGGGATCTCCGTCTTTGCCGCCAATTGCACTGTGAGATGAGGTATTATGTGTTACACTGTTATTAATCCGCTCTTTTTCAGGACTGAATTACTTAACGTGTCGTTACGGCCATTCATTCATTTCTTGAGAAATTTTAGCTGTACAATTAAAGTTTTCAGTTAGGGTTTCTTTTCCAGAGGTGAGCGTGGGGGCTCGCGTTATCAATTTATAGTGCTGCAATCACTTGGTGCCTTCACCACAAGAGAGCAGCAATAGCTCTAAAAAAATCGTGTAGTTTCACATTTAGAAGCAGCGTTTTGCAAAGTTAAAGTAACCTGGGGCCTCGCCCCGCCTGTTTAACTTAACACGTGGTCGTAACGGCTGATGAATAATTTAAATGACGATTCCGTGTGAAACATGGTAGTGTTTCGTGTGAGTTACTTAAGGTTCTAAGCGTGTGACGTAATTTTTAGGCCATCTCATAAATTTTGTTCACGGATCCTTTTAACCCCCATTTGCAAGCAGCACGTCCTAACTACTTTGACAAAGAGTAGGTTGAGCGTGTGAATAATTGTATAGAATGGAAAGCAAGAACGAACAGAGGGGTGAGTACAAAGAAATTAGCTGTTGGTATCGGTCATCCACGTGGTGTAGAACTGCACTGCCAGCAAGCTACCAGTTCGTTCTTGGAAATTAGTTAAGGTGAGGATGCTTGCGTTTGCTGTTAATTGTTTATTTGCGTGTGCCATATTTCAGAGGATGTTTTATTTTTTTTAAGAATTTGCCTTCTTTTGTGTATATGGGAGACGTTTGCGTCTGCTTTGGCCCCCGTTTTCCCACCAAAAGAATTTTTGTTATTCGGTCCAAGTAGTAATCTTGGGTGCGAATTTCGACCACTGTCCCAGCACACGGACCACAAGGGCAGCAAAGTAGTTCCACCCTCTTTACCAGTGCTTAAGTAGCAACGAGGTCCCTGTTAGTTTAAGGACCTTCAGTGCGAGACACAACTAG
Source organism: Schistocerca cancellata (assembly GCF_023864275.1). Taxonomy (NCBI): domain Eukaryota; kingdom Metazoa; phylum Arthropoda; class Insecta; order Orthoptera; family Acrididae; genus Schistocerca; species Schistocerca cancellata. The sequence goes on from NC_064631.1 coordinate 676,512,929, forward strand.
AAGTTATTTGACTTGGCTTTGTGTGCTGCAATTATTAAGTTTGTAAAGTTTCTGGAAGTATAGATAATAAATGTCTTATAAACTCGATGTCATGGATTTAGTGGTCATTACAAACCCCAGTCCTGTGTAGAGAGCAATGTTATCAACAAAGTGGAGTCCTTATACAACATGTCAGAGCGTGGCATTTACTTACTTGCCCACTTGGTTGCTTGAGCCCTCCCCCGCGTTATCCGTTGCGCACTTTTAACGTAATAACTGGACATCGAGCTGGCTCCCATAAATTCAATCCTTCCGAGCATTGAACCAAGCGGTCAAGCACGTGTAAATAAGGCGCCTTGGCCACACACACGTCCGCCACACTCTAGCATAGATAGAAGGAAAGAGAGGAAGAGAGATACAAAGGTAACGATACATAACCAGATGGAAAACTTTCAACGTCTCCAGACACGTCATCTCTGGCCATTGGAGCTCAGTTCGAAGCGGTACTCATCACTGAAGACAACTCTACTCCAGCCAGTGAGATTCCAGGCCGAAGACGTATCTGGAGACGCCGCAGACAGCGTCGGGACACCAACTCGACTGTCGCCCGCCATTTGGCAGACGACCAGGAGATACGGTCTGGGATGCTATTTCTTTCCGTAGAAGGACCCCTTTGGTTGTCATAGGCGGCTTCCTTACAGCAGGGCGGTACGTTCACGATATTCTACAGCCCGTTTTGTTGCCTGCAAGTCATCCTGGGCATACATTTCAGTCAGATAATTCCCGCTGGCACACGGCGAGAGTTTCTACTGGTCGGCTCCATGACTGCCAAAACCTACCTTGGCCAGCGAGGTCGCCTGATCTCTCCCCAATTGAGAATGTTTCTAATGTTATGGGCAGGGCCCTCTAGCCATCTCGGAATTTTGACTATCTAACGCGCAAAGTAGACAATATTTGGCGCTATATCCATCAGAAGGACATTCAACAACTCTATCAATCATTGCCAAGCGGTATAACTGCTTGCATAAGGGGCAGAGATGGACGAACGTCTTATTGACTTGCTCAGGTTGTAAAGGTCTTTCTCTGGGATATACACTCCTGGAAATTGAAAAAAGAACACCGTGAATTCATTGTCCCAGGAAGGGGAAACTTTATTGACACATTCCTGGGGTCAGATACATCACATGATCACACTGACAGAACCACAGGCACATAGACACAGGCAACAGAGCATGCACAATGTCGGCACTAGTACAGTGTATATCCACCTTTCGCAGCAATGCAGGCTGCTATTCTCCCATGGAGACGATCGTAGAGATGCTGCATGTAGTCCTGTGGAACGGCTTGCCATGCCATTTCCACCTGGCGCCTCAGTTGGACCAGCGTTCGTGCTGGACGTGCAGACCGCGTGAGACGACGCTTCATCCAGTCCCAAACATGCTCAATGGGGGACAGATCCGGAGATCTTGCTGGCCAGGGTAGTTGACTTACACCTTCTAGAGCACGTTGGGTGGCACGGGATACATGCGGACGTGCATTGTCCTGTTGGAACAGCAAGTTCCCTTGCCGGTCTAGGAATGGTAGAACGATGGGTTCGATGACGGTTTGGATGTACCGTGCACTATTCAGTGTCCCCTCGACGATCACCAGTGGTGTACGGCCAGTGTAGGAGATCGCTCCCCACACCATGATGCCGGGTGTTGGCCCTGTGTGCCTCGGTCGTATGCAGTCCTGATTGTGGCGGTCACCTGCACGGCGCCAAACACGCATACGACCATCATTGGAACCAAGGCAGAAGCGACTCTCATCGCTGAAGACGACACGTCTCCATTCGTCCCTCCATTCACGCCTGTCGCGACACCACTGGAGGCGGGCTGCACGATGTTGGGGCGTGAGCGGAAGACGGCCTAACGGTGTGCGGGACCGTAGCCCAGCTTCATCGAGACGGTTGCGAATGGTCCTCGCCGATACCCCAGGAGCAACAGTGTCCCTAATTTGCTGGGAAGTGGCGGTGCGGTCCCCTACGGCACTGCGTAGGATCCTACGGTCTTGGCGTGCATCCGTGCGTCGCTGCGGTCCGGTCCCAGGTCGACGGGCACGTGCACCTTCCGCCGACCACTGGCGACAACATCGATGTACTGTGGAGACCTCACGCCCCACGTGTTGAGCAATTCGGCGGTACGCCCACCCGGCCTCCCGCATGCCCACTATACGCCCTCGCTCAAAGTCCGTCAACTGCACATACGGTTCACGTCCACGCTGTCGCGGCATGCTACCAGTGTTAAAGACTGCGATGGAGCTCCGTATGCCACGGCAAACTGGCTGACACTGACAGCGGCGGTGCACAAATGCTGCGCAGCTAGCGCCATTCGACGGCCAACACCGCGGTTCCTGGTGTGTCCGCTGTGCCGTGCGTGTGATCATTGCTTGTACAGCCCTCTCGCAGTGTCCGGAGCAAGTATGGTGGGTCTGACACACCGGTGTCAATGTGTTCTTTTTTTCATTTCCAGGAGTGTATAACCCAATTTTTCTGAAATTGTAATCATTTGTTTGCCTGTACATGTAAATAATTTCTACCTATTTCCGTCCCATTGAGGCGATTCGCCGGCCGTTGTGGCCGAGCTGTTCTAGGCGCTTCAGTCTGGAACCGCGCGGCCGCTACGTTCGCAGGTTCGAATACTACGTCGGGCGTGGATAGTGTGTGATGTCCTTAGGTTAGTTAGGTTTAAGTAGTTCTAAGTCTAGGGGGCTGATGACCTCAGATGTTAAGTCCCATAGTGCTCAGAGCCATTTGAACCATTTTGAGGTAATTCGTTCATGGAGCGTCTAGAGTCTATGTCATTTCTCAGGTTTTCTCGGCGAGACTGATTATTGGTTTTGCGAGTTTTGCTATTACTTGGACTGCAACCAGATTGTGACCTGTAGCTGGTCTCGCGCTGCTGTGGATCTGACTGTAATTTAAGCGCCCAGTACGCCCTTTGATGCTCTTTCATTTTACAGAGTCGGCGCTAACATTCCTTGAAATGCACATTCGCTTTCTATACGTACGTGACAAATGGTACTTGGGGGTGAAGAATCGGAACAGTCGAAGAGCGACGCGGCGTAGACCAGCGACGAGCCGCGCGGGATTAGCCGAGCCGTCTCAGGCGCTGCAGTCATGGTCTGTGCGGCTGGTCCCGACGGAGGTTCGAGTCCTCCCTCGGGCATGGGTGTGTGTGTTTGTCCTTAGGATAATTTAGGTTAAGTAGTGTGTAAGCTTAGGGACTGATGACCTTAGTAGTTAAGTCCCATAAGATTTCACACACACACACACACACACACACACACACACACATACACACACACACCAGCGACGAACCCAATTAAAACAACCAGGTAAATCAACTGTCGTCGAGCTCTGGCTCGAATATAATCGTGAAATGAAATATGATGAGAGGTACAAATGCCAAGCTTCTGGGACATGGTAATTAAGCAGTCTATCGAAATAAAGTAACGGAAAACCTAATAAACAGGGATGGTGGTTTCAATTCAAACGAGGCTTGGAGTCCGGCTCTCAATTTATTAAGATCTAGCAGGCCATCACAGAAACCAGAGCTGGGAAACGCTGAGAGGATGTACATTTCACGGAATGCCAGTGCAGGGTCTGAGAAAGAAAAGAGCGTCGAAGGAGGTAGTGTGTGCCGAGAGTCGAACTCACAATCAGCTACAACAACAGTTCACAGTCATGTTGGAGTCCAGACAGCGAGCACATAAGACAGCAGAAATCGCAACACCCGAAGAAAACGACTGAGCGGGTCCTAGAAATATTGTGCATAAAACGGAAACAGTAACTCGACTCTACTACTACCGGAAGTACACCAGTAGTCAGTCACGCCGAGAAAAGAGCACATCCACGCCTGCAGCGAGGAGATGTTCCACAACACACGCAAGCTGGATATGTTCCACCAGAAGAGAGGTGGACTTCTCAGTACGCTGACGTAGCTGACAAGGGGAGTTGCCTATAGGATTACGCGCCGTGGAAGCATGGCACCAACCGAGACAGGATTCGAGACATACGACGAATGTCAGCCATCTCTTCAAAAGACCTTCTTCATCCCCATCGACTACATTCTCGGTAGATTCTTGGGAATGGGTCAACAGTACGCCATGGTCACAAGTAGAATCAATGCAGCCGAAAACGTCTGTACGTTAGAAGAAAAATTCGATCACTTGCAAAGATGCAAAGAGCCATACAGCCGCGCTTGGCTCGTGTTCGTGCCATATCTCATTTGACATCCTGTTTTTACTGTACTACCACCTCGTTATGTTAATTTCAATTACTGGTGTCACTGAGTTGCCGCCTTGCCTGCCCGTGAGCGGCAGCAGCGGCGCTTATCGATATAAGCCCTGGCGTATTATCTTTGCTGAGTGCTATTACTTCTCGGCTGTCGTGTGCTCGGAGCTAGTTCGGATCTGCCATTGAGTTGGGAGGCGCTAGCAGTGGAGTTCGGACCTGGCAGTGTTTGACTTTGGACGCGGCAGAAGTTCGGTCGCCGGTCGGAGTGACCGTGCCGTTCTACGCGCCACAGTCTGGAACCAAGCAACCACTACGGTCGCAGGTTGTAACGCCGGAAATGCATATCCTCCTATTTCCATCTATTGTACTATAAATTTGTTTTCCTTATTTTGTTGCCTGAATATATGACATTTCTGTCTCTTTATATATTGTAATTGTTTTACTGTTTGTATATATATATTTATGCATTTATGTCGATGTATAATTGGTTTGTTTCGTAAATATTATTTATATTTTTACGCTGGGTCTTGCCTAGGGAAGACTGCTATCGAACGATTACGTCGATAGGTCGTGTGAAGAATCAAAGTGTGTAGGATCTTTGGTAGTGTTAACTCTGCCGCGTGGAGTGCGGGCTGAGCAGAGAGAGTCTGGCTGGAGTAGCGAGTGGAGCAGGTGTGTTGTGTGAAGCTCCCGCGAGTTGCCGCGCTTTCGGGGTTTGGCAGAATGTAATTGCGCTCGACTCGCGATGATAGTTTCTGACATGGTGTCGCGGACGGGAAGCATTAGCTGGCGCACATCAAGAGCCCGTTTCGCCTGGTGACCGTGTCGAGAAGAAGGCGCGCCAACATCCAGCTTCTGCAACAGCGACGGCCGACAATGAGTGACTGTCGCCACCTCCTCGATCGATGGCTTCAAACCTTCAATCAACCAACAAGGAAGACTGGAAACACGTAAAGTTTTAGAACTGTGTGGCAGACCTCAGCTTTTCAAACTTTTAAAATTTGTGTCACAAAATTACAGCAACGTAGCATGAACCTTTGTTGCTCATTGTCCCAATTGCATTACCAAGCAGGGTCCCTTCCTTTTCTGGAATCAACCCGAGTGTCGTTGAAATTCAGACGCCAGCATTAAATTAACATCATTTCGCTGCTTTAGTTTCAAAATTCGGTTAAAGTATTCATAGCTGGCTACAATATTTAGATTACACAAGCACAAATCAAGAGTGCGAGTTTTGTTACCATATTTTAGCTTACCAGTGACTGCAGCTCAGCTTGGTACGTACTAAATTTTACTATTGTTAATTGTTCAGAATCATTTAATTCAAGTTCAAAGTTAAATCTCTTATTTCTAAATTGCGTAGATTCAAGTAGCTTTTGAAATGATTGTTGAGGTAGCCCAAGACTAACCGTATTTTACTGAATTTCGATGTGCTTCAGAAAGAAAGCTCACTATTAACTTCAGTCACTAAATTAATTTTCGATTTTCCTGTTTTATTAATTCTTTTGCTATATTAAGTCAGAGTGTAGCGAAATTTATTACTTCTGACAAACTTTCAGTTTTCACACTGCACGTGTCAACCTTCAGTTGCCACGCTTCTAGTGCTAATTATATGTGTAATAACCTTTCTTTTTCAGTTACTATAGTAATTGTCCTTAGGACTGGCGACCGTAATTTTCCCCAAATCTCAAATATCTAATTACCGCTAGTTAATTGATAACGTAACAGCCGCACATTTACTTTCTTTATTAACTTTACCCCTTTTCATTAGCATTTTTCCTTTCATTTAGATGTAACCCTTTCCTCCCTCTTTACCAACAGATTAACTTCGGTGACGATTGCTCTTCCCAAATTTCCATTAGGTACACGCGGTTTAATTTTTCACTGTCATTAAGGTCGATAAGTGAGGGGGAGGTTACAAGGTTCGAATCCTGCCTCGGGCATGGATGTGTGTGATGTCCTTACGTTAGTTAGGTTTAATTAGTTCTAAGTTCTAGGCGACTGATGACCTCAAAAGATAAGTCGCATGGTGCTCAGAGCCATTTGAAGCATTTTGAAGTTCGGTCGGGGCGCGGCTGCAGTGAGGTCCGGACATCCACGACTCGCCCAACAGTTGCCGATACGTATCACTTGAGTGCGGACCACCTCGGTTGGTCGTCGGTCGGTCGTCTTGTCGGACGACGGGTACGTTGGCCGGCGATCGCTTATGGGTTGCCCGCGTGTGCCGACTCGTGATTCGTCCTTGTTATTGCACAGCCGCTGCCGTTAGTTGTTGTGGGTTGGCAGGAGAGCCAACACCGTATTATTAGAGGAAGCCGAAAGGCACGCGCTTTAGCTCACGCAGGCTGGCGTGAGATCTGGAACAGGACAAGGAAATTAGACTTTAGAAAAACGGACGTAGCTGGTGGAATACTTAACTTTAATCCATTAATGATGAGCGTCGCTCTTGACGGTACATGATTACAGTATCAATAGTAACTGGTAATGGCGCCTTGCTAGGTGGTAGCAAATGACGTAGCTGAAGGCTATGCTAACTATCGTCTCGGCAAATGAGAGCGTATTTTGTCAGTGAACCATCGCTAGCAAAGTCGGTTGTACAACTGGGGCGAGTGCTAGGAAGTATCTCTAGACCTGCCGTGTGGCGGCGCTCGGTCTGCAATCACTGACAGTGGCGACACGCGGGTCCGACGTATACTAACGGACCGCGGCCGATTTAAAGGCCACCACCTAGCAAGTGTGGTGTCTGGCGGTGACACCACATTAGTATTGTCTAGTCCTTCGTGCAAGTGTTTGTGAAACTGCGTGTAGCTTGTGATGTCGACTGCTCAGTTATTTTAGTGCTGTCTCCGTGCTGGTGTGTGGCAGTCGGTCGGTTGGCGTGGAGCAGCGAGGAAATCTCCGCGGGCCGCAGTTTGACCGGGCCCGCTGGCAGTCTCTACGCAGTGTCAAGAGTGTGTGGGGCTGTTCCCATTGCTACGAGGTCCGTAGCTCACCGACCCTGGACACGAAAGTTGAGTTTGTCTTTTAAATTACCAGCAAGTCCAGACTGTTCACATTGTGCCGTTTGGTTCTCGTTGTTGGCTGTTGGCACATTCCCGGGAGCAACAACTCACGTATTCGATTTGGTGAAGGTTTAGCCACCGTTCGGTGGAGTCTAACTGTGTTTCGTTATTTGCAATTGAAGTGCACCAGCGGCACTTTCTGTCTCGTGACAGTTAACGTTCCGGTTGCCTGCCCTGGCCGTTGACTTAAAATTTAGGCAGTGTCCTTTCCTCACCGTGTTGTCGCTGTCCAGCATGGTGTGTAATTCGACAGCTTAATGTATGCTTTCTTGTGGGCATCCATGCCTTTTACGTTTGCATTGAACTCCCGGTTGGGTACTCGTCGAGTGGATGATGATGATGATGATGATGATGATGATGTTTGGTTTGTGGGGCGCTCAACTGCGTGGTTATCAGCGCCCGTACAATTACCCAAGCTTTGCTCAGTCCAATTTCGCCACTTTCCTGGATGATGATGAAATGATGAGGACAACACAAACACCCAGTCATCTCGAGGCAGGTGAAAATCCCTGACCCCGCCGGGAATCGAACCCGGGACCCCGTGCTCGGGAAGCGAGAACGCTACCGCGAGACCACGAGCGGCGGACTCGTCGAGTGGAGCGCAAGTTACCTTGTCGGTGGGTCCGTTGACTGGCTGTTGGTAGGGTTGTCGTCGGATCGAGAATGGTTGGGCCGACTGCCTGTCTCCCCTAAGTGAACGTTATTATTTCAAGTGCTGGCCGACCACCAAAACTTCTGAGCGCCGTTAGCTGCACTGCCTTTTCTAATTTTCTGTTGTGTGTATTTATATGGCTCATAGCCGATGGTTTTGAATTAAAGTTGAATTGTTTTTAGTGGTGTTTTAAGTCATGGGCCTTCATCCGTTTCAAAATTAAAGGTTTCTTACTTGTCAGGTGTTAGATTGTATGGGCCTTCAGTCTGATTAATATATTGTTTAAAGATAAAGCCTTGGGCCCTCTGTCTAATAAAAATTATTTTAGTTGTGCTTTAAGTCATGGGCCTGCAGCCGTTTTAAAATTAAAGTTCCTTGCTACTCAAGTATTAGATTCTTTGGGACCTTCGGCCTAATTTAGGATAAGGCTTTGTTGTTTCAATTTATTTTACCTTGAGTTTTAGGTCATGGGGCCTTCAGCAGTTTTTAAATTAAGGATCTTGAAAGGTGGCTACACTGAGTCACAGCGCCAGAGATTGCGCCAAAGAGTATTATTCAGCCGCCACCACTGGCAGTGCTTATTGAGAAGTCGTGGTGGAGAGTGTTTTTTGAGAAGTGGGCAGTAGGAGTTCTGATGTAGCCGTGACTAGTTGTGAGCATGTTGTATGCAGTTGTTCTGATGGGCTAGACAGCCGATGCTGTTCGATTCCGGATGTTGTAATGATCAGAGTGTATGTTTCGTCAATATATATGAAGGTAAAGAAATATTTTTTTTTCAAATGTCCTAACTAATAATGTCTCTTGGTCACAGGTTTAGTCAACAAGCATCTGGCTTGTGTTCATGTATTAGAGTGTAATTCTGGTTTCTATATGCAATTATAGTATTTCTGGTTTTTTTTAATTACTTCATTGTAAATGGCGTTTAAAGCATCTTGTCGTATTGAGGAAGAACCGTGCCAGATGTGTACGTTGAATCGCACTTCCACACACAGAACAGTTACACTTGGGCTTGTTGTTTCGTAGCTTTTATAGTTGCTGGGGACTTAATTAATTAATTGTGTTAACGGAAGTTTTCTTTCATTCTTTGCTGTTATTCTATGCAGTCAGATTGCGTACTAATATCAGTCAGGGCCAACCGGTTACGAGACTGCGTAATCGGACAAACAGCTACTAAAATTAAAATTATTTGCATTATATTTCATTAAGCCCCCATGCAATCTTTGTCTTTCGAGCATCAGACTGTTTGGGTTCTTCAGCTTAATTGAAGATAAGGCCTTCTGCCTTGTGTTTTTTTATTTAATTTTACCTTGAGTCTTAAATCATCGGCCTTCAGCCGTCTTTAAATTAAGGTTGTTGCTTTTCAAGTGTTAGATTTTTTGGCCTACAGCCAAATTATAGAACTAACTTAACGTGAGGTCTTCTGCCTTCTAAATATTCTTTTTGGCGTCAGAATTTTGAGTTAATGGCTTTTAGCCTTTTTTTTTTTAAATTAAAGTGGTTGTGCCCTTAAGGCATAAGATTGTGTGGCGTATTCAGCCGATAACTAAATTCAACACTTTGTACTGTAATGTTTGGTCAAATAAATAAAGTTATATGTGTTCGAGTCTAACTGACAGCCGCTCGTTTCGGCCCCTTTTCACAATTCCAACTACCTGTCCTGTCCTGCGGGTTTAGCAGGGCGTATCAATTACTTTCACTGAAAAACCTCTGGATGAGAATACAGTGAAGATTCTTGCTAAAGGGCTTAAATCTGTGCCGAACCAGAAAATGCTACCTTAGCAGATTACACCAGCTCTCTGGAGAATGTAGCAGCTTCATCCCCCCGAGAGCATCAGAAGAGGTTCGCCGCGAAACCAGCAGAGCACTCGACAAGGCAGGAATGCTAAGATGTTCAAGAAAGAACAAGTAACACTCAGAAATGTGTGGGAGGATGAGGAAACTAATTCTGCTAGTGGACAAGGGAACGCAACAGAGCTAGTGTCATTTGTGGACCACAGTAAGAAGATTTTCGATCTTTCGAATTACTTTTCATACAGAAAGGGAGATGTCGATCACACGAGTGAAATCGAGCGAAAGATGATGACGCTTCCCAGTGAGTCAGGCTTGCGATATAACATCATTAATGGTATTAAAACGCAAGCCGCAGTGTCACCACGACTATATGACCTTCCTAAGGCACACAAGAAAGTAATTCTTCTAAGACACGCAGTTAGTAATATTTTCACACCTGCATACCAGCTGTCAAAATACCTGAAACACATTCTCAGCAATTATGTGGGAAGTGCGAACACCACATACGCAACGCCGTTCACTTTGTACGACATCTCACTCAACTGCGGCTCCGATATATGGGTACTATGGTCACTTTGGTCCCACTTTCTGTATCCTTGGAGCTAATCGCGGAAAAGTTCGTCAATTGTTTCACTGAACTTCTCAGCCTCTTTCTGATGTCAACTTATTACTTTTTCGACTGAAAATATTGTGAGAAAGTGATGGCATGGCGACGGATCGTTCGTTATCATCTGTCGTGGTGAACCTATACACGGAAATACTTCGAAGCCAAGTCACTAGTATCCGACACTTTGAAACCAACGTGTTTCTATCGTACATAGACGACACGTTTGTGGCGTGGCTACATGGAATGAAGAAACTTCACGAGTTCCTTTCATACTTCAAATGTATCCACCCCAATATAAAAATGGAGGTTGAAAGAGAGGATCAGTCACTTTTCAAAAAAATGTTCAAATGTGTGTGAAATCTTATGGAACTTAACTGCTAAGGTCATCAGTCCCTAAGCTTACACACTACTTAACCTAAATGATCCTAAGGACAAACACACACACCCATGCCCGAGGGAGGACTCGAACCTCCGCAGGGACCAGCCGCACAGTCCATGACTGCAGCGCCTTAAACCGCACGGCTAATCCCGCGCGGCAGTCACTTTTCCTTGACGCGTTAGTTAATAGAAGGATGGACAGATTCCTGGGTCGAAGTGCTCATAGAAAATATACACTGACCTCTGTCTTCACGCCTTGAGTCATCATCATCAATTAGAAAGAAATTCTGTGCTAAGAATTTTGGTCCATAGATTTGGAATAATTTCAGGCGATAAGAGTCTCGCCAAAGAATTACACATGTTAACAGGTTTCCGCAGGAACGGGTACGCAGATCGTCAAACCGAGATCTCAATACCAAGAATGCCTGAGAAAGATTGAGACAGACAGAGAAAGAGAAGCCAAGAACCGCTTATCTACCTTGTGCTAACCCAATATCTGGAGAGATCGGTAGAGTCCTTCAGAAACGTGACATCAAGTGTATTTCAGTCAGCCAAGATAAGCAGTCTTCTTTGTAGACGATGTAGGTTTCCGAAAGCCGGGTGTGTATCGCATCTCATGCGAATATGATATGCCTTAAAAGGAGTAGACAGTTGAAGAGGCTTGCAAAGAAAATCAACGACACACTCGACTAAACCAAGTAAGCGAATCTGCTGTCGCCGAACGCTGCCACGAATACAATCTCGAAATCAGATACGATGAGGCCAGTACCGAGGTGTAAACGCCAAGATTCTAGACAGCGTAAACACTGAGTCAATCGAAATATAGACGTCGGGAAACATAATAAGCAGGGACAGAGGTTGTGATTTAAACAAGGACTGGGGTCCGCCGCTCTTTGAAGATGTCGACGGCCATCTCATCCACCAGAGCTTGGAAACGCTAAGGCAATGTACAGTTCAGGGAATATGGGTGTGATACATCACGAAAGAGCATCAGAGACCATAGGGGCGTCGGGAGTCGAACTCACAATCAGCTACAAATAGCGGCACAAGGCCAACAATAGTTCACTCTCTGGTCGCAGACCAGACAGCGAGTGCACGCAGCAGTACAATGCGTAGGACCCCAAGAAAATGCCTGGAGCGGCGGTTTAAATATTGTGCCTAAAATAGAAACGAATCGGCTACACACCAGGAAATACACGCTTGGCCTGCTTGAAAGCACTTTGGTCAATCTCTGGAACGCAATACGAAAGCAACTGTGCGTCTCATGGATTCGACAGGTGCTTGGTATGTTTCCAGAGATAAGTGATACCAGATGTCTACGTACAGGTCGTGCATTTCCGGTAAATTTGTGGGCGAAGAGTTGGGCCCGATATCAGCATATATCTTAGCTAACGGGCATGGAAGCAGACGTGCACGGCTGGACCCTATCATAATGTCAAGCCTCATCTTCTGAGCAGTGCTGCGCATACCTCAAATACCAACCGAGCACCAATTCCTTAGTTTTGGTACCTCGCAAATATGGTTTCATGTCAGGGATCTGATTAGAAAATTTACCCATATTTCTTATTAGATGGAATGTCGCATGGTATGACCAAGATTTAATGTAATGAGCAAAATATTTGAAGGTGGGAAAAGTGTAGGTGTAACAACACTATCACAATTAGAAGAAAAACAACCCAAAAGCAACTGCCATGCATGGCATTAACAGCGAGTTATTAAAATACAAAGGAAATCTCCTTCAACCAAAATTTTTACATTTCTTTACTTTATGCTGGGAGAAAGCGAGAATACCTGAAATAGGTCACACTCTCTACAGATTGTCTCTGAACACATGTTCAGTTCAAATTTCTCTGTGTGTACTTCTAGAGATTGTTATTTGTATGCTTAAGGCCTTCTCATAGACGTTACGAACTAACACCAACAGTTGCATGGCACGAACGATTCCTAAATGAATGCTAAAGAGCTCCTACCTGTACATTTTGTAGCGTGTTTCCGCACCTAAATAATTATTCTTAAAAGTAATCACTTTTCTTAACGCTTTATAAACAGTGTTCCCGTGTCCCTATATTCCGAAAGTTAATTGTTGTTGCCACATAGTATAATTGAATGCGAAATTAAATGGGATTGCTGGGAAAATGGCTTCAAGGAAATTAAAAAATACTGTTGGGCTTTGTTGACTTTATAGACGACAGTTGGCTTTTAGTACCATGACGAATTATTTACAGAGAAATGGAAAGGCTGGTAGAAACTGGCATAAGAGAAGATCATTTAAATCCCGGAGAAACATAGGAACACGTGGCGAAGTACTGACCATACCACTTAACTTAGAAGATAGACTGTAGAATTGCAGACTTCAATTAATAGCATTTGGGGATTTAGAGAAAGCTTATGCCAAAGTCAATTGGAATTCACTGTTTGAAATACTGAACGTAGCACATCCAAAATACAGCAAGTGAAAGTTTATCTATAACTCGTGCAGAAATCAGACTTCAGTTACAACAGTGGAAGAATATGAAAGGGAAGCACTAATCGAAAAAGAAGTGAGATAGGGTTGTAGGCTGCACCCGATGATATTCCACCTGTACCTTGAGCAAACAGTAAAAGAAACAAAGGAGAAATTTAGAAACGGAATTGAAGTTCATGGAGAAGAAATAACAACCTACAGGTTCGCAGATGACATTGTAATTGTGCCAGAGATGGTAAAGGACTTGAATAAACAGTTGAACAGAATGGATAGTGTCTGAAAAAGAAGTTGTAATTACTGTAAACAAAAGAAAATTAAGGTTAATGGAATTTAATCGAATCAAATCAGGGAACTCGGGAATTAGAAAATGAGACACTAAAAGTAGTTGATGAGTTTTGCTATTTGAGGAGCAAAATATGTGATGATGACAGAAGTAAAGAAGACATTAAATACTGATTTCTCAAGAAAAACGCTTCTGAAAAAGAGAAGTAAGTGAAGATCCAAGTTTTAGAAAGCCTTTTCAGAAACTGCTTGTCAGGAGTAAAAACGTGGTCGGTAAGCTACACAGGCAAGATATATGGTGATATATGTTGGTACAGGAGGATTCTGAAGATTAGATGAGTGGAATGGTTAGTTAAGAAAGAGATATTGAATGCAACTGGAGATCTGAATTGAAAGTTTCCTAATAAATAAAAAATATAAAGAAGATTATGTGAATGTGCACCTCTTTGCTTTACTTCCAGGTTGTCTCTTTCTGAATGTATAGTCTCTTTATGAATGTAAGCTGTTACATACTAAGAAATGGCAAGTATCAGAGAAGAAATACGTGCGTAAACTAACCTCACGTTTCCAATTACGAACTAAATCTGTCTGCGAGAATGAGAATCATATGTGACTGCGAGACTACAAATGATATAAGCCCTGTCTGATCTAGTACTGTAACAAGAAAAATAAATTGGCTTTCAACTTTAATTGAACTCAAGACTTTTAATTGACATTGTGAAATTAAAAACTCGTATCTCCTGTACTGGGCTCACCTGTGTCTCAATGGAAAATGTAGTGCAACTGCTCTCATAGAAAAAGAGGAAAAGGTGCATCTCAATTTCTGAGCTGCTACAGACTGCAGAGAATCCCAGTGGTGCAATGCGATCTCTTAAATACATGCAGTGCAAACTTGACTCTCATAAAAAATGTTCATGATGTCATGGGAGCTTGATAATGACATAGGATAATCTTAATTACTCTCTAGACAAAAATTCTTCTCAAGAATCTATATTTTTAAAAATTCACCTCAAAATACAGGGTGATTCAAAAAGAATACCACAACTTTAGGAATTTAAAACTCTGCAACGACAAAAGGCAGAGCTAAGCACTATCTGTCGGCGAATTAAGGGAGCTATAAAGTTTCATTTAGTTGTACATTTGTTCGCTTGAGGCGCTGTTGACTAGGCGTCAGTGTCAGTTGATGCTAAGATGGCGACCGCTCAACAGAAAGCTTTTTGTGTTATTGAGTACGGCAGAAGTGAATCGACGACAGCACTGAGAATCCGCGGGAAACAACTCAGTATGAATGTGACTCGCCTAAGGTGAACGTTTTCTGTGCCATTTCAGCCAATAAAGTTTTTGGTCCCTTTTTCTTCGAAGGTGCTACTGTAACTGGACTACAGTATCTGGAGATGTTAGAGAACTGGCTGTTCCCTCAGCTCGAACAAGAAGCACAACAATTCATATTTCAGCAGGATGGAGCGCCACCACATTGGCACTTATCTGTCCGTAACTACCTGAACGTCAACTACCCGAGGCGATGGATCGGCCGCCAGACAGCCCGTGACAGAGCACTTCATCACTGGCCTCCAAGAAGCCCTGATCTTACCCCCTGCGATTTTTTCTTATGGGGGTATGTTAAGGATATGGTGTTTCGACCACCTCTCCCAGCCACCATTGATGATTTGAAACGAGAAATAACAGCAGCTATCCAAACTGTTACGCCTGATATGCTACAGAGAGTGTGGAACGAGTAGGAGTATCGGGTTGATATTGCTCGAGTGTCTGGAGGGGGCCATATTGAACATCTCTGAACTTGTTTTTGAGTGAAAAAAACCTTTTTAAACACTATTTGTAATGATGTATAACAGAAGGTTATATTATGTTTCTTTCATTAAATACACATTTTTAAAGTTGTGGTATTCTTTTTGAATCACCCTCTATTTGGCGACGCTATTCCCTACACAAAATTTCACCATTGAAGGCTTAGCAATCAATAAGAAAATATTTCATTACAAATTACAATTACGTAAGTTCAACACTGGAGAAATACAAAAATGTAACTCAACATGAAAACTTATTTTAACATGATAATTCTCATAATAATGATTAATTTTTTTTCGTCTTTTCAAATCCATTAGTATTGACTGTGACACAATTTTATAAAAATAGCAAGAAATTCCTGATTTTGGTATGTATGTTGAACCAAGAATGCTTAACTAAATGCTGCCTCAATAAAGTAAAATATGTTCATTCGCTACATTAAAACCCCATCTTCTCAGAATAGTACCTATCTCAGTAAATCCATCTCATACAATTCATAGTGATAATATTCCCTTTATAATAATATCTTCAGTTAGATCAATAAAATAATTTCCAAGAGAACTACGTTCTCTGGCCTTTCCGTACAAGCTCATCGCCACGACACTCCACTACAAGTCCCTGTCTTCTATCCTCACGATCAACGGAACACCCGCGCATCTTCTCAGAGCAAAGATGACCTAACTAGTTTCCGGCTTCGACCATAGATACTAGTAGACTGGCCTTGCTGTGCAGAAGCTATAGGGCTGGTGTGGCTCCAACATAAACCACGTGACTGTTGGCAAAACGTGGCGGGATTTCAAACCAGCGGTCTGCCATCCTATGTTTGTATCGTATTTTACTCACATTTCTCAGTTGACTGCCAAACGCTTCCAACAAAAATTACTTTTTTATTTGCGAAAAATTATGTCAGAACTACATTTGATCTGGATTTGTTCACATTACCATTTATAAAATCTAACAAATACATCGAACGCCCCTCTGGTGGGCAGTGGGGCGAAATTACTATAAACTATCAATTAAAGTAAAATGTCGTTAGAATTCTTTTAAACAGTAAGAGTGGGCTCGTGTCAAAACTTTAAACATTGGATTCGCCGCGTTTTGTGCTCTAGTCACTTATAAAAGAAAATGGGATATGGGAATTATTTCAACTATAGGTGCCAAAATTAGGAGCAGGTTCATTTTAGAGTATCAATTTTAGGTGCACTTAAAGGTTCAGTTCCTACTATTTTTACAAAAGTTTAAACTATCAGTTTAAAAAAATGATATTTTAGATGAAAGGTGAGACTTTGAAGTTTCAGAAAATAATTTTGGAGCCTACATTTATTTAATAGTATTGGAAGGTAGAAAAAAATTCTCTTCATGTGTCGACTATAGGTGCTCTTACCTTCTTATAATTTCACTTGTATATACAAAAAGGCGCGTATGTGCAGATGGCTTAAAGTTTTTCCGTTTCAGGGCCTGTATCCAAAGCTGCCTTCGGTTTTCATCCTTAGAAAACCTATGAGTAGGAACGAGAAACAGCTATACTTACTTCTGTAACCGAATTATCACGGATACTTTCCAAAATGTAATATGAGTCTGACTTTACAGGCATCACATTAAACACTTTCATTTACGTTATACTCTATTTAAAGTGTAAAAAACATATAAAAGTCACGTTAGCAGATTTCAATAAACGCATCTGCACTGTCATAGAAACACTTACACGTGATATGTAATGTCATTTCCCCG
Organism: Schistocerca cancellata; assembly: GCF_023864275.1. Classification (NCBI taxonomy): domain Eukaryota; kingdom Metazoa; phylum Arthropoda; class Insecta; order Orthoptera; family Acrididae; genus Schistocerca; species Schistocerca cancellata. The sequence continues at coordinate 676,529,954 of NC_064631.1, forward strand.
ACAAAACACTGAGTACAGCCATAAGCGCAACACGAAACAACCATGTTTTGCCAACATTCACGTGACTTTAGCCCAGAGATGTTGGAGCCACGAAAATGACGTCAGAGCCAGTCTCTTATATTTATGGTCGTAGGTTTCCGGGCAGCGCAACGTCTCTGACGTAGCTGCGCGCGCATAGCTAAACGTCACAGATATTACATGGGCATCCTGCGACGTCCAAAACGAAGAAAAGTAGCTGCAAAATAATACATACATACCTTTCAAACTGCGCTATGGCACAACTTGACTAAGAGAAGGGACACACCCTGAGACATCAGGGAATAGTTATTTTGCTAACGAAGGAAAGCGTCGGCGACGGAAACTGTAGACGGAGACTAGGTACTGGCTACAGTAATGAGGTTCATGCGGAAGTAGGTTGCAGTAGTTATGCCGTTATAATAAGAGTAATTCTGGACGGACTAGCCTAGAGAGCTGCATCAAACCAGTCTTCCGACAGAAGACCGCAACAAAAATGCGTATATTCTAACACATTTTTAAACATTCTTATACAGCAAAGATGTAGCTCGCTGAACAGTTTGCGTTACAATCGCTCAGTATTGCTATAAAGATCTAAAACGCACGTCTACTCACATAAAAACCTAAGGTAGGAATCGGAAATTTTTTAAGTATTATTCAAAGAATCAAGGTGTTGCTTACGGCGGTTCTCTTCGTTACCAGTAGGCGTAGCCCTGTGTCTCAGCAAAAGTTTATCGGGAATCTCTGGCATGGAGTCCCATCGGTAGCGCAGAACCTGCTCAGTCACAGCATGAGGCTGCAGAGGCGAATCCACTGTGCCGAAGTGTGATTTCACGATGGAAGATTCGCTTTCAAACACCGGGAGACGATCAGGGCAAGGTCGCCTGCGGGTAACTACGGGCGGAGATGGTCGCTGTGAGCGTCCGTAATACTGGCCATTAAAATTGCTACACCATGAAGATGACGTGCTATTGCTACACCACGAAGATGACGTGCTACAGACGCGAAATTTAACCGATAGGAAGAAGATGCTGTGATATGTAAATTATTAGCTTTTCAGAGCATTCACACAAGCTGGCGCCGGTGGCGACACCTACAACGTGCTCACATGAGGAAAGTTTCCAACCGATTTCTCATACACAAACAGCAGTTGACCAGCGTTGCCTGGTGAAACGTTGTTGTGATGCCTCGTGTAAGGAGGAGAAATGCGTACCGTCACGTTTCCGACTTTGATAAAGGTCGGATTGTAGCCTATCGCGATTGCGGTTTATCGTATCGCGACATTGCTGCTCGCGTTGGTCGAGATCCAATGACTGTTAGCAGAATATGGAATCGGTGGGTTGAGAAGGGTAATACAGAAGGCCGTGCTGGATTCCAACGGCCTCGTATCACTAGCAGTCGAGATGACACGCATCTTATCCGCATGGCTGTAACGGATCGTGCAGCCACGTCTCGATCCCTGAGTCAACAGATGAGGACGTTTGCAAGACAACAACCATCTGCACGAACAGTTCGACGACATTTGCAGCAGCATGGACTATCAGCTCGGAGACCGTGGCCGCGGTTACCCTTGACGCTGCATCACACACAGGAGCGCCTGCGATAGTCTACTCAACGACGAACCTGAGTGCACGAATGACAAAACGTCATTTTTTCGGATGAGTCCAGGTTCTGTTTACAGCATCATGATGGTCGCATCCGTGGTTGGCGACATCGCAGTGAACGCACATCGGAAGCGTGTAATCGTCATCGCCATACTGGCGTATCACCCGGCGTGACGGTAGGGGGTGCCATTGGTTACACGTCTCGGTCACCTCTTGTTCGCATTGACGGTACTTTGAACAGTGTACGTTACATTTCAGATGTGTTATGACCCGTGGCTCTACCCTTCATTCGATCCCTGCGAAACCCTACATTTCAGCAGGATAATGTACGACCGCATGCTGCAGGTCCTGTACGGGCGTTTCTGGATACAGAAAATGTTCGACTGCAGCCCTCGCCAGCACATTCTCGCGATCTCTCACCAATTGAAAACGTCTGGTCAATGGTGGCCGAGCAACTGGCTCGTCACAATACGCCAGTCACTACTCTTGATGAACTGTGGTATCGTGTTGAAGCTGCATGGGCAACTGTACCTGTACACGCCATCCAAGCTCTGTTTGACTCAATGCCCAGGCGTATCAAGGCCGTTATTACGGCCAGAGGTGGTTGTCCAGGGTACTGATTTCTCAGGATCTATGCACCAAAACTGCGTGAAAATGCAATCGCGTGTCAGTTCTAGAATAATATATTTGTCCAATGAATACCCGTTTATCATCTGCATTTCTTCTTGGTGTAGCAATTTTAATGGCCAGTAGTGCAAGTGCGATTTTCTACATAAAGTTTTGACCCAAGAAATGGTTAATAGCACAATAGTGCTCTATTGTGTAACAAAAATAGTTGTGGACGTAAATAAATATTCGAGTGAGTTGTATGTTCACAGTTACTTCTAGCAATTTCAGAATCTGATTCGGAGAACGTATAAAGGGTGGCCAGAAACAGTCTGAAAAGCTTGTTAGGGTGTTGCAGCGGAGCCTATGCTGAGACATAACTGTTAAGGAAAACAAAAAATCGATAAGTTGCGCCGTTTAAAAATTATTTAGCGTTGAACATTTTATTGAATGTCTCATACATAAATGGAGTTTACTCTGGCAGAATACTGATACTCACACAGTACGGGATTGCTGGACTTCAACCGTCGTGAGTCAGATTCCATTACGAACTGCCCATTGCATTACACTAAGTACACTCTACCATCTGGTGAGCAAGATGTATGAAACAGGCGAAATACCCTCACACTTCAAAAATAATATAATAATTCCAATCCCAAAGAAAGCAGGTGTAGACAGATGTGAAAATTATCGAACAATCAGTTTAATAAGCCACAGCTGCAAAATACTAACACGAATTCTTTACAGACGAATGGAAAAACTAGTAGAAGCCGACCTCGGGGAAGATCAGTTTGGATTCCGTAGAAACACTGGAACACGGGAGGCAATACTGACCTTACGACTTATCTTAGAAGAAAGATTAAGGAAAGGCAAACCTACGTTTCTAGCATTTGTAGACTTAGAGAAAGCTTTTGACAATGTTGACTGGAATACTCTCTTTCAATTTCTAAAGGTGGCATGGGTAAAATACAGGGAGCGAAAGGCTATTTACAATTTGTACAGAAACCAGATGGCAGTTATAAGAGTCGAGGGACGTGAAAGGGAAGCAGTGGTTGGGAAGGTAGTAAGACAGGGTTGTAGCCTCTCCCCGGTGTTATTCAATGTGTATACTGAGCAAGCAGTAAAGGAAACAAAAGAAAAACTCGGAGTAGGTATTAAAGTCCATGAAGAAGGAATAAAAACGTTGAGGTTCGCCGATGACATTGTAATTATGTCAGAGACAGCAAAGGACTTGGAAGAGCAGTTGAACGAAATGGACAGTGTCTTGAAAGGAGGATATAAGATGAACATCAACAAAAGCAAAACGAGGATAATGGAATGTAGTCGAATTAAGTCGAGTGATGCTGAGGGAATTAGATTAGGAAATGAGACACTTAAAGTAATAAAGGAGTTTTGCTATTTGGGGAGCAAAATAACTGATGATGGTCGAAGTAGAGAGGATATAAAATGTAGACTGGCAATGGCAAGGAAAGCGTTTCTGAAGAAGAGAAATTTGTTAACATCGAGTATAGATTTAAGTGTCAGGAAGTCATTTCTGAAAGTATTTGTATGGAGTGTAGCCATGTATGGAAGTGAAACATGGACGGTAAATAGTTTGGACAAGAAGAGAATAGAAGCTTTCGAAATGTGGTGCTACAGAAGAATGCTGAAGATTAGATGGGTAGATCACATAACTAATGGGGAAGTATTGAATAGGATTGGGGAGAAGAGAAGTTTGTGGCACAACTTGACCAGAAGAAGGGATCGGTTGGTAGGACATGTTCTGAGGCATCAAGGGATCACCAATTTAGTATTGGAAGGCAGCGTGGAGGGTAAAAATCGTAGGGGGAGACCAAGAGATGAATACACTAAGCAGATTCAGAAGGATGTAGGTTGCAGTAGGTACTGGGAGATGAAGAAGCTTGCACAGGATAGAGTAGCATGGAGAGCTGCATCAAACCAGTCTCAGGACTGAAGACAACCATAACAACCTTAATATCACACGCAACTGAGGAAGACAGGACTACAAAAGTTGAAGACGGGGATGGTTTTTATGAACGTAGTTTTGGGTTTGACTTGCAGGAGACGGTGCAGCCGGAGAGCTGCATCAAACCAGTCTCAGGACTGAAGACCACAACAACAACAACAATTTTAATACACAGTAACTGTGAAATATAACTGGATTTTCCGTCGTACTTGGCAGAACATGGTGACAATATTGAATATTTTCACTTCCTAATGTTCTGTAAGCCTATTTGTGACCAAATAAATATAATTTTGGTGAACATTAGGAAGAGTTTCCTATTTAAAATTGTGAAAATAGTAATAATAATAATGATAATAATAATAAGCAGCCTTACTAATGAAGAAAACTGCAAAGAACTCACAGTTTGCTTCACCAATTTACTAAATTGTCCAGAACACACAGAAAGATTCCCACTTATTGAATCCGCACACAGCAACCAAGACTCGATACCACCCTCAAATGAACAAATCCTCAATCACATACACCATCTCAAAAACAACAAAGCGGCTGGTGAAGACAACATAGTAGCAGAACTACTGAAAAATTTAGGCCCTGAATCACTCGAGGAGCTCACGGAAATTATTAAAGAAATTTGGACAACGGAAGAATTACCTGACGATTGGAAGTGTGCACTTATCCATCCCCTGCACAAAAAGGGAGACAGAACGGATGTCAACAATTACCGAGGCGTTTCACTTCTACCAGTCACCTACAAGATCTTCTCTTCACGCCTGTTGCAGAGAACAAAGGAACAAATTGAACAAAAGGTTCGGTAGCATCAAGCGGGTTTCCGACCCGTACGTTCCTGCCCTGAACAAATTTTTAATCTAAAAACAACGTTGAAATACAGAGCTATTAGACATAAGCCCACCATATGTACATTCGTCCACTTCAAGTAGGCGTATGACTCAGTCGACCGGAAATCTCTTGTCAACACACTAATAGAACTCGGAGTTGACCAGAAAACACTTAAGCTCATTGAGCAAACACTCTCCAACACAATCTCTAAAGTAAACTTCATAGGGGAATCTCGGAATGTTTTGGGATCAGAACTGGAGTAAGACAAGGAGACGGACTATCTCCAATTACAGTCAGTATCGTTTTGGACAAAGGCGTAAGGGAATGGGAGAGTGAGCTTAGAAAACGTGGCCTATGGAAACCAATGAAGGTTGGAAGGAAAACTGAAGTCACCTGTCTACCCTTTGCCGATGACCTTGAAATTTTGTCAGACAGTGAACAAAACGCAATGTATGAAATAGAAATACTCAAGGAATGCGCCGAGAAGGTTGGCTTGCAATTTTCTTTCGAGAAAACGGGATTTATGTGTACACTCTTAAACATACAGAAACTCACCACAATATATGGATGGATAAACAGTGTTCCACATTTTAAATACCTGGGGGAAATTTTGGAACACACTGGACTAGAAAAAGCATCTCAAGAAACTCGAGCACAGAAACTAAAGAGAGCCTACGGTCTAACACACCAACTTTACAAACAAAAAGTGCATGTCAATGCATGCAAAAATCAGGCAGTACAGCACTGTCATTAAACCCGAGGTGCTATACGCAGCAGAAACCCGGTAACTCCATAACAAGGTTCTCCTACAAAATCTACAAAAAGAAGAACGAAAGATCATTACGAAAATCCTTGGACCACGAAAAACTGAAGCTGGATACAGACTGCAAACCAACAAAACTACAGAGGAAATTTCAAATATTGCTGCTGACATTAGAAAAAGACGCCTTAAATTCTATGAACACATACACAAACGCCCTGAGTATAGACTCACAAGCCAGATACTCACAGCCACCGAAAACCTTAAAGGTATGACATGGGCCGAACAATTCCGAAGAGACCTTACTGATGCTCAGCTCACCATTCAGGACACTGCAGACCGTAACATCTACAGAAGCAAAAGAGACAAGTGAGAGAAGCCCAGCCCAAGAGCCAAAAAGACCGGTACAAAATGGACGGATGAAAGAAAGAAAGCCATGAGCGAGAAAATGAAGGTCTCATGGAAAAACCGCAGGAGGAACTGTAGAAGCTTCACGTGATCCACAAAGGGTCTACTATTTGTATAATAATAATAACCAGTGTAGGATTTGTGAGCCCGCATCTGGCACATCTTCAGGTGGAGGCAGGGGAATGCTCAGTAGATACGCCGGGTAGGTGGGAAACAAAATACCTCCCGCGGACCAAAAAGACAACCAAAATCCGCGCTGCGTCTGGCGTGGATCAAGCGGTAGTATGGTCAGCGGCCGTTCACCAGGAGGTTCGGCCGTAACATGCCCCAGGAACTCACAATCGCTCGTTCTATATCACTAGCAGAAGCTAGAAAATTGATAACAAGCTAACACGACTAGTATAAGTAATGGCAGAATTACCCCAGGTGGACGATCCACACACTCCAAAGTGGCAACCTAGCATTCGGATTCTGTGGAGCTTGGACTTACACGAGAGAACAAGTCGGACTACTCCGGTAAAGTTCCACGAAAAGCTCACACCTACATTGGCACTCTCAACATTCAACCACTCAGTCGAACAGGAAAACTACAACAATCTCACAACAGAACTCACGAAGCAGAAAATCTAAATTCTCGTCCTACAAGAAACACGCTTCACAGATTCAGAAAAGATGCGCTACAGTAATTACAAAATCTTCAAAAGTGGAACAAAGAAGAAAATTAGCAGAGGAGCACCACTGTTCGGCATGGCTTTAGTAGGGTACAAAAAAGCTTTGAATTCAGTAACGGATGTAAACTCATCAACAAACGACTTGTGATCTTAACTAACAAACACAAATACAAAAGCTACGCCTTTGTTAATGTACATACACCACCAAATGGTGACAATAAAAAAGAGCCCGAAAAAACAGAAAGATTCTCGGATGAACTTCAAACAGAAATGGCCAAAATTCCAAAATATTATGTGAAAATTTTACTCGGCGAATTTAATGCCAAAATTGGAAGGAAACGCAAATACAAGTGGAGAGTGGGAGAATATCCTGCTCACAAGTCCAGTCCGCCAACAAGAATAGCACACGACTCGTTGAGTTATGCCAACAAAACAGTCTAAAAATTATATCAGTCTCACTTAGGAAAACACCGGTGATCTCAAAATTTTACCAACAGAAAATCAATGACTCTAAAATAACAGAAAATGGACAGAACAACCTGCGGAAGACTGGGAGAAATTTCAAACTAAATTCAACAAAGCGGCAAAACACCTGATCCCTCTCACATAAAATCAAAACACCCTTGGTGAAATCAAAATGTGAAGGCGCACTGGAAGAAAGAAAAAAGGCATTTCAAGATTGCGATTGCAACAAATCAGAAGAAACGCAGAAGAAAGACCTCAACGTACGCAAACAAACGTCCAAGATTTTAAGACAGAAAAATCGAAAATATATCAATGACCATCTGGTGTCAACTGAAGACAATTTCAAAAATTACAATACACACGCATTCTACAAGATCTATTGCGAAGCAACTCACAGGATTCTCACTACGGAACCTCTGTTTCCGAAAGCAAAATGGTAAATAAGCCTTGATAAATAAATAAAATTGCAAAGAACTAGTCACATATTTTTCAGAGCTTTTAAAATTTCCGGAACATTGAGGTTATGTAACAACGGAAGAAAGAACTCAAGAAACGTGGGTTTTGGAAGTCAGTCCTACTGGGCTTTCCCCAAAACAGTCTCTATATACGTCGAAAATACATCCATAAATCACAAAGGAAAGTTCATTGCCACCAACACAGGAAGAAGTTTTTCATACATCAAGAACCTTAAAAACAATGAAGCATCAGGAGAGGGCGGAATTGTAGCTGAAGTCTTGAAAACGTAAGGTCCAAACTCACTCAAAGAAATTACACAAATAATGCAAAACATTTCAGAAACCGAAAAAAACGGAAAACCAGCTGCCTGGAAGATTTTTAGAGTCCATCCACTACATATAAAAGGCAAGAAATCAGATGTAAAGAACTATAGAAGGATCTCCCCCCTACCGGTCACCTACAAAACCCTATCAGCTTGTCTCCTGAATAGAGCAAAAGCAACTAAAACCCGAATTACCATAATACCTAGCAGCAGTCGGACGGAACAGGTCATGATCAGAAAAAAATTCTTAAGCTCAGCGGTCACCTACAAAACCCTATCAGATTGTCTCCTGAATAGAGCAAAAGTAATTAAAACTCGAATTATCGTAATACCAAGTAGGATTAGGACCGAACAGGTAATGATCAGTTAAAAATTCTTAACCTCAAAATCGTTCTCAAAATGCAAGCCCTCAGACAAAATCCTCTAGCCTGAACATTTGTAGATTTCAAAAAGGCGCACGGTTCAGTAGACAGGCACTCGCTATTCGAAATTTTAGAAGAGAAGGGACTGAATCCCAAAACACAAGAGCTAGTAAAACAAAAACTAACTAGCAGGAAATATAGAGTAAAATTTATGGAGGAAGTTTCAGAACACTTTGAGACAGGTGTGAGACAAGGTGATGGACTATCTCCTATTCTGTTGAACGTCGTCCTAGACAAGGTTATGTAAGAATGGGAGAAATAATTCAAGAAACGTGAGTTTTGGAAGCCAATCCTACTTGACTTTCCGAAGATATCCAATACGTACCATACCTCACCTTTCCAAACGACCTTGCAAAACTTGGAGAGGACCAAGTGACTGTCATCAAACAGCTGGGGATACTTAAAGAATGTGCAGAAAAAATAGGGTTACAATTCTCGTTCGGGAGAACTGAATTTCTATGTTCAGAGACAGAAATCGCGGGCTCGAAAACAAAATACCGTAAAATCAACAGGGTCCCGTACTTTAAATACATCGGAGAATTCACCGAACCAATCGGCCTTGAAAAAATCTCAGACCAAAAGTAGCCTCTAAAAAGTCAAAAAAGTATTATGGTTAGTCCAAAAGATCTACAACATAAAATTCGTGTGAAGGCAGACAAAAATCCGCACTACAGCATAATCATAAAATCAAAAGTCTTCTAAGCGAGCGAAACAGTGACACTTAAGAAAAAACACGAACTTTCAGAAATCAAAAACGAAGAGAGAAAGATCATTAGATAAATTTTAGGAGCAAGAGTACCTAAGACGGTAACAGGGTACAATCAATTAAAGCAACAGAAAAGTCATCAGACACTGAAACTGACATTAAGAAAAGATGAACGAAATTATTTGGCCATCTCAAGAGAGTACCAGAAAAGCGATTGACAAAAAGGACAATAGACTATGTAACATCACTTAAGAAACCAACACCTTGGCTCAACGAAATTCAAAAGAACCTCAAAAACGCAAACATAAGGTCAACAAACCTTTTAGAAAGAGACACCTTCAGACGCAAATTAGACGAATGGAATGTTACATAAGAGCAACTAAAACAAAAACAGTACAGACCAAAGTAGTCGGAAGTACGTAAACAAGCCTTCTCGGAAAGGATGCTGTTGGAACAACAACAAGAACCTAAAGAAAAGTTGATTGAAGTATTTGTTTGACGTCTTCCATTTAAGGGGGAACTCGCTAATAGTAATAATAATTAATGTTATTTGTCTTTTCAAAAATACAAAATATATTTAATAATTCTGGAATGATAATAGTTGAATGAAAACAACTGTTTCACACTAGAACGCAAGCAGACAACATGCCAACATCCATATGAATGCAAATAAAAATGAAAAATTGTATTATGCAAGGAATATTACAGGATCGTATAGTGAATTTAAAGTAGACATCGTGTTGTATGTTAGAAAATGAAAGTATTGTACTGACCAGTTCCATTATATCTTCTTCTTAACAATATGTTATGTGTCTGAAAATGCTAAAAATTTTTGCAGGTTTTTTTTTGCATCAGCATGAGCGCACAGTATTCGGTTTTATGCTTTATGACGTTAGTATGTGCAGTCGTGATTGGAAACACTTTAAATTTAAAGGAACATTTTTACAGTAAATTAAAAAAAGTAGATTTATAGAATTAGGGAGATTTCATAGAGAGTTTACTATAATTGTTACAAGAAAGTGAAACAACTCCCTTCATAGGTATTACAGATGAAGCAAACATGGCCACTCAAAATACCACCTGCGTAAGTAGAGAACATTGCATCATTCATACAGAAATATGATACGAAATCGTGGTATCTGTAGCGTAGCTACGCTGAAAAAAGCCACAGTGAGATCAGAAGGCTCAGTAACTCTAACTACACTTCCTATAACTTGCTTCAGTGGGTAGTTTCAAATGTTTGTTTCACTTTTCTCACCCTAGTGTTCTTCCCTCGAATTTTTGAACCGACCTACCAATTCCAGAGACTAATATGAAGAACAAAAAACGGGTGAAGCGATTTTGCAATTGAGAACCAAGGACCTCCTATCCAAGAATTGCCCATCCCGAATACAATTAGCTTCGTTTCGCAAGAAATTAAATTTTCATCGACGGTTTTTACATTCAGAACATGTGCGTTCTTTTTTAGTTAAAATTTCTCAGCGTAATAAAATCTGACCTCTGCAAGATAAGATTAAAAATTCTGGTGTACACCAAATACGGCTAATTTCGTTTCACTAGAAATTAATTTTTCGTCGAGGGTTTCAACATTCAGAATTCGTTTCTAGCTGCAAGTTCCCAGTGTAATAAAACCTGACCTCCGCGAGATCAGCTTCAAACTTCTGTATTGTAGCCTTTGTAATGCTAGGACTGCGACAGCTTATAGGGCTGCGAGATTAGATACCTTTCTGAAGCGCGAGATAAACAATGCACAGGCATAAATAACAGAACAATATCTGGGGTTGTTATAGAAGAAATTAAATACTCTGTTGCAAGTGTTGATCATTACATGAAAATACTGTACAAAGAACCCAAACAGAGGTATCTTGAAGTTTTAATAGAGATGCAGGTATGTAGTAATAAGAAATGATCACCACAGCTCATTATAAATGAGCCATGTGAATTTGGCCCTAACTGAGGAGCTTAGAGTAAGAAGTGGTACATGTGATATTCCACAAGAAAATTATCAAAGCGCACATAGTTAAGCTAAAGCGTTGATATCTCAGAGTGAAAGACTTACAAGCGATTTTCCACATAGTTCTGCACTCTATATAATGAAGTTTAGGCTCTAACCCTATACTTGGAGTGCATTTAGAATACAACTGGTACGAGAGAAAAATGGCGGACGACAGGGGAATTGCTGCAGTCTTCAATGAAGCTTCGGTTATGCCCAATGCGTATGCTTCTAAGGTTAGCTTGTATTTAATGCTTGTTCAGATGGACCCTGTTTTGAAGCAGTGGATGTACGTCTTGAGGCAGAATCGCCGTACTGTCACAATAGATCACAAGTTCCTCGAACCCGGTCGTGCCGGCCGGAGTGGCCGAGCGGTTCTAGACGCTACAGTCTGGGACCGTGCGACCGCTACGGTCGCAGGTTCGAATCCGGCCTCGTGCATGGATGTGTGTGATGTCCTTAGGTTAGTTAGGTTTAAGTAGTTCTAAGTTCTAGGGGACTGATGACCTCAGAAGTTAAGTCCCGTAGTGCTCAGAGCCATTTGAACCAATTTTGAACCTGGCCTATGATAATGCAAAGGAACACTTGAAATATATATTTGTTCCCAAGGACAGGGTGGAAGCAGTATAGAAAGTCAGCTTAAAGTTTTCCATAGTCGAAAAGGAACAGAAAACTTTATTTCAATTACAGCCGTGGATGCCGCACCAAAGTACAAAGGTGCTAAAGACGCTCAAGGAAAAAAAAAAAAACATTGGAGAAATATTAATAGGATCAAAATATGTAAAGAAAATCCTCTTAACAATGCAGTTCAAGTAGTCACCAAAATGTTATCTTGAGTTTACTGATGCGGATTGCGGATTTTAGAAGGCAGAATATTGGTCGCACGTCAATACTTCTTCTGGAGTCCTTGCATCAAGATGAGTACGAAATAAAATTTGAGAAATGGAAAAATCTTCACACAATAAGGACCTACATCTCTCCTCTTTATCACAAGTTCTCTGACAGTATACCCCACTCCGTGACAACAGTTATCAGGGGAGTGGAGAAAGAAGAGGATGTGTTCAAAGAATGAAGGCTGGAACACGTGCAACACAATGGTACAGCGTGGCGAGCGTTGCTCCAGGGAGGACATTCTGCGAGAGGCACCACAGGATGAAATGGTTCTGGTTCAGTATCAAGGCACTGACTGTGAGAGGATTATAGAAAGCGAAAACCAAGCATGTCTCGCACATGCTGGAACCGCAACAATATATTTTCGTTTCGGTATTTTTATTTTATTTGCTATTTATCTATTGTTTTTCAGCTTGTTATATTCGTTTTGCATTGATTACGTACATATTGTTGTCCTTTGACGAACGTATACTCTACTGTGAGTATCGTGTGTTATACCAAAAAAATCATCAGCATGAAGCACAGCAAAGGAAGTGTTTTTGCAAATGTTAATATGCAAGGAGAACAAGTATTTTTGATTTATTATAAAAAATAGTGCAGGAGCACTACAGTCTCCAATCAAACTGTGGGGCGGCGGGTGGATTTTAATTGGTTTAAAATAATGTTTTGTTTTTCTCGGCCGATGCACCATATGTGGGGCGGTGGGTGGAATTTAATTGGTATAAAAATGTTGAATGTTATGTAGAAAAGATGCATTTCCTGGCCGATTAACCATATGGGGGGCGGCGGGTGGAATTAATTGTTGTTAAATGTTCCTATTATTTATTTAATGCTGTTGTTTGCCGTTCTCAACACTGGCTCTCTAACTACAATATTGGCAACCAGAAAGTGATTAACAAAACGTGAAGCCTGTAATTAGAATTCCTAGTGCCCACTTCATCTGAGAAATACACTTATAGCTACAGCTTATAGCTCTGAGGAATTAGAAGATTGTTTGGGATTCATAATCAAAAACGATTCTCTAAAAATGTTCACTATATTCTGAAAGTCACAGACCAAAAAGAATCCACACAATCCAACTAACAGAGCAGTTCAGAGTCTAATGCGCTGATACAACTGTAACTGTTCAAATTAAATGTTTAAGTGAATGCTCGCCATAATTTGATGATAATGTTCATCAAACGCCACGCTAAATAATGGTAGAACGTCTGTCCCGCGGCGGCACGTGAAAATACGACATACGCAAACTGCAGATTGGTCATTAAAGTCATCCCAGAATTAACACTTCACTCGAAAACGATTTCATGGTCACGCATATCCCGAGTAACTTATTACGGCATCCGAGGCTGTTTATATCAACGATAACGACGCGACGCGACTCCTGGCACAGGTGGTGCGCTATTCAGCGTCTGGAGAGAACTGGGGCCTTCTTCTCTCGCAGCGTTCTTATATATAAAGCCGCGGTGCGGACGGCTAAGGGAACGCCTGATCAATTCCGCTCTCCCGACTAGCCGCTGGGATAGTAATGCACCACTTTAAGTTATTGAATAAATCATCGCTTCCTTTGCTGATGGCCGATGAAGCTCTCAATTTAAATGTGCATTCAGCACACAGGTAAGTAATCATAATAAAAGTCTGACGTGGCTAAGTCAAATATTTTTGGCGAGAGAATTAATTTAATTACTCTACATGCAGTAGACGAGCTCTGAACTTGCTCTTTGGAGATACGCTATCGCTATAGTTTTATATTCAGTTGAAACTTCTCACATCTTTATGATTACAGCGGATCTCCCTTCTACTTAAATTTAAACATCCTAGCCTTATTTATTCGCCTACTTAATCTATCTTGCTTCCTTAATTTCCAAGACAAAAACCAGAAAATCATGAATTTCAACTAAAATTTTAATTTGTAAGATCCAGAACACTGTTTCTACTAAATTATTATGCAAAATGAATCTAAATACAAATTTCTAAGTTTCTAGCTCTTTTCTGTTGCGCCAATGATTTTTACAGAAAAACGTCCAAATTTCGAAAATGGTTAAAGTTATTGAACTGATATTCAACACATATTGATTTAGTATTACTCCTGACATGCTAGAAACGTTTCAGGTTATTTACTTGATTTTTTAAAGTATTGCGCAACATTTATGACGTCAGAGCTAGTTGCAGCGGACTGGCTGGCACACAATGGAAAAATTGATGTGAATTTTATACGGTGTGAGTAGGCTGCTTCCCTACAAAACCTACAGTTATATACAGACCAAATGATCATTAGAAAAAAATCTGATGTTTCGATAGTAATCCACATAGTTTATAAACAGCAACTTAACTTTGGCAGGTATTTACTCAGTTTGCCTCAGCAAGAAGTTTTGCCAGTCCTACACTCAGCCCCTCAGTTCTATTTTTAATATTTTTTGTAGACGCTGATGGTGTAACGTTATCATCTATCGTAATTTCCGCTACACGCTGTAGTTATTAAAAGGCTGACCACATACAACTCTTTTCGGAGTGGACTGGACCGTACTGACTCCTTCCACCTACACGAAACTGCCCAGATCTGGATACTGGCGCGCAGGAGAAATGTGTCGCAGTGTCTGGACACATCTGTGTGCGTTTTCCTCGAAAACTACGTCACGCGTAGCGCCTGTAGAGGTAATATCGAGTCCCGCTTCCTTCTTCTAGTCGGAGGTGACGCTGAGTACATAAACACCAATACGTGACGCCTCTGGTGCTACCTGTCATTATTACTTCGGAGCATTTAATCTGGTATGAAACATAAAATACAGACTGGCAGTAGCAAGAGAAGAATTCCTGAATAGGTAAATTTGCTAACATCGAATATAAATTGAAATGATAACAATTTTTGAAGGTATTTGTCTGGAGTGTAGTATTGTATGGAAGTGAAACGTGGACGATGGGCAGTTCAGACAAGAAGAGAATAGAAGGTTTTCAAGCGTGGTGCCACAGAAGAATCCTGAAGATTAGATTGGTAGATGGTGTAACTAATGAGGAGGTACTGAGTGGAATGGCGCACATTCTGAAGTATCGAGCACTCTTCGACCTGTTAGAGCTTGGAAGTATGGGAAGTAAAAGTTGTAGAGAGATAGCCAAAGCTTAAAAAAAAAAATGGTTCAAATGGCTCTGAGCACTATGGGACTCAACATCTTAGGTCATAAGTCCCCTAGAACTTAGAACTACTTAAACCTAACTACCCTAAGGACATCACACACACCCATGCCCGAGGCAGGATTCGAACCTGCGACCGTAACAGTCCCGCGGTTCCGGACTGCAGCGCCAGAACCGCTAGACCACCGCGGCCGGCATAGCCAAAGTTTGTCTACATTAAACAAGTGCAAAGAGAATGAGGCAGCAATAGGTGAGCAGAGATGAAGAGGCTTGCATGTGAAAGACTAGCGGGGAGAACTGTGTCAAAACAGTCTTCGAAGTGAATAACATAACAACAACATTCTCATATTCGTTTCGTTCGTTACTGCATCACATAATATGCTACAACACATTTCATTTAACTTTTTTGCACTGTTAAGCTTCATTCTTATATGTTTTGTAACTTTTCTTCTCTTGCTGCTGACTTTGCCCTTTTATCGTAGGACATCACTATTAGTTTGACCTTTGTTTTGTCTTGTAAAACGAAGTTTATAAAATTTGAAACTTCACTTTCGTTAATACCGACATGTAGGTCTTTTCCTATACATTAATTTGTTCCGCTGACGGGTAGTAAATATTGTACATTCTCAGTACAGTGGCTTGTAGGACAGGTACATAGAAAGCGGTAGAAATCGGATCCGCTGCGCTGGACAAGAAGTTCCAGAGCGCGGGTGTCGCCTTTTTGTGGACGCGTTTTGTGAGCCTCGGCTGGAGCGGCCAGTGCCACAGCAGGCGGCTGGAGAAGGGGTCCGCTAAACGGATCTGCTATTCCAGGGCGAGGAGAAAATGTCTAGGCCTGGAGCAGATATAACAACGGCGACACACATTTTTATTATTATTTTGGTACATCGACTTCGAAAGGGAGGTAAGAAGGAAATGACAAGTATTTTGGACAGGTCAGGAAAATTGCTGGTGAATCCTGTTGATGCCTTGGTCAGATGGAGGGAATATTTTGAAGAGTTGCTCAATGTAGGCGAAAATACGATCAGTAATGTTTCAGATTTCGAGGTACAATGGGATAGGAAATGATGATGGAAATAGGATCACATTTGAGGAAGTGGAGAAAATGGTCCATAGATTGCAGTGCAATAAAGCGGCTGGAGTGGATGAAATGAAGTCGGGACTCATCAAATACAGTGGAATGTCAGGTCTTAAATGGCTACACAGGATAATTGAAATGGCGTGGGAGTCGGGACAGGTTCCATCAGACTGGACGAAAGCAGTAATCACACCAATCTTTAAACATGGAAACAGAAAAGATTGTAACAACTACAGACGTATCTCTTTAATCAGCGTTGTAGGTAAAATCTTCTCGGGTATTGTTGAAAGGAAAGTGCGAGTATTAGTTGAGGACAAATTGGATGAAAATCAGTGTGGGTTTAGGCCTCTTAGAGGTTGTCAGGACCAGATCTTTAGCTTACGGCAAATAATGGAGAAGTGTTGCGAGTGGAACAGGAAATTGTATCTATGCTTTATAGATCTATAAAAGGCATATGACCGTGTTCCTAGGATGAAGTTATCGTCTTTTCTACGAAATTATGGAATAGGTGGCACACTTCTGCAAGCAATTAAAGGTATTTACATAGATAGTCAGGCAGCAGTTAGAGTTGACGGTAATTTGAGTTCATGGTTCAGAGTAGTTTCAGGGGTAAGACAAGACTGCAACTTGTCTCCACTGTTGTTCATATTATTTATGGATCATATGTTGAAAACAATGGACTGGCTGGGTGAGAGTAAGATATGTGAACACAAAATAAGCAGTCTCGCATATGCGGATGACTTAGTTGTCATGGCAGATTCGATTGAAAGTTTGCAAAGTAATATTTCAGAGCTAGATCAGAAATGCAAGGACTATGGTATGAAGATTAGCATCTCCAAAACGAAAGTAATGTCAGTGGGAAAGAAATATAAACGGATTGAGTGCCAAGTAGGAGGAACAAAGTTAGAACAAGTGGACGGTTTCAAGTACTTAGGATACATATTCTCACAGGATGGCAACATAGTGAAAGAACTGGAAGCGAGGTGTAGCAAAGCTAATGCAGTGAGCGCTCATATACGAACTACTCTCTTCTGCAAGAAGGAAGTCAGCACCAAGACTAAGTTATCTGTGCACCGTTCAATCTTTCGACCAACTTTGTTGTATGGGAGCGAAAGCTGGGTGGATTCAGTTTACCTTATCAATAAGGTTGAGGTTACGGATGAGAAAGTAGCTAGGATGATTGCAGGTACTAGTAGATGGGAACAATGGCAGGAGGGTGTCCACAATGAGGAAATCAAAGAAAAACTGGGAATGAACTCTATAGATGTAGCAGTCAGGGCGAACAGGCTTAGATGGTGGGGTCATGTTACACGCATGGGAGAAGCAAGGTTACCCAAGAGACTCATGGATTCAGCAGTAGAGGGTAGGAGGAGTCGGGGTAGACCAAGGAGAAGGTACCTGGATTCGGTTAAGAATGATTTTGAAGTAATAGGCTTAACATCATAAGAGGCACCAATGTTAGCACTGAATAGGGGATCATGGAGGAATTTTATAAGGGGGACTATGCTCCAGACTGAACGCTGAAAGGTATAACCAATCTTAAATGATGATGACAATGATGATGATGATGATCGACTGTCAATGTTACCTGCAGAATATTTACGTATACACCATTTCTTAATGTGGTCATGTTGTGTGTCTTCCCTATAAATCGATAAACTAGATTACTGTGTCGTCACAAAATTCTGCACTTTCGAGGATCACCACTGACGAAACTTCACCGTAAGTTGATGGACATTTATAAAGAATTTGCAGCTTCATTCTCCACAGAAAAAAAATGGGTAACCGATATCGACTATGGCCGTATTGCTCTTGAAAATGGCCCGTATTGAGGACGGCCCAACGCTGCAACGATAGATGTAAACTTCGAGAAAGTACACAACGTTGCATTCCATGAGCGACGGCGAAAGTTAATGTTGATGTTCTCTAAGTCATATCAGTGGAATGTACAGCCTTGATCCAAGGGGTAGACAAATGAAAACTGAGCACCTGTCACGATGGGAGCAAGGAATGAGACGAAACGATAAATTCCTGCTTCGTAGAGCGAAGTCGGCCGCTAACAGTGTAAGTAGGCTGTTTATATTTTCTTACTGGCAACGTTACGTAGCGCTCTGTGTGAAAATCACTGGCTGTGCTGTGTGCAGTCTGTGGCTAGTTTGCATTGTTGTCTGCCATTGTAGTGTTGGGCAGCGGCAGCTGGATGTGAACAGCGCGTAGCGTTGCGCAGTTGGAGGTGAGCCGCCAGCAGTGGTGGATGTGGGGAGAGAGATGGCGGAGTTTAGTAATTTGTCATGAACTGCTACATATATATTATGACTATTAAGGTAAATACATTGTTTGTTCTCTATTAACATCTTTCATTTGCTAACTATCCCTATCAGTAGTTAGTGCCTTCTGTAGTTTGAATCTTTTATTTAGCTGGCAGTAGTGGCGCTCGCTGTAATGCAGTAGTTCGAGTAAGGAAGATTTTTGGTGAGGTAAGTGATTTGTGAAACGTACAGATTAATGTTAGTCAGGGCCATTCTTTTGTAGGGATTTTTGAAAGTCAGATTGCGTTGCGCTAAAATATTGTGTCAGTTTAAGCACAGTCGTGTATAAATTGTTCTAAGGGGACGTTTCAACAGACCCACAACCGCACCCGCTCTTGCTCTTCCTGGTCCAACGGAAAGCGAGTGATAGTCAGCAATTGACTAATGTAGCCTTACCCTTCATTTACTCTTGACTCTGTTTTGCATACCTCACATAAATCAGAGAACATTGAAAGCAATCTGGATGGTGCACAAGTACGTGGGCTGCCACGGCAGTAAAAGTAGGCGACTGTGCTACACTACTGGCCATTAAAATTGCTACACCACGAAGATGACGTGCTACAGACGCATATGATCAGCTTTTCAGAGCATTCACACAAGGTTGGCGCCGGTGGCGACACCTACAACGTGCTGACGTGAGGAAAGTTTCCAAACGATTTCTCATACACAAACAGCAGTTGACCGTCGTTGCCTGGTGAAACGTTGTTGTCATGCTTCGTGTAAGGAGGAGAAATGCGTACAATCTCGTTTCCGACTTTGATAAAGGATTGCGGTTTATCGTATCGTGACATTGCTGCTCACGTTGGTCGAGATCCAATGACTGTTAGCAGAATATGGAATCGGTGGGTTCAGGAGGGTAATACGGAACGAAGCGCTGGATCCCCACGGCCTCGTACAACTAGCAGTCGAGATGACAGGCATCGTATCCGCATGGCTGTAACGGTTCGTGCAGCCACGTCCCGATCCCTGAGTCAACAGATGGCGACGTTTGCAAGACAACAACCATCTGCACGAACAGTTCGACAACGTTTGCAGCAGCACGGACTATCAGCTCGCAGACCGTGGCTGCGGTTACCCTTGAAGCTGCATCACACACAGGAGCGCTTGCGATGGTGCACTCAACAACAAACCTGGGTGCACGAATGACAAAAAGTCATTTCTTCGGATGAATCCAGGTTCTGTTTACAGCATCATGATGGTCGCATCCGTGTTTGGCGACATCGCGGTGAACGCACATTGGAAGCGTGTATTCGTCATCGCCGTACTGGCGTATCACCCGGCGTGATGGTATGGGGTGCCATTGGTTACACGTCTCGGTCACCTCTTGTTCGCATTGACGGCACTTTGAACAGTGGGCGCTACATTTCAGATGTGATACGACCCGTGGCTCTACCCTTCATTTGCTCCCTGCGAAACCCTACATTTCAGCAGGATAATTCACGACCGCATGTTGCAGGTCCTGTACGGGCATTTCTGGATACAGAAAATGTTCGACTGCTGCCCTCGCCAGCACATTCTCCAGATCTCTCACCAACTGAAAACGTCTGGTCCATGGTGGCCGAGCAACTGGCTCGTCACAATACGCCAGTCACTGCTCTTGATGAACTGTGGTATCGTGTTGAAGCTGCATGGGCAACTGTACCTGTACACGCCATCCAAGCTCTGTTTGACTCAATGCCCAGGCGTATCAAGGCCGTTATTACGGTCAGAGGTGGTTGTTCTGGGTACTGATTTCTCAGGATGTATGTGCCCAAATTGTGTGAAAATGTAATCACATGTTAGTTCTACTACAATATATTTGTCCAATGAATACCCGTTTATCTTCTGCATTTCTTCTTGGTGTAGCAATTTTAGTGGTCAATAGTGTAACAGCCATTTCACAGAGCGTCAACATCAATGTTGTGTTATGTAATTAATAACGTTGTGTTTCAGTGAATGGTACACTGTGATACATTTTTGAATAGATCTTTAGGAGAGTAAATGAATTACCGAATAAAAAATACTGGATGCCATTTAAAAAACGTCATACCTCGGTTCATATCTTTGTAAAAAACAAAGCTACAACGAAGGCAATTATCCTACAGTCACTCAACCTACAGAACTTGCAGTAGGATCCTACCGCATGCTGAAACGAAGATTACATATTCTCTGAAAATTGCAAACATCTCGGCTCCCAGATTTCTGCTGATGGTGACCACAGCCACTAAATTTTTCCGTTTGTCACGTACGGATGTGAGACCTGGAACATGAGAAAGGGAGAACGGCGCAGAATGGACATATCTGAATTGTGGTGTTGGAGGAAAATCCTTAGAGTTCCACGGACCAAAAAGAGAACGAATAGGTCACTACTGCAGCAAATAAAACCACCTTGCTTCTTGGAAGGTTTTATTCCCAAGAAAACAAATTGGAAGTGCGACCTGAACAGAAACGTATAGTGAAATAGTTACAGACACATACACATACACACACACACACACACACACACACATATACAGGGCTATTACACTGTAGCTCCATTCATTGACATATGGTCACGACACACTACAGATACGTAGAAAAACTCATAAAGTTTTGTTCGGCTGAAGCCGCACTTCAGGTTTCTGCCGCCAGAGCGCTCGAGAGCGCAGTGAGACAAAATGGCGACAGGAGCCGAGAAAGCGTATGTCGTGCTTGAAATGCACTCACATCAGTCAGTCATAACAGTGCAACGACACTTCAGGACGAATTTCAACAAAGATCCACCAACTGCTAACTCCATTCGGCGATGGTATGCGCAGTTTAAAGCTTCTGGATGCCTCTGTAAGGGGAAATCAACGGGTCGGCCTGCAGTGAGCGAAGAAATGGTTGAACGCGTGCGAGCAAGTTTCACCCGTAGCCCGCAGAAATTGGCTCATGCCACAACTGGAGACCGACAGCACCGACTTCATCTTTCAACAGGATGGTGCTCCACCGCACTTCCATCATGATGTTTGGCATTTATTAAACAGGAGATTGGAAAACCGATGGATCGGTCGTGGTGGAGATCATGATCAGCAATTCATGTCATGGCCTCCACGCTCTCCCGACTTAACCCCATGCGATTTCTTTCTGTGGGGTTATGTGAAAGATTCAGTGTTTAAACCTCGTCTACCAAGAAACGTGACAGAACTGCGAGCTCGCATCAACGATGCTTTCAAACTCATTGATGGGGACATGCTGCGCCGAGTGTGGGAGGAACTTTATTATCGGCTTGATGTCTGCCGAATCACTAAAGGGGCACGTATCGAACATTTGTGAATGCCTAAAAAAACTTTTTGAGTTTTTGTATGTGTGTGCAAAGCATTGTGAAAATATCTGAAATAATAAAGTTATTGTAGAGCTGTGAAATCGCTTCAATCATTTGTAATAACCCTGTATATATATATATATATATATATATATATATATATATATATATATATATATATATATATATATATATTCTCTGAATTATTTCGTTCAAGCTAAGTCATTTCATTCATTATCTCACGGGACATAGTTACATGCTGCCGTACCGCTTTCTTGTTAGCCGTCTGGGGTGGCCGAGCGGTTCTAGACGCTACAGTCTGGAACTGTACGACCGCTACGGTCGCAGGTTCCAATCCTGCCTCGGGCATGGATGTGTGTGATGTCCTTAGGTTAGTTAGGTTTAAGTAGTTCTAAGTTCAAGGGGACTGATGAACTCAAAAGTTAAGTCCCATAGTGCTCAGAGCCATTTGAACCATTCCGCTTTCTTGTTCACACCTGTTGCTGCAAGCTTCGTCATATGGTGCTCAGGTAAGGTACAAACAGTTAACTGAGTGAATCATATCGTAGCACTGCAAACCATTAAACACCCTGTTCTTTGCACGGATTCAGATTACAAGTGGGGGAAATGTAAGTCGTTGGATGCTGTACTGGAAGAATGATGATTTCTGAATACAATGCACAGTGTTCTGGTATATTACTGAGGTGTTCTATGGAACGCATCACAGTGGGAGTGAACGTCATGGAATAGTATTTGGAGATTTTGTTCTTAAATCACATGCTGATCTACGTGGTTTACTGCAGTGTCTGCATAAACGTTCTCTTCAAGTTTAAATTCAGTGACTGCAGATACGTGAGATCATCCTCATAGCAAGGCTTCGGCTCTAATCTGAAAGCATACACGTTATATAAGTTTTGGAGAAGTTCTGGATGAATGATTACCTACAGTTTGATGTTTGAATTTCTGGCTATGGAATATTCATTTCCATCGCGCATACATTACATAAGTGTGTGTCTGTGTCTATTTCGTTATACAATCCTCTTCAGATCACGTTTCCATTTTGTTTTCTGGGGAATAAATATTAAAGTAGCAGAGCACAGCTTAAAAGTTCAGGGGTTTATGTAACTTGTCATGGGAGCTGTTCATTTTTATTACACAACACGCCACACTTATTCACATACAACAGCATAGCTTAATACACTCCTGGAAATTGAAATAAGAACACCGTGAATTCATTGTCCCAGGAAGGGGAAACTTAATGGACACATTCCTGGGGTCAGATACATCACATGATCATACTGACAGAACCACAGGCACATAGACACAGGCAACAGAGCATGCACAATGTCGGCACTAGTACAGTGTATATCCACCTTTCGCAGCAATGCAGGCTGCTATTCTCCCATGGAGACGATCGTAGAGATGCTGGATGTAGTCCTGTGGAACGGCTTGCCTTGCCATTTCCACCTGGCGCCTCAGTTGGGCCAGCGTTCGTGCTGGACGTGCAGACCGCGTGAGACGACGCTTCATCCAGTCCCAAACATGCTCAATGGGGGACAGATCCGGAGATCTTGCTGGCCAGTGTAGATGACTTACACCTTCTAGAGCACGTTGGGTAGCACGGGATACATGCGGACGTGCATTGTCCTGTTGGAACAGCAAGTTCCCTTGCCGGTCTAGGAATGGTAGAACGATGGGTTCGATGACGGTTTGGATGTACCGTGCACTATTCAGTGTCCCCTCGACGATCACCAGTGGTGTACGGCCAGTGTAGGAGATCGCTCCCCACACCATGATGCCGGGTGTTGGCCCTGTGTGCCTCGGTCGTATGCAGTCCTGATTGTGGCGCTCACCTGCACGGCGCCAAACACGCATACGACCATCATTGGCACCGAGGCAGAAGCGACTCTCATCGCTGAAGACGACACGTCTCCATTCGTCCCTCCATTCACGCCTGTCGCGACACCACTGGAGGCGGGCTGCACGATGTTGGGGCGTGAGCGGAAGACGGCCTAACGGTGTGCGGGACCGTAGCCCAGCTTCATGGAGACGGTTGCGAATGGTCCTCGCCGATACCCCAGGAGCAACAGTGTCCCTAATTTGCTGGGAAGTGGCGGTGCGGTCCCCTACGGCACTGCGTAGGATCCTACGGTCTTGGCGTACATCCGTGCGTCGCTGCGGTCCGGTCCCAGGTCGACGGGCACGTGCACCTTCCGCCGACCACTGGCGACAACATCGATGTACTGTGGAGACCTCACGCCCCACGTGTTGAGCAATTCGGCGGTACGTCCACCCGGCCTCCCGCATGCCCACTATACGCCCTCGCTCAAAGTCCGTCAACTGCACATACGGTTCACGTCCACGCTGTCGCGGCATGCTACCAGTGTTGAAGACTGCGATGGAGCTCCGTATGCCACGGCAAACTGGCTGACACTGACGGCGGCGGTGCACAAATGCTGCGCAGCTAGCGCCATTCGACGGCCAACACCGCGGTTCCTGGTGTGTCCGCTGTGCCGTGCGTGTGATCATTGCTTGTAAAGCCCTCTCGCAGTGTCCGGAGCAAGTATGGTGGGTCTGACACACCGGTGTCAATGTGTTCTTTTTTCCATTTCCAGGAGTGTAGTTCATGGGTTTATGTACTTTCGCATGGAGGTAGTTTCTTTTTTCTCTACACAACACACCGCATTTATTCACATACCACAGCATACCTTCATGGGTTTATGTAACTTCACATGCAGGTAGTTCATTTTTATTACACAACACGCCGCTTAGAATTTCTCTACTACATGGTTCCCAATGTTGGTGTAAAGTTTATCTCCACTCTCATTTTTTTCTACTCTTCATTACTTAGGCGTTTCTCTGGTTCAATCTCACTTCGTTTTATTTTCTCACAAGACAGCTCATTCCATTCAACACGCGCTCTAAGTCATCCTCACATTCTGTCACCATGAATTTCAATCCTACTCTTAAATCGTCCTTTTATATGCGTCACTATTTCTTCAACGTACTGTTTGAATAGTGGGAAGAAATACTACACATCTGCCTTAGTATCATTTCAATCCGAGCATTTTCCTCTTGTTCTTCAGTTTTGATTCCTTCCTTTTCATTCTTCTGCATATATTCTATTACCCGTCTTTCTGTATATCTTTGACCTGTTTCTCCGAGAATTGCAAACACCTTGGCTCCGAGATTTCTGTTAAGGGTGACCGCACACACTAAATCTTTCCAGTTGTGATGTACGGATGTGAGACCTAGACCATAAGAAAGGATGAACGGCGTACAGCAGACACATTTGAATTGTGGTTTTGGAAGAAATTCCTTAGAGTTATACGAACAGCAAAGCAAGCGAACAGGTCACTACTACAGCAAATAAAACCAGGTTGCTCCTTGGAAGGTCTGATACTGAAAAAATGACCTAATTTGGGCACATAATGAGAAGACTTGATTCACTGGAAAAGACGTTAATGCTGGGGAAGATCGCAAGCACAAAAAGAAGATGGAGGCAAAGGGTGAGATAGATCGATAGAGTCACAGAAGTAATGGATTTCAACCTGGACTGTCTGCGCGAGAAAATGCAAGATGGAAGAAGTTGGCGTCCGTTACGGGGGTGCTCAACAAAAGCAAGTGGCAGACGCTACTAGAGAGAAGTTATCCATTTCGCAGAGGCCTCATGTTGGAATGCCGAGAGTGTACTTCATAAACGTATCACTTCCTCCCACGCATACCTCACGAATTGACCACGACGAGGAAATGAGAGAAACTGCAGCTCATTGGCGGTCTAACGACACTCTTGGTTTCCACGCGCCATTCACGAATGGACCAGGGATACGGTGCAAATGATAGTGGTACCACAGGTACCCCACACCACGCACTTTAACATGGCTTATATTTCACTAATTTCACGTAATATTCTTGAAATCAATAAAAAATCGGCGCCGCATCTAATAAATTGAAAAAAAATCCACAAATCACTGATACACTCTAACACAAAAAAAAGCGACGCACCATGAAGAAATTACCCGAATGAGACGGAAAGTGGCAGATGTACACCTACAGGCAAAAAAGTGATTACAACTTCAGAAAAATTGAATACTTTATTCAAGAGAAAGAGCTTCTCAAACTGAGCAAGTCTATTTTAGCTCCGTTTAGTTTTAGTTGTGTCATGTTCAGTAGATCATTTTCCCGATTATTTAATCGATATGATGTCGAACAAGTCAGATTACAATATATATACATATATGAATAGTGCTAATATTAATATTACTGAAATTTTTAGTTCTACACATGCAACTACATTTAGAGGTTCATTTTTTTACGATTTCTGAAACAGAAACTCGTACATGGAGTAGAAGGAGTTGTCCAAAAGAAATGATTTTAAGCTAGATTTAAAACTTGATCTGCTACCTGCCAGACACTTTATGTTGTTGGGCAAATGATCAAAGGTTTTTGTTGTTGAATAATGTACTCCTTTTTGAGCAACTGACAGCTTCAATAACGGATAGGAAAGGTCATTTTTCCCTCTAGTGTTGCACGTAGGAACATCACTGTTCTTCGCGAATTGAGATGGATTATTTGTAACGAATTTCATTAGCAAATATATGTACTCTGATGGTGCAGTTAAAATATCTAACTCCTTGAAAAGGTGCCGACATGTTCACCACTAATTATTCTCACTCCTCTCTTTTGTGCTGTCAATACTTTATGTCTAAGTGGTGAGTTACCCCAGAAAACTATTCCATAAGACATTATTGAGTGGAAATTTGCAAAGTACGTTAGGAGACTGATCTGTTTATTACCAAGACTATCGATTATACGAAGAGCGAAAGAAGCTGAACTTAGTTGTTTGAGAAGCTCAGTAATATGCTTCTTCCAGTTCAAGTTCGCATCAATGTGAACATCCAAAACTTTGGAGAAATCTACCCTGTTAACTGAGCCCTGTTCATATGCTACATCAATTGTCGGTATGACTCTATTCGGTGTACAGAACTGGATGTAGTGAGATTTTTCAAAATTAAGGGAGGGTCCATTTTCTGAGAACCATTTAAAAATTCTTTGAAAGACATCCTTAACAATATCTTCAGCTACTTTTTCTGGAATGGGATTTATTATAACACTTGTGTCACCTGCAAACAGTACTATTTCTGCTTGCTGAACGGTAAGTGGGAAATCATTCACATGAATAAGGAACAGCAGAGGACTTAAAATTGAGCCCTGTGGGACACCCTTTGTGATAACTCCCCATTCACTAGAATTTACCACACTCCCAACATTATTTGTGCTATTCAGCACAACTTTTTGCTTTCTGTTCATTAAGTATGATTCAAACCAGCTGTTGGTCCACTTGCCGGCCGCGGTGGTCTAGCGGTTCTGGCGCTGCAGTCCGGAACCGCGGGACTGCTACGGTCGCAGGTTCGAATCCTGCCTCGGGCATGAGTGTGTGTAATGTCCTTAGGTTAGTTAGGTTTAAGTAGTTCTAAGTTCTAGGGGACTTATGACCTAAGATGTTGAGTCCCATAGTGCTCAGAGCCATTTGAATCAGCTGTTGGTCCACTTACGGCCCTTATGCAAGCAGTTATTCGGCGTGGCATTGATTGACAAGAGTTGTCAGATGTTCCCCTGAGGCATATCGTGCCTTATTCTGTCCAACTGTTACATCGTCAAAGCCCCGAGATGGCTGGATATCCATGCCCATAGTGCTCCAAACATTCTCAACTGAAGAGAGATACGGCGACGACAGTGGACAAGATTGAGTTTGGCAAGTCACGAAGACAAACAGTTCGGCGAAGTTCGACCAGCAATTTCATAGATTGGAGTATAATTGTCTACAGTGATGAGTACCGTTTCAAACTGAGCCCTGATGATCAGCGAAGGCGTGTCTGGAGGCGCCTTGGACAGTGGTGGAATACCATCCAGAGTGAGATTTTCACTCTGCAGCGGAGTGTGCGCTGATATGAAACTTCCTGGCAGATTAAAACTGTGTGCCCGACCAAGACTCGAACTCGGGACCTTTGCCTTTTGCGGGCAAACGCTCTACCATCTGAGCTACCGAAGCACGACTCACGCCCGGTCTCACAGCTTTACTTCTGCCAGTATCTTGTCTCCTACCTTCCAAACTTTACAGAAGCTCTCCTGCGAAACTTGCAGAACTAGCACTCCTGAAAGAAAGGATATTGCGGAGACATGGCTTAGCCACAGCCTGGGGGATGTTTCCAGAATGAGATTTTCACTCTGCAGCGGAGTGTGCGCTGATATGAAACTTCCTTGCAGATTAAAACTGTGTGCCCGACCGAGACTCGAACTCGGGACCTTTGCCTTTCACGGGCAAGCGCTCTACCATCTGAGCTACCGAAGCACGACTCACGCCCGGTCTCACAGCTTTACTTCTGCCAGTATCTCGTCTCCTACCGTCCAAACTTTACAGAAGCTCTCCTGCGAAACTTGCAGAACTAGCACTCCTGAAAGAAAGGATATTGCGGAGACATGGCTTAGCCACAGCCTGGGAGATGTTTCCAGAATGTGGTGCTAGTTCTGCAAGTTTCGCAGATGGTAGAGCGCTTGCCCGCGAAAGGCAAAGGTCCCGAGTTCGAGTCTCGGTCGGGCACACAGTTTTAATCTGCCAGGTAGTTTCACCATCCAGAGTGTGGCCGGATACGGCCCAGCAACCAGAAGTGGTGGCCCGGGCTGCCTTTCTTTTCATAGCAGGACCCTTTTGGTTATCATCCGCGGAACCCTCACAGCACAGTTGCTACGTCGACGACGCTCTGCCCCACGTTTTGTTGCCCTTCATGGCAAGCGATACTGGGCTTACATGTCAGCACGATAACGCCCGCACGCCGACGGCAAGAGTTTCTCCTGCTTGCCTTCGTACTTCTCCAACACTGGCTTGGTCAGCAAGGTCAACGGATCCCTGCCTAACTGAGAATGTTTGGAGCATTATGAGCAGAGCCTCCAACCAGCTCGGGATTTCGACGACCTATTACGGCAGTTGGGCAGAATTCGGCACGATTTCCCTCAACAGGGCACACAGCCACTCTCTCAACCAGTGTCAAGCCGAATAACTGCTTTCATAAGGGCTCAGTTCGTGGTTCTCTTTCTCTTGAATAAATCATCCAATTTTCCTGAAATTGTAATCATTTGTTTGTTTGTACATGAGTATCACATCTACTGATTTCCATCCCATTCGGAGTATTCCTTCCTGGTGCATCTTTGTCTTAGACTGTACTTTCTGAAGATACCGAGGAAAATGACAAATAAAAGTTACAAGCACTGCGCCTTGAAATCCGTGGCTAAGTCTTAAACTTTTCAGTCAATTTTAGCAATAAGTTCATTCAAATAAACTCACCTGCTGAAGCTAAGGTCATTACGTCAGTCTGTCTCTTACACAGCGCAAAGACTGCCTCATACACAATTACGATCAAATCTTCACTATATAGTGTGGCGTCTCTGGATGCTCCCTATTGTTAGAATCACTATCATGCTGCCATCGCCATGAATGCTGCTACAGCCAGGTGCTTCTTTCCACAGCGAATACAATTACTGCGTGGAGACATGTTACGTTACTAAAACATTTTTTTCAAAATGATTAATACAATATTTGTCCCCCACTTGTAGCTTAATTCTGTCCATCAGCAACGTTTTCCACATCGCCTTAGCCTTGTTAGTTACGAGGAATAAAGAGGTTTCATGGACGTTCGACGGACTCTTCTCACGAAATTCCAATCACCAGCTTTCTCCTCCGAATGCGAAAATACACTCCTGGAAATTGAAATAAGAACACCGTGAATTCATTGTCCCAGGAAGGGGAAACTTTATTGACACATTCCTGGGGTCAGATACATCACATGATCACACTGACAGAACCACAGGCACATAGACACAGGCAACAGAGCATGCACAATGTCGGCACTAGTACAGTGTATATCCACCTTTCGCAGCAATGCAGGCTGCTATTCTCCCATGGATACGATCGTAGAGATGCTGGATGTAGTCCTGTGGAACGGCTTGCCATGCCATTTTCACCTGGCGCCTCAGTTGGACCAGCGTTCGTGCTGGACGTGCAGACCGCGTGAGACGACGCTTCATCCAGTCCCAAACATGCTCAATGGGGGACAGATCCGGAGATCTTGCTGGCCAGGGTAGTTGACTTTCACCTTCTAGAGCACGTTGGGTGGCACGGGATACATGCGGACGTGCATTGTCCTGTTGGAACAGCTAGTTCCCTTGCCCGTCTAGGAATGGTAGAACGATGGGTTCGATGACGGTTTGGATGTACCGTGCACTATTCAGTGTCCCCTCGACGGTTCACCAGTGGTGTACGGCCAGTGTAGGAGATCGCTCCCCACACCATGATGCCGGGTGTTGGCCCTGTGTGCCTCGGTCGTATGCAGTCCTGATTGTGGCGCTCACCTGCACGGCGCCAAACACGCATACGACCATCATTGGCACCAAAGCAGAAGCGACTCTCATCGCTGAAGACGACACGTCTCCATTCGTCCCTCCATTCACGCCTGTCGCGACACCACTGGAGGCGGGCTGCACGATGTTGGGGCGTGAGCGGAAGACGGCCTAACGGTGTGCGGGACCGTAGCCCAGCTTCATGGAGACGGTTGCGAATGGTCCTCGCCGATACCTCAGGAGCAACAGTGTCCCTAATTTGCTGGGAAGTGGCGGTGCGGTCCCCTACGGTACTGCGTAGGATCCTACGGTCTTGGCGTGCATCCGTGCGTCGCTGCGGTCCGGTCCCAGGTCGACGGGCACGTGCACCTTCCGCCGACCACTGGCGACAACATCGATGTACTGTGGGGACCTCACGCCCCACGTGTTGAGCAATTCGGCGGTACGTCCACCCGGCCTCCCGCATGCCCACTATACGCCCTCGCTCAAAGTCCGTCAACTGCACATACGGTTCACGTCCACGCTGTCGCGGCATGCTACCAGTGTTAAAGACTGCGATGGAGCTCCGTATGCCACGGCAAACTGGCTGACACTGACGGCGGCGGTGCACAAATGCTGCGCAGCTAGCGCCATTCGACGGCCAACACCGCGGTTCCTGGTGTGTTCGCTGTGCCGTGCGTGTGATCATTGCTTGTACAGCCCTCTCGCAGTGTCCGGAGCAAGTATGGTGGGTCTGACACACCGGTGTCAATGTGTTCTTTTTTCCATTTCCAGGAGTGTATTTTGTTGACACCGACCTACATAGGGAGAAGTGATCACCACGATAAAATAAGGGAAATCAGAGATCGTACGGAAAGATATAGGTGTTCGTTCTTTCCACGTGCTATACGAGATTGGAATAATAGAGAATTGTGAAGGTGGTTCGATGAACCCTCTGCCAGATACTTAAATGTGATTTGTAGAGTATCCACGTAGATGTAGATAAGCGGACCCTTACTCGAGGCGCTATACATGATATCTTGGGAATGATCACGACAACGTACAGCAATAGGGGAGAAACACGTGTGTTAACTTGCGAATGGTCGCTGTCACGGAAAGCAACAGAGAGAGATATCCATTTGCGTCGATGCCTCCAGGACATAAAGATATTGAAATTCACGTCGAAGCAGTATCAGTGCTTTGCGTTACTTTCGTAAATCCACTTTTTTTCGTTCCTATTTATTTTTCAGAGTGAAAGAACACGTCGCCTGATTCTGGATTTGCCCTGAGCTTAGACCAGCCAATAGTCGTTTTGAATTATACATTGTCCGATCAAAAACATCTGGACACAGTGGAGATTAAAAAGTAGCGCATCCGCCCTTCGCATTCTGCTTGAACTCTGATGGGATGTCTGAATGTCTGTGGAGAAGTAGGAGAGCACTCTTCTTCAAGAGCCAAAACCAGGAATGGGACTGATGCTGGACGCTGGAAACTGGAGCGAAGTCGATGTTCTGATTCACTGGAAACGTGTTCAGTTGGGTTCTCATCGGGACACTGGGCAGTTCACTCCATTTCAGGAACGTTAGTGTCCACAAACCATCACCTCACAGATGCTGCTTTAGGACAGGGTGCACTGTCAAGCTGAAACAATCAGTCATCGTCTCCGAACTGTTCCCCCACTGTACAAAATACACATTGCTGTAAAATGTATTCACATCACTCGGCATTTAGCGTTTGCTCCTGCACAATAAGGAGACCACGCCCTAACCACGAAAAACACACCGTAACGCCACCTCCTCTGTACCTCAGTGTTGGTACTACGCAAAACGGCAGGTGACGTTCACCAGGATTCGTCAAATCTATACCCTCCTATCGGATTACCACGGTGTAGAGGAAGGGCCGGCCGGTGTGGCCGTGCGGTTCTAGGCGCTTCAGTCTGGAACCGCGTGTCCGCTACGGTCGCAGGTTCGAATCCTGCGTCGGGCATGGATGTGTGTGATGTCCTTAGGTTAGTTAGGTTTAAGTAGTTCTAAGTTCTAGGGGACTGATGACCACAGATGTTAAGTCCCATAGTGCTCAGAGCCATTTCAACCATTTTTTTTTGTAGAGGATGAGAGATTCAGTTCCAGTTATCCACTGTCCCGTGGCGTGGCTCTTTACACCATATCCAGCGTTGCTTAGCATTGCCTACAGAAATTTCTTACTTGTGAGGAGCTGCTGAGCTATTGTATCCCACTCCTGTTAACTTCCTACGTACAGCCACTGTGCTGGCTGGACTGCTGGTAGCGCCTTGGAAGTCACGAGTGACGTCTAGCGCTGATTTTATGCAGTTTTTTAAAACCACCAACCGCCATGCTTGACAGTCGCTGTCCGTCCGTTCATAAGTTCTAACTGGTCTTGGCGTAGCATTGCCTGTAACTTCGAGTTTTCATTTTACAGTCTGTGAATTAACGGGTGAGTCGTGGTCGCACTCTCAAAATATTCTAAGCATGGCCCAGCTGGGGCCTCTCGGTGGGTCGTGGTCCGGCAGCAGCCATGTGGTGCCGAACGTTAGCTTAGCAGCCGCGTGATGCCGCACAATGGCCCCGCTGTGTAAATGAAGGAGACATGCCGGGTGTCCCAAAGATGGCGGACTTTGTGAAACCTTAATGGCTGACATTTTACAGTTTGTATAGAAATTAATAGTAGCCACATGAATCACGATACCTCAAAAAGAAACATGTACATTAGTATTATTTGCACGTCGATTCTGATTGAGTAACCAGATTTTCAATATCTTTATTAGTTTAAATTTTAGTATCTGACGGTAAACTATAGAAGTAACACCCAGCAATGTATTTACAAAATCTAAACGCTTCATCCGATTTCGTCGATCGTCGTGTCTTTAGAAAGATATTACCTGTGTGGCGTCCCCGCACTCCAACCGCGTGCTGATACTGTCGGCGCCGTAGAGCTGCTACTGCCACAGCTCTCGCAGTGGAGTTGAGACAAGATGCGCGATGACGTAGGTCCCCGTTGGTGAACGGGAGACAGAAATGCGAACTCGTACGATGGATGCTTCTTCGGATTTAAGATTGAATGATTCATTGCCCGGATTGCAGTAGTTGTTAAATCTTATCTCATCCGCATCGAACACACCACCAATTGCGAGGAAACATCGTAATTATCAGTTTTCTCGTGCGTTGTTGGCTCGTTGCTATGGAGTTGTTGAACCTGTATGAAGCGAGATCCACAGATACTCTTTGATCACGTCCGAGTGAACCTACGCAGTAATGTTTAAAAAAAAATTTCAAAAGTTATCTTTTCAATTAATGAAGTAGGTACAGGGTGTTTCAAAAATGACCGGTATATTTGAAACGGCAATAAAAACTAAACGAGCAGCGATAGAAGTACACCGTTTGTTGCAATATGCTTGGGACAACAGTACATTTTCAGGTGGACAAACTTTCGAAATTACAGTAGTTACAATTTTCAACAACAGATGGCGCTGCAAGTGATGTGAAAGATATAGAAGACAATGCAGTCTGTGGGTGCGCCATTCTGTACGTCGTCTTTCTGCTGTAAGCGTGTGCTGTTCACAACGTGCAAGTGTGCTGTGGACAACATGGTTTATTCCTTAGAACAGAGGATTTTTCTGGTGTTGGAATTCCACCGCCTAGAACACAGTGTTGTTGCAACAAGACGAAGTTTTCAACGGAGGTTTAATGTAACCAAAGGACCGAAAAGCGATACAATAAAGGATCTGTTTGAAAAATTTCAACGGACTGGGAACGTGACGGATCAACGTGCTGGAAAGGTAGGGCGACCGCGTACGGCAACCACAGAGGGCAACGCGCAGCTAGTGCAGCAGGTGATCCAACAGCGGCCTCGGGTTTCCGTTCGCCATGTTGCAGCTGCGGTCCAAAGACGCCAACGTCCACGTATCGTCTCATGCGCCAGAGTTTACACCTCTATCCATACAAAATTCAAACGCGGCAACCCCTCAGCGCCGCTACCATTGCTGCACGAGAGACATTCGCTAACGATATAGTGCACAGGATTGATGACGGCGATATGCATGTGGGCAGCATTTGGTTTACTGACGAAGCTTATTTTTACCTGGACGGCTTCGTCAATAAACAGAACTGGCGCATATGGGGAACCCAAAAGCCCCATGTTGCAGTCCCATCGTCCCTGCATCCTCAAAAAGTACTGGTCTGGGCCGCCATTTCTTCCAAAGGAATCATTGGCCCATTTTTCAGATCCGAAACGATTACTGCATCACGCTATCTGGACATTCTTCGTGAATTTGTGGCGGTACAAACTGCCTTAGACGACACTGCGAACACCTCGTGGTTTATGCAAGATGGTGCCTGGCCACATCGCACGGCCGACGTCTTTAATTTCCTGAATGAATATTTCGATGATCGTGTGATTGCTTTGGGCTATCCGAAACATACAGGAGGCGGCGTGGATTGGCCTCCCTATTCGCCAGACATGAACCCCTGTGACTTCTTTCTGTGGGGACACTTGAAAGACCAGGTGTACTGCCAGAATCCAGAAACAATTGAACAGCTGAAACAGTACATCTCATCTGCATGTGAAGCCATTCCGCCAGAGACGTTGTCAAAGGTTTCGGGTAATTTCATTCAGAGACTACGCCATATTATTGCTAAGCATGGTGGATATGTGGAAAATATCGTACTATAGAGTTTCCCAGACCGCAGCGCCATCTGTTGTTGACAATTGTAACTACTGTAATTTCGAAAGTCTGTCTGCCTGAAAATGTACTGTTGTCCCAAGCATATTGCAACAAACGGTGTATTTCTATCGCTGCTCGTTTAGTTTGTATTGCCGTTTCAAATATACCGGTCATTTTTGAAACACCCTGTATATTGATATTCAGATTACATTGTCCCTGGTGAATAGTAGTTGGTTTACTATCATTGATTAAATCACTTAATATTGTAGTCCACGCTCGATATTTCACTTGGAACGAACAGTTTATTGTTCCTCGGCCACTAAATACTTTATAACTTTCGCACCACACGCACACGCAGTTGGTTGGTAAAGTCAGTTCTATTAAAATTAAGTTCCTTGACAATTACATCTTGACTCTTCAGCGTAATTGTATTATCTTCGTGAAGTCGTATAATTGTGTCCTACTCGAGACTGAGTGTAGTCCTTTGATACACTACCCACTCTTCTTTTAGTTCCAACTATTTCCAAGTCAAGTCCAATATTCACTAGTTTCGTCAATAAAGTTCAATTAACCCGTTATGCACGGTTAAACGCGCCTATCACTTCCTGTCTCTGCTTAGAAAATCAATTTCCTGAGTTCGTGAATCACGTCACGCAAAAAATACTTCTGAACGCAAAACAATCTCGTCGCGTTCCTTACTCTCAATAACTAAGGCAAGAATTGTTCTCGCACGTCTTTACAGGACGAGAGCCAGCAAGCGACTTCTTCCGTGAAAGAGTATTGTAGGCGCATTGAATTTCTTCGTTGCGCTTACAACTGTCTCCCACATAAAAGTTATCTCTGACTAACATCACCTTGGACTTAGCTTTCATGATATTAATTGCAATTGTCATTTGGATATTTGTCCATTAATTAAATCTGATGTTTCTTCCTCCTCTTTTGATAACAAAAACTCTCAGTGACGTATAATGTTGTTGTTATCAAAACTTCTTGGTGTTAGCTTATCGGCAATGATGTCGTATTTGCCAAGATAATGGTTCAAATGGCTCTGAGCACTATGGGACTTAACATCTGTGGTCATCAGTCCCCTAGAACTTAGAACGACTTAAACCTAACTAACGTAAGGACATCACACACATCCATGCCCGAGGCAGGATTCGAACCTGCGACCGTAGCAGTCGCGCGATTCCTGACTGAGCGCCTAGAACCGCTAGACCACCGCGGCCATTTGCCAAGATAACTCTTCCCTACTTCATATTACGATATTCTGTCTTAATTGACTTTAAGGGGGTCGTTGGGGTGTTATATACTGTAAACCTAAATTGGTATGAATTACAAGTCTGTAACTTGAATAGTACATGAGTTATTGGAGGTCAAAGTGGCCGATTACTATCGATCACGTCAGGCCATAAGTACTACAGAGTTACACGAAAAAACGGTAGCAACATGCTTATAAATATGTTTATTCATCTATGTCTTTGTTTATATCCGATATATACTATTCTTGAAGAAATTGGATAAATATTTACTGTGTTTTAGAAAGCACAGAGACATTAGGTTACTAGCCTACCTTTTGCTCTATTCCTTTGATATGTGTTTATTAAATTTGTTTATGTATCTAATAATATGTGTTAGAGCGTGTTTATGGTCCAGCTGTAGGAATATTTATTTAATTTCATGTTATTTAAATGTAAATCCAGTATTTGTTATGTGTTTCATTATGTTTGTGTGGGTGCGTTGGCTTGAAGACACGGCGCGAGCGCTCTAGCCAATCACAGCGCTCGTGAATGGGGAGACTGGATGGAAGCGAGTTCGGGAGAGAGGACAGGAGGGTACGGCACAGGACACGGGAGGTGCTGGAGGCGACGGCGCGACGGACGCGGAGTCGGCGGAAAGATTATGACAGTGGAGGGGTTTGCGCGTGGTCGCGGAGGATAGGAATATTTCGGAGTGCCGACCTGTGCTCTTGTGTGATTTCCGTGGCTTCTGCAGTGAAGACGCAGTGTGCGTTCACAAGTGAATATCTCGCGAGCTATGTTCTTGTTCATAACTAAGTACGTGAAGTAGGAGTCTACTGTTTCCCTGTTATTAAAAAAATGGCTCCGAGCACTATGGGACTTAACTGCTGTGGTCATCAGTCCCCTAGAACTTAGAACTAATTAAACCTAACTAACCTAAGGACATCACACACATCCATGCCCGAGGCAGGATTCGAACCTGCGACCGTAGCAGTCGCGCGGTTCCGGACTGAGCGCCTAGAACCGCTAGACCACCGCGGCCGGCCTGTTATTCTACTTATAATTTATGTAATTGTTGGACCATCGACACCAATAAGTGTTTTGCAGACATATACAGCTTTCTCAAAAGTACTTCTACTATCGTTATCATTTAAAGTCGTTAAGATAGTACCTGCAGATTGTATTTTATTGCAGTCTTTCATTTATAAATTTATATGTTACATTCATAATTCGCAATTGCCGAGTGATAGAAACTTTCGACCATTCGATTCATGTTTGTATTCTTATCGTATACTGTAGACTCAGCAGTATTTGGCCTGTAATGCGGCAACTACGTATCCCAGCCCCGAGACAACGAAACCAGTCAAAACTTGTAATACTGCAACTCTGAGTCAGAGGGTATGTAGTTGAGGGCCACCACCTCACATCGTTTTCTTTTGTTCGAAAGACCGCAAGCCGCATCACCAATAATCGACTTGGCAGCTTCAAAAAGGGTTGAAATGTACGTCATGGAGCTGTTACTCAATTGACACCCAATGGCTAGTGCGGGTATGAAGTCACTGAGTTCTCCAGACCTATTCTGCTGCTACTGCTTCTCTACTGAATCTCTACTCAAAACACGATACTCCTCGGCTCTTTTCATACTGGCGGGTTCACCTCTCGTCAGCAGTTCCGCATTACATAAGAGTGCCCGATTGCTTTTGAGCAGGTGGTACATTTCTTGTTAATGTATGTGTTACAGAGCTGTCCCTCGCGCAATTTCAGTGATTGTAGTGCGACCACGCGTGCCGCACGATCAACTGAGGAATACACGTTGCGACTAAGTGGTGTCTGCGCACCATACTTTCTTCGAGGAGTGGTAGACCGGTGAGGTGTGAAGAAGAATTTCTGAGAAGTCTGGAAGGCAGGGGATGAGGTACTGGCGGAAGTAAAGCTGTGACGGGGGGAGGGGACCAAGGGTAGGAGGTCGCGAGTCGTACTTGGACGTCTCAGTCGGCAGAGCACTTGCCCGCGATAGGCGAAGGTCTTAGATCCGAATTGCAGTCCACCAGACGGTTTTAATCCGCCAGAAAGTTTCAAATCAACGCACAATCCACTGCACGGCAAAAATTCATTACGGATTACATGCAATACTTAAAATAATTGCGGAGAGAACCGACCGTCCTACTTTCACATCTGGCCACCTAGATCAGTTAATTCTATAAATAAAATAAATTCCTCGATCAGACCAAAAGAAGCACGCGATACCTACAGGCCGCCGTCTCATCACCTGCCAGGGACATCCTAGGTTTGTGATTAACAAAGACGTCGCTGTCCCCTCTCCTAGTGGTGACCAGCTTTTCGAACCTAGACGCTACTTCTCGTTAAGGTTCTTAGCGTGCTGGTGACACGAAGCTGAAGGGTCTCCTTCCTAAGCTTCTCCCATCATCATCATCATCATAATTTAAGACTGATTAGGCCTTTCAGCGTTCAGTCTGGAGCATAACCCCCCTTATACAGTTCCTCCATGATTCCCTATTCAGTGCTAACATTGGTGCCTCTTCTGATGTTACACCTATTACTTCAAAATCATTCTTAACAGAATCCAGGTACCTTCTCCTCCGTCTGCCTCGACTCCTCCTACCCTCTACTGCTGAATCCATGAGTCTCTTGGGTAACCTTGCTTCTCCCATGCGAGTAACATGAACCCACCATCTAAGCCTGTTCGCCCTGACTGCTACATCTATAGAGTTCATTCCCAGTTTTTCTTTGATTTCCTCATTGTGGACACCCTCCTGCCATTGTTCCCATCTACCAGTACCTGCAATCATCCTAGCTACTTTCTTATCCGTAACCTCAACCTTGTTGATAAGGTAACCTGAATCCACCCAGCTTTCGCTCCCATACAACAAAGTTGGTCGAAAGATTGAACGGTGCACAGATAACTTAGTCTTGGTACTGACTTCCTTCTTGCAGAAGAGAGTAGATCGTAGCTGAGCGCTCACTGCATTAGCTTTGCTACACCTCGCTTCCAGTTCTTTCACTATGTTGCCATCCTGTGAGAATATGCATCCTAAGTACTTGAAACCGTCCACCTGTTCTAACTTTGTTCCTCCTATTTGGCACTCAATCCGTTTATATCTCTTTCCCACTGACATTACTTTCGTTTTGGAGATGCTAATCTTCATACCATAGTCCTTGCATTTCTGATCTAGCTCTGAAATATTACTTTGCAAACTTTCAATCGAATCTGCCATCACAACTAAGTCATCCGCATATGCAAGACTGCTTATTTTGTGTTCACATATCTTAATCTCACCCAGCCAGTCTATTGTTTTCAACATATGATCCATAAATAATATGAACAACAGTGGAGACAGGTTGCAGCCTTGTCTTACCCCTGAAACTATTCTGAACCATGAACTCAATTTACCGTCAACTCTAACTGCTGCCTGACTATCCATGTAAAGACCTTTAATTGCTTGCAAAAGTTTGCCATAATCTAGTAGAACAGACAATAACTTCCTCCTAGGAACCCGGTCACACGCCTTTTCGAGATCTATAAAGCATAGATACAATTCCCTGTTCCACTCGCAACACTTCTCCATTATTTGCCGTAAGCTATAGATCTGGTCCTGACAACCTCTAAGAGGCGTAAACCCACACTGATTTTCATCCAATTGGTCCTCAACTAATACTCGCACTTTCCTTTCAACAATACCTCAGAAGATTTTACCCACAACGCTGATTAAAGAGATACCTCTGTAGTTGTTACAATCTTTTCTGTTTCCATGTTTAAAGATTGGTGTGATTACTGCTTTCGTCCAGTCTGATAGAACCTGTCCCGACTCCCACGCCATTTCAGTTATCCTGTGTAACCATTTAAGACCTGACATTCCACTATATTTGATGAGTTCCGACTTCATTTCATCCACCCCAGCCGCTTTATTGCACTGCAATCTATTGACCATTTTTTCCACTTCCTCAAATGTGATCCTATTTTCATCATCATTCCTATCCCATTCTACCTCGAAATCTGAAACATTACTGATCGCATTTTCACCTACATTGAGCAATTCTCTTCACGAAAAAATTCCTAGCAATACCGCGGGTCGAACCGGGGTTCTCGGCATAGCATGCAGACACTCCGACCATTCAGATGCGGAGGTGCGGTGTGACTTCCCCGCACCAGCTCAGGCTAGTGCAGGTGCTTTCAGGGTTCCGTATCACAAGCGGTGAAAAGGGAACGCTCACAGGATCACTTTGCCGTCAGAATGTCTGTCTACGTGTCTGTCTGTCTGTTCCAGTGTTGGAAAGCATTTTTCTCAGGGACTGGTAGACGCATCAAGTTGAAATTTATGTCACACACTAAGGCCTAATACCTAGCCGCCAGGGTAGCCGAGAGCGCTAACGCGCTGCTTCCTGGACTCGGGTAGGCGCGCCGGCCCAGGATCGAATCCGCCCGGCGGATTAACGACGAGGGCCGATGTGCCGTCCAGCCTGGATGTGGTTTTTAGGCTGTTTTCCACATCCCGCTAGGTGAATACTGGGCTGGTCCCCATGTTCCGCCTCAGTTACACGGCTCGCAGACATGGATTACACTCCACGCAGACAGTTGGGGTACACTAATTCCGTCCCGTGGGGTACGGGTTCAAAATGGTTCAAATGGCTCTGAGCACTATGGGACTCAACTGCTGTGGTCATCAGTCCCCTAGAACTTAGAACTACTTAAACCTAACTAACCTAAGGGCATCACACACATCCAGGCCCGAGGCAGGATTCGAGCCTGCGACCGTAGCGGTCGTGCGGTTCCAGACTGTAGCGCCTTTAACCGCTCTGCCACTTCGGCCGGCTGGGGTACGGGGTGGCGGCAGGAAGGGCATCCGGCCACCCCTTAACCACTAACATGCCAAATCCGATTAACGATGGCTGACCCTGCGTAACTGCAGGACAAGGCTCAAGAGATAGACTAAGGCCTACGACCTCTTGACGGTCTAAGAAAATGAAGCTTGTAAGTCAGTACAGTCAACAGATGCTGCTATTTATGTCAGATATTGTGACACCCGCAAATCCACTCACCAAAATCAGCCCAGAGTAAAAAATCTGAAAATTGCAAATTTGTAATTAGATGAAACACAACAATTTTATTTGTCATTCGTTATTTGACTCCTCTTTCTCCGGAACGGATACACGTATAATGTAGAAATTTGTGTAAGTTCTTTGGTCCCTTGACCGTGTACAAAATAAAAGCTTCTAATTCAGTGGAATTAAAAGATGCCTCCATTTATGTCACACATTTTGATACTCGCGAACTCACTCATCAGAAACTATAGGCTACTTCCCGTTGGCCTAGAATGATGAAGTTTGGCGAGAATGAAGGTTTTAGAGTACGAGTAAGGGAAAAAAATCCGAAAACTATAAATCTGTATCTGTGCCACACGAGAAAATGTTTCTTTCGTCATTTGTTATCCGACGTTAAACTTGAAATTAAAATTTTCTCTAAAACCACGGAAGCCTGGGACCGATATCTTGCCAGTATCAATGTCGACAGCCAACGGTCATGCCGCAGTGGTAGCACCTGTTGTGGTCAGATCACCGAAGTTAAGCGCTTTCGGGCTTGGCCAGCACTCGGATGGGTGACCATGTGGTCTGCCGAGTGCCGTTGGCAAGTGGGCTGCACTCAACCCTCGTGAGGGCAATTGAGAAGCTATTAACTGAGAAGCAGCGGCTGCAGTTACGAAAACTGACAACGACCAGGAGAGCGGTCTGTTGTCCTCGCGCCCCTCGGTATCTGCATCCAGTGACGCCTGTAGGCTGAGGAGGGCACGGCGGCCGCTCAGTACCGTTACGGTCCGCCAGAATCTACTGCGACGGAGTTTATAGTTTAGTTTCGGTCAGTGCCGATAACAGGTAAAAATGGTAGAGATTCTTGATTTTTCCGGAATTGATGAAGTGTCTGTACACATACACTACTGGCCATTAAAATTCCTACACCAAGAAGAAATGCACATGATAAACGGGTATTCATTGGAAAAATATATTATACTAGAACTGACATGTGATTACATTTTCACGCAATTTGGCTGCATAGATCATGAGAAATCAGTACGCAGAACAACCACCTCTGGCCGTAATAACGGCCTTGATACGGCTGGGCATTAAGTCAAACAGAGCTTGGATGGCGTGTACAGGTACAGCTTCCCATGCAGCTTCTACACGATACCACAGTTCATCAAGAGTAGTGACTGGCGTATTGTGGCGAGCCAGTTGCTCGGCGACCATTGACCAAACGTTTTCAATTGGTGAGCGATCTGGAGAATGTGCTGGCCAGGGCAGCAGTCGAACATTTTCTGTATCCAGAAAGGCCCGTACAGGACCTGCAACATGGGGTCGTGCATTATCCTGCTGAAATGTAGGGTTTCGCAGGGATCGAATGAAGGGTAGAGCCACGGGTCGTAACACATCTGACATGTAACGTCCACTGTTCAAAGTGCCGTCAATACGAACAAGACGTTACCGAGACGTGTAACGAATGGCACCCCATACCATCACGTTGGGTGATACGCCAGTATGGCGATGACTAATAACGCTTCCAATGTGCGTTCACCGCGATGTCGCCAAACACGGATGCGACCATCATGATGCTGTAAACAGAACCTGGATTCATCCGAAAAAATGACATTTTGCCATTCGTGCACACAGGTTCGTCGTTGAGTACACCACCGCAGGCGCTCCTGTCTGTGATGCAGCGTCAAGGGTAACCGCAGCCATAGTCTCCGAGCTGATAGTCCATGCTACTGCAAACGTCGTCGAACTGTTCGTGCAGATGGTTGTTGTCTTGCAAACGTCCCCATCTTTTGAGT
Source organism: Schistocerca cancellata (assembly GCF_023864275.1). Classification (NCBI taxonomy): domain Eukaryota; kingdom Metazoa; phylum Arthropoda; class Insecta; order Orthoptera; family Acrididae; genus Schistocerca; species Schistocerca cancellata. The sequence continues at coordinate 676,572,988 of NC_064631.1, forward strand.
CAGGGATCGGGACGTGGCTGCACGATCCGTTACAGCCATGCGGAAAAGTGCCTGTCATCTCGATTGCTAGTGATACGAGGCCGTTGGGATCCAGCACGGCGTTCTCTATTACCGTCCTGACCCCTCCGATTCCATATTCTGCTAACAGTCATTGAATCTCGACCAACGCGAGCAGCAATGTCGCAATACGATAAACCGCAATCGCGATAGGCTACAATGCGACCTTTATCAAAATCGGAAACCTGGTGGTACGCATTTCTCCTCCTTACACGAGGCATCACAACAACGTTTCACCAGGCAACGCCGGTCAACTGCTGTTTGTGTATGAGAAATCGGTTGGAAACTTTCCTCATGTCAGCACGTTGTAGGTGTCGCCAACGGCGCCAACCTTGTGTGAATGCTCTGAAAAGGTAATCATTTGCATATAACAGCATCTTCTTTCTGTCGGTTAAATTTCGCCTCTGTAGCACGTGATCTTCGTGGTGTAGCAATTTTAATGCCCAGTAGAGTAATTTAGTTTTTGATCAGTGTCGATAAGAGGCAAAAATGGTAGAGATTCTTGATTTTCCGGACTGCATGAGCTGTCGGTATACATAATTAAGTCTGCGCGTGTGTGCGTTTGGAGGTTTGGGGTGCTCTATGTAGAGGGTGTCAGCGCCCTTGGGTTTTGTACGAACACTCAGTGTTCGAGTCCTGCTCGCACCTGGTCATTCCCTCCCCGCCCCCCCCCTCTCTCAAGAAGGTCACGCTCTTTCCTTCCCTGACTGCTGTCCAGGTGCGTTATTACTCCGTCCCGGACTACTTCGATGTCTACGAGACGTCAGCTTATTTACGACATCCCATTTCCTCCGACAGTGCAGAGCGTAAAATCGCTGGACCAGTTCTTGACCTGCTGGCGACTTTCTCTGTAAACTGCAGCCGCGTGAAAGTAAAACTGCGTGCTGGTGTGTGTGTGTGTGTGTGTGTTTGTCGCCAAGGTCGGTGCCGCGGCCGCCGCAGCCGCCGCCTCCCTGGTCCGGATTCTGCAGCCGCCGGTCCGGTCCATCAGCTTTCCCAGGCGCCCGTCTGCTTCTTCTGCTTTCCACCGGACCGGCTCTCCACACGCACCGCTCGGCGCGTTGGCGTCCACCGGGTCTCTGCACCTCAGCTGTTCGGCTGACCCCGATCAACGAAATCTGATGCGTTTCGTTTACAATGGGCCGCGAAAAACAGCGTCACTGCGAGACAGTTCTTGCGGCAGGATGGAAACGGTACAAAATCTCGTTAACATTCATTACTATTATTTATACAGGGTGTTACAAAAAGGTACGGCCAAACTTTCAGGAAACATTCCTCACACACAAAGAAAGAAAATATGTTATGTGGACATATGTCCGGAAACGCTTACTTTCCATGTTACAGCTCATTTTATTACTTCTCTTCAAATCACACTAATCATGGAATGGAAACACACAGCAACAGAACGTACCAGCACAACTTCAAACACTTTGTTACAGAAAATGTTCAAAATGTCCTCCGTTAGCGAAGATACATGAATCCACCCTCCATCGCATGAAATCCCTGATGCGCTGATGCAGCCCTGGAGAATGGCGTATTGTATCACAGCCGTCCACAATACGAGCACGAAGAGTCTCTACATTTGGTACCGGGGTTGCGTAGACAAGAGCTTTCAAATGCCCCCATAAATGAAAGTCAAGAGGGTTTAGGTCAGGAGAGCGCGGAGGCCATGGAATTGGTCCGCCTCTACCAATCCATCGGTCACCGAATCTGTTGTTGAGAAGCGTACGAACACTTCGACTGAAATGTGCAGGAGTTCCATCGTGCATGAACCACATGTTGTGTCGTACTTGTAAAGGCACATGTTCTAGCAGCACAGGTAGAGTATCCCGTATGAAATCGTGATAACGTGCTCCATTGAGCGTAGGTGAAAGAACTTTTTAACATGGAAATTAAGCGTTTCCGGACACATGTCCACATAACATCTTTTCTTTATTTGTGTTTGAGGAATGTTTCCTGAAAGTTTGCCGTACCTTTTTGTAACAGCCTGTATACGGAATACAGTATATTGGTGGATACCGCATTACATTAGTTAGGATGATAGGTACCACAATAACTAACAGAGAGAAAACTATAAAACTAACCCAACGTTTCCTTTTTCTAAGTTTATGTTGTTTAAGGGAGGTAGGACGTCAAACGGGCCGAATTGGAGCTGGAGAGGCATCACATGACATTTTAATTTCCACTGCCTATACTTCTACAAATAAATTCATAAAAGTTTGTCAACATGATCAGGAGGGATTCAGAATTCACACTCTTAGCAATGTAAGTTCAAAAATATAACAAAATAAATTTTTTACGTGTGAAATTTCATCATTTTTCACTTACTATTGGCTGCATTTGTTGCTATAGGTACACTTTTCTTTATAAGTCGGGGAGATACTTCGATGAATTTTGCACAGCATACAGACCATACTTACAGGTGTATGAAACTCTAGAATTTCCCAAATCTATTAAAAACTGTGGTAAATAACCATAAAATTTGAGTTTTTTCTAAACATATACCTGTAAATTTGGTTTGTATGCTGTGCAAAATTCATCGGAGAATCTCTCCTACTTATGGAGAAAAGTGTACCTATAGTAACAAATGCAGCCAATAGTAAGTGAAAAAAAAGATGAAATTTCACACGTAAAAAAAATTTATTTTGTTAATTTTTGGTGGTTCATGGTGTGGGTTCCTGTAGTCATGTCCTAGTTCATGAACCACGGGCAACGTATGAGTGGCCAAGTAAGTGGTCCCGACAGTCGGGATACCAGTTACTTTGGAATAAGGCTGGACATCTCGGACATATTCTGAGTCGTGGTCACCTTTGTGCTCATACGGCAAAGACTACCAAATCCACCGGTTAGTCCCTCAGCCGTTAGGGGTAAAACCCAATGGGACTCGGGGCAAGTAAGGCTAGCAACCTTCTTCCCTGGTACTTTAAATATGATGCTGGCAACAATCAGATCAAAATGCCTCGGACCTTTGGCGGTGACGGAGTCCCACCTCTAACTGACAAACCAGGGACTCCTAAGATACGACTTGGCAAACAAATGGTAATGAGATGGGGAGCTATTAATATCAATGGGGGCTACTCTGGGAAGAAGGTAGAGCTGGCAGAGGCTGCAAGTAAGATGGGGCTGGACGTTTTAGCTGTTAGTGACATTCGGGTAAGGGGTGAGAAAGAAGAGGAAGTGAGAGAATACAAGGTCTACCTGTCAGGAGTCAAAGCAGGAATAGCACAATGGGGTGTAGGGCTTTACATCAGGAAAGAAATGGAACCCAGCGTAGTTGCAATAAGGTATGTAAACGAACGACTGATGTGGATAGATTTGACAGTGTCTAGCAAGAAAATTAGGATTGTGTCAGTATATTCGCATTGTGAAGGGACAGATCAAGATAAGATGGATAGTTTTTATGAGGCACTCAGTGATGTAGTTGTTAGAGTAAAGGACAAGGAGAGTGTTCTGCTCATGGGTGATTTTAACGCCAGGATTGGAAATCGAACAGAAGGTTATGGGTAAATTTGGAGAGGATATGGAGGCCAACAGGAACGGGAAACAACTCTTGGATTTCTGTGCCAGTATGGGCTTAGTAATCACAAACTCCTTTTTAAACATAAGAACATTCACCGGTATACTTGGGAAGGCAGGGGAACCAGATCTGTCATTGACTATATAGTAACAGATCAGGAATTCAGGAAGGCTGTGAGGGACACACGTGTATTCAGGGGATTCTTTGATGACACTGATCATTATTTAATCTGCAGTGAAATTGGGATTGTGAGGCCGAAAGTGCAGGAGGTCAGGTCCATATGTAGGAGGATAAGAGTGGAGAAACTTCAGGATAAGGAAATCAGGCACAAGTACATAACAGCGATCTCAGAAAGGTACCAGTTAGTTGAATGTAGTCAATTACAGTCATTGGAACAGGAATGGACAAGGTACAGGGACACAGTACTAGAAGTGGCTAAAGAATGTCTTGGAACAGTAGTGTGTAAAAGTAGGATGAAGCAAACAGCTTGGTGGAATGATACAGTCAAGGCAGCCTGTAAAAGGAAAGAGAAGGCGTATCAAAAATGGCTACATACCAGAACCCAGGTAGACAGAGAAAGTTACGTTGAAGAAAGAAACAAAGCCAAACAGATAATTGCAGCATCCAAGAAGAAATCGTGGGAAGACTTTGGAAACAGGTTGGAGACTATGGGTCAAGCAGCTGGAAAACCATTCTGGAGTGTAATTAGCAGTCTTCGAAAGGGAGGTAAGAAGGAAATGACATGTATTTTGGACAGGTCAGGAAAACTGCTGGTGAATCCTGTGGATGCCTTGGGCAGATGGAGGGAATATTTTGAAGAGTTGCTCAATGTAGGTGAAAATGCGATCAGTAACGTTTCCGATGTCGAGGTAGAATGGGATAGGAATGATGATGGAAATAGGATCACATTTGAGGAAGTGGAAAAAATGGTCAATAGATTGCAGTGCAATAAAGCGGCTGGGGTGGATGAAATTAAGTCGGAACTCATCAAATACAGTGGAATGTCAGGTCTTAAATGGCTACACAGGATAATTGAAATGGCCTGGGAGTCGGGACAGGTTCCATAAGACTGGACAAAAGCAGTAATCACACCAATCTTTAAACATGGAAACAGAAACGATTGTAACAACTACAGAGGTATCTCTTTAATCAGCGTTGTGGGTAAAATCTTCTCAGGTATTGTTGAAAGGAAAGTGAGAGTATTAGTTGAGGACCAATTGGATGAAAATCAGTGTGGGTTTAGGCCTCTTAGAGGTTGTCAGAACCAGATCTTTAGCTTACGGCAAATAATGGAGAAGTGCTATGAGTAGAACAGGGAATTGTATCTATGTTTTATAGATCTAGAAAAGGCATATGACAGAGTTCCTAGGAGGAAGTTATTGTCTGTTCTACAAGATTATGGAATAGGAGGCAAACTTTTGCAAGCAATTAAAGGTCTTTACATGGATAGTCAGGCAGCAGTTAGAGTTGACGGTAAATTGAGTTCATGGTTCAGAGTAGTTTCAGGGGTAAGACAAGGCTGCAACCTGTCTCCACTGTTGTTCATATTATTTATGGATCATACGTTGAAAACAATAGACTGGCTGGGTGAGATTAAGATATGTGAACACAAAATGAGCAGTCTTGCATATGCGGATGACTTAGTTGTGATGGCAGATTCGATTGAAAGTTTGCAAAGTAATATTTCAGAGCTAGATCAGAAATGTAAGGACTATGGTATGAAGATTAGCATCTCCAAAACGAAAGTAATGTCAGTGGGAAAGAAATATAAACGGTTTGAGTGCCAAATAGGAGGAATAAAGTTAGAACAGGTGGACGGTTTCAAGTACTTAGGATGCATATTCTCACAGGATGGCAACATAGTGAAAGAACTGGAAGCGAGGTGTAGCAAAGCTAATGCAGTGAGCGCTCAGCTACGATCTACTCTCTTCTGCAAGAAGGAAGTCAGTATCAAGACTAAGTTATCTGTGCACCGTTCAATCTTTCGACCAACTTTGTTGTATAGGAGCGAAAGCTGGGTGGATTCAGGTTACCTTATCAACAAGGTTGAGGTTACGGATATGAAAGTAGCTAGGATGATTGGAGGTACTAGTAGATGGGAACAATGGCAGGAGGGTGTCCACAATGAGGAAATCAAAGAAAAACTGGGAATGTATAGATGTAGCAGTCAGGGCGAACAGACTTAGATGGTGGGGTCATGTTACACGCATGGGAGAAGCAAGGTTACCCAAGAGACTCATGGATTCAGCAGTAGAGGGTAGGAGGAGTCGGGGCAGACCGAGGAGAAGGTACCTGGATTCGGTTAAGAATGATTGTGAAGTAATAGGTTTAACATCAGAAGAGGCACCAATGTTAGCACTGAATAGGGGATCATGGAGGAACTGTATAAGGGGGGGCTATGCTCCAGACTGAACGCTGAAAGGCATAATCAGTCTTAAATGATGATGACGATGATGATGATGATTATGTTAATTTTTAAACTTACGTTGCTAAGAGTGTCAATTCTGAATCCCTCCTGGTCATGTTGACAAAGTTTTATGAATTTATTTGTAAAAGTATAAATAGTGGAAACTAAAATGTCGTGTGGTGCCTCTCCTGCTCCAATTCGGCCCGTTTGACGTCCTACCCCCCTTAAGCGATTTGTCAGAAACGAAAACAGTTACAACTTGGGAATAAATGGGAGGGCTTATCAGTTCCTATACTTACCTTACATCGAAGAAAAACCTCGCGAAAACTACCAATGTGTGCCGGACCGAGACACGAATTCACACAGTTTTAATCTGGAAGAAATTTCATATCAGCGCACACTCCGCTGCAGAGTGAAAAATTCATTCTGAAACATCCCCCAGGCTGTGGCTAAGCCATGTCTCCGTAGTATACTTTCTTGCAACAGCACTAGTTCTTCAGAGTTCGCAGAAGAGCTTCTGTGAAGTTTGGGAGGTAGCAGACGAGGTACCGGCAGAACTGAAGCTGTGCGGACGGGTACTGAGTCGTGCTTGGGTACTCAGTCGGTAGAGCACTAGGCTGCGAAAGGCAAAGGTCCTGAATTCGAGTCTCGGTCCGCCACACAGTTTTAATCTGGCAGAAAGTTTCACCTCCAATGTTCTCTATTATCCCAGACGAAAATAAAAAATTTGTGTTTGTATGATTGTGTGTGTGTGTGTGTGTGTGTGTGTGTGTGTGTGTGTGTGTGTGTGTGTGTGTGTTCGAAAGTCTATTACGTGTTGATAATGACATTCCAGAAGTAAAGTGGAATGAGGTGTACAAAGCCTTTAAAGTTCTGGAGAAAGGTTCAAATGGTTCAAATTCAAATGGCTCTGAGCACTATGGGACTTAACTCCTGAGGTCATCAGTCCCCTAGAACTTAGAACTACTTAAACTTAACTAACATATGGACATCACACACATCCATGCCCGATGCAGGATTCGAACCTGCGACCGTAGCGGTTGCGCGGTTCCAGACTGTAGCACCTAGAACCACTAGGCCACTCCGGCCGGTCTGTGGAGCAAGGGAAGTCGGCTGGAGATGACGATTTCCGTAGACATGGAGGAAAATTAAAACGAAAGGAACATCTGAAAATGTTTACGGAACGCCTGCGATGTAAGGCAGTTCTCCGAAACTGCAGTAGTAGTGTGATTGTTCCGCTTTATACGGAAAAACAGAGACGAAACACAAAAAGTTTCAGACTTGCCAACGTCCTCTTTCGCAGTGTACAAGACATACACCAACTGCATCCAAAATACACTACATTTTAATAAAGCAAAGCAACAAATTGCCTCTAGAAGCAGATACAGCTTTGTCGACCAGTGGAAATAATGACTGAAATTATAGAAATATGCAATGGCTTTGGATTACCATTTTCTAGAGATAAACAGATTTTTAGAAATATTTTTGACATTGATTTAGCTTACATTAGTATTGTGAAAGATATATACACCTATGCTGCACCTTCCACGAGACCTGGACAACATAATGCAAATTCAGAACTGAAAGCGGAGTCAGGGAAGGTAGTTCCTCGGCGCTAAAACTCTCCTGAGTAACCCTAGAGTGAGTTTTCAGATCCCCGAAGAAGAAGACTGGATACATGTTACTGGAACATGTGCGAACCTCTTTTGCTTTCCTTATGACACTGTACTGTCAGCTTTAAGTGCAACAACCTTCTACAGCGAATGCAGGAATTTAATGTAGAAAATTTGAATGTATGCTTGAAGATCAGCAACCGAATGAGAGAGAGCAGCTGTGTCGCAGCGCCTCTGCCCACACGCTGAATGGAGCACTTTGGCGTGACACGTGACTGCGATGCCGTCAGCCGTTGTACTAGCTCTCCATACATACGTCTTCTGACGCATGATGATATACTGTACCGTATATGTGGTGAGGTTAACGGCATCAGGTGTATTTACTGGTTTTATTCGCATGCAACAACTTTCGGTGTTATAATAGACCATTCTCATACCTCTCTATAACTCCGGGTGATCAGTTGACGCAATGGCCGAGCGGTTCTAGGCGCTACAGTTTGGGACCGCACGACCGCTACAGTCGCAGGTTCGAATCCTGCCTCGGGCATGGATGTGTGTGATGTCCTTAGGTTAGTTAGGTTTAAGTAGTTCTAAGTTCTAGGGGACTGATGACCTCAGAAGTTAAGTCCCGTAGTTCAAATGGCTCTGAGCACTATGGGACTTAACATCTGTGGTCATCAGCCCCCTAGAACTTAGAACTACTGAAACCTAGCTAACCTAAGAACATCACACACATCCATGCCCGAGGCAGGATTCGAACCTGCGACCGTAGCAGCCGCGTGGTTCCGGACTGAACGTAAGTCCCGTAGTGCTCGGAGCCATTTGAACCATTTTGAACCAGGTGATCATGTTGATACTTTCAGTAGAATGTCCAAAAACGGCGGCGTCCGTTGAACTGGAACGTCTTACCGCCTTATGGTGAGCACTGTGGCAGTGCATCGACTCAGCGGTTGGTGGGAGCTAGGGGCCTCTGCCCCTGTCTCAGCGCCAGCGCCCCTGACTGCAAGAGTGTTCGTGCGGGGGATGTTTACATGCGATTAACGCATCTGTCATCCTGCCTCAGTAGCAAACGATGCGAGAACCTACTGCCGCTCATGGACACGCTATGGTTTTTATCAGCAACAACCCACACTTGCCATGTTCCTTCAGCCAAGCCAGTGGCGTCCAGTCTTCTTGAGTTCAGGGCCCTACTGCCATCAAATGGTGCCCCCCTACCCCCTCCCCCCCAAATCACCCTAAAACCCCTCATCTCACCCATCCCCCCTCCCCCTGCCGGTTACTCGTCACTGTCGCAACAAAATGTAATGAGCATCCCTTCAATTTATACAGCCATAAATTTGCTTTCGTTTATGTTTAAACATCTTAACTCAATGAAACTTTTCAAAGTGTACTTTTTTAATACGAAGCCAAACAAGCTTCCGTGGTCGAGGTGAATGGTATGTGCTAAGGTCTGATCAGGGTAGATCCAGAAAATAAAGTCGGTAGTTGCCAACCGCAAGGTGGAATGAGTATAATATCTTTGAGTAGGAGGATCTTTGATAGTTAAGAGAGCCTGGAGCGCGCAGTTAAAAACTCTGGAGTGGCAGCTAAGTGGCCGGAGGAAGCAGACGTGTGCGGACAGCTTTAAGGTAGCAGTCGCACTCGCTGCGCAGTTATCCCAAGCAAACTCTAGCACGTAAATGAGAGAAGATATATAATGATTTCAAAATGGTTTTTGGTAGATAATGTTCAGAGTTAGGATTCGTATGTCCAAGGTTTGACACAGTAAGCGTTTTGTAAATTATTTTGTAAGAGTGATTCGTGCTACAAAGATGTTGGAAATGGTATGTTTTGTGTATGACTTAAAATTTTAACAATACATATATTGAGATCAACATTGTGTTTAAATCTAACAGCCTGAATCATAATCCATATTCTTTGCTTGTATTGAATATTAAACTGAGTAGTAAAGTAAAGTTACCCACCAAATGAAAGAACGTAAAGAAAATGAGGCCTCTATGCAATATACACTCCTGGAAATGGAAAAAAGAACACATTGACACCGGTGTGTCAGACCCACCATACTTGCTCCGGACACTGCGCGAGGGCTGTACAAGCAATGATCACACGCACGGCACAGCGGACACACCAGGAACCGCGGTGTTGGCCGTCGAATGGCGCTAGCTGCGCAGCATTTGTGCACCGCCGCCGTCAGTGTCAGCCAGTTTGCCGTGGCATACGGAGCTCCATCGCAGTCTTTAACACTGGTAGCATGCCGCGACAGCGTGGACGTGAACAGTATGTGCAGTTGACGGACTTTGAGCGAGGGCGTATAGTGGGCATGCGGGAGGCCGGGTGGACGTACCGCCGAATTGCTCAACACGTGGGGCGTGAGGTCTCCACAGTACATCGATGTTGTCGCCAGTGGTCGGCGGAAGGTGCACGTGCCCGTCGACCTGGGACCGGACCGCAGCGACGCACGGATGCACGCCAAGACCGTAGGATCCTACGCAGTGCCGTAGGGGACCGCACCGCCACTTCCCAGCAAATTAGGGACACTGTTGCTCCTGGGGTATCGGCGAGGACCATTCGCAACCGTCTCCATGAAGCTGGGCTACGGTCCCGCACACCGTTAGGCCGTCTTCCGCTCACGCCCCAACATCGTGCAGCCCGCCTCCAGTGGTGTCGCGACAGGCGTGAATGGAGGGACGAATGGAGACGTGTCGTCTTCAGCGATGAGAGTCGCTTCTGCCTTGGTGCCAATTATGGTCGTATGCGTGTTTGGCGCCGTGCAGGTGAGCGCCACAATCAGGACTGCATACGACCGAGGCACACAGGGCCAACACCCGGCATCATGGTGTGGGGAGCGATCTCCTACACTGGCCGTACACCACTGGTGATCGTCGAGGGGACACTGAATAGTGCACGGTACATCCAAACCGTCATCGAACCCATCGTTCTACCATTCCTAGACAGGCAAGGGAACTTGCTGTTCCAACAGGACAATGCACGTCCGCATGTATCCCGTGCCACCCAACGTGCTCTAGAAGGTGTAAGTCAACTACCCTGGCCAGCAAGATCTCCGGATCTGTCCCCCATTGAGCATGTTTGGGACTGGATGAAGCGTCGTCTCACGCGGTCTGCACGTCCAGCACGAACGCTGGTCCAACTGAGGCGCCAGGTGGAAATGGCATGGCAAGCCGTTCCACAGGACTACATCCAGCATCTCTACGATCGTCTGCATGGGAGAATAGCAGCCTGCATTGCTGCGAAAGGTGGATATACACTGTACTAGTGCCGACATTGTGCATGCTCTGTTGCCTGTGTCTATGTGCCTGTGGTTCTGTCAGTGTGATCATGTGATGTATCTGACCCCAGGAATGTGTCAATAAAGTTTCCCCTTCCTGGGACAATGAATTCACGGTGTTCTTATTTCAATTTCCAGGAGTGTATATGTGCAGCTCATGGTTTGAAATCGATTTTGGTATAACTAAAGTTATCAGAGCAAAGTTATTTCAAATAACAAATTTTATGCCATTGCACAACTCGCATTATTCAAGTCAAGATATAATTTCATTAAGTAAACATCAGTGCCAAGAGTTAATTTTTCAATACCATCTTTATGCCATTGCACAAACGGCATTATTCTCTTAAACTTGATTGCTGAGTCAAATACATGTTACATTACTGGCAAAACGGAGGAGTGCAAGAAACAAGTTCGCAGACACAATCAGATGTAGGTTTGTTGAATAACTAATTTGATACAATTTTATCATTGATACTTTCACAAATGAAAAACGAAACAATTTTCGTTAGATACTTTCAGAGGTTGCTAATGCACGCTCGTGCCGTGGTGTTTGACTCGGAGGTAGGTTAGTTCGAATCCCGATGGTGGAAACTTTTCACCGCTAGTTTTTGGCCGACAAGTGTTTGAGAAACGGTGGCGTGAAGTTTCTGATCACCAGCTTCGCGCCAGTGACCTGTGGTAAATTCCAAACCTCTCGGCAGTGTCTCGTGTAGTGAGGGCATGTGACACTAGTGATGGCGATCCGTCTGTCAGCTGCGGACATTAACCACGGCGGCCCCCTTGCTGCTATTCGCGAGAAGTAGGCTGTGTGTCGGCACAGTGTTTGGCCGTCTCCGTCCCCTTTACCCATAACAACACAAACCCAACACCTAAAGGAGCGCTCGTCTGTGGCTGCCTTCCCACGACGGTATCCTATATAATGAGGAAGTTGTTGCCCTGGATCTGCAATTACGTTACACACACTAGTTACGTTAGGTCAAAGGTCGCACAAACCAACAATAGCAAGAGATATGGAACGGCTCCCAGCAAACGAAAGGCGGTTATTATGCAGTGCTCCAAATTCGGATTCCTTCACTGTCGTGGTTCATGAGGACACATTTCGACCGCTCCATGATTTCTATCATAAGATTTCGCTTCAATCACGCCTCTTTCCCTCAACATCTACATCGGATCAACGTTTACGGTTCGCCGACATGTGAGTGTGGTACTGAGTCGGAAGTTGATGTCAACCACATCTTAGCCGACCGCTGTGGCCGAGCGGTTCTAGGCTCTTCAGACCGGAACCGCGCTGCTGGTGCGGTCACAGGTTCGAATCTTGCCTCGGGCATGGATGTGTGTGATGTCCTTAGGTTAGTTAGGTTTAAGTTCTAGGGGACTGATGACCTCAGAAGATAAGTCCCATAGTGCTCAGAGCCATTTGAACCCTCGAGCGCGCAGAAGTGCCGCAACACGACATGGGCACGGACTCGTCTAGTGTCTGAAGTAGTGCTGGAGGGAACTGACACCATGAGTCCTGCAGAGCTGTCAATAAATCTGTAAGAGTACGAGGGGGTGGAGATCTCTTCTGAACAGGACGTTGCAAGGCACCCCAGATACGCTCAACAATGTTCATGTCTCGGGAGTTTGGTGGCCAGCGGAACTCAGAAGAGCGCTCCTCGAGCCACTCTGTAACCATTCTGGACGTATGGGGTGTCGTATTGCCTTGCTAGAATTGCACAAGTCCGTCGCGATGCACAATGGAAATGAATGCGTGGAGGTGATCAGACAGAATGCTTACGTACGTGTCACCTGTCAGGGCCGTATCTAGACGTATCAGGGGTCCCATATCACTTCAATTGCACACACCCCACCCCATTACAGAGCCTCCACCAGCATGAACAGTCCCCTGCTGACATGCTGGGTCCATGGATTCATGAGGTTGTCTCCATAATCGTACACGTCCATCCGCTCGCTACAATTTGAAACGAGACTCGTCCGACCAGGCAACATGTTTCCAGTCAACAGCCGAATGTCGGTATTTACGGGCCCAGGCGAGGCGTAAGGCTTTGTGCCGTGCGGTCATCAAGAGTACACGAACAGTTCTGAGGCCTACAATTCCCCTTTCTCCATGTGGGAACTTGAATCGGCACTTACTGAGACTTCTGACACTGCACCAGGTTACGACCGCATCCGGTACTCCATGCTTCGACATCTGCCAGCGGCGTCAAAGGAAATCCTCCTCGAATGTTTTAATCTCATATGGCAGACAGGAGTGTTCCCCACCTCGTGGAGGGAGACAATCCTCATCCCTCTCCTCAAACCAGGAAAGGACCGCACATGTCCCGGTAGTTATCGTAGTATCGCCTTGACAAGCTGTGTCGGAAAGACCCTGGAACGGATGGTTAACCGGCGTCTGGTCTGGCTGTTAGAGACCAGACAGCTCCTTAGCCGCTTTCAGTGTGGATTCCGAAAATTTCGGTCCACGGTCGACAACCTGACCCTCCTAGAGGCGGCTATTCAGCAGGCTTTTCTCTGTCAGCATCACTGTATCGGTATCTTCTTTGATATCAGTAAGGCATATGATACTACTTGGAGACACTGTATTCTTGCACAAATGTATCAATGGGGCTTTCGTGGCCGCCTCCCCATTTTCATTCGGTCTTTCCTGTCTCAGCGGTTTTTTCGGACCCGCGTTGGTAACACACTGTCTGATCGCTTTGAGCAAGAGAACGGTGTCCCCCAGGACAGTGTTTTAAGCGTTACCCTCTTTGCCATAGCCATCAACAGTATAACGTCTACAGTGAGGAGTCCAGTACAGTGCTCCTTATTTGTGGACGACTTTGCTGTTTTCTGTTCCTCCTCGAGTGTTGCAACCGTGAGCCGCCAGTTGCAGCTAACAGTGCGGCGGTTAGAGGAGTGGGCTGCAAAGACGGGTTTTCGTTTTTCTGCTGATAAGTGTGTTTGTGTTCATTTTAATCGTTCTCGTCATCTTTTTACTTTGCCTGCCTTGCATATGGGGGATACTGTCCCACATTTTAGAGACACAGTGCGGTTTCTAGGCCTAATTTTTGACTCCAGGTTGTCATGGCTGCCACACCTACGTGACTTGAAAGCCAGAACGCTGAAGGCACTGAACATTCTCAAGTGCCTCAGCCACAGGTCTTGGGGTGCGGACAGAGCGCGTCTCCTTCAGTTTTATGGAGCTTTTGGCGTTCACGGCTGGACTATGGGTGCACAGTATATGGGTCAGCGAGGCCATCTTATTTGCGGATCCTTGATGCTGTTCACCATGCTGGAATCCGACTGGCCACGGGTGCTTATCGGACCAGTCCCGTACCCAGCCTCTGTGCTGAGTCTGGCGAACCGCCACTTACCATCCGGCGGCAGCTCCTGCTGGTGCGCCAGGCTTGTAAGTTTCTTGCAGCTCCCAGCTCGCCTGCCCACCGTCTTGTTGCCCATCCACCTCTGGACCGCCTTTTTTCCCGCCGTCCCCGGGCTACGTTGCCGTTTGGGATCCGTGTGCAACGTGTACTAGAGTCCCTCGGTGTGGAGTCTGTACAACCTCAAATCCAAGGTTTTAACCGCCTGCCACCCTGGTTACTGAAGAGGCCCAGAGTGATATTAGATTTATTGCAGTACAAGAGAGATTGCACTCCTGCCACCGTTTTTAATGCAGCATTTTCTGCCATTTTATCTGAGCACCACGACTATGTAGCTGTTTTTACGGATGGGTCGAAACAAGGGGATTCTGTTGGTTGCTCAGTTGTTTTTCCATATCGTGTCCTCAAGGTCCGACTGCCTCAGACTTTTACTGTCTTTGATGCAGAATTGTCTGCGATCTTGCGGGCACTGGAGCACATGAGACATTCTTCGTCTCCTAAGTTTCTTGTCTGTTCCGATTCACTCAGTGCCCTTCACTCATTGCAACGTTTGTATCCGGCAGACAAAATAGTCCAGACCATCCAGGATGCCGTCCTCCGAATACAGCGACTGGGGAAGGTTGTAGCTTTTTGCTGGGTTCCGGGGCACGTCGGCATTGCTGGGAATGAAAGGGCAGATCTCGCAGCCAAGGAGGCGTGTCTCGCCCCACAAGTATCTCAGTGTGCTATCCCCTTGCACGCACTCACCTCGCTGTTGAGCTCACGGGTCATGCGTCGGTGGGAGGATGAGTGGCTGGAAGTGACTGACAATAAGCTCCGTATAGACAAGCCCACAACGCGTGTGTGGTGTACTTCCTTTCAGCCCCATCGACGGGACGAGGTTCTCCTCACTCGGCTTCGAATAGGCCACAGCCCTATGACGCATGGCTTCCTTCTCCGGCGAGAGGACCCTCCAATGTGTGGTGCTTGCGGCGTCCAGGTCACTGTGCGCCACGTTTTATTGGATTGCGTTTTATTTTCTGACCAGCGGGTCGCGGCTGACTTGCCAGCGGAGCTGCCTTCTCTTTTAGGCAACACTCGGACGAATGTGGCTAAAGTTTTAAAGTTCTGTGCCCTGTCAAATGTTTTTACAAAGATTTTAAGGAGAGGATTTTAATTTGCTCACTGTGTGACGAGCTCGCCCATATTTTATGTAAGTGGCCAGCCAATAACAATTTCCTGTGACATTCTTGTTGCTATGTTTCCCCTTTCCTTAGGTTTTACTTTCTTATGCAGCATTTTCCTTCTTTTCCTGCTTTCTTTGAGTGTGTGCTTCAGTTTTCTTAGGTCTGTACACATTCGTTTCTTTTAATATGTGTCAGGGCGCTGATGACCTCGATGTTGAGCGCCCATAAGCCACAACACACACACACACACACACACACACACACACACACAAGAGTACACGAGTGGGTCTTCCGCTCCGAAGGCCCATATCGATGATGTTTTCTTGAATGGTTCGTACGCTGACAGCTGTCGATGGCCCAGCATAGAAATCTGCAGCAATTTGCGGAAAGGTTGCACTTCTGTCACGTTGAACGATTCTCTTCAGTCGTCGTTGGTCCCGTTCTTGCAGTATCTTTTCCCGGCCGCAGCGATGTTGGAGATTTGAAGTTTCACCCGATTCCTGATATTCACGGTACACTCGTGATGTGATCGTAAGGGAAAATCCCCACTTCATCGCTACCTCGGATATGCTGTGTCCCATCGCTTGTGCGCCGACTACAACACCACTTTCAAACTCAGAGCATGACAACGTGCCATTGTTGCACCAGTAACCGATCCAACAATTGCGCCAGACACTTGTCTGATATAGGCGTTTCCGACCGCCGCGCCGTCTTCTGTCTGTTTACATGTCTCTATATTTGAATACGCAAGCCTATACCAGTTTCTTTGGCACTTAAGTGTAAAACAACTGTTAAGTTCCTACGAGGACTGGGCACAATCTGTGGGTTTTAAGGGTGTACATATTCTGTATTTCTGTCTTGCTTCTGAAGATATTTCAGGAATGGTGTGAACGGTAACTCAACACAATTTTAACTTCCTTTTAATCTAATTGTTGCACAAATGTTGTGGACACAGCTGTGATGGTTTGCGGTTTCTGCACTTGTAATATGCATTTGTGTATTCTTTTATTCAGTTCTATGTACATTGTAACTATGTGTTATTGATGGCTATATCAAGTTGCTACTCGGAAGGCCAAAAAAAAAAAAAAAAAAAAAAAAAGAAAAAGAAAGCGATGGCAACCGACCTTCGCTCGGACCTTTCCCAAGAGAGCGATGGAGAATTCCTGCATCTGCACCTCGTCGCTCATTCCCTGATTACGGGCCGGTGTTATGTTATGCTCAGTCATACATTGCATAATACTCAACTCATTTTTGGAAAAATTCGTATTTTTCTCATCAAAGACTACCTTGTCGGTCTTCTCCAAATCGAGTCATTGCGCAAGGAATTGATTTCATCTTGACATATGCGTGGCCTTAGCATGCTACAGACGATACGCTGGGAGGCAAGCGCAACAGAACTGTACATTGCCATATTTGTGGTCAAACAAAATGTTTCCAAAAGGCTGTGAGTAAGCTGTGAAAACATGCGGGGCGAAGGCATGTAATAAATTGACCAGTCCACAATTTTTATCGTCGCTTTCGCTTAAGCATGAAATATGTCAAAAAGGCTACATTTTTGAGATGTGTTTAATCATTTACTGAAGTAAACATAAATACATTGTTTACAATCTTGAATATAAACTGGAAAATATTTCCTTAATCACAAAACACTGCTGCAGTAGTGCGAACTACTTTGTTCAAAATGGCTCTGAGTACTATGGGACTCAACTGCTGTGGTCATAAGTCCCCTAGAACTACTTAAACCTAACTAACCTAAGGACATCACACAACACCCAGCCATCACGAGGCAGAGAAAATCCCTGACCCCGCCGGGAATCGAACCCGGGAACCCAGGCGTGGGAAGCGAGAACGCTACCGCACGACCACGAGATGCGCGCGAACTACTTTGTTGCTTTGACTATACCCCTTGGCGTACATGGAAAATTTTACACAGTGTGTGTTATAATTAATGGCGAAAAGGCATACAGCTGAATGAAGACAATACTAGACGCAACAAAGTCTCAGTAAACATAAGTTCGCAAACAAACAGTTTGTTAGATAACTGCGAATTTGTAGTCACTGTCCAACACTAACTTGATTCTATGTAGAAGTCATCTCAGTTAAGAAAAGGTAACAATACTGTACAACATTAAGAAAAATTATTAAAGATACTGTGGTAGAAGAGCAGGTGTTTTGAATGAAGACGACAACAGTTACAACTGTACTCGTAGTTACAGACGGTGTTCAAAGTGTCGTCCTTGTGCCCAGATGCAGGTCTGTACCCATCACCGCAATCAGTTGTGAATCCTTTCAAACACACTTGGATCAGAATGAGATTTTCACTCTGCAGTGTGCGCTGATATGAAACTTCCTGGCAGATTAAAACTGTGTGCCGGACCGAGTCTCGAACTCGGGACCTTTGCCTTTCGCGGGCAAGTGCTCTACCAACTGAGCTACCCAAGCATGACTCACGACCCATCCACACAGCTTTAATTCCGACAGTACCTCGTCTCCTACCTTCCAAACTTTACAGAAGCTCTCCTACGAACCTTGCAGGAGAGCTTCTGTAAAGTCCCAAGTTCGAGTCTCGGTCCGGCACACAGTTTTAATCTGCCAGGATGTTTCACACTTCGATCATTTCGAAATGCTTGATAAGCATTGACAAGTCTCTGCTCCAACTCTTCAACTTTGTTCACGAGAGTGACGTACACTACACCTTTAATGAGACCACAAATGTAGAAATCTGTGCGGTTCAGATCAGCTGATGTTGGAGGCCACGGTACAGGTCCTCCTTGCCCAGTACATCTTTAATCATACTGGCGCGTTATACGAGGTGCATTCAAGTTCTAAGGCCTCCGATTTTTTTTTTCTAATTAACTACTCACCCGAAATCGATGAAACTGGCGTTACTTCTCGACGTAATCGCCCTGCAGACGTACACATTTTTCAAAACGCTGACGCCATGATTCCATGGCAGCGGCGAAGGCTTCTTCAGGAGTCTGTTTTGACCACTGGAAAATCGCTGAGGCAATAGCAGCACGGCTGGTGAATGTGCGGCCGCGGAGAGTGTCTTTCATTGTTGGAAAAAGCCAAAAGTCACTAGGAGCCAGGTCAGGTGAGTAGGGAGCATGAGGAATCACTTCAAAGTTGTTATTATGAAGAAACTGTTGCGTAACGTTAGCTCGATGTGCGGGTGCGTTGTCTTGGTGAAACAGCACACGCGCAGCCCTTCCCGGACGTTTTTGTTGCAGTGCAGGAGGGAATTTGTTCTTCAAAACATTTTCGTAGCATGCACCTGTTACCGTAGTGCCCTTTGGAACGCAATGGGTAAGGATTACGCCCTCGCTGTCCCATAACATGGACACCATCATTTTTTCAGCACTGGCGGTTACCCGAAATTTTTTTGGTGGCGGTGAATCTGTGTGCTTCCGTTGAGCTGACTGGCGCTTTGTTTCTGGATTGAAAAATGGCATCCACGTCTCATCCATTGTCACAACCGACGAAAAGAAAATGCCATTCATGGTGTCGTTGGTTGTCAACATTGCTCGGCAACATACCACACGGGCAGCCATGTGGTCGTCCGTCAGCATTCGTGGCACCCACCTGGATGACACTTTTCGCATTTTCAGGTCGTCATGCAGAATTGTGTGCACAGAACCCACAGAAATGCCAACTCTGGAGGCGATCTGTTCAACAGTCATTCGGCGATCCCCCAAAGCAATTCTCTCCACTTTCCCGATCATGTCGTCAGAACGGCTTGTGCGAGCACGAGGTTGTTTCGGTTTGTTGTCACACGATGTTTTGCCTTCATTAAACTGTTGCACCCACGAACCCACTTTCGACACATCCATAACTCCATCACCACATGTCTCCTTCAACTGTCGATGAATTTCAATTGGTTTCACACCAAGCAAATTCAGAAAACGAATGATTGCATGCTGTTCAAGTAAGGAAAACGTCGCCATTTTAAGTATTTAAAACAGTTCTTATTCTCGCCGCTGGCGGTAAAATTCCATCTGTCGTACGGTGCTACCATCTCTGGGACGTATTGACAATGAACGCAGCCTCATTTTAAAACAATGCACATGTTTCTAGCTCTTTACAGTCCGGAGAAAAAAAATCGGAGGCCTTAGAACTTGAATGCACCTCGTACGTCGTCTCACCACAGCAGCGAAACGTGAGGGTGCGCCATCATGGCGTTGCTCTAAGGAAACATCCTGCAAGATGACGCAGCAGAATTCGGAGGTAATGCGGTCCACTGAGTTTGTCTGACAACATGTACTGCCCAATTACAAGATGTTCAGTGAATGCCGCTGATGTTAACTCTCACGCACAGCATGTGTGTTGGAGTCTGTATGACTCCAAACGTGGAAACTGACGTAATTAAACACAGCATCGCGAGTGAAGCCTGTCTCTACATCTACATCTACATTTATACTCCGCAAGCCACCCAACGGTGTGTGGCGGAGGGCACTTTACGTGCCACCCTCATTACCTCCCTTTCCTGTTCCAGTCGCGTATGGTTCGCGGGAAGAACGACTGTCTGAAAGCCTCCGTGCGCGCTCGAATCTCTCTAATTTTACATTCGTGATCTCCTCGGGAGGTATAAATAGGGGGAAGCAATATATTCGATACCTCATCCAGAAACGCACCCTCTCGAAACCTGACGAGCAAGCTACACCGAGATGCAGAGCGCCTCTCTTGCAGAGTCTGCCACTTGAGTTTGTTAAACATCTCCGTATCGCTATCACGGTTACCAAATAACCCTGTGACGAAACGCGCCGCTCTTCTTTGGATCTTCTCAATCTCCTCCGTCAACCCGATCTGGTACGGATCCCACACTGATGAGCAATACTCAAGTATAGGTCGAACGAGTGTTTTGTAAGCCACCTCCTTTGTTGATGGACTACATTTTCTAAGGACTCTCCCAATGAATCTCAACCTGGTACCCGCCTTACCAACAATTAATTTTATATGATCATTCCACTTCAAATCGTTCCGCACGCATACTCGCAGATATTTTACAGAAGTAACTGCTACCAGTGTTTGTTCCGCTATCATATAATCATACAATAAAGGATCCTTCTTTCTATGTATTCGCAATACATTACATTTGTCTATGTTAAGGGTCAGTTGCCACTCCCTGCACCAAGTGCCTATCCGCTGCAGATCTTCCTGCATTTCGCTACAATTTTCTAATGCTGTAACTTCTCTGTATACTACAGCATCATCCGCGAAAAGCCGCATGGAACTTCCGACACTATCTACTAGGTCATTTATATATATTGTGAAAAGCAATGGTCCCATAACACATAACACTCCCCTGTGGCACGCCAGAGGTTACTTTAACGTCTGTAGACGTCTCTCCATTGATAACAACATGCTGTGTTCTGTTTGCTAAAAACTCTTCTGCGAGTCTCATCTGTAAATAAAATGTTATTCTCGAACGCAGGGTTCGATATAGCTTGCTCTTGCATCCACTTACAGAGCGTCAATCTAGGACCAAAGTCTGCCTCACTAAGATAATGAACTCGTTGGAGATGGTATGGATACATTGCACGGCAATGCAATACGCTATTTTCCAAACACTGCTGTGACTCATTCCAGGAATGTGTGCGACAACTCTCCTTGTCGAGATTCCTGGACAGCGTTCGACTGTTTCCAGCAGCTTTCGCCCAGAGTATGCTTCTTGGTACAAGCGGGCAGCCTCGCGTGTAATTCCGTTAGCCCGACCATACTGAAATGCATATGCATACTTCTCGTTACTGTAAAGTTCCATGGAAATTCGAGGTAAGTTTATATGGAGCAAACTGCTGAGGTCATCGGTCCCTAGGCTTACAGACTACTTAATCTAACTTTAGCTAACTTGTTAGGTTAGGTTAGGTTAGGTTTAAGGACAACACACACACACCCACTCCCGAGGGAGGACTCGATTCTCCGACGTGGGAAGCCGCGCTAACCGTGGCTATGCGCCTGAGACCTCGTGAAAGTTCCATGTTGACACCAACACTCGCGCGCAACTGACGCTCTGCAGACAAACGACATAAGTGGCACACTCCCTGTGTACTGTAATGTAGTATACATTCTGTTTACAACTCGTCACGGCCGGCCGCTGTGGCCGAGCCGTTCTAGGCGCTTCCGTCCGAACCGCGCTGCTGCTACGGTCGCAGATTCGAATCCTGCCTCGGGCATGGATGTGTGTGATGTCCTTACGTTAGTTGGGCTTAAGTAGTTCTAAGACTAGGGGACTGAGGACCTCAGTTGTTAAGTCCCATAGTGCTTAGAGCCATTTTTGAACAACTCGTCCCGAAAATTTAAGCAAAGACCACACCGCGGACTGTATGCAGACTTTATACACAATCACGTCAGAAGTGATGGTAACCACAAACTCACAGTTACCTCGTTAACCGTTCGTTTGCGGTCCTATGTTTACTGAGAATTTTTTCCATGTAGTATCGTGTACCTTTAACTGTATGCGCTTACACCATTTATTTTGATATACCCTGCATAGTTCATAGGTTTCTGGACGCTTTTATATGGTTGAAACTGAAACGTTGTAACTCATGAATCATAACTAATAGTTTAGCCACCCCATAGTGTGACTTGGTGTTATCTACTGCATTTTACCCATCTATCACTGATGACTACGAAATTCATTGATAATTCTCAAATGCATAGTGCTGCGAACGGCACGAATCTTTCAGCTTCATTCCACAAGCCATCAACGTTGTGCTGTTCGACCTGAAATATGCCACGTTATAATATGAAAGGGCATGAAAGGGAAGCAATGTTTGGGAAGGGAGTGAGACTGGGTTGTAGCCTATCCCCGATGTTATTCAATCTGTATATTGAGCAAGCAGTAAAGGAAACAAAAGAAAAATTCGGAGTGGGAATTAAAATCCATGGAGAAGAAATAAAAACTTTGAGATTCACCGATGATATTGTAATTCTGTCAGAGACAGCAAAGGACTTGGAAGAGCTGTTGAACAGAATGGACAGTGTCTTGAAAGGAGGGTATAAGATGAACATCAACAAAAGCAAAACGAGTATAATGGAATGTAGTCGAATTAAGTCGGGTGATGCTGAGGGAATTAGATTAGGAAATGAGACACTTACAGTAGTGAAGGAGTTTTGCTATTTGGGAAGCAACGTAACTGATGATGGTTGGAGTAGAGAGGATATAAAATGTAGACTGGCAATGGCAAGGTAAGCATTTCTGAAGAAGAGAAATTTGTTAACATCGAGTATAGATTTACGTGTCAGGAAGTCGTTTCTGAAAGTATTTCTATGGAGTGTAGCCATGTATGGAAGTGAAACGTGGACGATAAATAGTTTGGACAGGAAGAGAATAGAAGCTTTCGAAATGTGGTGCTACAGAAGAATGCTGAAGATTAGATGAGTAGATCACATAACTAATGAGGAGGTATTGAATAGAATTGGGGAGAAGAGGAGCTTGTGGCACAACTTGACTAGAAGAAGGGATCGGTTGGTAGGACATGTTCTGAGGCACCAAGGGATCACCAATTTAGTATTTGAGGGCAGCGTAGAGGGTAAAAATCGTAGAGGGAGACCAAGAGATGAATACACTAAGCAGATTCAGGATGTAGGGTGCAGTAAGTACTGGGAGATGAAGAAGCTTGCACAGGATAGAGTAGCATGGAGAGCTGCATCAGATCAGTCTCAGGACTGAAGACCACCACAACAACAACATAATATATCTCACAAAGAAAGAACGTGTGTAGAATGATTGAACTTCAATCTTTCGAATGCTAATTGTTCAGAGGCGGGACTTATCACAGTGACCACAGGAGGAGCACATTAAACAACACGGATAATCATAATTTTAATGTTAACTTGCATTAACACTCCTACTAGGCCAAAGGCGCCTCCATTACCTGCTATTTTCTGATTTGTTTTAGAGTCAGGTGAAGAGTCATCATTGGGGAGCAGAAAAGTTTCGTGACGGGGGACCGTGATAATATTAAGTATAATGCAACAAATGATTTGCATTACACAGAATCGGATTCGTAATACAAAAGTTTAGACTGCAAGACCTACAAAACGCGAATATGAATCGACTTGTCATCAAAGCAGTCTTTTCCCAACGAAGTTAAATAGCCGAATGACTAACTGTGTATACATCATTAGTAAAGGAATGTGAGCCAATTGCTTCTACATAAAAACATAAATGAACTTAGATAACATTATTATAACCAAAGTTACAGATAACAAGGAATCTCACATGAAGACAGTTGCGAGACAAAAGGAAATATGAAGGAGACTACGTGCCTTATCTATTTTGAAGAATATGAAACACGAAATTACAGAAGCGATGCTAATGATTTGGAACGATACAGATTACAGTTTGATCTCTGACATAGAGACACACATTAATTTGTTGCAACATACAAACGAACGCCCTACCGATTTAATTGATCGCGTACTTCATCTAGTTTGCGCAATCCGCATAAAACGTCCAAACTAAATGTAAACCGTCAGAGGACAAATGCTCGAAATCGATCATGATTTAACGACAATGAAGATGATCAGTAGTGGCTTAAGGGGAGATTTACTATCTTTGGCCCGAAAAAAGCATGTTCTTTGAGAATTTTTTTCTCGGCATGTGTTATAGAAATCAATGTTAAATTTGGTCAAAATGTTTATTGATATTTCCTCTACAAACTGGAATATTTTCGACCGGAAATATCGAAGAGAAAAGGCGGAAGTGCCCTCGGAATGAAACAAAATTTCGATGTAGACGTCCACGCGCGGTATGTCACAGGTCATCCGGCTCGTCTGAAATAAAAATTGAGTTGACGTTAGCGAAGTATATAAGATTATTTAGAAGTTGTACCTCGCTTAAGATATTTGGACCTTAGGAAACAAAATGGTGGCCATCTGAAAAAATATGGTTTTTTCATAGGTTTTTCGAATTCGTCGGCCAAGTAAAAATATTTATAGTTGATGGTTCGGAATGAAACTGGTACATCTCCTAGACAATTTAGTTAGCTTCGTCGGAAACAAAGGATCATGCCAATCGGTTCAGTAGATTTGAAGTTACCATACCGCGCGATAAAAAAAAAGTCATCTCGAGAAAAACGCGTTTGAAGTTTTGACTACGTATAAATGCAATATTATGCAACTTACGTTCAATCTGCTATTTCGGGTCCATAAAGTAGTCCTTCTTCTGCCTCATAGAGGGCGTTCTGCTCGATCTGGGCCATTCTGCGCTGCTCCAGAGCCGCTCGTACGGCCGGTGACAAGCGGTTTTCGGCCGCTTGAATCCGGTGGTAGTCCGAATGCTTGGCGAACTGCGTCGAGTAGAGTCCCAGGGTGACGTCCATCGTTGTCATGGTCTTCAGAATTGCTGAATACTCTTCGTTGAAGCTGATCACTGTCAGGAAAGTCGCAGTCTCCACAGTCTTCGCACCAGACTGCAAATTCTTGGGGGCTAACTTCCAAACACACGCGTTCAAACTTTCATTTGAATTTTGTGTGTTTCCTCCCAAGCACCGGTACAGTAACTTGTCTTCGGAAAGAAAAAAAACTGGTGCGTGAAAAAGACCGATTTCAGGCAGGTGCAGTTTTTGTTCAACCGCGAATAACAAACATTTCCGTTTCGTATTCGAAAAAAGCGTTTCAGGGGTGAATTCAAAACACTTTTATGGACCCAAAAATGTAATTTAAAAAAAAATCGATTTTTTGAACCAAAAGATAGTAAACCTCCCCTTAAGGCGTTAAACAGCGAGGCCATCACCGCCGCCGCGGTATGATTTAACGAGGTAAGGTTCATTCGCCACAAGAGATTGGTTGATGTTATTTGAGCACAATCTGTTCTTTACCTGTCCCGTAGAAAACAGTCATCTGACATACTGCGCCGGCCGGTGTGGCCGTGCGGTTAAAGGCGCTTCAGTCTGGAACCGCGTGACCGCTACGGTCGCAGGTTCGAATCCTGCCTCGGGCATGGATGTGTGTGATGTCCTTAGGTTAGTTAGGTTTAATTAGTTGTAAGTTCTAGGGGACTGATGACCACAGGTGTTAAGTCCCATAGTGCTCAGAGCCATTTGAACCATTTGAACATACTGCGAAGGACGTCAATCCCGAGAGAAATCGTTAAACAGGACGTTCCTTCAATTGGATTTCGTCCATCTGCAAGTGAAAGTTTTTCACAATGCTGAAATGATTCTGACAATCTCCTTCGCATTCATTATACTGGTTCTTCATTTTTAATTTCGTCTCTCATTACGTAACTCTATCCCCTCAGTATTATTTGGCCTAAACGACTTCAGAGATCCTCGTTTCTTACGGCAACCATTTGGCTCATTACATAGAATCATTTACTTGGAAATCAGACGGTTGATTACCGTTTATTTTCCGAAGATTGAAGTTCTTTGACATTATTCCGCAACTCCTCTTAAATTTAAATGGCTGATTGAGATGCCAGTACGTTTTCTAATTTTTTAATGAGCTAAAAAAATAGTGAGACATATGTCTTAACTTCAAGTATGTAGCCGGCCGAGGTGGCCGAGCGGTTCTAGGCGCTACAGTCTGGAACCGCACGACCGCTACGGTCGCAGGTTCGAATCCTGCCTCGGGCATGGATGTGTGTGATGTCCTTAGGTTAGTTAGGTTTAAGCAGTTCTAAGTTCTAGGGGACTGATGGCCTCAGTAGTTAAGTCCCATAGTGCTCAGAGCCATTTAAACCATTTTGAACCATGTTAATAATATTACGAAGGGTTCAGTTCTTAACTTAATAACAGCTGCAGTGAAGAACAATTTTTATTTGTTTAAGAATTGTTCACATTATAAAGTGCATTTTATCATGTTATAAGTGTGCTGCCGCCATTGTTTCAGGCGTTGTATTTTTTAGGAACTTCTCTATAACGAATGCTTACCTAAATTTTTGTTGCTAATATTCCTTCTTATTTGGGTATATGGAACGAAAAATTTGCTGCACTTATATAATTTCGAGCGATTTTTGTAGAGAAACTAGCTAGTGTTAACCACGTATTACACTGCTTTCTTGCTGCCCTACAAAAATTTAAATAAAACAGTCATATTGGTCTTAAGTTATAATTTCTCAGCAGTGCGCATGTTATAAGTGATGCCACTCGGGAACATTTTAGTATATACGCGAAATCTCTGCTTTGTTTCTTTTTTTCATTGGGTACAATTTCGATACATTAGTAGAAATTTACAGAATCGCTATTCGCTTTGTCGCACCTTACAGGGTATACCAAACATTCGCTCGTTACGTAGTCGCAGTGAATCGTAAGCCGGCGCTTGCCCGGTGATGCATAAGTGAAAAATTCCGTGTCATAAGGGTAAATGACTGATCATGTACGGAAGGGATTCCGCGTGCCAGAACTTAATAGTTACCAGAGAGGATTTCGTAAGCGGTGAAACCGAGCACTTAGAAATGCCTACAGCATTCGTAAATGGCGTCAACAGTTTGAAGAAACAGGATGTTTGTGCAAAGGAGAAAGTACCGACCGACCACGTGTTTCAGCAGGAAATGCTGAATGAATTTACCTAAACGTGCTTGATCAAAGACGGATTGCATCTCATTACTGAACATGACGAGCAGTTCCCTGTTCTTCGTCATCTTAAATTACTTACGATATTATTTCCAAGAATGTCTGTGGAGGAAAATAATTCCCTAATACCGTAACAAGGTTGTAATTCTTAGACCTCACAAGAAAGTAGATCGAAAAGAGAATATCAAACAGCATTACTATTAGTCTCCTTCGTGTAACGTAAAATATCAAACAATTTCAGTGTTACACCCTTTTCTGTAATGTAGCACAATTTCAGTAAAATTATCACTCATTGCATACAAAAACCAATGGATTTTAACCAAGCAAAGTAACAAACTTACTATAGACGTGGATACAGCACAACGGACTTGGTGCAAGCCCTGAAAGGAATTATACAGGGTGATTCAAAAAGAATACCACAACTTTAGGAATTTAAAACTCTGCAACGACAAAAGGCAGAGCTAAGCACTATCTGTCGGCGAATTAAGGGAGCTATAAAGTTTCATTTAGTTGTACATTTGTTCGCTTGAGGCGCTGTTGACTAGGCGTCAGCGTCAGTTGATGCTAAGATGGCGACCGCTCAACAGAAAGCTTTTTGTGTTATTGAGTACGGCAGAAGTGAACCGTCACAATGTGTGTATATGGGGCACTGAGAATCCGCGGGAAACAACTCAGTATGAACGTGACTCGCCTAAAGTGAACGTTTTCTGTGCCATTTCAGCCAATAAAGTTTTTGGTCCCTTTTTCTTCGAAGGTGCTACTGTAACTGGACTACAGTATCTGGAGATGTTAGAGAATTGGCTGTTCCCTCAGCTCGAACAAGGAGCACAACAATTCATATTTCAGCAGGATGGAGCGCCACCACATTGGCACTTATCTGTCCGTAACTACCTGAACGTCAACTACCCGAGGCGATGGATCGGCCGCCAGTCAGCCCGTGACAGAGCACTTCATCACTGGCCTCCAAGAAGCCCTGATCTTACCCCCTGCGATTTTTTCTTATGGGGGTATGTTAAGGATATGGTGTTTCGGCCACCTCTCCCAGCCACCATTGATGATTTGAAACGAGAAATAACAGCAGCTATCCAAACTGTTACGCCTGATATTGTACAGAGAGTGTGGAACGAGTTGGAGTATCGGGTTGATATTGCTCGAGTGTCTGGAGGGGGCCATATTGAACATCTCTGAACTTGTTTTTGAGTGAAAAAAACCTTTTCAAATGCTCTTTGTAATGATGTACAACAGAAGGTTATATTATGTTTCTTTCATTAAATACACATTTTTAAAGTTGTGGTATTCTTTTTGAATCACCCTGTACAACGCATCGCGGGGTAGTCGTGCAGTCTAAGAGCGTCTTGTCGCGGTTCGCACAGCTCCCCCTGTCGGAGGTTCGAGTCCTCCCTCGGGCATGGGTGTGTGTGAGTTGTCCTTAGCTTAAGTTAGTTTAAGTTAGATTAAGTAGTACGTAAGCCTAGGGACCAATGACCTCAGCAGTTTGGTCCCATACTTCTTATCACAAATTTCCAATTATACAACGAAGCAATGAGTACGACATGCCAGTTTGCTAGGGATAAACAGACTTTGAGAAAGCTTTGAAATCATTGTCATTAAAATCTCTACCAATAGTCCACGAGAAACAAGACAGAGGTTCAACACACACTGGTGAGCCAAAACAATGTGACCACCGATCACTGCGACACTGAATGCGGTGGGAAAAGTACGAAGGCGCGCTGAAAAGTAATGGCTCCGAATTTTTAATGTGAAAACTCACAATTTTTTTAAAATAAAATGAAAATTATTAACATTCTACACCTTTATTCCTCATGTCTACGTGTTTAAACCTCAACGTAGTTACCCTGGCGACGAACACATTTTTCTCAACTACAGCGGTTTGTTGATACCGTCACTGTAGGATGTTTTATTCTGTTGAGGGAGTCAGACCCTCACCCTTGTTTGCACCGCTTTTACTCTATGAAAGTGAGGTCCTCGGAGGCTTTCTTGAAGTTCTGCAAACAGATGAAAATCGGATTGGGCCAAGTCGGGATGTATGGAGGACGATCGATGACAGTCAGCCCGAGGCGACGGATTGCTGCAGACGCCGATGGGTTCGTGTGTGGTCTGGCACTGTCATGGTGCAGGCGAGGACGCCCCATGTGTGCACCGAACACTTGGAATTCGGAAACCGATTACAGGACGCTGTTTCTCACGCACCGACATACGAGGATTGGAACTTTAATAGTGGCAACTATTTATTTATAGCTCGTACAAAATACACTCCTGGAAATTGAAATAAGAACACCGTGAATTCATTGTCCCAGGAAGGGGAAACTTTATTGACACATTCCTGGGGTCAGATACATCACATGATCACACTGACAGAACCACAGGCACATAGACACAGGCAACAGAGCATGCACAATGTCGGCACTAGTACAGTGTATATCCACCTTTCGCAGCAATGCAGGCTGCTATTCTCCCATGGAGACGATCGTAGAGATGCTGGATGTAGTCCTGTGGAATGGCTTGCCATGCCATTTCCACCTGGCGCCTCAGTTGGACCAGAGTTCGTGCTGGACGTGCAGACCGCGTGAGACGACAGTTCATCCAGTCCCAAACATGCTCAATGGGGGACAGATCCGGAGATCTTGCTGGCCAGGGTAGTTGACTTACACCTTCTAGAGCACGTTGGGTGGCACGGGATACATGCGGACGTGCATTGTCCAGTTGGAACAGCAAGTTCCCTTGCCGGTCTAGGAATGGTAGAACGATGGGTTCGATGACGGATTCGATGTACCGTGCACTATTCAGTGTCCCCTCGACGATCACCAGTGGTGTACGGCCAGTGTAGGAGATCGCTCCCCACACCATGATGCCGGGTGTTGGCCCTGTGTGCCTCGGTCGTATGCAGTCCTGATTGTGGCGCTCACCTGCACGGCGCCAAACACGCATACGACCATCATTGGCACCAAGGCAGAAGCGACTCTCATCGCTGAAGACGACACGTCTCCATTCGTCCCTCCATTCACGCCTGTCGCGACACCACTGGAGGCGGGCTGCACGATGTTGGGGCGTGAGCGGAAGACGGCCTAACGGTGTGCGGGACCGTAGCCCAGCTTCATGGAGACGGTTGCGAATGGTTCTCGCCGATACCCCAGGATCAACAGTGTCCCTAATTTGCTGGGAAGTGGCGGTGCGGTCCCCTACGGCACTGCGTAGGATCCTACGGTCTTGGCGTGCATCCGTGCGTCGCTGCGGTCCGGTCCCAGGTCGACGGGCACGTGCACCTTCCGCCGACCACTGGCGACAACATCGATGTACTGTGGAGACCTCACGCCCCACGTGTTGAGTAATTTGGCGGTACGTCCACCCGGCCTCCCGCATGCCCACTATACGCCCTCGCTCAAAGTCCGTCAACTGCACATACGGTTCACGTCCACGCTGTCGCGGCATGCTACCAGTGTTAAAGACTGCGATGGAGCTCCGTATGCCACGGCAAACTGGCTGACACTGACGGCGGCGGTGCACAAATGCTGCGCATCTAGCGCCATTCGACGGTCAACACCGCGGTTCCTGGTGTGTCCGCTGTGCCGTGCGTGTGATCATTGCTTGTACAGCCCTCTCGCAGTGTCCGGAGCAAGTATGGTGGGTCTGACACACCGGTGTCAATGTGTTCTTTTTTCCATTTCCAGGAGTGTAGAAGGCACCATGGCAGCTGTGGACTACGTAACCATTACTGCGGACAACCTGCATACCTCCACGCTTGATGTCTTCCTCGACGAGGGTGTCATCTTCCAACTGGATAACTGCCCTATCACAAGGCCAGAATCGTGCCACAATGGTTTGAGGAACGTGACAGAGAACTCAGGTTAGTGTTTTGGCCATCAAATTCGCTCCACCTGCATTCGATGGACTGCATTTGGGACGCTATAGGGGTGCCAGACAGCCAGCTCCATGCCCGCAAAACAGTGGTCCATAATTTACGGGAACCGCGCGACATGTGCTCAGATATCTGTTATCAGGTACCTCCAGAAACCAACCAAGTACTTCTCCAATCCATCTCGCGTAAAATCGTTACTGTATTGCGTTCCAAAGCTGGCGGTCATAATGTGTTGGCTCGTCTGGAAATGAAAGACTTGTTTAGAGCAACTGCGATTATTTCTGGATATCACGTCTCGGAGAACCGCCCTGTTTGTTACTTCATATTTTCTTTTTTTAACAATACAAACTAGCGATCTGTACTATCGAGTAAGTACTGAGAAAAACCAACCACTGGTCCGTAAATTTGTAGTTGTTGGCTTCAAAATTTGTGCAGTTCATCTTCGCGATAGACTGACCGATGTAAAATGAGTCTAGTCATTACCAGCGAGCATCTTCTAGCAATAAAACACCCTCAGCCATTCACAAGACGTTACAACTAGGCAGTCAACTAGCGCATGCTAGATACAATGTAAAACAGCACATTCTGCGGTTTAAGATTATTCCGCATACGCAAGATAGCGAGTGCGTGATAGGAAGATAAAAACTTTCTTTCAAATGACTCTAAGCACTATGGGACTTGACATCTGAGGTCATCAGTCCCCAAGACCTAGAACTACTTAAACCTAACTAACCTACGGACATCGCAACGGCCTTGCCGCAGTGGATACTCCAGTCCCCGTGAGATCAACGAAGAGCTGTCGGGCGTGGCCGCCACTTGGATGGGTGACCATCCAGCCGCCATGCGCTGTTGCCATTTTTCGGGGTACACTCAGCCTCCTGATGCCAATTGAGGAGCTACTCGACCGAATAGTAGCGACTCCGGTCAAAGAAAACCATCATAACGACCAGGAGAGCGGTGTGCTGACCACACGCCCCTCCCATCCGCATCCTCAACTCAGGATGACACGGCGGTCGGATGGTCCCGATGGGCCACTTGTGGCCTGATGACGGAGTGCTAAGTACATCACACACATCCATCGAACCTGTGACCGTAGCAGCAGCGCGGTTCCGGACTGAAGCGCCTAGAACCGCTCGGCCACAGTGGCCGGCCTAGCTTTCTTTATTGTGGAATATGCAGCGTATATTATGACACAATAGGACATTATGTAAAGAACTGAAAAACACTATGCTGCTTGATGTTTTAGTTTGGTATATAAGCTTATTTCGGCTTTAATGCTTTTGATCAGTACATGTCGAGATATTGTAGATAGACATACAGGGAGACAGTTATTGAACTATATGAAATCAAATCATAACTTCTAAACGTTTTGCGTTACGACGTTCAAACTGCACGGTTGGCCGCGAGGCATGATGGGAATTAGTATGCTTTGTATTGAAACTTCCTGGCAGATTAAAACTGTGTGCCCGACCGAGACTCGAACTCGGGACCTTTGCCTTTCTGCGGGCAAGTCCTCTACCATCTGAGCTACCGAAGCACGACTCACGCCCGGTACTCACATCTTTACTTCTGCTAGTACCTCGTCTTCTACCTTCCAAACTTTACAGAAGCTCTCCTGCGAAGCTTCTGTAAAGTTTGGAGGGTAGGAGACGAGGTACTGGCAGAAGTAAAGGTGTGAGTACCGAGCGTGAGTCGTGCTTCGGTAGCTCAGATGGTAGAGGACTTGCCCGCGAAAGGCAAAGGTCCCGAGTACGAGTCTCGGTCGGGCACACAGTTTTAATCTGCCAGGAAGTTTCATATCAGCGCACACTCCGCTGCAGAGTGAAAATCTCATTCTGGAAATGCTTTGTATTGTTTGGATTAGCGAAGAAGCTCACTTTCATTTGGATGGGTTCGTCAATAAGCAAAATTGGCGCATTTGGGGGACTGAAAATCCGCATTTCGCGATCGAGAAGTCTCTTGGTTGAATTGAACTTTGCTTATGAAATAATCACAGAGTTTGCCTTGAGAGACAATATCAGTTTATGGGTCCCCACTATATTCTTATCATATCAGAAAGATAATTGGGATATGTATTGCTACTAAAGAAATCTGATACTTTTATACAAATGGGAGTATAAAAAGTGTATATGTAGTATTATTTAATTTTATCTGTGGTATTTTTATTTGTCAGTTAAGTCAGAACTCTTTTCATTCCCAACTTTAGTTCATTGTTTCCTGCAGTACCGTCTCATTACTGAGTTACATAATGATTGTGATCGTAGCTGTTATTATTATGAGTGGAGTACAATCTTGCTTTCTATGATAACTGGTTTGTACATTAGTGGTAACTACTGGTACCCATATCTTAGATCGCCCTGTAGTCGTGTGTATCCAGTGTACTACTCAAAGGGAATTGTAATGAAAGTCACTACAACTACTAATGTTCCATTTCCTTCAACTAACGTTTCAAATTAATATTCCTAATTAGGCTGGCGACCGTTTATTGTTTCATTCGTATGAGCTTATATACCTCCATTATGCCCAAAGTAAAGCCTGTTCAGTTTTCTATAAATTGCATTATAATCGAAATTACTGTCCGATATCCCTTATCCATTAGAAAAACATACGGTCAGAATCAAAAATCCTCCAAGAGGGCAAGACTAGTGTGTGTCATAGCAAACGAGCTTAGTGTTATAAACCCTCTCTCACCCTCTCGTCCATTTACAGGACACATAGTAGAGATGAAGATTTATTCCATCGACATGATTCTAAAGGGCTACGTGTCGGTAGATTTCCAACTCAGAAGCATGCGTTAGCGATCTACACTGTGTTATCTGATGTCATCTGTTCTGCCTTCACGTTCGTCAGTGTCGTTGACACTGAGATGGGATCTACACGGATGTTGTTGTGCCTCGAAGCAGGTCGGAGCCGCACGCGAAGCGCACAACAATGAGATGCCTGGGCGAAGGCCTCAGTCGGCGGGGGGGTCTCGTTAGGCCGGGTTCCTGCCATTGTTCCAGCCTAGACTAGGACTGGGGGAGCCTTGAGGTAAGCGCCCCGTGGTTCCCCTACATTTTAACAGGAAAAAATATATAGGAAGCACAACAAGGACCTATATACAGGGTGGTCCATTGATCGTGACCGGGCCAAATATCTCACGAAATAAGCGTCAAACGAAAAAACTACAAAGAAAGAAACTTGTCTAGCTTGAAGGGGGAAACCAGATGGCGCTATGGTTGGCCCGGTAGACGGCGCTGCCATAGGTCAAACGGATATCAATTGCGTATTTTTAAATAGGAACCCCCATTTTTATTACATTTTCGTATAGTACGTAAAGAAAGATTAATGTTTTCGTTGGACCACTTTTTGCGCTTTGTGACAGATGGCGCTGTGATAGTCCCAAACATATGGCTCACAATTTTAGACGAACAGTTGGTAACAGGTAGGTTTTTTAAATTAAAATACAGAACGTAGGTACGTTTGAACATTTTATTTCGGTTGTTCCGATGCGATACATGTACCTTTGTGAACTTATCATTTCTGAGAACACATACTGTTACAGCGTGATTACCTGTAAATGCCACATTAATGCAATAAATGCTCAAAATGATGTCCGTCAACCTCAATGCATTTGGCAATACGTGTAACGACATTCCTCTCAACAGCGATTACTTTGCCTTCCGTAATGTTCGCACATGCATTGACAATGCGCTGACGCATGTTGTCAGACGTTGTCGGTGGATCACGATAGCAAATATCTTTCAACTTTCCCCACAGAAACAAATCCGCGGACGTCAGATCCGGTGAACGTCCGGCAACTAATCCACCTGTCATGAAATATGCTATTCAATACCGCTACAACCGCACGCGAGCTATATGCCGGACATCCATCATGTTGGAAGTACATAACAGTTCTGTCATGCAGTGAAACATCTTGTAGTAACATTGGTGGGAAATTACGTAGGAAATCAGCATACATTGCACCATTTAGATTGCCATCGATAAAATGGGGGCCAATTATCCTTCCTCCCATAATGCCGCACCATACATTAACCCGCCAAGGCCGCTCATGTTCCGCTTATCGCAACCATCGTGGATTTTCCGTTGCCCAATAGTGCATATTAAGCCGGTTTACGTTACCGCTGTTGGTGAATGACGGTTCGTCGCAAAATAGAACGCGTGCAAAAAATCTGTCATCGTCCCATAAATTCCCTCGTTCCCAGTGGTAGAACTGTACACGACGTTCAAAGTCGTCGCCATGCAATTCCTGGTGCATAGAAATATGGTAGGGGCGCAATCGATGTTGATGCAACATTCTCAACACCGACGTTTTTAAGATTCCCGATTCTCGCGCAATTCGTCTGCTACTGATGTGCGGATTAGTCGCGACAGCAGCTAAAACACCTACTTGGGCATCATCATTTGTTGCAGGTCGTGGTAGACGTTTCACATGTGGCTGAACACTTTCTGTTTCCTTAAGTAACGTAACTATCCGGCGAATGGTCCGGACACTTGGACGGTGTCGACCAGGATACCGAGCAGCATACAGAGCACACACCCGTTGGGCATTTTGATCACAATAGCCATACATTAACACGATATCGACCTTTTCTGCAATTGGTAAACGGTCCATTTTAACACGGGTTATGTATCACGAAGCAAATACCTTCCGCACTGGCGGAATGTTACGTGATACCACGAACTTATACGATTGTGACTATCACAAAGCAAAAAAAGTGGTCCAGCTAAAACGTTCATATTTCTTTACGTACTACACGAATATGTAATAAAAAATGGGGGTTCCTATTTTAAAAAACGCAGTTGATATCCGTTTGACCTAGGGCAGCGCCATCTAGCGGGCCAACCATGGCAACATACAGGGTGAGTCACCTAACGTTACCGCTGGATGTATTTCGTAAACCACATAAAATACTGACGAACCGATTGCACAGACCGAACGTGAGGAGAGGGGCTAGTATAATTGTTTAATGCAAAAAATAATAAAGTGCACGGAAGTATGTTTTTTAACACAAACCTACGTTTTTTTAAATGGAACCACGTTAGGTTTGTTAGCACATCTGAACATATAAACAAATACGTAATCAGAGCCGTTTGTTGCATTGTAAAATGTTAATTACATCCGGAGAACCTAAAGTTGATGCTTGAAACCTCCGACGTTCAGTTGCGTGTTGTAACAAACACGGGCCACGGTGCAGCGTCTGCAGGAACATGCATTACTGGTCCGTGGATAATCCTCGCTGGCTCAGACAGGTAGAGCGACAGCGACCGTGGACTGTAAATGTATGGTGCGGAATCATTGACGACCACCTCATTGCTCCTCACTTCATTGCAGGGGCCCAAACAGCTGCAACATACACCGCGTTTCTACAGAATGATCTGCCAACGTTGCTCGAAAATGTCCCACTGGAAACGCGTCGACGTATGTGGTATCAGCATGATGGTGCACCTGCACATTCCGCAACTAACACTAGGCTGACCCTTGACAGGATGTTCGACGGGCGTTTCATAGGACGTGGAGTACGCATAAATTGGCCAGCCCGTTCTCCTGATCTTACACCTCTGGACTTCTTTCTGTGGGGTACGTTAAAGGAGAATGTGTACCGTGATGTGCCTACAACCCCAGAGGATATGAAATAACGTATTGTGGCAGCCTGCGGCGACATTACACCAGATGTACTGCGGCGTGTATGACATTCATTACGACAGAGATTGCAATTGTGTGCAGCAAATGATGGCCACCACATTGAACATCTATTGGCCTGACATGTCGGGACACAGTCTATGCCACTCCGTAATTGAAAACGGAAACCACGTGTGTACGTGTACCTCACCCCTCATGGTAATGTACATGTGCGTCAGTGAAAATACCAATAAAAAGGTGTTAGCATGTGGACGTAATGTGCTGTTCCAGTCTCTTCTATACCTAAGGTCCATCACCGTTCCCTTTGGATCCCTACATAATTCGGTGCTCTCCGATACACACGATCGAACAGCGGAGGAGTGGTACTCAAGCGTCAACTTCAGGTTACAATATCTCCGGATGTAATTAACATTTTACAATGCAACAAACGGCACTGATTACGTATTTGTTTATATGTTCAAATGTGCTAACAAAACTAACGTGGTTCCATTTAAAAAAACGTAGGTTTGTGTTAAAAAACATACTTCCGTGCATTTTTTATGATATGTATTAACCACTTACACTAGCCCCTCTCCTCACGTTCGGTCTGTGGAATCGATTCGTCAGTATTTGATGTGGTTTACGAAATATATCCAGCGGTAATGTTTGGTGACTCACCCTGTATACTCTAAGACAAAAAAAAGAAGACGCACCACGAAGAAGGTAGGCAAATTGGTCAAAAATTGCTGATGTCGACAGGAAATTCAAAATTGTAAACTTGGGCGGCCGGTAGGTGAACGTTTGACGCTGCAGCGCAGTTTCACAGTGCAGTTGGCAAGGATAGTAAACAGGGGACTTATCGATACCAGGGCATGAAGCCTTTGCGAATTTCATTCCGTGTACACACTTGGTCAGTAACTACGCCTTGCAGATAGGCAAGTAAACAATATAGGCAGATGTCACTATTTGAGAGAAGACGTGTAGCTAAGCTGAAAGAAGTCGATTGGAATAATCGTCGAACAGCTCGACATCTGAATTGGAGCAATGTCAGTATTCGACGCTCTTGACAGGAATGGATGAACTGTGCACACAGCACCACGAAGAAGGCGGCCGACCTAGAGAGACGACAGAACGGGGGGACCGAACAGTCGCCAGAGAGGCACCGACAGCTCCGGGTCCATCATCATCGTTCACCTGGCGTGCAACTGGTGCTTCACTGGCCACGAGGACCGTTACTAGGCGGCTCCCAAGAAGGGGGGCTGAACTCAAGGCACACCTTGCGCCGACTACCATTGACGTCTGT
This sequence comes from Schistocerca cancellata, assembly GCF_023864275.1. Taxonomy (NCBI): domain Eukaryota; kingdom Metazoa; phylum Arthropoda; class Insecta; order Orthoptera; family Acrididae; genus Schistocerca; species Schistocerca cancellata. The sequence goes on from NC_064631.1 coordinate 676,610,712, forward strand.
GCACTAATGAGCCAGTTTGCAATGGCGTCGTTCACATTCTCCTTGAGTCTCATTGACTGGAACAGAATTGTCTTCAGTAACGAATGCCGCTTCGAAGTGACTCCCGATGGCCAGCGAAGGCGTTTTTGGAGAAGTCCGGGACGGCGGTGGGGAACCAACTTGACTGCCGCCAGCCACACGGCTGGGGTTCCATTTCGCATCACAGCAGGACCGCTTTGGTTGCTGCCTGCAGAACGCTCACAGCACGGCTGTACGTCGACGACATTCTACGTTCCACTTCGTTGCCATTCGTGGTAAGCCATCCTCAACCTACTTTTCAGCGATATAATTCCCCTCCTTTCTGCGGCGAGAGTTTCTACTGCTTGTCCTCGTGCCTGCCAAACCCTACCTCGGCCAGAGAAGTCGCTAGATTCCTGTCCTGCTGAGAATGTTTGGTGCGTTATGAGCGGGGCCGCGCAACCAGCTCGAGATTTTGACAACCTAACACGCCAATTGGACAGAATTTGGCACGATACCCCTCTGGGGGACATCCAGAAACTCTAAAATCAACGCCAAGCCGAAGAACTACTTACATGAGGGCCAGTGTGGACTAAAGCATTATTAATTTGCTCAATTTGTGAAGCTCTGTCTGTTGAATAAATCATCCGATTTCTCTATAACTGTAATCATTTGGTTGCAATGTACGTCATATCTACCAATTCCCATTCATACAGGGTGTTTCAAAAATGACCGGTATATTTGAAACGGCAATACAAACTAAACGAGCAGCGATAGAAATACACCGTTTGTTGCAATATGCTTGGGACAACAGTACATTTTCAGGCAGACAAACTTTCGAAATTACAGTAGTTACAATTTTCAACAACAGATGGCGCTGCGGTCTGGGAAACTCTATAGTACGATATTTTCCACATATCCACCATGCGTAGCAATAATATGGCGTAGTCTCTGAATGAAATTACCCCAAAATCTTTGACAACGTGTCTGGCGGAATGGCTTCACATGCAGATGAGATGTACTGCTTCAGCTGTTCAATTGTTTCTGGATTCTGGCGGTACACCTGGTCTTTCAAGTGTCCCCACAGAAAGAAGTCACAGCGGTTCATGTCTGGCGAATAGGGAGGCCAATCCACGCCGCCTCCCGTATGTTTCGGATAGCCCAAAGCAATCACACGATCATCGAAATATTCATTCAGGAAATTAAAGACGTCGGCCGTGCGATGTGGCCGGGCACCATCTTGCATAAACCACGAGGTGTTCGCAGTGTCGTCTAAGGCAGTTTGTACCGCCACAAATTCACGAAGAATGTCCAGATAGCGTGATGCAGTAATCGTTTTGGATCTGAAAAATGGGGCAATGTTTCCTTTGGAAGAAATGGCGGCCCAGACCAGTACTTTTTGAGGATGCAGGGACGATGGGACTGCAACATGGGGCTTTTCGGTTCCCCATATGCGCCAGTTCTGTTTATTGACGAAGCCGTCCAGGTAAAAATAAGCTTCGTCAGTAAACCAAATGCTGCCCACATGCATATCGCCGTCATCACTCCTGTGCACTATATCGTTAGCGAATGTCTCTCGTGCAGCAATGGTAGCGGCGCTGAGGGGTTGCCGCGTTTGAATTTTGTATGGATAGAGGTGTAAACTCTGGCGCATGAGACGATACGTGGACGTTGGCGTCATGTGGACCGCAGCTGCAACACGGCGAACGGAAACCCGAGGCCGCTGTCGGATCACCTGCTGCACTAGCTGCGCGTTGCCCTCTGTGGTTCCCGTACGCGGTCGCCCTATCTTTCCAGCACGTTCATCCGTCACGTTCCCAGTCTGTTGAAATTTTTCAAACAGATCCTTTATTGTATCGCTTTTCGGTCCTTTGGTTCCATTAAACCTCCGTTGAAAACTTCGTCTTGTTGCAACAACACTGTGTTCTAGGCGGTGGAATCCCAACACCAGAAAAATCCTCTGTTCTAAGGAATAAACCATGTTGTCCACAGCACACTTGCACGTTGTGAACAGCACACGCTTACAGCAGAAAGACGTCGTACAGAATGGCGCACCCACAGACTGCGTTGTCTTCTATATCTTTCACATCACTTGCAGCGCCATCTGTTGTTGAAAATTGTAACTACTGTAATTTCGAAAGTTTGTCCGACTGAAAATGTACTGTTGTCCCAAGCATATTGCAACAAACGGTGTATTTCTATCGCTGCTCGTTTAGTTTTTATTGCCGTTTCAAATATACCGGTCATTTTTGAAACACCCTGTATAATTCCTTCGTGGCGCATCGTTGCTCTTTTGTGATGGTAGTGATATCATCATCATCATCAGTAGCAGTACTAGTAGAAGTAGTAAAAGTAGCCCTGACATCGGTGAGGAAACTTAGTGTCGATATACTGCTTTATCACGTGGCCCAGTCGGTAATTAAAGGCTACGTTTCTTCTGCTCCATCACTTGACAGCACTGGATCAACAGCGGCAAACATCAAACTCGCTGCTCTTCATGTGCGTTAGCTGTGGTGGCTCTGTGAATAGCACTATTCGTACTGATTTCGTGACATTCTAGTATGAGTGCCCCTTTGATTTTATGCGCCAACGAAGAAATTAGGAGAGAGACTGGTTACCTCAACTCTGGAAGGATAAAGCTACGGAGTTTATGCTCAGAATGGATCTGCACTGTGCTGATAGCTGTCTTAGTGAACGAAAAATTTACGAGTGGACACGTAATTTTAAAGGTGGACGTGTGTATCTGCCACGAAGAGCGTTCGGGTAGTCTACCCGCTTCGAAAACGAACAGGAACATAGAGACTGAGCAAATGATTCGTGATGACTGTTGTGTCATAATTGATGATACTGTTTATAAGTTGAACAGTAGCTATGGTTCTGCATTTGTAAACGTCTACGAGTATTTGAACTATCGCAAAGTTTGTGTTAATACGACACCACGTCAGCTGGCAAGCGATCAACATGTAAGTTTCTGGGATGGCGACGTTATACTTCGTTCACTTTGAAGGAAATGGGAAAACTTTCTTAGTCGTACAGTGACTGTTGTTGAGAAGTGGTCCATCACGATGAACCACAGCTAAGCTGCACGCCTGGTGTTTCAACATCCATCTTAGCCTACAACCAAAAAGTTCAGAATCCAAGTTTCTGCAGAAACGTTGACAGTGTCTCGCAATACTGAAGGTTCACTGCCGTTTCATTATAATGAAAACTGTTGTAACTTGGAACACTTCTCAGGCTTTTGCCTCTAGCAAGCCATGTAACAGAAGTTTAATATTTTTTTAAATTTCGTTTTGAAATGATGCAAGTTACTTTGTGTGCTGCAGTATTTTTATGAAATTTTAAAAGTTACTCCGGATATGTTCGAGAGGTGTTTCCAAATGTAGAAAACTGTTCGAAGGTACAATTATTCCACTTAAATTTAGAAGTGTTGCAATCGAGAAATTATTGTCATTACTGTATTTAATAGTCTATTCCTTCCTCTGTTACTCTACTACATAGTAATAATCAGTATCTGAAACCAAATTAAGAAGAAGTATTATAAAATACCAGTTACAACTTAAAATCGTTTTGAAATAGAAGATATTGGCAACACATACAAATTTTCATTTTTCAATACGGGGAAAATTGCTGAGACACTAAAGAATCTCCGTTCATTTGCAAATATCACGTGTTTGGTGCTAAAAAGGCCTTTTGTGTCAAGGTGCAAGATGGTGCACGGCTGACGAAGTACGGCTTAACAGCCCACAAGTTATGTAACTAAAAATATACAGAATTTTAGTCTTCATAAGTCTCTACAACTGAAGAATCAACAATATCCTAAACTAGCTTAAACATATTATACAGCACTTAAATATGTAGAATCTCGTAATATTTACAAACTCTGCACATCCTCATGTCCCACAACGAAAACAGTAAAAAAAAAAACAGGAATCTCCATACGGTGGTCTCTAGGGCACGGTCCTTCACGCGACTCTAAAATTGGTCACTACATTGACACACCGACCAGGAAACGTGATGCGTTCCTACGTACACAGCCTTCCAGGTACAACACTTTCCGCTCATGTACACTATCCTCCAGGTACAACACTCTCCCCTACTCCTAAATGTCATTAGTGAACAGTGACAGTCATTGTATGTTACTACAATATCTGAAACCCACAATTAAAACTGAGAGGCAAGGTTGCAAAAGGTATGTTTTGCTTCAGGGTAATGTACGCTCTCAATTCAAAAGATAAACAACTAGCCATAATGAAAAGTGGATTTTATAAACTTATCTGCCGAGAATAACAGTCTTGCTCTACTGGACCGAATGGAAGGTCAGTCTGTACTAGGGTCACAGAACAGCATAGAAGCTGGAGAGTAAAGAAATCAGATTCATCCTTTACTTGATATTGCGTAAGTGAAAATCACAAATACGTAATACATATAGAAGTCCTACAGATTCTATGGTATAAAGCACACTAATTGAGATGTTTTAGAAATTAAGAAACAGGTTAGTATATTCCTACATTTTTTATTGAATGAACAAACTCAATCAATTTTTCACAACTTTTAGACAACATTGCAATCCCTACATACAGGTACCTTGGTGCCTTTATTCACATAACAAAAATTCCTCTCCTGTGTATAGCCCTACTTCAACGTGTGTTTAGTCCTAGTTATTGTGAATGCTGTCCTAATGAATATTGAAAATCCATATGTAATTTTGTGAAAACTGTCAATAGAGATAACTTTTACAGTTTAAGCCAAGGATCGATGTATTAAAAAGTTCGCTTGTTTATCTTTGCTTAGTTTTCGTCTTTGGGATCAGTTATGCACTAGAAAATGTGCTTATAACCCGAAACCGTACAGTAATAATAAAGTCCTTGAAACAAGATTAGAAAACTGTTTTGTATAGTTAATACACTACATAGTGTTTCACAAAGAACACACAGCTGAATCAACTAAAACGACAAAATAAATATGTTTTAATTTAAAGCTTCATCTAGGATTCACAATTATTGTCTTCATTATGTGTGTCAGAACTATGTCTTTAGAACTCTGCAATCTCACCTTTAGGCTTCCTATACGTTAAAATTATAGGAAATCGGTAATTATTAGCACCTGCGATGTGGACTGATATTTTGGCGATGTAAAAGCAATGGACAAAAACAGCAAGCAGCATGGCTCCCTGATGTACTGGAGTGAAAAGCAGCACTGAATACTCAACATCATGAAGGAGAGAGAATTCGGCACTAAATCAAACACTAGCTGTACCAAAACGAATAGCATACTCACGGGAATTACATACTGTTATAGTTTCCAGTACTGTAATGCACGTAAAGCCCAATAAAGTTATGGAGTTGGAAGGTGAATCTAACGGATAAAACAATTAACATCGAGCGAGATACCAAGTTTATTAAAGTCACACATAGAGGCAAGACGTTCAATACCTAGTTCAAAGCACGAGTCCAGCAACAGGAAATCGAACCAGACTCCAAACAGAGTCCATACGTAAACCGTTCTTAGGCCCAGTCACAAATGAGCAGCGATGCTACGATAAGCAAGCAACTGTGAGCACGACACACTGGTGTAGGCTGAGAGTTCCTGCTAATTGATATTAAACAGCAGTACATCTATGGGCCAGCTCTATAAGACAGTTTTTTATAGCAAAGTAACTGTCTGTTCACTGTTTACTCTTCTCATGCTCTGTAACTGTAACTGTACATCCCTGTCTATGCCTGTTACACAGGCTTGCATAGAACGTCTTTGCAATCAGCCACTTGCAGTTCTTGTATGGTCTAACAGGTGTCGAAATTTTCTTAAAAGGAGTAGGTCGTAGGTCATCAAACGGGCCAACTTGGAGCAGGATAGGCACCACAGAACATTTTAATTTCCACTGTCTATACTTTTACAAATAAATTCATAAAACTTCGTCAGCATGATCAGGAAGGATTTAGGAATCACACTCACAGCAGTGAAAGTTCGAAGATATAACAAAACATTTTTTTTACACGTGAAATTTCGTAATCTTTTCACTTACTATAGGCTGCATTTGTTGCTATAGGAACGCTTTTCTTCATAAGTAAGAGAGATTCTTCGATAAATTTTGCACACATACAAATCATACTTACAGGTGTATGAAATTCTAGAATTTATTTAATTTATGAAAAAATGAATGAGCTGTTACATTTTAAAATTCATGTTTAGATAAACTCAAATTTTATAGCTGATTATCGCAATTTTTACCACAGTTTTTAATGTTGTTGTTGTTGTGGTCTTCAGCCCCTAGACTGGTTTGATGCAGCTCTCCATGCTACTCTATCCTGTGCAAGCTTCTTCATCTCCCAGTACCTACTGCAACCTACATCCTTCTGAGTCTGCTTAGTGTATTCATCTCTTGGTCTCCCCCTACGATTTTTACCCTCCACGCTGCCCTCCAATACTAAATTGGTGATCCCTTGATGCCTCAGAACATGTCCTATCAACCGATCCCTTCTTCTGGTCAAGTTGTGCCACAAACTTCTCTTCTCCCCAATCCTATTCAATACTTCCTCATTAGTTATGTGATCTACCCATCTAATCTTCAGCATTCTTCTGTAGCACCACATTTCGAAAGCTTCTATTCTCTTCTTGTCCAAACTATTTACCGTCCAGGTTTCACTTCCATACATGGCTACACTCCATACAAATACTTTCAGAAATGACTTCCTGACACTTAAATCTATACTCGATGTTAACAAATTTCTCTTCGTCAGAAACGCTTTCCTTGCCATTGCCAGTCTACATTTTATATCCTTTCTACTTCGACCATCATCAGTTATTTTGCTCCCCAAATAGCAAAACTCCTTTACTACTTTAAGTGTCTCATTTCCTAATCTAATACCCTCAACATCACCCGACTTAATTCGACTACATTCCATTATCCTCGTTTTGCTTTTGTTGATGTTCATCTTATATCCTCCCTTCAAGACACCATCCATTCCGTTCAACTGCTCTTCCAAGTCCTTTGCTGTCTCTGACAGAATTACAATGTCATCAGCGAACCTCAAAGTTTTTATTTCTTCTCCATGGATTTTAATACCTACTCCGAATTTTTCTTTTGTTTCCTTTACTGCTTGCTCAATATATAGATTGAATAACATCGGGGAGAGGCTACAACCCTGTCTTACTCCCTTCCCAACCACTGCTTCCCTTTCATGTCCCTCGACTCTTATAACTGCCATCTGGTTTCTGTACAAATTGTAAATAGCCTTTCGCTCCCTGTATTTTACCCCTGCCACCTTAAGAATTTGAAAGAGAGTATTCCAGTCAACATTGTCAAAAGCTTTCTCTAAGTCTACAAATGCTAGAAACGTAGGTTTGCCTTTCCTTAATCTTTCTTCTAAGATAAGTCGTAAGGTCAGTATTGCCTCACGTGTTCCAGTATTTCTACGGAATCCAAACTGATCTTCCCCGAGGTCGGCTTCTACTAGTTTTTCCATTCGTCTGCAAAGTATTCGTGTTAGTATTTTGCAGCTGTGGCTTATTAAACTGATTGTTCGGTAAATTTCACATCTGTCAACACCTGCTTTCTTTGGGATTGGAATTATTATATTCTTCTTGAAGTCTGAGGGTATTTCGCCTGTTTCATACATCTTGCTCACCAGATGGTAGAGTTTTGTCAGGACTGGCTCTCCCAAGGCCGTCAGTATTTCCAATGGAATGTTGTCTACTCCGGGGGCCTTGTTTCGACTCAGGTCTTTCAGTGCTCTGTCAAACTCTTCACGCAGTATCGTATCTCCCCTTTCATCTTCATCTACATCCTCTTCCATTTCCATAATATTGTCCTCAAGTACATCGCCCTTGTATAGACCCTCTATATACTCCTTCCACCTTTCTGCTTTCCCTTCTTTGGTCCGAACTGGCTTTCCATCTGAGCTCTTGATGTTCATACAAGTGGTTCTCTTATCTCCAAAGGTCTCTTTAATTTTCCTGTAGGCAGTATCTATCTTACCCCTAATGAGATAAGCCTCTACATCCTTACATTTGTCCTCTAGCCATCCCTGCTTAGCCATTTTGCACTTCCTGTCGATCTCATTTTTGAGACGTTTGTATTCCTTTTTGCCTGCTTCATTTACTGCATTTTTATATTTTCTCCTTTCATCTATTAAATTCAATATTTCTTCTGTTACCCAAGGATTTCTACTAGCCCTCGTCTTTTTACCTACTTGATCCTCTGTTGCCTTCACTACTTCATCCCTCAGAGCTACCCATTCTTCTTCTACTGTATTTCTTTCCCCCATTCCTGTCAATTGTTCCCTTATGCTCTCCCTGAAACTCTGTACAACCTCTGGTTCTTTCAGTTTATCCAGGTCCCATCTCATTAAATTCCCACCTTTTTGCAGTTTCTTCAGTTTTAATCTACAGGTCACAACCATTAGATTGTGGTCAGAGTCCACATCTGCCCCTGGAAATGTCTTAGAATTTAAAACCTGGTTCCTAAATCTCTGTCTTACCATTATATAATCTATCTGATACCTTTTAGTATCTCCAGGGTTCTTCCATGTATACAACCTTCTATCATGATTCTTAAACCAAGTGTTAGTTTTTAATAGATTTGGAAAATTCTAGAGATTCATACACTTTTAAATATGGTTTGTACGCTGTTTCTTCTAAACAGTTAGTTTATGTCGCACGACTCCTACCTGGCGTTTCATCTGAATAAGGCCCTTAATTTTATGGGTTCCTGGGTATAGCGGTAAGTATGCTCCAGCGTGGAGTATAGTGACTATTTGGAATGGTCCTGAATACATTTTTTTTTTCTTTTGCTGCGCCTGTCTACGACCCAACGTCTCCTCTATACTGTTCTCTATTTCTCTATACGGTGAGTAGCAATGCCTTTCTTAATTCATGTAACTGGGACGTTGGGGGCAGATACCATCTCCCTCCCGTCGCTGGCTACGTCTCAGCTCAAACGTTTGTTTCCTTCCCTTCGTCAGCAGTACACATGGAATGTCGGTACGACATGCGTGGCCGGCAGCGGTGCTCCGCTTTCCAGCACGAAGACGAGAGACTCCCACAGTTTACTCCCAGCGCTCACATCTCGCTTAAGAGGCCGTGCCTTAATTTACTTACTGCGCGAGTAGCAGCTTCAAGGATTACACGATCGGAGGAGGTGGTTCAAAATCTCGTCTGCACATCGTGACCGTATAGTTACTTAGCCAGCTAGTTACATATGCGATAGATCATTTGAACGATTCGTCTGTCGAAATGGTGTGGAACGAGTCAGTTTACAGTAAATACACTATGTGATCAGAAGTATCCCAAAAACATACGTTTTTTCATATTAGGTGCGTTGTGTTGTGACCTACTGCCAGGTACTCCATATCAACAATCTCAGTAGTCATTAGACATCTTGAGAGAGTAGAATGGGGCGCTCCGCAGAACTCACGGACCTCGAACGTGGTCAGGTGATTGGGTGTCACTTGCGTCATTCGTCTGTACGCTAGATTTCTACGCTCCTAAACATCCCTAGGTCCACTGTTTCCGATGTGATAGTGAAGTGGAAACGTGAAGGGACACGTACAGCAGAAAAGCGTGTAGGCCGACCTCGTCTGTTGACTGACAGAGACCGTCGACAGTTGAAGAGGGTCGTAATTTGTAATAGGCAGACATCTATCTAGACCATCACACAGGAATTCCAAAACGCATCATGATCCACTGCAAGTACTATGACAGTTAGGCGGGAGGTGGGAAAACTTGGATTTCATGGTCGAGCGGCTGCTCATAAGCCACACATTACGTCGGTAAATGCGAAACGACGCCTCGGTTGGTGTAAGAAGCGTAAACATTGGACGACTGAACACTGGAAAAACGTTGTGTGGAGTGACGAATCACGGTGCACAATGTGGCCACCCGATGACAGGGTGTGACTATGTCGAATGCCCAGTCAACATCATTTGCGAGCGTGTGTAACGAGAACAGTGCAATTCGGAGGCGGTGCTGTTACGGTGTGGTCTGTTTTTACTGAGGGGGCTTGCACCCCTTGTTGTTTTGCTTGGCACTATCACAGTACAGGCCTACATTGATATTTGAAACCTTCTTGCTTACCACTGTTGAAGAGCAATTCGGGGATGGCGACTGCATCTTTCAACACGAACGAGCACCTGTTCATAATGCACGACCTGTGGTTACACGACAATAACATCCCTGTAATGGACTGGCCTGCACAGAGTGATGACCTGAATCCTGCAGAACACCTTTGGGACGTTTTGGAATGCGGACTTCGTGCCAGGCTTCACCGACCGACATCGATACCTCTCCTCAGTGCAGCTCTCACTGAAGAATGGGCTACCATTCCACAAGAAGTATTCCAGCACCTGATTGGACTTATGCCTGCGAGAGTGGAAACTGTCATCAAGGCTAAGGGTGGGCCAACACCATATTGAATTCCAGAATTACCGATGGAGGGCGGCACAAACTTGTAAGTCATTTTCAGCCAGGTGTCCGGATACTTTTGATCACATAGCGTATATACATAATTAGTGTTAATATTAATAAACACAGTTTTTGAGGCCCTGCATATGCTACTACACTTAAAAACAAGATTTTTTCCCTTAATTCGTCAATGGAGCAGAAGGAATTGTCCAGGAAAGTGAATTTAAGTTATATTTAAAACTTGCTTTGCTATCTGACAGATATTTTAGGCTCTTGGGCAAATCATCAAAAATTTTTGTCGTCGCGTAGTGAAGTCCTTTCTGAGCCAGTGATAGCAAATAATGATGGGTAACAAAGGGCCGCCCGGTGTGGCCGCGCGGTTCTAGGCGCTTCAGTCTGGAACCGCGTGACCGCTACGATCGCATGTTCGAATCCTGCCTCGGGCATGGATGTGTGTGATGTCCTTAGGTTAGATACGTTTAAGTAGTTCTACATTCTAGGGGACTGATGACCTCCGCTGTTAAGTCCCATAGTGCTCAGAGACATTTGAACCATTTTTTTGTTCCTCTGTGTGTATATCTATCAAGTACTCCAACAAGTAAAATTTAGCCACGTTCTGTGTTGTGTTCCTTGACTCCATTAAATAACTTTCACGGAGGACTCCTTGCAAGGAAGTTTGTATATTGGAGGAGGCGCCCTGGTGTTCTGTACATGTATAAATTACGCCTAAAAGCGACCCTTGATCCGCGTGATCAATATCTAGAATATGAACTGTACCGAGCTCCTATAGATGCACGTTTTGCCGTTTGGCCCAAATTAATATTGCCGACCCTGTCTCCCAGCATAACAATTTTCATATTCTACTGACTAAAACTGTGGCTTTTGGGTTTGGCGAATTTTACACAACCAGACCGCAGGAGCGAAGCCTAGTGAAAACCAGTGGGGCCTCGTGAAACACGCCAAACACCTGCTGCGATAACTCCCGAACCTGGTGAAGGTGCGTGAGCAGCTGTGGCAGAACTGGATGGAAAACGATGTCTACTACTTCCAGCACCTTCTCCGGGTGATGTCACAGCCAGCTGCAGGTGTTGTCGAGGTTAGTGGATGTGTTTCACGCTGTAAGGACCAAGGCGCCGAATTTTGCTGTCAGTGAGTCTACATACTTCACAAGAACAAAAGAATGCGTAGCGGACGATACCTGCTGCTTTAATTCTGAGTAAATCATATTTCAAAATGAGAGTTTCTACTTCACAAAAGCGTGCAGAGGGAGTAATATACGATGGTCGTTGGGAGATCCACTACGGAGACACCTGCTTCAGAAGTTGGGTATTTTAACTACTGCTTAACAATATGCGTTAGAAAGAAAAATGGTGTCAATAATAACAATTCTAGAAGGAAAAATGAACATTAATCTCCATGAAAATTGACTTTAGTTCTCAAAGAGATCAAAAATTATAGATTACTTACTTCATGATATAAAACGCCTGACAAAAAGCAGAACTAGATTTGAAAGAAAGCTATTGATGTGCAATTCCTCAATCTATAGACTAATCTCTGTTTAACAACTTGTAACTTATCTAGTGCAAGAAATTACACACTTCTGTTACTGAAATAAATGCTTCTCACTGTCATAAAGACGCAGCGTCAATGCGTGAGAAAAATAATTTAGAAGTTATGCAAAAAGTAGTGCTCAAATTATGAATGGTATAGAACAGGGGATTCAAATGAGTCGTGGAGAAAGGCAACAGTATCGTTTACGTCAGTGACTGTTTAACATGAACAATGAGAAAATCAAAAGGAATTACATTCAGTAGCGAAAAATACTTCTAATCAGATTTGCAAAGAACTCAATAAGTGTTATTTGCAGATTAAGGGAAGAAAGGAATATCCCAGCAATGTAAGTAATAACGAAACAATAGTAATGAGAATTAGGAAAAAATATTAGAGGGCAACATAGAGACGAAAGATTGATGGCACTAAAATTAATCAATTAAAATAGTCCTGCCATCATGGAAGCAGAATTAAAGAAGATAACAGATGTTCAGGAGAAGTTAAGAATAGCATTACGGAAAGATATAAGTAATAAAAACGCTCTCATAAACACACAAGCGTACAAATAGAAAAATTCGTCACGAAGCCATTTGTGTAGAGCGCACGTCTCTATGGAAGTGAAAGCTGGACATTGGGGACAGAAAAGACCAGACAGAAGGCAAAAATAATGAGGATGTGGCGGAAAATTACCAGGGGAAAGCTGCAAGGCAAGAAGAACAAATCTGTAGTTACTGCAGGAGGTAAAGGAGGATGGAAATCCAATAAGAAAATATAAAAAAGAAAAATTAAATATGTTTGGCACATCCTGTGACAAAGCGTTCCTCGTAAATATATCTGAGGATGAGGTAGAGGGCAAAAATCCAGGAAAATAATCGAGAAAAGGGCACTTTGATGATTTCAAGATCAGAACAAATGATAGATAAAAGCAAGTGAATAAATAAATGCTCTCATATTTAAATAATCAGCATGCAACAATATTTAAATATTAATTATGTTAAACAAATTCTTAACCAACTCCGTCTTCGCCATCCCGACACAGCGAATAAACGGTAACTCACTATGTATTCCTGATATATTATCAGTTGGAGCAGCTACGAAAGCAATCAGAAAAAGTATTTGCTTTAGTCTATAGTAGCAGTTCTTTTTATTTTTGTCTATTTGCTAACGGTTTCGGTACAGAGCACCGTCTTCAGGCCGTCTTATGCTCAAAAACTCACAGTATATAGATAAAGAAATAATTACAAAATATTTTCTGTCTATAATAGCAAACGTATGGCATAGAGCGTAACTTTGAAATATATGTGTAGCCCCTTACACCTGGCACGCAGTCGTCACACACACTAACCTAGAAAGGTGTGTCAAATACTGAAAGTAAACGTCACTGCTAAGCTGTAGACAGGAGCAAATTGCAGCCAGCAGTGATAAGACTGCCCCCTATGTACAGAGACTCCTTTATTCTTGAGAAAGACTCACTCGATTAAAAAAATATCTAAAGAATAAAAACAGCTTGAAATTTGAAATATACGAAACTACACAATAAAAGTAAAAATAAGACAATAAAACAGTCCCCACTGTAATAACATATTTAAATTAAAAATATTAAGTTCAGGTAGCCATGTTTATATTCACCGCTTGTGTGGATGGTTCAAATGGCTCTGAGCACTATGGGACTTAACTTCTGTGGTCATTAGTCCCCTAGAACTTAGAACTACTTAAACCTAACTAACCTAAGGACATCACACACATCCATGCCCGAGCCAGGATCGAACCTGCGACCGTAGCGGTCCCGCGGTTCCAGACTGTTGCGCCTAGAACTGCTCGGCCACTTCGGCCGGCGCTTATGTGGATTTATGTCATTAAACGACATCGATATGAGCACCAAAAATTTAATCAAGAAGTTTCGTCATAGTACGAGGGTGAGTCAAATGAAAACCTTAAATATTTTTTAAAAAATATTATTTATTGTGCAGAAGTGGTACAAAGCTGTATCACTTTTCAACATAATCTCCCCCACGCTCAATGCAAGTCCTCCAGCGCTTACAAAGTGCATAAATCCCTTTAGATAAAAATTCTTTTGGTAGTCCACGCAACCATTCATGCACCGCGTGGCGTACCTCTTCATAAGAACGGAACTTCTTTCCTCCCATTGCGTCTCTGAGTGGTCCAAACATATGGAAATCACTTGGGGCAAGGTCTGGTGAGTATGGTGGATGAGGAAAACACTCAAAATGGAGGTCTGTTGTACGGGCAGTGAGGGGCCTTGCATTGTCATCTTGCAAAAGGACACCTGCTGACAGCAATCCACGTCGCTTTGATTTGTTTGCAGGCCGCAGATGATTTTTTAGGAGATCTGTGTACGATGCACTGGTGTCAGTGGTCCCTTTAGGCATGTAATGCTCCAATATGATGCCTTTTTCGTCCCAAAAGAGAGTCAGCATAACCTTCCCTGCTGATGGTTCTGTTAGAAACTTCTTTGGTTTTGGTGATGAGGAATGGCGCCATTCCTTGCTCGCTCTCTTCGTTTCCAGTTGGTGGAAGTGAACCAAGATTTCGTCCCCAGTAACGATTCTTGCAAGGAAGCCATCACCTTCTCGTTCAAAGCGCCGAAGAAATTCTTCACAAGCATCAACACTTCGTTCTCTCATTTCAGGAGTCAGCTGCCGTGGCAGCCATCTTGCAGACACTTTGTGAAACTTGAGCATATCATGCACAATCTGATGTGCTAACCCATGACTAATCTGTAAACATGCTGCAATGTCATTCAGTGGCACTCGGCGGTTTTCCTTCACTATGGCTTCAACTGCTGTAATCTTCTGTGGAGTCACAACTCGTTGCGCCTGACCTGGACGAGGAGCATCTTCCACTGAAGTCACACCATTTGCGGACTTCCTACTCCATTCGTAGACTTGCTGCTGTGACATACATGCATCACCATACTGATTCCCTGGTGCAAGTCGCAAGTGGAGCGGCCATCTTTATACTGATACTGCAACGGTATGTGTGCATCTCCACTATGCTGCCACCTACATGCCATTCTGCACGCTGTTTGCAGCACGCTTACCAACTTACAGGATAACGGCGCAAAATTTCCATTTGTTATTACAAATTTAAAGTTTTCATTTGATTCACCCTATTAAGGGGAGCCGGAGGTGCCTATGCTGCCCATGTTAAAATCACTAAGTTTGAGGAACATTTATGAATAAACTACCTAATAGAAAAATTTGAATTTTTTTTTACATATAGAGTGGTTTAGTATTGCAGTTATGACAGAGGGATTTTGGAGTATCTTTTCTAGTTTTCTTCCAATTATTTTTTTATTAATGACCCAAATTTTTTTACAAATAATTGTTTTATAATTAAACTGAAATGAAACTACTAAACATATTGCCAAATGGCTGTGTTACAATGTAAGTTTGACCATTAGGAGTGCTGTATAAAAATTTCATCTCTCTAGCTTGAGTAGATTTTGAGAAAATGTTCCTTATATTCAAAAAATTCTAATTTACGGGAAATGGCTATCAAAGTTTCTCAATACATTCCTGCACTATAGGATGGATTATCAGGGTCTTCTTCTTCATCTTCCAAAAGCTTCCTCTTCTGTCTTCTTTTCTGGCCTGTTGTTCCATCATACTTCATATGCCTTTCTCTTCTTTCTGCTCCTCTTATCCTTTCTCTGTCAATATTTCTTAGTGCTCGTACAGTGTTCACCCCAGCTGTAAATCCTAATGCCTTCAGAACTTCACACTTCACACTGTTCCCTTGGTTGTAGGTTGCTATTGCATCATAAATGCCAAAGTGCAGTGTTTTTATGCTTACAAACACCCTTTTAGGAATCACTTTCCAAATCAAATTGTTTACACTCTCATTAGGATTCTGCATCTTTCCGTGTAGACATTTGTGTAACAATTCTGGCTGTGCTAAGTCATGAAAAATATCATCACTGTCACTAACATATTCACGAAATGTGTCACTTCCACCAGTCAGCTTCTTGCTAGAAGATGTCACAGGGCTATGGCCGGCCATGTGTTGCTTAGCAGAAGAACGCACTGTTTCAGTAATTGTAGTATCGCAACTTGGTATTAGTGTTAATTTTCTTTTACCTACATTCTTCCTCTTCTTATACACATGGTTACTGAAACGTGGCATCGTAACCAGAACAACGCTTTACGCAAGAAGTATAATACTACCAACAACAGGCGCAACACTGAACTAATTCGAAACGGTAAACAGCAAAGAGATGATGTTCCGCGCTCTTAGCGCTTCATTTGTCGCAGAAAACAATGTAGCCAACCCTTGCACACTCGCTGTATGTGTAACATCAGGCGCTGTATGCGTAACAGTCCGAGAAAATCTCAAGCAGTTCGCCAGGAAGTCACGAGAGGGTGTTAGATGCATTCAGCGCCCGCCCATTTCCTCTGCAGGCGTGGGGGAAAATGGTAATAACTCCACTTTCAGAGCGAGTAGAACAATAATTCAAAGTTTACATTAAAGAGGAATGTTCCAATTAATTTTCGGTAGCAAAAAAAAAATCGTAATTTTTTGGATTTGACCACCTCCGGCTCCACTTAATACACTCCTGGAAATTGAAATAAGAACACCATGAATTCATTGTCCCAGGAAGGGGAAACTTTATTGACACATTCCTGGGGTCAGATACATCACATGATCACACTGACAGAACCACAGGCACATAGACACAGGCAACAGAGCATGCACAATGTCGGCACTAGTACAGTGTATATCTACCATTCGCAGCAATGCAGGCTGCTATTCTCCCATGGAGACGATCGTAGAGATGCTGGATGTAGTCCTGTGGAACGGCTTGCCATGCCATTTCCACCTGGCGCCTCAGTTGGACCAGCGTTCGTGCTGGACGTGCAGACCGCGTGAGACGACGCTTCATCCAGTCCCAAACATGCTCAATGGGGGACAGATCCGGAGATCTTGCTGGCCAGGGTAGTTGACTTACACCTTCTAGAGCACGTTGGGTGGCACGGGATACATGCGGACGTGCATTGTCCTGTTGGAACAGCAAGTTCCCTTGCCGGTCTAGGAATGGTAGAACGATGGGTTCGATGACGGTTTGGATGTACCGTGCACTATTCAGTGTCCCCTCGACGATCACCAGTGGTGTACGGCCAGTGTAGGAGATCGCTCCCCACACCATGATGCCGGGTGTTGGCCCTGTGTGCCTCGGTCGTATGCAGTCCTGATTGTGGCGCTCACCTGCACGGCGCCAAACACGCATACGACCATCATTGGCACCAAGGCAGAAGCGACTCTCATCGCTGAAGACGACACGTCTCCATTCGTCCCTCCATTCACGCCTGTCGCGACACCACTGGAGGCGGGCTGCACGATGTTGGGGCGTGAACGGAAGACGGCCTAACGGTGTGCGGGACCGTAGCCCAGCTTCATGGAGACGGTTGCGAATGGTCCTCGCCGATACCCCAGGAGCAACAGTGTCCCTAATTTGCTGGGAAGTGGCGGTGCGGTCCCCTACGGCACTGCGTAGGATCCTACGGTCTTGGCGTGCATCCGTGCGTCGCTGCGGTCCAGTCCCAGGTCGACGGGCACGTGCACCTTCCGCCGACCACTGGCGACAACATCGATGTACTGTGGAGACCTCACGCCCCACGTGTTGAGCAATTCGGCGGTACGTCCACCCGGCCTCCCGCATGCCTACTATACGCCCTCGCTCAAAGTCCGTCAACTGCACATACGGTTCACGTCCACGCTGTCGCGGCATGCTATCAGTGTTAAAGACTGCGATGGAGCTCCGTATGCCACGGCAAACTGGCTGACACTGACGGCGGCGGTGCACAAATGCTGCGCAGCTAGCGCCATTCGACGGCCAACACCGCGGTTCCTGGTGTGTCCGCTGTGCCGTGCGTGTGATCATTGCTTGTACAGCCCTCTCGCAGTGTCCGGAGCAAGTATGGTGGGTCTGACACACCGGTGTCAACGTGTTCTTTTTTCCATTTCCAGGAGTGTAGCATTGTAGATAGAAAAACCCGCCCGGCTAGCCGTGCGGTCTAACGCGCTGCTTCCCGAGCGGGAAGGCTCGCCGGTCCCCGGCACAAATCCTCCCGACGGATTAGTGTCGAGGTCCGGTGTGCTGGCCAGCCTGTGGATAGTTTTCCATCTGCCTCGGCGAATGCGGGCTGGATCCCCTCATTGCGCCTCAGTTACACTACGTCAGCGATTGCTACGCATACACTGTCTCCACCTATGCGTATACCATAATTACTCTACCACGCAATCATTTGCGGCTACACTCGTCCGTTATGAGACGTTCCCGGGGGAGGAGGTTCACTGGGGGCCGAACCGCACAATAACCCTGGGTTCGGTGTGGGGCGGCGGTGGGGTGAGTGGACTGCTGCAGCCCGTTGTGGGGTTGTGTACCACTCAGGACTACGCCGGCTCGAAGCCTCTCCGTCGTTTCTAGGTCCCCGGTTCAATACACCATACCCAATACACACAATACATTGAAAACACGAAATTATTTTAAAAAGTTATCCAGCCTCCAGGAGGGACGAGCGGGGCAGTGTGGCTACGTATTACTCTGTTTCTGTCACTCAACGATCTTTGGACATTTTTCCAGGGCCATGTTTATTCCAGCAGGGTCCATGTATACGCTTATGCTCTCGGCGACTGGTATGCAGTGTGCTTTTGTGAGAGGTTGAATTGATGGGCTTTGGTAGTAGGGATAGACCACAACACTGATTCATACAATCGTGTCGTGCAGTGAATATATCCTATTTTAGCACTTTAATCCAATAATTACGCTGTAACACTGGTAGTGCTGTATATCTATGAGTGATGGACATAGTTACGTCGTGCATCAGCAATTTACATATTCGCCGATGGGGTGTTCGTGTAGGTAGGTACACTGACAACCAACATTGTCTTACGGATACTTCATTTTTTGTGGGCAAATGTAAGAAAGAAATGTATGTATGTAATGATATAAAACGAATATTAATAACAGGTCTTATGTAAAATACGTTCTCACAAATTTCAGAGGAAAAGTGAATTGGGTCGTGTACATTTTAAAATCTTATCCTTGCAGGTTCAAAAATGGTTCAGATGGCTCTGAGCACTATGGGACTTAAAATCTGAGGACATCAGTCCCCTATAACTTAGAACTACTTAAACCTAACTAACCTAAGGACATCACACACATCCATGCCCGAGGCAGGATTCGAACCTGCGACCGTAGCAGTCGCGCTGTTCCGGACTGAAGCGCCTAGAACCGCTCGGCCACCACGGCCGGCATCCTTGTAGGAAATACTTGTACTAGTTGGTGGGCAATAATATCGCATAATAGTCAGTTTAAACACGTATATTCAAAATAAATCTGAAC
This sequence comes from Schistocerca cancellata, assembly GCF_023864275.1. Taxonomy (NCBI): domain Eukaryota; kingdom Metazoa; phylum Arthropoda; class Insecta; order Orthoptera; family Acrididae; genus Schistocerca; species Schistocerca cancellata. The sequence goes on from NC_064631.1 coordinate 676,630,024, forward strand.
CTTGAAAATGATTTAAATCGCGTGGTTAATCAATTCAAGTGGCTTAAAATCTCATTCCTTTCTCTGAAAATTGACTTTAATGGACTTGGCCCCTTGAACTCTAAACCCTCCAATTAAAACTGTAACACTATCCTCCTTTTATCCATTGCTGTCAGCGTTTCTTCCGCGACTGTATTGCTTTGGTAAAATAAAGAACAACCAACTTCAATCACACCCGTGATTTTATTTCAATGTACAATGCACACCGAGCTCTGGAGCCTCAAAAGTGGCACATTGTGAATGTAAATTTACAAAACTAAGCCTATCAAAACTACTGGAAACCTAATCGAAAATAATTGATATAGACTATCAAAGCTTCCGAAGACGAGTCCCCATGGCTCGAAATGCACAGTGCGTTGAAATAAAAACACGATTGTGACTGATGGCGGTTGTTCTTTATTTTACAATACTTATAGCATTGAAATATCGGGTGTTTCATTTGAAAAGAAAAACTTTGTAGTCCTATGCGCCATTTAAAATGTACGCCAAGTTCCTATCTTCACTAATGCTGAAGATATAGTCTTGTGACATCGTACGAATATTTTTTAATACCCTGCATGTAATGGAATGGTTTTTATTACGGTATATCCATAATTTATGCTTTTGGACCATTTAACTACAACTGAATGAAACACAGTTTTAGTGCCATAAGCGTTTCGCCTTTATTCTCAGCAAGGCGTCCCCTGTGGCATGTTGCGTAGACGATTTTCTACATGTTATGTTTTTTTTTCCTTTTTTGGTACTGTTCCTCTTCTCACAATTGCCACTTGCGGTATTTGTTTTCCACATTTCACAGCACTAGTAACTGAACACTTGTTTTTTTTCCAATAACAACACCAAAAATGGAACGAAAACATAGCATATTGAAAATCGTCCACGCAACGTGCCACTGAAGATGCCTTGCAAAGAATAAAGGCGAAACGCATGTGGCTCGAAAATTGTGTTTCAGTCAGTTCTAGTTAGACGGTCCAAAAGTACACTACTGGCCATTAAAATTGCTGCACCAAGGAAATGACGTACTTCAGACGCGAAATTTAACAGATCAGGAAGAAGATGCTGTGATGCGCAAATGATTAGCTTTTCAGAGCATTCACACAAGTTTGGCGCCGGTGGTGACACCTACGACGTGCTGACATGAGGAAAATTTCCAACCGATTTCTCATACACAAACAGCAGTTGACCAGCGTTGCCTGGTGAAACGTTGTTGTGAAGCCTCGTGTAAGGAGGAGAAATGTGTACCATCACGTTTCCGACTTTGATTAAGGTCGGATTGTAGCCTATCGCGGTTGCGGTTTATCGTATAGCGACATTGCTGCTCGCGTTGGTCGAGATCCAATGAGTGTTAGCAGAATATGGAATCGGTGGGTTCAGAAGGGTAATACAGAACGTTGTTCTGGATCCCAAGGGCCTCGTATCACTAGCAGTCGAGATGACAGGCATCTTATCCGCATGCCTGTAACGGATCGTGCAGCCACGTCTCCATTCCTGAGTCAGCAGATGGGGACGTTTGGAAGACAACAACCATCTGCACGAACAGTTCGAAGACGTTTGCAGCAGCATGGACTATCAGCTCGGAGACCATGGCAGCGGTAGCCCTTGACGCTGCATCACAGACAGGAGCGCCTGTGATGGTGTAGTCAACAACGAACCTGGGTGCACGAATGGCAAAACGTCATTTTTTCGGATTAATCCAGGTTCTGTTAACAGCATCATGATGGTCGCGTCGGTGTTTGGCGACCTCGCGGTGAACGCACATTGGAAGCGTGTATTCGTCATCGCCATACTGGCGTATCACCCGGCGTGATGGTATCGGGTGCCATTTGTTACACGTCTCGGTCACCTCTTGTTCGCATTGACGGCACTTTGAGCAGTGGATGTTACATATCAGATGTGTTACGACCCGTGGCTCTACGCTTCATTCGATCCCTGCGAAACGCTACATTTCTGCAGGATAATGCACGGCCGCATGTTGCAGGTCCTGTAGGGGCCTTTCTGGATACAGAAAATGTTCGACTGCTGCCCTGGCCAGCACATTCTCCAGATCTCTCACCAACTGAAAACGTGTGGTCAACGGTGGCCGAGCAACTAGCTCGTCACACTGCGCCAGTCACTACTCTCGATGAACTGTGGTATCGTGTTGAAGCTGCATGGGCAGCTGTACCTGTACAGGCCATCAAAGCTGTGTTTGACTCAATGCCCAGGCGTATCAAGGCCGTTATTAAGGCCAGAGATGGTTGTTCTGGGTACTGATTTCTCACGATCTATGCACCCAAAATGCGTGAAAATGTAATCACATGTCAGTTCTAGTATAATGTATTTGTCCAATCTGCATTTCTTCTTGGTGTAGCAATTTTAATGGCGAGTAGTGTAAAAATTAACAATATACCGTAATACTGGAACACGTGAGGCAATACTGACCTTACGACTTATCTTAGAAGAAAGATTAAGGAAAGGCAAACCTACGTTTGTAGCATTTGTAGACTTAGAGAAAGCTTTTGACAATGTTGACTGGAATACTCTCTTTCAAATTCTAAAGGTGGCAGGGGTAAAATACAGGGAGCGAAAGGCTATTTACAATTTGTACAGAAACCAGATGGCAGTTATAAGAGTCGAGGGGGATGAGAGGGAAGCAGCGGTTGGGAAGGGAGTGAGACAGGGTTGTAGCCTCTCCCCAATGTTATTCAATCTGTATATTGAGCAAGCAGTAAAGGAAACAATAGAAAAATTTGGAGTAGGTATTAAAATCCATGAAGAAGAAACAAAAACTTTGAGGTTCGCCGATGACATTGTAATTCTGTCAGAGACAGCAAGGGACTTGGAAGAACAGTTGAACGGAATGGACAGTGTCTTGACAGGAGGGTATAAGATGAACATCAACAAAAGCAAAACGAGGATAATGGAATGTAGTCGAATTAAGTCGGGTGATGCTGAGGGTATTAGATTAGGAAATGAGACACTTAAAGTAGTAAAGGAGTTTTGCTATTTGGGGAGCAAAATAACCGATGATGGTCGAAGTAGAGAGGATATTAAATGTAGACTGGCAATGGCAAGGAAAGCGTTTCTGAAGAAGAGAAATTTGTTAACATCGAGTATAGATTTAAGTGTCAGGAAGTCGTTTCTGAAAGTATTTGTATGGAGTGTAGCCATGTATGGAAGTGAAACATGGACGGTAAGTAGTTTGGACAAGAAGAGAATAGAAGCTTTCGAAATGTGGTGCTACAGAAGAATGCTGAAGATTAGATGGGTAGATCACATAACTAATGACGAAGTATGGAATAGGATTGGGGAGAAGAGAAGTTTGTGGCACAACGTGACCAGAAGAAGGGATCGGTTGGTAGGACATGTTCTGAGGCATCAAGGGATCACCAATTTAGTATTGGAGGGCAGTGTGGAGGGTAAAAATCGTAGGGGGAGACCAAGAGATGAATACACTAAGCAGATTCAGAAGGATGTAGGTTGCAGTAGGTACTGGGAGATGAAGAAGCTTGCACAGGATAGAGTAGCATGGAGATCTGCATCAAACCAGTCTCAGGACTGAAGACAACAACAACAACCGTAATATCACACGCAACTGAGGAAGACAGGACTACAAAAGTTGAAGACGGGGATGGTTTTTATGAACGTAGTTTTGGGTTTGAGTTGCAGGAGACGGTGCAGCCGGCAGCCGGGGCGCCCCCACCTCGGTGTTGCTGGTGGTGGGTGGGGGGCGCGGGGAGGGCCGGGCACAGAGGCTATAAGAGGGGCGCGCCGGCCGCCGCCGCACTCCGACAGTCTGCTGTGCGCGTGTTCGTTCTCTCCCTCTGGCACTGTGCGCGTGTTTAGCTGCACCCGGACCTGGCCGCGCCTGTCGGGATACCTACCTACCGTCTGCCAGCGATCTCCACTCGGTGAGTACGCGGCGCCGCACTATCTCCACGCCCGCCCGCGACTCCACGCCGCAGGTGCACGACTCGCAAGCCGGCGACAGTGGAACGCGACACGAGAACCGGGACTCGCACGCGCCGAGCGGTCGAAGTGGGCTGCCGCGCCCGGACTGCCGAGCGAGTTAAGGGCGGCTCGCCTCGGTCTCGTCGGAACACTCGATGGTGGATTCACACTGTGGACGCTGTATGCTCCTCTGAGGGTGTCTAGCGTTCGAATCTCTGGATAACGTGCGCTCGTCGTTTCTACGAAGGAGGAAGCCGATTGTGCTCAGGAATTTTAACAACTACCGCCTAGTAGACAATGTATTACACGACAAAACGAGCCGTAGACGTCGCCATAGCAGGAACTAGCTTCGTCGAATTACTGCGTACCATCACGCTCCAGTTCAAAGTGGTGCGCGTTCTCAGTGGCAGTTCTGACGGTAAAGAGCGCGAAAAGTGCGAGTAAAATGCAATAGTTGAGTAAGTCGACGGGGTGTCAGTTACTTAAATATCCTGTTGACAATGTGGATAAATGTTTTTTCTTAGGTAGCAATTCCTGCGATATTACGAACAAAAGTGCTAGACTTCAAGGTTCGCAGGAGAGCTTCTGTAAAGTCTGGAAGGTAGGAGACGAGGTACTGGCAGAAGTAAAGCTGTGGTGACGGGGCGTGAGTCGTGCTTGGGTAGCTCAGATCGTAGAGCACTTGCCCGCGAAAGGCAAAGTTCCCGAGTTCGAGTCTCGGTCCGGCACACATTTTTCATCTTCCAGGGAGTTTTTAAGAATTGAAATACCAACTTTGGGAAAAATTTGACAGCTTTTAAATTGCTTATACCGTTCGAACAGGCCACGAAGGTCCAAATGGTACCGACCGGCCGCCTTGTCCTCCTCAACCCATGGGCACACAGAGGGGCATGTGGTCAGCACATCACTCTCCCGGCTGTTGTCAGTGTTCGTGACCGGAGCCGCTGCTTCTCAGTTAAGTACCTCCTCAGTTTGCCTGACAAGGGTTGAGTGCATCCCGTTTTGCCAACAGCACTCAGCAGACCAGGACGGTGACCCATCCAACTGCTATCCAGGACAGACGGCGCTTAATTTCGGTGAGATGACGGGAACCGGTGTTACCACTGCAGCAAGGCCGTTGAGGCTTTTAAATTGTAGCAGTTACTAATGAAACTGGTTTTTGCACGCAACACATGAGTCTTTATTTATGCACACAGACTCTCTTCGGGTTTTTAACGAGGTATTCTAGAATACTTACGTCAACTGTATTAAATACAAAAACCAATATGTGAAAACCAAAAATCTTGGAATACTCCAGGACACCCACCGAGGACGCTTTGTTAAAAGGCGAAACGAGTCGGGATGCAGAAACAAAAATTCGTACGCTGCATGGAAAAAGGCGTTTCATTGCTTACTACAAAATTTATATTTAGCTGCTGCAAAAAATGGCTACCACAAGAAACTTATTCGTTACTTGTATCTCGTAGAACGGAGCTTCAAGTGTAGCCAGGAAACAGTGAGAAACATTGTTCTGTTCATGGGATTTAAATAGAAAGTTCCCAGAATAATAACAGGTTGCCAGAATAAACGAGACTACATGCTTTCACAGAAGGCACAATAGATTACATTTTTACGAAAAATGAACATCATTTGATTAGTTTATTCAGCAAAACATGGATTCAGACACATTACAATGTGAATAAACGTTGTCACAGTGATAATCTGCAAAGAATGTTGACAAACAAAAAGTGCTGATATTAGTGTTCAGTTGATGTCCTATGCACGCGTTAGAGTAAAGACGTGTAGGATGTACGCCCTCAACTTGTAACAACGCTGTGGACGCAATTACTACTTCAGCTACTTGTGTTTCTGTCGTAAACACGACGGTTTTACCACTATGACCAATTTTCAGTTTACTCTGGCGTGTAATACGTGCTGACGGAATGCCAGTCCACGTGTGCGAGTCGAGTAAACGCTTCTTAGCAAACAGATTGCACGCCGTTCCCGACGGAAAAACATCGCAATAAGCGAAAGTACTATCGGGCGTCCGTAAAGAAAGTGTGATAGGGCGTTGCTGTTCGCAATATACATAAATTTTCTGATAGATACCATCTGTAGATTTCTACGGCCGCTTGCAGGCCGTGTAATTCTACACAGAAAGGCTGTTAGAAAAGTCTTACGAAATGCAGGAAGGCTGACTGCAACTTATCAGCGCTTTGTGTAAAGACCGGTAGCTGACTCGCGACAAAAGTACGCGTATCACAGCCGAACTATAGCCGCAATCAATCACAGTTGTCAAATATTGGGAGCATGATTTCATACTGATTTCTGGTGGAACGGTCACATAAATTTGGTTGCGAGGAAGTCATATGTTTAAACTGATATTAACTAGCTTACTCCTAAGGAAGAGTCGTTCATATACGTAGGACATCGTGTGCAAAAGTCTTGCCCGACCCATTGTTATCGTTCGTCAGCTAGGGCCCCATACTTGTGACTAACTTGGATATAAGGAAAAGATAGGAAATCGTTCAGAAAAGAGTTGCATCATCCGTCACGGATTTGCTTATTCTGACCGAAGACTGGCAGAAACGCTCGACAAATTCCGATGGGAAGATATATTTCAAACTTGTGCGTTACCTAAAGGATTGGTCTTAGAACCCTGAGAGCGAGCAGTTGATGGGGAAAGAACATATTTCATGTTGGTACACATATCTCTCGTCATCGTCATGGAGGTAACATTAGATATATTCGGGTTTCTCGCGCATAAGTCCCGGAATAGAATGGGAAGGAGCCAAAATGATGGTACTACTCTTTCTTATCTTTTCCACACGCCATGCGCAGACATAGGTAGGTTTATATTTTTAATTGGATCGACTTTTCCGCCTTGCGGAGGATATATCTAAGTTTATATCTTTTAGCTGGGTCGACTTTTCCGCTTTGTATAAGATATAGCCGGGATTACATTTTTCGATTGTATCGACTCTTCCTGATACTTTGTAAGAAGTCTGACACACTATTACGCTTTGATTTATAGTTTGTGTCATACAGGACGAATTAGCTTCTGTAACATCTCTATGCCACCGACATCGTCAGAAGCTTAGCGCTAGCTTTGCTGGATAGCGATGTAAAAGTAACTGAGCCACGCCCTTTGTTGAAGGCACTATCTCAGCACTTGCGAGGCAGAAGTGAGGGAAACCAGTATGTAAAAGTTAAATGACGAAGGTCGCACGGGAGACGTAGTCCCACTACTACGGGTATTTATAGTTTCTACGAGATGAGGATATTACGATTAGTTATTCGTGATTTCATGCCAGACAGACCGGGATGTTATCACCGATAAAACAATACAACATGCATAACAAGAAGCAAAATAAAAAAGTGTAAATAAAGAGATGTGAGTCTGGTTCGATGGCTTGTTAGCTAAGTGTCTCGCTACTAATTCAAAAGTCTAGGTTTCTACCCCAGCTGGCCAAAGCTCGGTTCCCTGTCATGTTTCGTGAATTTGATCTCTCAGGGTTGAAAGTATACGGTAATATTCCAGTAACATGGATGCGAAAACGAGCCGTTAGCAACATTTTTGGATTGAGTCCTGATCTAAATAGGCTCTAATTTCACCCATTGCTCATTGCTTAGGAATGTGGTATGTACATGAAGAGTGGGGCGCCGGCACATTTTGCTGATGATATGAGACCACGCGACAGTGTGGAACAAGGTGAATAGGTCGAGCAAGGCCACTTCTTTGGCTACCACCGTCACCTGATGTCATTTTTCAAGTTTTTTTTCTGTTTGTCGTCATCTCTAAGGTGAGGAGTATAGCCTTGCTGCTGATACGAGATAATCCGTGTGTGTCTGAAACTCACTGCAGAACGAGTCCACTGTTGCATCCATGGAACAAGGCCTTCAGTAGGACCATGTGTACAGTAAATTGTTTCGCATAAACCGCGCTGAAGCACCGTTGTATTTCTTGTTAAGATAGGCCATGGGTGAAAGTTGGGCACAATTAGATGGAGACTCAATCGACGATTTTACATTTCTAATACGTTTGTACTAATTAGGGCAGTACAGCACCTTGGAGTCACTGGATCTCGTGGGCACTTATTCGCAGTTACCTCGTTAACAGATCACTTGTGGACACAAGTTTAAGGGAACGTTGTTGCTTGTCATATATTTTCACGCGTGTCAGTTTTCGCTATTAATTATAACACGCCTGTGTATAACCCTATAGCTGTTTTGTGACACGGTCCTCAAGTCGGAAGAGGATAAGGGCAAACAACCTGGATCAGAAACATGACTCGAGCGCCACTCTGGTAATCAAAGCAAACGCTGGCCTGCGGATCTCATCAGTTTTTAATAAAGCGCAATAAGGGACGGTAGACCAATACATAGTATTCTTTCAAAAAAAACTGAACGAAAATAAAATTCGGCAGTGGTGCCCACGAATTGTTCTTCCAAATGACTTCTTCAGTGACTCAACATTTCTAACAATAAAGTCGATAGAAGTACCGATGAGAATCTCGTAGGCTAAGATCACCATAATGATTCCAGAGTGGAGTTACGAATGCCTACTTGATAAAGTCGGTCAAGAAACCAGGTTGTATGGTAACTTCTTCTTCCGAGTTACGGATCCTGATTTCTCCGGAACTGAGTGGTGCTTCTAAGCTTATCCAGTGGAAAAAGATGTTTCGCCTTTGTTTCTCATGAGTATATCGTCAGATGTCTTTCCCATCTTCTGCAGTTGCTACTTCTTAACTAATAAGGTGCTTCTAAATTCCCATTAAATACTTCGAGATTCTATCGGAGAAACCAAGTAGATGTCTTCTTCGCCAGGACTTAGTCTAAAACAAACATGTGAAATAGTGCATTCCGCTCTCCCAGCACTATGGTAATCATTATATCTGTTAACTAGTTTGGTAGCAAAGTCTAACACTAAACGCTATAGCGGTTGCGCGAAACGATGCAGTGAAAGCAGAGACACAGAGTGCCTGACAGCCGAATACTGCGCGATTGATCTGTAACTTAGCGTTCGACATCGTTGCTCATTAGCTAATTGGTTACAAGTGTTCAGTGATCTTTCACGCAAAAGTGACGATACAATGAAATGAATTATACAACACTAATGTTCCTGTATCTCACAATAAGTACGTTTGTAGACATTTGTTTGTTTACAGAATGGTATTTATTTGATTTTCAGTATAAATGGCTCTGAGCACTATGGGACAACTTCTGAGATCATCAGTCCCCTAGAACTTAGAACTACTTAAACTTATCTAACCTAAGGACATCACACACATCCATGCCCGAGGCAGGATTCGAGCCTGCGACCGTAGCGGTCGCGCGGTTCCAGGCTGTAGCGCCTAGAACCGCTCGGCCACTCCGGCCGGCGATTTTCAGTATAGCTTTACAAAGTTTCTAATGGGGATTTAGAGACAGCCTGTGCCTTCCCTCCTGTGCAAAGTAGACGGTACCGCGTACCGGTGATTTTCAGTTTCCCTTGTGCTGCACTCGCTACTGGAACTGCGAAAATGTATATGCCAGCCGCTCTGTTTATGTCATAAATACTACTATTTTGCAGTTGCGCTGTGTGATAAATGACGGGCTGAGATTCTTATATGAAATTACGTAAGCGAGTTTTTCAAGTAACGTATAAAGTACTGCTATTTGCGAATTCACCGAACTGCGTCGCACATGTATTCTACAGTCGTACCAACATAGCAAATGCTTCACGGCGTGCGCATTTCGTTTTCGATCATCACAAATCTTTGGTTGTAAAACGGAACACGCAACCCACAAACCCAGCTCCGCTCAATCATTTCGCTGGAAGAGAGTTTTGAAAGCGACCTCCTCCGTGTGCAGAGCACGCTTTTCAAGTTTCTCCCAATGAGTACCGGTCTGCGTGTGCCTTCATCAGTGCCTCAGTCACATGCTAATTCGACTTTCTATCGCTCGGAAAAGTCATTCCACGCTACGACTCATACGTCCGCGCTGATTCCGCTACAACTGTTCTCTGATCGTACACGTCGCATTACATTTGTGTCTCTTCAGTGCTTCAAGTACTGCTTGTGTCGTCAAACGCACATACAGGGTGTTACAAAAAGGTACGGCCAAACTTTCAGGAAACATTCCTCACACACAAAGAAGGAAAATATGTTATGTGGACATGTGTCCGGAAACGCTTACTTTCCATGTTAGAGCTCATTTTATTACTTCTCTTCAAATCACGTTAATCATGGAATGGAAACACACAGCAACAGAACGTACCAGCGTGACTTCAAACATTTTGTTACAGGAAATGTTCAAAATATCCTCCGTTAGCGAGGATACATGTGGCGTATTGTATCACAGCCGTCCACAATACGAGCACGAAGAGTCTCTACATTTGGTACCGGGGTTGCGTAGACAAGAGCTTTCAAACGCCCCTATAAATGAAAGTCAAGAGGGTTGAGGTCAGGAGAGCGTGGAGGCCATGGAATTGGTCCGCCTCTATCAATCCATCGGTCACCGAATCTGTTGTTGAGAAGCGTACGAACACTTCGACTGAAATGTGCAGGAGCTCCATCGTGCATGAACCACATGTTGTGTCGTACTTGTAAAGGCACATGTTCTAGCAGCACAGGTAGAGTATCCCGTATGGAATCATGATAACGTGCTCCAGTGAGCGTAGGTGGAAGAACATGGGGCCCAATCAAGACATCACCAACAATGCCTGCCCAAACGTTCACAGAAAATCTGTGTTGATGACGTGATTGCACAATTGCGTGCGGATTCTCATCAGCCCACACATGTTGATTGTGAAAATTTGCAATTTGATCACGTTGGAATGAAGCCTCATCCGGAAAGAGAACATTTGCACTGAAATGAGGATTGACACATTGTTGAATGAACCATTCGCAGAAGTGTACCCGTGAAGGCCAATCAGCTGCTGATAGTGCCTGCACACGCTGTACATGGTACGGAAACAACTGGTTCTCCCGTATCACTCTCCATACAGTGACGTGGTCAACGTTACCTTGTACAGCAGCAAGTTCTCTGACGCTGACATGAGGGTTATCGTCAACTGCACGAAGAATTGCCTCGTCCATTGCAGGTGTTCTCGTCGTTCTAGGTCTTCCCCAGTCGCGAGTCATAGGCTGGAATGTTCCGTGCTCCCTAAGACGCCGATCAATTGCTTGTAACGTCTTCCTGTCGGGACACCTTCGTTCTGGAAATCTGTCTCGATATAAACGTACCGCGCCACGGCTATTGCCCCGTGCTAATCCATACATCAAATGGGCATCTGCCAACTACGCATTTGTAAACATTGAACTGACTGCAAAACCACGTTCGTGATGAACACTAACCTGTTGATGCTACGTACTGATGTGCTTGATGCTAGTACTGTAGAGAAATGAGTCGCATGTCAACACAAGCACCGAAGTCAGCATTACCTTCCTTCAATTGGGCCAACTGGCGGTGAATCGAGGAAGTACAGTACATACTGACGAAACTAAAATGAGCTCTAACATGGAAATTAAGCGTTTCCGGACACATGTCCACATAACATCTTTTCTTTATTTGTGTGTGAGGAATGTTTCCTGAAAGTTTGGCCGTACCTTTTTGTAACACCCTGTAGATGGCCACTTTCCTTTTTTGCCTGAAGCTACTCGAAATACTTCGTGACTTATTGAAACAGGTCACAGTACTGATGTACACTCCCTGTCGCATTTGGATTTTGACCTGAAGCGGTGCAAGACAGGGCAGAGCTCGGCACCTGACGCGAATCCCCCGACGTCACGTTCTGCCTAACAGCCACTTCCGCAGTTAACTTGCCTCTCGGAGAGAGAGCTCTTTCCCTGCTGTACGCGCTAATGTTGCAGTCGCGAAGCGAAACAACGGATCGCTGATGTTGTGTCGGGGCTTCTTTCATGAGGTTAAAGCGGAAACGAGATATTATCTTTCTAAATAACAGCGCGATTTGATGGCGGCTGACTTAGGGATAACAATAAAAGACACTCATCACTCAATAACCATTCGAACTGCCATAAAACTATAACAATTTAAAACCCAAAAATAATGAGCTGTTTGCAAATACCACGTATCTGTATGAAGGTACTTTACTAACAACTACCTGTTTCACATCTACATCTACATTTATACTCCGCAAGACGCCCAACGGTGTGTGGCGGAGGGCACTTTACGTGCCACTGTCATTACCTGCCTTTCCTTTTCCAGTCGCGTATGGTTCGCGGGGAGAACGACTGCCGGAAAGCCTCCGTGTGCGCTCGAATCTCTCTAATTTTGCGTTCGTGATCTCCTCGGGAGGTGTAAGTAGGGAGAAGCAACATATTCGATACCTCATACAGAAACGCACCCTCTCGAAACCTGGCGAGCAAGCTACACCGCGATGCAGAGCGCCTCTCTTGCAGAGTCTGCCACTTGAGTTTGCTGAACATCTCCGTAACGCTATCACGGTTACCAAATAACCCTGTGACGAAACGCGCCGCTCTCCTTTGGATCTTCTCTATCTCCTCTGTCAACCAGACCTGGTACGGATCCCACACTGATGAGCAATACCCAAGTATAGGTCGAACGAGTGTTTTGTAAGCCACCTCCTTTGTTGATGGACTACATTTTCTAAGGACTCTCCCAATGAATCTCAACCTGGCACCGGCCTTACCAACAATTAATTTTATATGATCATTCCACTTCAAATCGTTCCATACGCACACTCCCAGATATTTTACAGAAGTAACTGCTACCAGTGTTTGTTCCGCTATCATATAATCATACAATAAAGGATCCTTCTTTCCATGTATTCGCAATACATTACATTTATCTGTGTCTGTGTCATATGTCAGTATAGACGCAGCTTCAGGTTTTATAGTGATTATATTTTCATAATTTGGGAGTCCCAGCATTCTGGGCATTATCCACGTTATGAGTCAAACCGCAATGGTGAGTTGTTATAACAAAATTGAGTACACCCAAATGACGGTTGTGAGAAATGTACAAAGTATGACTGCTGACTCAGTCAGGCCGGATAGCACCCCATAATATATATTGCAGGGTTCGGTAGACATGAGCTTCATAAAACTGGTGTAAATATAACTTAAAATCCTGTATGATGTGCATACGTCTGCCGTATTGCTAACAGGCCGATGTGGTGAGAGAAGCCCTTGGAGACTAGCAATACACTTCAGTTCTACCTGCATTGGTTTTTTACAACTGGTGCCTAACGAATTCCCTAATATATCCCACGTGATGTTATCCGGCTTGGCTGATTCAGCTGTCATGCTTTACACATTTTTGGCAAACGTCTTTTGGGTGTACTCAATTTTATAACGACAACCCACCAACGTGATTTGATTCTTAAGATGGCTAACTTCCAGAGTGCTCGGACTCCGTAATTGTCATTCTACATTGTAACTGTTATACGAGGGTAATACCAAAAGTAAGGTCTCCTATTTTTATAAGTACATAGACCTGTTTATTTCTACAATGGTTTACATCAGTTTACAGCTTGAATATTTAGCTATTTTTAGACATAATCACCATTTCTGTCAATGCATTTTTGTAGACGCCGTGGCAATTTTTGTACGCCCGTGTCATGTCAGCTCGCCGCCATGCTGTTCAGAAAGTTATGAACCTCTTCTTTCACCTCGTCGTCAGAGCTGAATCGCTTTCCGGCCAAATGTTCTTTTAACCTAGGGAACAGGTGTTAGTCACTGGGCGCCAAGTCAGGACTATAGGGTGGGTGGGTGATTATGTTCCACTGAAACTGTTGCAGCAGAGCACGGTTTACCTAGCGATCGAGCGACGTGTGGGCGAGCGTTGTCATGGAGAATGTGTGACCCCCTTGCTCAACATTGCTCTTCTCCGTTCTGAATGGCCCGTTTGAGTTTTTCCAGAGTCTCACAGTACCTGTCAGCGTTAACTGTGGTCCCAGTGATTCAGATCCGACGACGAGGTGAAAGAAGAGATTCATAACTTTCTAAACAGCATGGCGGCGAGCTGGTATGAGATGCGCATACAATAACTGCCATAGCGTCCACAAAAACGCATCGACAGAAACGGTGATTATGTCGAAAAATAGCTAAATGTTCAAGCTATAAACTGATGTAAACCATTGTAGAAATGAACAGGTCTATGTACTTATAAAAAAAATAGAAGACCTTACTTTTGGGATTACTCTCGTAAAACCTGAAGATGCGTCTTTATTGACGTGAAACTGGTAGCTGCGAATAAAGCACCTTCATACAGCTATGCGGCTTTTGGAAACACGTCATCACTCATGACTCTTAATTATTGTAAGATTTATGATAACTTGAATGATAAACAATAAATAAAAAACAATAAAGCTTTCACTGTGATAAAAATCTGAAACATGTCTTGTTCATCCTATATCAAGAAAAAAATCAAAGATCCGTGATAAATGCAGACGACGCTGTATCAGCCGTCAGAGACTGGAGGAGGTAGCTTCTTAAATTGACTTGCATGTATCGTTTGTGGTGACAGTGCGCATCGAAAGCCACGTGGAAAGCCAGGGATACATATCCACAAAGAACAGTAGGATAGACGAGGTAGGTCAGTTCACATATCTCGCTGAAAGCATACAACTGGACAGCTAACTGGAAGAATCACAGAACTGGAGGTGGCGCTACTGTAGCCGGATGTGTCGATGGCTCGTCAGCGCTGGCCTGTGACCTTGCGGGCAGCGCCCGCCTCTCGGGTTACCTACGGCCAGCTGCACTGCTTCCCGATCGCTGGACCTGTCCGTGGCGTGGCGCGAGGAGCAAATCTTGGTTTACTAGCAAGGTACAAGGCGCGAGTGATCGATGGCTCTATAGTGACGTCGTACATTTAGGTTCCTCACATTACAACGTCACAGAGAAAGCTACGACGTAAAAATAAACCAGAGGTGTACACAGATTAGAGATTAGATAAGATTAGTTTTTCGTTCCATAGATCCGTGCTGAGAAGATCCTCGTGGATGTGGAACATGTCAATTTTTTTTAAGCTGAAATAACAATACTAATAGTATGAGTTTATACAATACATATTTTTTTAAGCTGAAATAACAATACTAATAGTATGAGTATAGACAATAAATCATTTGTTTCTATTAAAAAATTCATCAATGGAGTAGAAGGAGTTGGGCACTAGTAAGTCTTTCAGGCTCCTTTTAAACTGATCTTTATTTGTAACTAATTTTTTTATGTTTGCTGGCAAATTATTGAAGATGAGTGTTCCTGAGTAGTGGACCCCTTTTTGAATTAAAGTAAGTGCTTTTAAGTCCTTGTGCAGACCATTTTTATTCCTGGTATTGTATGTATGAACTGAGCTGTTTGTTGGTAAAAGAGATATATTATTTAGGACAACATTCCGCTTTTAACCTGCAAATGCTTGACTGTTAGCCAGGCAGGGAAGCTGCCGCAAGTTATCAGCAGAACGGGCAAGCTGCTTTGCTCCCATCCAAGCCAAGCCGTATCCAAGCCAAGCCGTATCCAAACCAAGCAAACTAAAGGAGTCCTGCTTGTTTGTCCGTCTTACCGCTGTGCTAAGCTACGCAGCAGGTATTTCTGTACGCTTTTATTGCAGTGTTGTGAGTAGCGTTCGGAAGTTGACGAAAAATCTTTTTACCCTAGTATCACAAGACGAGATTCAATAAATATGTACTCATTTTAGGTGGATTTTATTTGTCCTTTTTTCCTTTTCGCCGTATTTCGGGGTTATTTATTTCGATATGAACCGTTTCCTCTGCAACTTTACGTCCGCAACTCGTGGTCTAGTAGCTAGCATTGCTACCTCTGGGTGACGGGGTCCTGGGTTCGATCGGGTCGGGGATTTTCTCTGTCCAGGGACTGGGTGTCTGTGTTGTCCTCATCATCATTCGGGAAGTGGCGAGATTGGAACTGGAAAGATTGGGAACTTGTACAGGCGCTGATGAACTCGATGTTGAGCACCCCACAAACCAACATCATCATCTGCAACTTTACCATATTTCGACTAGTACTCGGTATTCCCAATTCGTGCCATCATCAGGTCACCTCTAACAGACGTTTTCCGTAGCAAGCAGAACTGTCTCCGAAAGTCGAGAACCTTTGCACTTAGGCCTAAGCACCTGAAGATGTCTATTATACTACACCACCAATGAAAGTAAGATTTCGGAAGTCTATTTTCTGTAACCTTAGTGTGTTTGAACCAAATACGACACCAGTTATTTCAATAGCTTTTTCCACAATGTGTATAGTGGGTTTGCTGAAGTCATTCTAAGTGGCCAAAATAGTTCACTTGTAATTGCCCAAATGCATCTTAGCAAACAAGAACTTCATTTTTCATATAAATTAATCTAAAGCAGAAGCTTTACTGTCGTACTAAACATTCTTCGCACAACGTTGCATAGCACCAGAATGTGATCTTTAATATCCACCGAACCGTGTTTTTTTTCCTATTTCAGTGTTTACCCTAAATTTAGAGAGCCTGTATACTGCTAAATGGCCTCACGCCCTTAGCAAACATTTCCACACACTTTGTCCTCTTTCACGGTATTTACTGAGTGCGGAAACCTCCGGTCAAACATGTCGTAACATACTCGAGGTTTCCAAATGAGTGTTTAGTTGCACTGCGGGAAATCTTCCGATTTATTTGAAACTGTCTGATAAACACAAGAAAAAATTTTTTCCCTCTGGACCTGGGCCCTGTTTCGTGATTGGTATCTACTGCAAAAACAAAAATTAATTATTTACGGTATATTGATAATTTTTACTTATGGACCGTCTGACAGCAAATGAATAAAACACACTTTTAGTGCCATACGCGTTTCGCCTTTATTTTCTGCAAGGTATCATCAGTGGCCTGGAATATGTACATATGTTAGCTATTTAATTTTTTTTTTTGTCATCAGTCTACTGACTGGTTTGATGCGGCCCGCCACGCATTCCTTTCCTGTGCTAACCTCTTCATCTCAGAGTAGCACTTGCAACCTACGTCCTCAATTATTTGCTTGACGTATTCCAATCTCTGTCTTCCTCTACAGTTCTTGCCCTCTACAGCTCCCTCTAGTACCATGGAAGTCATTACCTCATGTCTTAGCAGATGTCCTATCATCCTGTCCCTTCTCCTTATCAGTGTTTTCCACTGTGCCTATAGGTTATAAACAGCTCTGGTGGTTGGTATTTCCTATTAAGTAGTAATGTTTTGAACTGTACTTACAGGTTGCGTGGACAATTTCTTACATATTACGCATTTTTGGTGTTGTTCTTCTTCTTATAAATGCCAATTTGCAGTTTTTTTCCCACATTCCACAGCACTATGAACTGTTGAACACTTGTTTCAATGCAATGTTTTGGCTTCTGTTGCCGACTGTCAAATGTGTTTGCCAAAGATCGAATGTTATTGCCAAACTTTCGAGTGTAATTATTGAAGTATCTGTGATCTGTTCGTGTATGCATTTGTGTGTGTGTGTGTGTGTGTGTGTGTGTGTGTGTGTGTGTGTGTAACTTTAGTTTTTCGAAGCGTTAATCAGAACTTAATGACTACCTCTCGTTTCCTTATGCTAAGCGTTTAGTGACTGAGAATAACACTTTTCAATACGATAACGGCGTTCAGGAAAGAAAACTTGTGAATGAGATTTCGCGTCTCGTGGAATACCTGTGCACGAGGCGACTTTTGAGAGTGGAGGAGTGGAGATAGTTCTCGCAGTCCACTTCTTGCCAGTTCTCCTCGGAAGGATGGTGGCGACCTGCTGTCGCCAGTAGGAGCCGTGAAAGAAGCTTCAGAAATAGTTATTTATTTCCACAAGTTACATTCAGTGTCTTGACTCGGTGTTGACATTGGCAGTCAGTGTCCGTCGAGGATTTGCATCGTAAGGGGCATTCAGCCCGCGTCCAGGTAGCTGACGCCGCATTCTACGTTCCTGGCCCACTGCTGTTACGGCTGTAGCCGCTGCGGTGGGTCCAGTGCTGGTCGTACGGCGACGCCGCGCACTGAGGGAAGGCAGCGCGCGTGTTGGACGTAACACTCGCCGATACGGGAGCAGCTCTGTTTCCTCCCACTCACCGTCAGTTTTCTTCATCTGTTGAACCGCGATGACGGTTGCCGTGTAATCTGGCCTGCCGTTCAGGTAGGCCGTGTTTAGTCGGCCGAAGCATCGGGAACGTTGATGTGTTGGTGCCACGGCAACAGGGAAGACACCTGGGTGCACGCATCTGTGATAAAGCGAGGTAGTCATAGTGCCCGTCGTTGCTCAGTAGCGTGCAGGATATCTGCAACAGACTTGCACCGGGCGTCACTTTACTGTAATCAGGGAATCGAGTGCAGACGTTATGTATGCTTTCGATCTGACTGACATCTGCTTTACGAACTAATATGTTGGGATGTGCTCGCTTAACGACTTTATCGTACTATAGGACTGGATCGTGAAGGCTCTCGGTATGAGTTGACGTCTTAGCAATAGCGTTTCTTTCATCACATGACAAAGGCCAGGTGATCCTGCCTAGCTGCTCTGCCTCAGTACGTGTCTGCCGAGCTTCGCTGTCTGGCTCGCCGGAACCGCCGATGTTGTGTTTTCCCCCTGACCCACTCTCGGTGGTGAAATGTTATTCATCGTGCCCCGCCCCGTGTGGACAACACTGTAATGTAAGCTAGATAGCTGAGATTTTGAAAATTTTAACCGTTTGTTGCGTTTAGAACGTTCGCATGCAGCATCTGTTAGTCGGTAATGAATACCTTCGATTTGCGACACCCCTCTCACTGACTGAACCTGTCAGTCACAAATGCACTAGAGCGCCTGTCTGTTCGAGCGGAACGGAAGGCTGCGTGGCCGTAAGTGTTCAGCGGAACGACCGCCGGGGGGCCCCATGTCCTGCTGCTCATTCGTCGCGCTGCACCGTCGAGGTGAAGCAGGAGGAAGCGGAGTGCAGTGGCGAGCAGACCCCTGCGGGCGGCCGGACCGCTACGCGCCCCGCTGGAGAGGAGAGCGGCGCCGGCTGACCTTGCGCCGCGCCGGCCGTGTCCTCAGGCCGAAGGTTCGCCGCCTCAGCCGCGCAGCCTGCAGCCCGTCACCGACACAGCGCCCCGTGACCTCGCCCTGCCGCCGCTGCAGCGCTGCAGTCGCCGAGACCCGCCGTACGGCCCCTCGTCCCGTGTAGGCTGTTCCAGCACCATTCTACAGGGTGGTCCATTGATAGTGACCGGGCCAAATATCTCACGAAATAAGCGTCAAACGAAAAAACTACAAAGAACGAAACTTGTCTAGCTGGAAGGGGGAAACCAGATGGCGCTATAGTTGGCCCGCTAGATGGTGCTGCCATAGGTCAAACGGATATCAACTGCCTTTTTTTTTTTTTTTTTTACATACGAACTCCCATTTTTATTACATATTCGCGTAGTGCGTAAAGAAATATGAATGTTTTAGTCGGACCACTTTATTCGCTTTGTGATAGATGGCGGTGTAATAGTCACAAACATACACGCTTCCAATGTGCGTTGACCGCGATGTCGCCAAACACGGATGCGACCATCGTGATGCTGCAAACAAAACCTGGATTCATCCAAAAAAATGACGTTTTGCCATTCGTGCGCCCAGGTTCGTCGTCGAGTACACTATCGCAGGCGCTCCTGTCTGTGATGCAGCGTCAAGGGTAACCGCAGCCATGGTGTCTGAGTTCATAGTCCATGCTGCTGCAAACGTCGTCGAACTGTTCGTGCAGATGGTTGTTGTCTTGCAAACGTCCCCATCTGTTGATTCAGCGACCGAGACGTGGCTGCACGCTCCGTTACAGCCATGCGGATAAGTTGCCTGTCATCTCGACTGCTAGTGATACGAGGCCGTTGGGATCCAGCACGGCGTTCCGTATTACCCTCCTGAAACCACCGATACCATATTCTGCTAACAGTCATTGGATCTCGACCAACTCGATCAGCAATGTCGCGATACGATAAATCGCAATCGCGATAGGCTACAATCTGACCTTTATCAAAGTCGGAAACGTGATGGTACGCATTTCTCCTCCTTACACGAGGCATCACAACAACGTTTCACCAGCTACCGCCGGTCAACTGCTGTTTGTGTATGAGAAATCGGTTGGAAAGTTTCCTCATGTCAGCACGTTGTAGGTGTCGCCACCGGTGCCAACCTTGTGTGAATGCTCTGAAAAGCTAATCATTTGCATATCACAGCATCTTCTTCCTGTCGGTTAAATTTCGCGTCTGTAGCACGTGATCTTCGTCGTGTAGAAATTTTAATGGGCAGTAGTGTAGTAATTCGCCAACTACCTCATTTAACTAGCCCTGGATGTTCTATTTATTCTTAGTGTGGAAAGAGACCAGCCCTATCACGACTACTAAATTCATAACTCCTACAGAGTCTCTTTCTAAGAATAAAGAAACTGTCACGTAAATGTTTTCTCTCATAACCAAGAACGTAACTGATCAGTAATAACTTCAAAGCAAACGACACAGCGATAAACACAATTCAGCCCAAGTACTAATCACCACTGTTAAATGTTGTAAATCAATGGCGTTATATTGTGTCGCTTTTTATACAGACACTGCGCTAATGATTGACTCTCTGTAATGAATTGATATTATTTCAGTTGAATTCCGATCAGCCAAATCTGGTCTGCCGCATACTCGACCTCATACATGACAAGACAATAGAGAGGTCTGCTAGTACAGAGTTACATTCACGCCCCACTGTCTCGGAGATCTCTGCTAGAGGCCGGCTGTTCGCTCCACCGGTGAAAGTGCGGGCAGCGCGGCTCGAGCACTCACAACGTTCTGAAACAATTTTAATGCGTTTAACACACATAAAATCCCCCCACACCATTACCTCGTCTGCCTCTCAGCAGTCGTGTTATTAAAAACCTGGAAGCTACATCGCGTACTCACATATTACAAATACATGATGACGGTCGATATAAGCCGTCCGTCACACATGACATTAACAATTAAATCGTGTTGTTTGTCTGGTCTTCTCACTACGAAACTACCGTGCTTTTAAGGGGTAAGTTAGAAATGTAAATGTAATTATCTTTCACGAAAATTTTCTTTCATTCTCCTCACGGGAAAGTTTAAATTAATAACGTTAACGAAACAGCCGACCAAGCCACTGGCCTAAGAGAGCGAGACGATACTGAAAATCTCGCGCTTCCTGTGTGCTCTGTAGCTAATCTGGTTTCTCTAGGCCAATTTGAGGCTGTTTCCCGGCTTGATAGGCCGTAGATAGTTAGTTACATGTTCCATATATCATTTGAACAATTCCTTTATCGAAATGATGTGCAACGAGCTAGTTTACAGCATATACATAAATTGTTGGTGTTAACGTTAATGGACACGTTACTACACTTTATTCTACTGCTTACCAGTTTTTAAGTACAAATCTGTCAATTCGTGCGGTCAGTCTCTTTATGTTATTGGGCAAATGATCAAAAATTTTTGTCGCTGCATATTGAACTCCTGAGACACTGACAGCTTTAACAGTGGGTAATAAAGTGTCTTGTATCAAATTATTCGTTGCCACTTGCCCTGCGCCATTCTAGTACCTTCGAAACAGTTGTTGTTTACATCCTGTATAGTCTGCATATCACTGCACAGTGCGGGCCAGAGGGTACATCGTATCAATATCAGCTCCCTTCCACCCGGTTCCATTCCCACATCGAACGAAAGAATGGCGGGCTTTATGTTTCTCTTATCTTATTTTCACGATTTCTATACAACATGTATGATGATAGCAGCACAATGGTCTCTCAGTCTTTATCGAGTATAGATCGTCCAAATTTACCCAAGGGGATTTTGCAAGCACTGCGCCGTCTTTCTGGAGGGAAAATATCACACCAATAGACCATATAAGAGCAACAGTTTCCAGGATACAGCTATTTGTAAGACATGCTAACAACACAAGTGACAGTTAATTAATACATCGTTTCCAGAAAGAGATTTTCACTCTGCAGCGGAGTGTGCGCTGATATGAAACTTCCTGGCAGATTAAAACTGTGTGCCCGACCGAGACTCGAACTCGGGACCTTTGCCTTTCGCGGGCAAGTGCTCTACCATCTGAGCTACCGAAGCACGACTCACGCCCGGTACTCACAGCTTTACTTCTGCCAGTATCTCGTCTCCTACCTTCCAAACTTTACAAAAGCTCTCCTGCGAACCTTACAGAACTAGCACTCGAGAAAGAAAGGATATAGCGGAGACATGGCTTAGCCACAGCCTGGGGGATGTTTCCAGAATGAGATTTTCACTCTGTAGCGGAGTGTGCGCTGATATAAAACTTCCTGGCAGATTAAAACTGTGTGCCCGACCGAGAGTCGAACTCGGGACCTTTGCCTTTCGCGGGCAAGTGCTCTACCATCTGAGGTACCGAAGCACGACTCACGCCCGGTACTCACAGCTTTACTTCTGCCAGTATCTCGACTCCTACCTTCCAAACTTTACAGAAGCTCTCCTGCGAACCTTGCAGAACTAGCACTCCTGAAAGAAAGGATATTACGGAGACATGGCTTAGCCACAGCCTGGGGGATGTTTCCAGAATGAGATTTTCACACTGCAGCGGAGTGTGCGCTGATATATGGAATACCAAAAAATAATGTAGAGTAATGAAATTTCAGGAATACATTTGTCTAGATAACATATTTAAGTGAAAAAATGGCTCTGAGCACTATGGGAGTTAACAGCTGAGGTCGTCAGTCTCCCTTAGGACATGACACACATCCATGACTGGGTGGTGTGTGATGTCCTTAGGTTAGTTAGGTTTAAGTAGTTCTAAGTTCTAGGGGACTGATGACCATAGATGTTAAGTCCCATAGTGCTCAGTGTCACATTCATGGCCGAGGCAGGATTCGAACCTGCGATCGTAGCGGCCTCGCAGTTCCAGACTGAAGCGCCTAGAACCGCTCGGCACCATGGCCGGCATATTTAAGTGATTAACATTCCAAGATCACAGGTTAATATAAACGCGAGAAAACCATTTCAAATGTGAAACGCTGGTACACTAATAAGCTCTGTAACCGCCAGACTGTTGAATGCAAGCACGCAAAGGTGCATGCATTCTGCTGTACACATGCCGGATATCAGTTTGTGGGGTGGAATTCCATCCCTATTGCGGTTGGGCAGTCAATAGAGGGATGGTTAATGCTGGTTGTGGATGACGCTGCAGTTCATCCGCTGGTGTCCCGTATGTGCTCGATTGGAGACAGATCTGGTGATCGAGCAGGCCAAGGCAACATTCCGACACTCTCTAGAGGGTGTTGGGTTGCAAAAGCTGTATGTGAGCGAGCGTTTTCCTGTTGGAAGGTACACCCTGGAGACCGCTCATGCATGGCAACTCAACAGGTCCAATAAACAAGGTTGACATACAACTTCGCGCTCAGCGTGCAGGGATAACGACGAGAGCGCTCCTGCTGTGATACAAAATCGCACCCTAGTGTCTAGTGTCTCTAGGACGCTGTCAGGTTGGTTGCAGGCCCTCGACTGTCACCCTCTAACCAACACACGGCCACCACTGGCACCGAGGCAGAACCAGCTTTCATCAGAAAACACAACTGACCTCCACCCTGCCTTCCAATAAGCTCTCGCTTGACATCACTTCTAGTCGCAAATGGCGGTGGTTTGGGGTCAGTAGAATGCACGCTACAGGGCGTCTGGCTCGGAGGTGCCCTTGAAGTAACAGAAGTGTAACAAATGGTTCAAATGGCTCTGAGCACTATGGGACTTAACAGCTGAGGTCATCAGTCCCCTAGAACTTAGAACTACTTAAACCTAACTAACCTAAGGCACAACACACATCCATGCCCGAGCAGGATTCGAACCTGCGACCGCAGCGGTCGCGCGGTTCCAGCCTGTAGCGCCTAGAACCGCTCGGCCACTCCGGCCGGCGATTTGTAACAGTTCATTGCGTCACTGTGGTGCCAACTGCTGCTTAGGTTGCTGATGGAGATATGGAGATGCAGTGCAGGTCGATGCGCCGCGGCCATGCGTTGAGCCGATTGTGTTCCCTCTCGGTAGTACCACAGGCCGTCTGGAGCCCGATCTTCTTGCGACTGTACATTCTCGCGACCACCGCTCCCAGCAGTCATGTATCCGGCTACATTCCTGCCAAGTCTTTCTGCAGTATCGCAGAAGGAACATCCTGCTTCTCGTAGCCTTATACACTACCTCCTTCAAACTGAGTGAGTTGTTAATAACGGCGTCTTTGTCATCTTAATGGCATTCTTGACTAAGATCAACTCACTACGTCCAATCTCAAAGGTAACTAACGTACACTACAGCTACAGCGTGTATGTAATGCAAATTTGATTTGCTTCCTTATAGCGGCACTGCTAGCACCACCCTTACGCAAGTGGCCCGAAATCTGAAATTGCTCTGAGCACTATGGGACCCAACTGCTGTGGTCATAAGTCCCCTAGAACTTAGAACTACTTAAACCTAACTAACCTAAGGACAGCACACAACACCCAGCCATCACGAGGCAGAGAAAATCCCTGATCCCGCCGGGAATCGAACCCGAAATCTGAACAGACATCATCTTTCAGATGTACAAAAACACCTACTAAGTTTCGTTTATGTCGCACAACTTCTTCTTGGTGCTTTGATTTCCTTCCATCAGTATATTTACTTCTCTGAAATACAGCATCAACGTCACAGAAGACTCATCCTCCTTCGTCTTAGGATAGTGTGAAGCGGAGATCGCTGGCAAAGAGACCCTCCTCGGGGGTAGCTTTTTTTTAAAAAAACATGCTGTTGCTGTGAATCCATTATTTATTTTATTTTCTGCTGCTTACAGTTTCGGCACCGTCACTTGGAATCTAATGGTTCAAACGGCTCTGAGCTCTATGGGACTTAACAGCGGAGGTCATCAGTCCCCTAGAACTTAGAACTACTTAAACCTAACTAACCTAAGGATATCACACACATCCATGCCCGACGCAGGATTCGAACCTGCGTCCGTAGCGATCGCGCGGTTCCAGACTGAAGCGCCTGGAATCGCTCGGCCACTCCGGCCGGCTGGAATCTAATGTGGGTCGTATTTTCACATAGCTAGACAAATTGACTCTATACTCAACAGTTCCAAAATCAGTGAGGAAGTGCTGTTATAGAACGTACCAGAGCAACATGGGTGCACACGGCTGAGGACCGCAGTGCATCGAGGAGCGTTTGAAACGCAATACAGCAGCCATTCTGAGTGACATGGTTTCGCCAAGTCCTTGGCTGGTTTCCGGAGATGTGTAGTACAGACTGTCTGCGCACAGGTCATGCAATTCCGGTAAATTACGGTCGGGTGGTTTGTCCTCACGGAGCTGGTGCCTAAAAGCGCCCCATTTATGTTCCATCGTTCTCAGATCAGGCGTTTCTGGTGGGCAAGACATCAACCGGTGTTGACGTTCATGCCATTCAAAACTCGGTAGCACGATTGAGGCCTTGTGTCACGGACAGTAACAGGTACAGCTGGAAGGTGCCGGCGCCATTGGGAAAGACATCGGCCCACAACTGTCGCGGCACCTTCGATTACTGCCAGAGGTCCCATGCAAGGCCATGTGAATGACCACGAAGCGACGTGTGCTTAGATCCGTCGTTCGCCTGGATCACAGCGTATCCGGTCACGATCTTCGACCTGGTGTAGCAAGGGACGTGCTGAACCCGACCGGGCGATAAGATTCCGTTGATCCAATATGATCCCGTGCCTACTCCAATTGCAGCTGATGAGTTTGTAGGGTCTACGTGGGAACAGGTAGGAGTCGTCTCGTGTGAAAGACATGTTCAGCAATGTGCTCCGTACGACGACCTTGCGCCTGCAGCGGCATTCTACATTGTCGTTAAGTCCTGTGACAGGCTTTACAGAGCGGGCATTCGTCTGACCTCGACGTTTTGTGCTGAGGTGTGGCCTTCCGACACTTTGCGACCTACGTGTGGCATGACAGTTCCTGAGCCACTTCCCGTTGATGCTCCCGACAGTAGCACGCGAACAGCCGACCATCTCAGCCGTTTCGGCAATTGTTGTTGCGAGGCGTCGGGTCGTAACAGTCTGCCTTTGTGAAAGTCTTTTGTATCAGTGTACTTCTTCAATATTGCGAGCCGTATCATAGCCATAATGAGTCCCCATTCACCTCCGCTACGCTTACATACTTTCCTAACAGCTTCACGTACCCGTAACGCCATTCAGTCTCACTGTGGGCTGTGGTCACAATGTTTTACTGTTTTGAGTCACCAGTGCAAGTCAAGCGTCCAGCAAGTTTGGTTAAAATTGTTCCAGGTGATCCAATGCTACGCTCGACACACACACACACACACACACACACACACACACACACACACACACACACACTTTTTTTTTAATTTACAGGTTGTACCTTAATTAACAGCGAAACGTGAAACGGGTGAAAGTGAACGCTAAGATAAACAAAAATATCCCGATTAATCATCATTGACTTCTGTATCAATAATTATCACAGTTAGTACAAAAGTATTTGAAATGTATACTTTCCGATTAAGTCCCTATCTAATTGTGTTTGTATTTAAAAAAAAAAAACCGTTGAAATGGCTCTGAGCACTATGGGACTTAAATTCTGAAGTCATCAGTCCCCTAGAACTACTTAAACCTAACTAACCTAAGGACATCACAAACATCCATGCCCGAGGCAGGATTCGAACCTGCGACCGTAGCGGTCGCGCGGTTCCAGACTGTAGCGCCTACAACCGCTCGGCCAGCCCGGCCGGCGTGTTCGTATTTCATCCATGACCAACCTTAACAAGACATACAATACTGCTTCCGCACGCTGCAAGCTACAGTTTATTGAACACGCCAATTCCCTTTTAAGGGAGGTGTTCCACACGTCGCTGTCGCGTTTTGGTCTAATACGACACTTGTTTCTTAGACAGTGCTAAACTGTGCTTTCCTTTGTTAGCTACTATTGCAATATCACAACACTGGAAGTTATAAGACAAATGTTGGTGTTGGGGCAGCAACCAACCACAAATTTACTTTCAGTCCTTTATTCAAAGGGTATCGTTACCGGTTTCGAATCGTAATGATTCATCTTCAGACGGTTTACACACTTTCCTTATCACATGTGGTACGTTTTTTTACATATTAACTGTCGTGAAATGTCGGTTTGGAGTGTTTGTTTTCATAACATTCGTCCAACTGATGTGGATACATTCTCATAGCATTCTTATTGCTGCACACGTAAATTTTACTCACTGAACACTTTAGATTTGTCACTGATAAGATTGCTACTACGCATCACGTGTTTTGGTACATACTGATACACACAAAGAGCTTACAAACATGTCATCATATGACGAAATTGCACTGGAAGTTATATTTTTGAGATGCTAAAAATTAAATTCTCTAGACTCACGAACACGGATCTCTTCCATTACGCAGGAAAGTTTTGTCATCCAGTTGCAACTAAAAGTCACCCTTTCGTGCAGTCTTTTCTTTCTACGGACCTCTATTGCAAAAAGATCTTCTTGGCAGAAACACACAGGGTGAGCATTTACTGCTGGATGAGATGGTGCAGTGCTTAAGGCGCTCGAGTGGCGTTCAGGAAAAGCGAGGCTCAAATTTCCGTCTGCTTTTCCTAGTTTAGGTTCCTCGCGATTTCCCTAAATCACCAGATGTCAGTTCTAGGGCGACTCATTGAACAAGATCACAGGATATTTCCATTTCCTTCTGAATTAAACAGTCTCGTTTTCCAAATCGGATTAGTTGAATTACAGTTTTTATACTTCCTAAAGCAGTCCGCAATAACGTCTTCAGGACTTAAAAGTTCCGACAGTCTGCAGCCTTAACTCTTGAAGACAAGGTCAGTGACTGCTGTTGGAACTTCGAGAAATATAACTTAAATGTCACTTCTTTAAAATGGAGAGAATGTCATTGATTCAAATGGCTCTGAGCACTATGGGACTTAACTTCTGAAGTCACCAGTCCCCTAGAACTTAGTACTACTTAAACCTAACTAACCTTAGGACATCACACACATCCACGCCCGAGGCAGGATTCGAACCTGCGACCGTAGCAGTCGCGCGGTTCCGGACTGAAGCGCCTACAACCACTCGGCCACCGCGGCCGGCGTGCCACGAAGTGATGATTGCTGTACAGGCAGCTGAAAAGACGGCAACCGTGGCTGGTGCTGTAGTATCACTCCATGATCTCGTGTCGTTGACGCCAAACACCCACACACTCGTGCAGCTGAAGTAAGAGCCGACCTAAAGACAGTTTTCAGTTCGCCGTTAGTGCATTTGTGGTCGTTGCATAAGCCGAGTGTCTGTGGCCCACAAACCTGCGACAGCTGCTGGTGCCGCTGTGAAACGAGGCAGTAGGCCAGCCACACACACGTGTGTGCCGCCTGCTGATCCGGCAAGTTCTCCACATAATAGACAGATGGCAGTGTGCTAACGAAATTTTAATTTTTATGTTGTTATATTTCGCGCAGTAGTAATATCAAATAGCTTGAATTCCAGAATTATTTTCGTTCTAAGCTTTTCAATAATAGTCCCATTTTACGTGTTTCTTTCGAATGGAAAAACTGGAAAACAATGCCACCATAAAATTATTTGTTTTCGTTTTTCACCGCCATAAATTAATGCTAAAGTGCTGAAGGTTTATGAGTAGGTTGGTACTACATTTCCATCAACTGCTGGCGTCCCTATATCAAAACACATTATTCTTCCCCAGGGTAACTTGAATCGTCACCCGCTCACATGCCATGAAATGATCACGGAGGTCTACGCCTCCTATTAGCTTAGCCCGCTCTACTCCTTCCAAACTAAATGAAGTCTACAACACGACTCACAATACACACAGCTACCATTAGTTCATTTCCATATACAGTCAACATCTTTCCTACAATATCCTCTCCAGTAAGATAATGTTACACAAAGGTCGCACTTAGTATTACCAAGAAGGACACCATAATAATCTTCATAGAAAAGAAAGATATCACACCATCAGTACCACGTCATGAATTTATTGCTGTTTTATCCCATCAATAATTATATTAGTGTTACATTAACTTTTATTAGGAAAAGCCTGAAAACCGACAACTTGATCGCTGCCAGCAGGTGGGCACCAAAGGGAAAATGTAAATAAGGTTAAATAAATAAATGTAATTTTCAACTATTAAAAAGAAACTAAATTCAAAAGTGACCGTACTTCGCTTGGAGGTGAGTAGCCTAGCGGGGATCCCATAGCAACAACCACAGATGAAAATACTGGGAAATTGTAAGTTGTAAGCTAACCAGACAAAATGTTAAGCCACTTTCGTTAGAAGAGCTCAGTTGTTGGTTTGAAACATTGGAGATGTCGTTTAAAAGGCATCAGGTGGTCATGTGACCTCCCACAACAGAAATAATTCAGAGCAATTCGAAGCCAATCAGTTACGCGCCTTCGGTACAGTAAGATGGGTCGACGCATAGACGTGACAGAATGGCAGAAAGGAGCAGTCGTGTTCCGACATGCCCTTGACCAGGCCGTACATGACGTTGAGCGATTTGTTGGTGCTATCGGTGCGGACCTTCCAATTTGTCTACAAGGAATTGTGTACCACTCGCAGCACATGGCCTAGAACAGTGGTCGTAAAAAGAGGCTAAACAACAGTGAACCGAGACGAGTGGGTGCCTTTTCAATGACAGTCGACATCAGTCTGGACAGGAACTGCTGGTGTCAGTGGTTATAGGTTCATCTCAAACAGTTTTGGAGAGAACAAAGCGAAGAGAACTCGTTGCCATGTGCTAGCTCACAGTGCCAGATAAAGCTACAAGCCATCAGTGAGCCAAACAACACAGAACAGGAAGTAGCAGACTGGAGAGGTGGAGAGTGTTCCAACGAGTCGCTATTTTTTCTCTTTGGAAATTACGTGAGGCGTCGAAAGCACGAAGGCCCGATGATGCGTCAAATCCTGTGTGTGCAGACCCAGTAGACCAGATAGGAAGTGACTATGTGGTGTTGTGAAGGTGTTTTCGTTCCGTGACCTTGGACCCATTCATGCAGGTCACCGTGAACATGAATCGGGATGGTTTTTTTCGTTTTTTTTTTTCGCCATTCTCGAAGGCCAAATGTTGTCCTCTCGTCCGCATCTTCCAAGATGACAAGAGCCGTGTTCATAGCGCTGCATGCGTACACTGCTGGTCTTAAGAACGGTCTGCGACGCTATCGTACTATAACAATACCTCCACTAACAGTTAACCAGTTCAAAAATTATCACGTCGCGCACTCAAAGTATGATCCTGCCCACCTAAAAGATCTTTAATGTGGCAGGTATTGCTACATCAATTGATTACAGTCACTGAAGAAAATTAACAATAATATCACTTATCTTGTATTTGCAATCCAACGACGATCTCGCTCTGGCTTTGGCTCGTAATTAAAAATGTTGTCCAGGTAGCACGACTACCGCTGTTGGTGCGAAAGGCACTCGGATGTTAACTACGCCGACTTGAAGCACTTACGAAGACAACCTTTCAGGATTAATTTGATGATTTATGTTTTTCATTGCAATGTGCTTCACACTTTTTTAAACAATGGTCACTTGAAAATAATTCTTGACACTCACTTTTCACAAAAATTCACATTTATTAAACTTTTTATACTTTCGCATGTTCAAAACATTACTTCATCATACAATTTCGCAGCCGTTACTGCTCTTAATAAAACTGAAAACATTTTTCATTGTCCGCAACTCAGACTCATCTTTTCATTTCCAACACAAAGTCAAGACTGTTCGTATTTAACACAAAAACTTGACTACCCTTTACGCTTCCGCGCCAGAAGTCACAAGCCAGCACCAAAGATATCAATAAGTATAAAGATATTCACACTAGATATTATATCGATTTCAACATCTCAAAATATCGACGTACATACATATAAAAATGAAACCAAATTGGAATAAAGTGAAAAATATGAGACATTACGTAGAAAAATATCCTTTAACCTATGGCATCGAAAAATAGGGTTGGCGGGTGGTAATGGGTTTCGCAGATAAAGAACCATTACAGTATCTCAGATGGGCCTCTAAATTGTTTCGATCTTACTCCATGTCATGTGTGTTATTTCGATCAGGCGGGTAAAAACTGAGCATTGGTAACTCTACGGGATCCGATCACGAATCAGTGGCTTCATCTGGATATGCAGTACCTGAAGAAACTTGTGGTTTCTCCTCCTCGTCGCTTCGCAGTGTAATGGTACTTGAATTACGTAACCATTGCGGCACCTCACCTCAACCTCTCGATACCAGCAATATTCTTCTGTGTTTCCGTAAAGTAGTTAACATATTTCTGAGGCAACATTCAGATTTGATTTCATTAATGTAGAGGTACTTTGATACATCGATATGTTTATATTGCAATGAGATTATTCTTATGTGTATTCTTTCTTTTGTCCACTATGAGCTTTGACATACTTGTAACTCTGATTTTTGGGCGTGTAAGCGGTTATTAGAGAGAGTCAAGTCTTGGTCGCCGTGTTGAAAAGACGCTAATTGTAGTCAGTTTATGAAATGTGAACTTTAACAGTGAGGAAGATATTTTCAAGTATGTTTTATTTTGTGACGTGATGTTTTGTGAGTAACGTGATGTTGCGACAAAGTAATAAAAAAGAAGTGTAACTAAAATTCGGAGTGCTGATTACTATTTTACATCACCATTGTCACAAAGTGCAAAGTTTAATCTTCAAAAATGGTTTTGTGAAGAGCATCTATAAAACTTTTGAATATCGCAGAATAACACCTAGGCCTCTTTACATTCGAGCTTGGAATCATCACTACCTAGATTTTGGACGATTGAGCCATGAGTTCACAACGAGACCAGCGTGGGAAACACGAAAAGATGAGTGCCTAGTTTATCCATTATTTCATGAAATGACTTTATTAACTGTGCTCTAATGACACCTGCCACATAATGTAACTTTGTTGTTGCCCGAAAATGCAAATATTTAGAAGCGTGGGCAACAATACAGTCATAATTAAATTTTACCTTTGTTGTGGTAAGGTTGTTAGAGCAGGTGACGACTTGTAGTGACAAGTGTAGAAACAGCTGACGCCATATGCACGTTAAAAGAAAGAAAACTGAACGCGTTGCCGACCCAACAATCTACTCCAGACACGGTACACTCCCTATCCACTCAGTACAGTTGTTGTATACTACTCGTTCACCCTATCGTTCACGACGTACTTACAAGGGAACCTCCCCATCGCACCCCCCTCAGATTTAATTCTAAGTTGGCACAGTGGATAGACCTTGAAAACTGAACACAGATCAATCGAGAAAACAGGAAGAAGTTGTGTGGAACCATGAACAAATAAGCAAAATATACAAACTTAGTAGTCCAAAATAAGCAAAATCTAGGAGAGGGGGGGGGGGGGGGGGAGCACAGTAGCGCCTTGGTCTTGTGGTTAGCGTGAGCAGATGCGGTACGAGAGGTCCTTGGTTCAAGTCTTCCCTCAAGTGGAAATTTTAAATTTTTGTTTTCAGTTTATCTCACAAACTCTGTATGTTTTCATCACTTTTTGGGAGTGATTATCACATCCACAACAAAACCTAAATCGGGAAAGGTAGAAGAATCTTTTTACCCATTCGCCAAGTGTACAAGTTAGATGGGTCCACAACATACTCCTGTCATGTGACGCACATGCCGTGACCAGTGGCGTATAGAATATATCAGACGTGTTTTCCTGTGAGGAATCGGTTGACCCTATGACCTTGCGATCAAATGTTTTCGGTCCCCATTGAAGAGGCACGTCCCTTTCGTCGACTAATCGCACGGTTTTGCGGTGCGGTCGCAAAACACAGACACTAAACTTATTACAGTGAACAGAGGCGTCAATAAACGAACGGACAGATCATAACTTTACGAAAATAAAAAAGTAAACTTATCACTCGAGGGAAGACTTGAACCAAGGACCTCTCGTTCCGCAGCTGCTCACACTAACCACGAGACCACGGCGCACCTATGCTTACATTATCCTTGATGTTGCCTATCTTGCACATAGACTACTCACTTTGTATATTTTGCTTATTTTTTCATAGTTCCACACAACTTCTTCCTCTTTACTCGATTGATCTGTGTTCAGTTTTTCAAGGCCTATCCACTGTGCCAACTTATAACTAACTCTGAGGGGGGGGGGGGGGGGGGGTGCGATGGGGAGGTTCCCTTGTTAGTGTTACACGGATTCCAGTTTGCCGAAGCGCTGATAAACGGAGCGTGCTTTCTTTTCTACGGCCTGCAGCTGCTTCACAAAAGTGTGCGTGTCGCTTTCTCAGTCCCCACGTGGCCTGTACGGAAAGGTTTGCTCGCGCGTGGAAGAATGACGCAGGCCTGTGCCACCTCCGCCGCCGAGGCGTGAAATCCTGCCGCGGGTGCTGGACCGCGCCTGCAGCTGCCGCGAGAAAATGGATCAGCAGCCGCTGGAGAAAGCAAGCGAGCGGCCGGCGGCAGGCGAAAGCGTGGCCGGGTCTGCGCGCTGGGCGCCGGGCGCGTGCGAGCGAGCGGCAGTCCGACCCTATCTGTCCGTGGGGAGGGCCTGCTGTCGGACTCGTCGACACCGTAGAGTAGACCTTGCAGACACCTGCTGTGACTTTCCAGGCTCTGCCAGTGTTGTTCCCTGCAGAACAGTATCGTTTGATGTAAAGGTGATTTTAGTACACTACTGGCCATTAAAATTGCTACACCAAGAAGAAATGCAGATGAAAAACGGGTATTCATTCGGAAAATATATTATACTAGAACTGACATGTGGTTACATTTTCACGCAATTTGGGTGCATAGATCCTGAGAAATCAGTACCCAGAACAACCACCTCTGGCCGTAATAACGGCCTTGATACGACTGGGCATTGAGTCAAATAGAGCTTGGATGGCGTGTACAGGTACAGTTGCCCATGCAGCTTCAACACGATATCACAGTTCATCAAGAGTAGTGACTGCCGTATTGTGACGAGCCAGTTGCTCGGCCACCACTGACCAGACGTTTTCAGTTGGTGAGAGATCTGGAGAATTTGCTGGCCAGGGCAGCAGTCGCACATTTTCTGTATCCAGAAATACAGCTCCTGCAACTTGTAGTCGTGCATTATCCTTCTGAAATGTAGGGTTTCGCAGGGATCGAATGAAGAGTAGAGCCACGGGTCGTAACTCATCTGAAATGTAACGTCCACTGTACAAAGTGCCGTCAATGCGAACAACAGGTGACCGAGACGTGTAACCTACGGCACCCCATACCATCGCCCCGGGTGATACGCCAGTATGGCGATGACCAATACACGCTTCCAATGTGCGTTTGCCGCGATGTCGCCAAACACGGATGCGATCATCATGATGCTGTAAACAGAACCTGGATTCATCCGAAAAAGTGACGTTTTGGCATTCGTGCACCCAGGTTCGTCGTTGAGTACACCGTCGCAGGCGCTCCTGTCTGTGATGCAGCGGCAAGGGTAACCGCAGCCACGGTCTCCGAGCTGATAGTCCAAGCTGCTGCAAATGTCGCCGAACTGTTCGTGCAGATGGTTGTTGTCTTGCAAACGTCAGGGATCGAGACGTGGCTGCACGATCCGTTACAGCCATGCGGATAAGACGCCTGTCATCTCGACTGCTAGTGATACGAGGCCGTTGGGATCCAGCACGGCGTTCCGTATTGCCCTCCTGAACCCACCAATTCCATATTCTGCTAACAGTGATTGGATCTCGAGCAACGCGAGCAGCAATGCCGCGATACGATAAACCGCAATCGCGATAGGCTACAATCCGACCTTAATCAAAGTCGGAAACGTGATGGTACGCATTTCTCCTCCTTACACGAGGCATCACAACAACGCCGGTCAACTGCTGTTTGTGTATGAGAAATCGGTTGGAAACTTTCCTCATGTCAGCACGTTGTAGGTGTCGCCACCGGCGCCAACCTTGTGTGAATGCTCTGAAAAGCTAATCATTTGCATATCACAGCATCTTCTTCCTGTCGGTTAAATTTCGCGTCTGTAGCACGTCATCTTCGTGTTGTAGCAATTTTAATGGCCAGTAGTGTAGTATCCGATGGAAGTGTAAGCAAAGCTCCGCTGCTCTGACCGCCGACGAGCAAATATGGACCGACCGACCACCGTGTCATCCTCAGCTAATGGCGTCATTTGGATGCGGTGTGGAGGGGCGGTGGGATCAGCATACTGTACTCCCCACTGTTGAGGCTTTGCAGACCTCGGAACCGCCACTTCTCATTCACGCAGCTTTTCATGTGGCATCGAGATGCCGAGTGGACTTCGTTTTACTGCTCTCCCCAAGGAAAAATCCCTGACAGTAACGAGAACTGAACCCGGGACCCCAGCTTTGCAGCCAGCCACGCTCAGCATTCATCTGCGAATTCTGAGCCAAGGAAGTTTGACAGAGCCTTACTTTTTTCACCATGCGTAAAAGATCTAGTGGAGAACTTCGGACGCTCTGTGACGCTTCTCAGTGACCCATAAGAAGGTAGGGGGCCCCAAGAGATTATAGCGAATTGCACATAGACCCGCAGATTATCGTTCATTGGTGCTGGGCCTGTCAGTTGATCTTGAACTAAATAAGGACAACTTATTGTGCACAAATAGGCCAACAGATCCACTACTTTTCGATTACGCCTACACTACTGGTGACATATGTCGGGAAACAATAGACACCGTAAATGTATTTTCTACAATAAGTTCTTATTTGAGAGCTGCAAGACTCGACGTACTGGAAACTATGATTTTTCCCAGACCAAGCTAAAAATACCACAGAAAAAAGCTAAAAATGAGGATATCCACATTCGGCACATGCACTCACAACAATTTTTGTTCTCTGTAATAGGTGGATTGTGGAAAGGGACAAAACTACTCAGCCAGCTTTGGCGCTAATCATTCAAAAATGTCTTTTCCTCAACATTTGAGACCTGCACGGCACGAAGTGCTGAAAACGTTTACACCGTAAAATACCTACGAATAATCCTCTGGAGTGACCACGTACAACTGATTGTAACAAACACAGATGAGGACTGAAAGTCATTGACAGAATCTTGAGTAAACGTAAGTTATGGACGAAAGAAGTGGTTTAATAAGCACTTGTTAGTCCGATTCTTGACTAGCCTATAGTGTTGTACTCTGGTACAGTTTTCTGACTTTCGACTCTAGACCTGCAATAGAAACTTCATATACTTTCTTATTCCATTTTTAACTGACGGAATTTACTTCGTATGTGCTGCAGCCTTTTTCTGAAACTACTCAAAATACTCCAGACAATTAATGGTTCACCAAACAAGGCAAAAACGGTCACGTAGCTAGGAACAAATATTCTACTCAAGTTTAAAAGTGTTGCAATTGAGAAAATCTTGTCATTACTGTGTTTAATCGTCTGTCTGTTACATTATTATTCTGTTAAATACCAATAATCGGTAAATGAAACCAAATTAGTTAGTATTATCAAAATCCAGTTACGGTGTAATACAATTTGAAATACAATCTTTTGGAAACTAAAATTTCCATTTTCAAGACAGGTGAAATTATTAAGATATTAAAGAAAATAGTTAATTTGCAAGGATCACCTGTTCCATGACGAAAGACGTCTCCTGTTTAAAGCTACAGGATGGGGCACCACCGTCAAAGTACGGCTTAACTTTACGGTACGTTGATAACTTTCACTTTTGGACAGTCTAATTGCAACTGAACGAAACGTAATTTTTGTGCCATAGGCGTTTCGTCTTTATTCTTTGTAAGGCATCTTCAGTGACATGTTTCGTGGATGTTGTTCTGCATGTTGTGTTTTTGGTGCCTTGTTAGGGAGGTTCTTCTTCTTATAACTGCCACTTGAAATCTGGACTACGAACTGAACACTTCTTGGGATGTTATATTTACATCACAACAAGCGTTCAGTTCCTAGTGCTGTGATCTTACGTTTAATCAGGAGGAGGAGGAGGATATTAGTGTTTAACGTCCCGTCGACAACGAGGTCATTAGAGACGGAGCGCAAGCTCGGGTGAGGGAAGGATAGGGAAGGAAATCGGCCGTGCCCTTTCAAAGGAGCCATCCCGGCATTTGCCTCAAGCGATTTAGGGAAATCACGGAAAACCTAAATCAGGATGGCCGGAGACGGGATTGAACCGTCGTCCTCCCGAATGCGAGTCCAGTGTGCTAACCACTGCGCCACCTCGCTCGGTACTTTTAATCAGAATAAGTGTTTATTTAGTTCTTAGTGTTGTGAAGTCTGGAAACTAAATTTCAGGTGGCAATTTTAGGAAGAAGGCCAGCGCTAACAAAGGAACTAAAACACAAATGTAGAAAAACATGAGACAATTAAGGGGTTTCAAAAAAGTGACACATTTTTTTACGCAGCTTATGTATCGGTCACATTTCCCCAAACTGTCAGCTGCATACTCTGAAACTGGGTACGGTAGGTCTCGTACGGAAAAACTGCAAGGTCGCGTGGGAGTGTGGACGTCGGGCTTAGCAGCAAGTTCGGCTGGCGCAGCCTGCCAGTGGTTCTCCCCGTGCTGGCAGCTGGCTGCTGGCTGCTGCTGGCAAACAGCCTCTGTCGGCGAGCGCACTGCGGCGCTCTTCTTACGAAGGCGGCGTCCGGAAGCTGTGCTGCTTCCAGGCGGATGACGACATCTCGATCAGAGCTACCTTCCCTGGGAACCGGAGACTGCGCGGCATCACCATCTGTTGTTGCGGCCGGAGGTCTAACCGAATTTGTTAGCTTTGTCGCTGCTACAGAATGCTGAGACAGGGTAGTCGTCGAAAATTCTTCTTTTCCTCGTTGCAGTCTGCTGCCAGCAAGCGCATGGTTCGAGGCTGAACTTACAAGGGGAGGCCGCCAATTGTGAAATTCAGATTCGATTCATGCTGCGCATAATAAAAGCTCATGGCCAGAGGTGTAATGTGGCAAAGCACCAAGATGCACTTCTCAGCCGTCGTCGAGAAAATCGACAGTTAAAAGAAACCGTTGCGGTGAAATACTCTCTACGATTAATAATTTTGTACAGCGTCGTAGCGCAGCGGTAAGCGCTCGGGTTCGTAATCCGAAGGTCACCGGATCGAATCTCGCGCCATGCAATTTTTTTTTAATTATTTGTTTTTTGTAATTCAAATGTATATATACCCCCCCCCCCACACACACACACATATATATATATATATATATATATATATATATATATATATATATGTGTGTGTGTGTGTGTGTGTGTGTGTGTGTGTGTAATTCCCGGCAATCAGTTGCAACAATTATGCATATAATAAGTTGTTGAAAATCTTTTGTTGTGAAAAAATAGTACTTGAAATAAAACACAGTATCACAAATAATATTCAAGTGGATACAATTTATTGAAAAGTTCGGTATACACTCGCACATAATTAACAATTAGTGACCAGAAGTAACTGGAGTATCGCACGAACCAGAGTGATAGTTATCATAGAAACATGGAAAGCAGAAAACAGCACGACATTATCTGTTGGGAAACACACCTGATTGACATTCTGAAAAAGTGTTCTATCGTTCGTCAGGTTTGATGCATACCACGCGTATCGTATCATATCGGCAAAAATCGGAGAAGACAATTGGTGGTGGACGATGGATTGGATTTTTATACAATCGTCTCTGGAGTTGATGTCACGGTTTCGCTCGGTTAAAAAAGCACAATTTTGAAGGCGCTTGATCAAATTTTTTACCTGCCGGTAAAAATACACGTCACACGGTTGGACGAGAGGAGTGCACTTTGGAGGAATGACTTTTATAGTGCACGTTGGTAACTTCTTATCGTCCTGGAACATCTCATCGTATAAGCCGTGTTCGTTTGCCCACCCCAAGAGTCGATCAGAAGGAGAAAATCTTTCTTTTGTACGTATGGTTGCAAAGTATTACGCAAGAAGTCCATGAACAAACCCGTTGTTAGTTTACCGGATTTGGAGGCTGTAATAACAACGTTTCTATACTTCTTGGCGTACTCGTCGACTGTCTTCTGTACTCTGGGTCCAAACGTACCTGTGGACTCTTGGAGGCATACGAAAACAAGAGGCAAGACTCGTCCAGACATCGTGATTGAATATTGTGCCGTATACGAATGCGTCACCTTGTTCATGTCGTGTCGGGTTACCAGGACAGCCTTTGACCCTTTTTCGGCGAGAGTTCTGTTGAACGTGGACTGGTACTGGCACCCTGACAAACAAAATATAAAAATATCATTTATATAAGAGATATACGAAATCTGTGTTGTCTATCATATATCAGATTATCATATTCTATCATCATGTCATATGACATTTGTGAACAGCTCTTTACGTACCTGTTTGATCAGTATTAATTATGAAATCTTTGTCGAAGTTAGTTATCAACGTTCGCGTCTGGATCCGAAATGTGTCCGCTGCAGCCAAAATTTCGTCTTGGGTAGCCGTCTCATTCCGGGAAACAAATTTTGTGATTTCCCGTTGCCGAATCCCATGCTTCTTTTTAAATTCGGTGACCCATGTTTTTGAAGCTTCGAAGTTGAAATCTGAGAACTGACTCGCAGCGCCCAAGGCCCACTGCTGCAGGTTTCTGGTAGTAACTTGCTGGAAGTTTTGTCGAGCTTCTACGAAGCGATCATGCACCCATGAGTCGATGGTACAATATTTATCAAATTTGCTACCGCCACGTTTGATTTTCTCTTCCCACCGGGATAAATAGCATTTGAATTACAAAAAACAAATATTAAAAAAAAAGGTTGCATGGCGCGAGATTCGATCCGGCGACCTTCGGATTACGAACCCGAGCGCTTACCGCTGCGCCACGACGCTGTAGAAAATTGTTAATCGTAGAGAGTATATTTCCCCGCAACGGTTTCTTTTAACTGTCGATTTTCTCGACAACGGCTGAGAAGTGCATCTTGGTGCTTTGCCACATTACACCTCTGGCCATGAGCTTTTATTATGCGCAGTATGAATCGAATCTGAATTTCACAATTGGCGGCCTCCCCTTGTTAGTTGAAATCAAGAATCTTTAACGATAACGTCATCTATAGGCCGTATATTTATCGCCTTCTTTACAGCTCAGTGTCAGATGGACGAAACTGGGATTATAATTTAGTCTTCTAGCAAGAATGAGAAAATTTCAGATTCGCCGTCGGTCTCCTGACGATGATATACATCCAAGAAGACGTATTTAATAATTATTTTGTACACCTCTACAACTTTCACAAGAGGCGAGAAAAGTTCATGAGCAAGAAAGAGAGGTCAATCATATACCCGATAGTTCAATAAAGTGCGAGGTCCGAAGCCAGCAGGACTTACAGATTCCACTTTCCCGTACAGTAATGTGTGAGACACCGGTTTCACGTGCAAATTATCGAGTGCTGATTGAAGGTTCACCTTCACGCGAGAGAATGCCGCTTCTTCCAGGTCGGGAGTCCGTACTGTTTGTTATCCTGTTCGGTCGTCGCATTGTGGTACCAGTTCACCTGATGAAATAGCCTTGGATGCATGGCGTGCATCGGATTTCACGTGTGCCGGTACTTAGCCTCATGTAACCGCCGAGTTTCAATTTGCTTGCCCATGCGCGAAAATGAAATCTGCTGATTCCGTATCGATTTTTATCCTAGGTGATGGATTATACACTTTAACGTATCACAGACTGCAGTTTTAGAGACGTTTTGTATTAGGACTGGTCCGCACAAGATCATAATGTTTGCTATTTTCGTAACCGCTTACGATGCCATTTCACCATATACTCCAAACTGTAAATCGAAGCCCGCATCTCGTGGTCGTGCGTTAGCGTTCTCGCTTCCCACGCCCGGGTTCCCGGGTTCGATTCTCGGCGGGGTCAGGGATTTTCTCTGCCTCGTGATGGCTGGGTGTTGTGTGCTGTCCTTAGGTTAGTTAGGTTTAAGTAGTTCTAAGTTCTAGGGGACTTATGACCACAGCAGTTGAGTCCCATAGTGCTCAGAGCCATTTGAACCATTTTTTTGTAAATCGAAACTGCAGCCCTTGAGAGTTTTCTGTCCCGATTGGCTGTGTTGGTGTGCATATAATGCTATCTGCAGTGCATTGGTGCAGTTTCCTGTCCGCGATGCTCATAATGTACGCCTACAAGTTGGCCGTGTTTACTCACCCTACAATATTCACTTCATAAAACGGTTTTTTTTACATCTAACAAACAACGATTCTTAGATCCTTTAACTCCACCGGCACAGTTACACCACAATCCGTTTTATTTCGTAACTTTCGACATATTAGTTTCCAGAACATATATTACGACTGTTATTGTGTAAATAGATACATATTAACACCGACTGTTGAAATATGGAAACTGAAGCATTTGCTAAATGAAATTATATTTTTGTCGATACCATATTGCCTTCTTCTTTCTTTATATCCCATTCTGCATCACCTTCATTGTGTTTTCTCATTGGAAATAAAAATGGCATTACAGCTCATATGGCGAGGGGATATGATATTGCTTTCAGCCCAGAGGCCTCAGAGTGCTGAAGCTTTCCTGCCGTTTCGCAGAAAAAAAATCAGTTCACATCAATGAAAAGTCATAAAAATTACTCTTTCAGGGATTGAGCTCAGCAACTTCGGGGCAAAGTGAGTAATGTGCGGACGTTTGAGTTACCCACGACAACATGCAGCGCGGTACAGATGGGCCGAACAACATGCCGAATGGGCCCCTCAGGAATGGCACTCGTTCTCTTCACCGATGAGTGTCGCATATACCTGCAACCAGACAACCGTCGAAGACGTGTTTGGAGGCAACACGGTCAGGCTGAACGCCTCAGACACAATGCAGCAATGTGGAGGTTCCCTGCTTTTTTGAGATGGCATTATGTGGGGCCGACGTCATGGAAGGCACCGCAACAGCTGTACGATACGTGAATGCCACCCTCCGACCGATAGTGCAACCATAGCGGCAGCATATTGGCGAGGCATTCGTCTTCATGGACGACAATTCGCGCCCCCATCGTGCACATCTTGTGAATGACTTCCTTCAGGATAACGACATCGCTCGACTAGAGTGGCCAGCAAAAAAAAAGGTTCAAATGGCTCTGAGCACTATGGGACTTAACAGCGGAGGTCATCAGTCCCCTAGAACTACTTAAACATAACCAACCTAAGGGCATCACACACATCCATGCCCGAGGCAGGATTCGAACCTGCGACTGTAGCGGTCGCGCGGTTCCAGACTGCAGTGCCTAGAACCGCTCGTCTATTCCGGCCGGCAGTGCCTAGCATGTTCTCCAGACATGAAACCTATCGAACGTGCCTGGGATAGATTGAAAAGAGCTGTTTGTGGACTGCGTGACTCACCAACCAGTCTGAGGGATCTACGCCGAATCGCCGTTGAGGAGAGGGATCATCTGGACCAACTGTGCCATGATGAACTTGTGGACACTATGCCACGACGAATACAGGCATGCATCAGTGCAAGAGGACGTGCTACTGGGTATTAGACGTACCGGCGTCGACAGCAATCTGGACCATCACCTCTGTAGGTCTCGCTGTATGGTGGTACGATAAACAATGTGTGGTTTTCGTGAGCAATTAAAAGGGCGGAAATGATATTTATGTTGATCTCTATTCCAATTTTCTGTAGAGGTTCCGGAACTCTCGGAACGGAGGCGATGCAAAACATTTATTGATGTATGTATGTTATGCAGGAAGAATGCTGAAAATTGTATGGCTAGATCGAATAACTAATGAAGAGGCATTTGAATCAATTTGGGGAAAAAAGAAATTTATGGTAGAATTTGATTAAAGGAGGGAAGAATTGATAGGACACGCCCTAAGTCACCGAGGAATAGTCACCCGGTAGCAGAGGGAAGTATAGGGGTAAACATTATAGAAGGCGAGTAAGGCGTAAATACAGCAAGCAGGTACTCCTCCTTTCCCTTCCCTGCCTACCTTCACGTATAATTCTCGGAAATATGCCAGTCAGACAGCTTCTAAGTTAACTGTGCCGCAGTAAACACAGACAACCCAGTCATAGTCCAGTATTTGACTGCCAGATCATCTCATCCAGTCACATTTCTGAACTTGTCCCTAATAGAGATGGTCAAAACTGTTCTTTTCAGAGATCGGATCAGAACTGTTCATTCCCTGAAATGAATTAGCTCTTTTTCATGACTCACCACTCATTTACAATAGAAAATAAATGGAAGGCACATTGCCCTTTAAACTTGGTTTATTCCAGTACTATACCTGTATTTTGATCTTATTTGATCCTATTTTGAAGTAACACAGATAATGAGTAAGAATTTTGTATTGTTTATTGAAATTTCCACAATATGACAAAGTTTTTGATTATTTATTTATTTTGCACTATCGTGGTTTTTTGGGTGATCGGAAAATGTTGTAACTTGAGATTTACATTAAAAATATATTTGGCTATAATGTATTAAAATTTCATTAACCTCATACAAATACATCGCAAGCCATAGATTTTTAAAGTGAACGTTTCCTTCCGAAGACGCCTAAAATCGCAAAATACGTACCAGAATAAGAAAAAAAATATAAATTTGACTGTAAAACGAAAGTGCTGCATATAGCCTTACGCAGAATAAAACAAGGAAAATATTGGTGTATCACATTTTGCGATACATTTATCGGTTCGCTCGTAATTAAAGCGTAAATTCGAGTGTCCATAATAAAAATCCTATAGTAAGAGGAGTCGTCAGGAACCTAATCTGATCAGTTTAAACAAATAAAAATTAAATAAAAACAAATGATGTATACATAACATAATAATGTAATATACATAGCGGTATTACTACGAAGAACAATATCCAGTAGAGAGAAACTCCGATGCAGAAGCACTGAGTCGAGCAGGTCGAGCCGCGAGCTGTATTACTGCGTGAGCTAAGACCGCAGAGACCAGAGTGACACCTGAGTTGCTTTGCTCAACGCTCTGGCTAGAGTCGAGAATGGTGGGGTGAGCGTTGAGCGGGCGAGTTCCGAGGGTGGGGGGAGCGGTGAACTCACCCGCTCCGAGACAAATCGTCCATTCCCTTGCGAGCAGGTTGTTGCAAGTAGTTCCTATGTTATCCGCTAGGTGGCTCTCTGTCCTGTTGCTCGCATCAACTGCCCAGAGGGCAGGACGTGCGACTGAAACGATCGCCGACAGAGTGCGATGCGAAGTTAATCTGCGCCAGACACTGCACATGGCAGACGACGCACAGAGATGGCACGGCATATGTGAAACACAAAATCCAATGGGGCACTGCACAATGCAGGCAGCCAAGGTAGAAGCAGGGCAGAGACCGGCGCTGGCTGTGTTGTGTGGCGTGCACTGTGCTGTGACCAGCAGAGGCGCTGCTGATATGCTCCATCTCTCTCTCTCTCTCTCTCTCTCTCTCTCTCTCTCTCTGCCGTGGGAAACGTTTGGAGCTACCGTTCTTTTTTTCTGAATCACTGATTGTTTACTCCTTTGAAAGATTCAACTCTATGAATCAGTTCAAGAGCGGATCCCTCATCTCTAGTCCCTAAGCCGTATCTCCTGCTTGGGAACAGGTCAATTAGAGAGCTCGCCGGCCGGTGTGGCCGTGTGGTTAAAGACGCTTCAGTCTGGAACCGCGTGACCGCTACGGTCGCAGGTTCGAATCGTGCCTCAGGCATGGATGTGTGTGATGTCCTTAGGTTAGTTAGGTTTAAGTAGTTCTAAGTTCTAGGGGACTGATGGCCACAGATGTTAAGTCGCATAGTGCTCAGAGCCA
The DNA here is from genome assembly GCF_023864275.1 of Schistocerca cancellata. Taxonomy (NCBI): domain Eukaryota; kingdom Metazoa; phylum Arthropoda; class Insecta; order Orthoptera; family Acrididae; genus Schistocerca; species Schistocerca cancellata. Next base: position 676,674,617 of record NC_064631.1, read on the forward strand.
TTTGAACCATTTGAATTAGAGAGCACCCTACAGCGAGGACAGTCATCGCATCACTGTCATGTAGTGGTGTTGATAATTGGCTGATTTTTTTAGATGATGCCTCTGTGGAGTTGGGCATATTCGTGCAATTGCTAATACTTGTTCGTTTTTCATATCCCGGGGGGGGGGGGGGGGGGGGGGTGGAAGACTATGAAGGGAAAAATTGAATATGAGCAGTTTCAGGTCCCAGTACTTATTCAGACATGAAGAGGCTTCTACACGATAGGCTCTGAGCACTATGTGACTTAACATGTGTTGTCATCAGTCCCCTAGAACTTAGAACTACTTAAACCTAACTAACCTAAGGACATCACACACATCCATGCCCGAGGCAGGATTCGAACCTGCGACCGTAGCGGTCACGCGGTTCCAGACTGAAGCGCCTTTAACCGCACGGCCACACCGACCGGCTTGTACACGATAGAGCTCCGTCAAACCAGTCTTTCGATGAAGACTTCAGCAAGCAACAATCTTCAAGACACAATTACAAAAGTGAGGTTGAAGTTCTTGAGAAGAGGTGGTAGATGGCGTAGTGGCAACAGGGATGACTGCGTCAAGGTCATCCTTCATTTTAAAATTCTCAATGCCATGCTTTTATCTATCACCCCTGCAAGTTTGTACCGACGTCACAAGAATGCACATTATTCGAGGGTCACGTCCGTAAAAGTTCCAGTTATGGAAAGCAGTCGCCCAAGTGCCAGCAGAGACCTTACCGCGCCTCTGGCAATGTCTGTGGTGTTGGTCAGCACGGCGTGCCAACGGACCAGTCCGTAGCCAATCGGCGCACGAACTTCACCGTCCGCAAATAGGCTGTGGCCAGCGAGCGGAGCAAATGGCACGAGTTAACGCAAGACGGCCGCGGGGCGCCGGGTACGGCAGAGTAAGGACGCGGGAAGCGAAGGCGAGGCGGGCGATGGAAAGGCGGAGCGGAGTAGAAAGTCCCCGGCGGCCACGCCCACGGCTGCTGCTCCGGTAGCTGCGCGCCGCTGCTGCTCCGGGTGGCCGCTCTCTGAAGCTGGGCTGCGCCTCCACCTCAAGGTCGCAGCACCGTCTCACCCTGACCAGGGTAGCGCTGCTCCCCAGACGGCAGACACATTCCGGCTCTCGATGAAGTGACTGAAGTCGGTAAACGACGAACACAGTCTTACACTTTTAGTCTCTGTCGCGGTTGTTGCGTGCCTGCAGAATATCAGGCAGGTCCTCCTTGATGCAAAACGCTGTTATATTTTAAATGCGAACATTTTTAGGTTAGGCTTTACCGTGACTGTTACTGACATTAAATGAAACAACAAGTTTACTGTTACCAGTCACCGTTTTATTCACTTCCACGACCCGTTTTGAAGGTTTAAACCTCCAGCATCGGGTGGATCTATATTAGTTAGTATTACATTTGTGTGTGTGTGTGTGTGTGTGTTGTGTTAACGATTTTTGGAGGAACTTGTGGCACTGCCTCCGGTGGTCACAGGTTCCTTTTGCTGTCGTAACACACCGCCTGTGACCACTGCAGGCAGTGCCACAAGTTCCTCCAAAAATCGTAACACAACACACACACAAATGTAATACTAACTAATGTAAATCCACCCGATGATGGACGTTTAAACCTTCGAAACGCGTCGTGGAAATAAATAAAACGGTGACTGGTAGCAGTAAACTTGCTGTTATATTTATTCACTCAAGTAGCCGACGAACCAAAACATTTGGACTACTGCCCGCCGCGACGTACCGGGTGATCAAAAAGTCAGTATAAATTTGAAAACTGAATAAATCACGGAATAATGTAGATACAGAGGTACAAATTGAGACACATGCTTGGAATGACATGGGGTTTTATTAGAACCAAAAAAATACAATCGTTCAAAAAATGTCCGACAGGTGGCGCTTCATCTGATCAGAATAGCAATAATTAGCATAACAAAGTAAGACAAAGCAAAGATGATGTTCTTTACAGGAAATGCTCAATATGTCCACCATCAGTCCTCAACAATAGCTGTAGTCGAGGAATAATGTTGTGAACAGCACTGTAAAGCATGTCTGGAGTTACGGTGAGGCATTGGCGTCGAATGTTGTTTTTCAGCATCCCTAGAGATGTCGGTCGATCACGATACACTTGCGACTTCAGGTAACCCCAAAGACAATAATCGCAGGGACTGCGGTCTGGGGACCTGGGAGGCCAAGCATGACGAAAGTGCCAGCTGAGCACACGATCATCACCAAACGACGCACGCAAGAGATCTTTCATGAGTCTAGCAATATGGGTTTTTTTTTTTTGTTCTAATAAAACCCCATGTCATTCCAAGCACGTGTGTCAATTTTTACCTCTCTATCTACATTATTCCGTGGTTTATTAAGTTTTCAAATTTATATTGACTTTTTCATCACCCGGTATATTGCTGCCAGGTGGCTCTGTGGGCACGGGAAGCAGTAAAGCCCGTCTCACACGGAGCAAGATTCGCTGCAAGTTTCCCTGCTGGCTCGCGCGGCGGCTGCCTTGCGGGCTCCGTCGTCTGATAGCGGGCTACCTTGCTGGGAACCTGGTAAGATTTCCAGGATAGGTCCGGTGCTATTTTTCTTGCAAGGTTCCATGCGTGCTACCTGCGTTGGCCAATCATGAGGTGTTTCGTTTGTGACGTCAGACGCGGAAAGCGTGGGCGGGAAGCCTTTGTTGATAGTTGCTTTTCTGCTGTCGTGAGGTGCGGTAGGAAGTTCTTATAATTATTAAATAATGGCACCGCAGTGGTCCAAGGAAGCGATTGAAACATTGATATGTACTTATAGGGAAGAACAGTGTCTGTACGTCGTGAAAAGCGTAAACTATTATAATAAACACTTGCGTGCAGAGACACTCGATAGAGTTGCAAATACTAATACATCCATTCGTATGAAATTTGCAAAGGATGTACGATCTTCTATCCTATAAAATAAAGTCGTATATAACAGTCATTATTGGTATATTTATAAAATCAAACAGTAATGAAATGGTGATACTTTTCAAACAAAAGTAGGTGTTATGCGAATTAACCTCAACTCTTTATGAAGCATGGAGAGCACACCTTTTTCCAGCGTTTCTCCTCTTAATACAGTTTTTCGTCCATTCTTTCTTTCTTCTTCTCTCATTAGCATGCATTTCTCCATCGTTTAGCACCAAAACAGCTAATAACGCCAGTTTGCTCTGAACATCTGTACCTGAAGCAGCCATCTTCGTTCGATACAACATGCAGCCGATCACAACACAACTAGCTGCCGATCTTGCACCGTGGGAGAGCTTCGGCATGGAAGATAGCCGCCTCCTTCCCTGCAAGCCGGCAGGCATGCGCGCCATCTCGCCAACTTGCGGCGAACCTTGCTCCGTGTGAGACGGGGTTATGGGAAGAATCCAGGGTGTCCCAAGAGGAATGTTCATTATTCAGAGATATGAAAGGAATGATCATTCGAAGGAGAAAAGTCCAGCAAACATGCATTCTAAAGTGCATACCTCAAAAACAAAATTGTTAAGGCTTTCGTGGCCACTTGTTGACAAACTGCCTATTGGCTTCTGTCTCGGGTTCTTCGGCCGACGTTCATCTAATGATTTTTCTGACGTTTCGCCAGCACGAGTGGCTGGCATTGTCAAAGCTTCACCCTCCATTGCCGGTGGTGAACTGGAGGCGAGCTCGCGGCCGCAGGCTATATGTACCTGGCGCGCCAACGTCCGAGGGCTTCTCCGCGGTCATTTCCGGTGCGGTTCTCCTCTTGCTACCTGCGACGGTCGTTCGCTGCAGTACGGGAAGCCAGGATCCGTTTACCTTATGGCTTTCCTCTTTCTTGTTGAAACTGTTCGCGTGTTTTTGGATTTCTACAGCTTCTCTGAACAAGCGCGTGTGATAGTGCTTCTCTACAGACAGAACTTCCGTGTCGGCGAATTTTATTACGTGGTCGGTCTCATTCAGTGCGTGCTCTGCCACGGCCGATTTCTCCACCTGCCCCAACCTGCAATGTCGCTTATGCTCTTTGATCCTGGTGTTAATGGAATGTCGGAATGACTGGACGATGCCAGCCACTCGTGCTGGCGAAACGTCAGAAAAATCATTAGATGAACGTCGGCCGAAGAACCCGAGACAGAAGCCAATAGGCAGTTTGTCATACCTCAAAAAGCTATAAACAATCTTCATCTTCGATATTGAGAGAGAAATCTCTTCTACTGCAAGCTCTTTGCTTTCCATCTTTTGGGAGGAGGTAGTATGGACCAAAAAATGAAAAAAATTGTCTAGTATATACGGCCTCTAAAAGGCATACCTGAAGAGCTATGCCGAGCGGTCTAAGGCTCTGCAGTCACGGACTGTGCGGCTAGTCCCGGCGGAGGTTCGAGTCCTCCCTCGGGCATGGGTGTGTGTGTTTGTCCTTAGGGTAATTTAGGTTAAGTAGTGTGTAAGCTTAGTGACTGATGACCTTAGCAGTTAGGTCCCATAAGATTTCACACACATTTGAACATAACATCTATGAGCACTTGTTCAGTAGAATAGATGTGTTTCATTGTACGGAAGACGAAGAAGTGCTCACAGATCTTAAGATACACATTTTAGACCCCATTTTTACTGGACTTCCTTGCTTCGAATGATCGTTCTATCATGTCCCTGAACATTGACCATTCCTCCACCGACAGAGTAAGTAAGCGGAGTAGACACAAATGGTGAATAGTTCTAGCAACGATAGGGGCCGCATATCCTACTGACGTAATAGACGTTGGGAAACGGCAGATTGTTATGGCCCGTCGCCTGGGAACGGACATCTCGGGAACATCGAAACTGCCCTGCTGTTCGGGTGCTACTATCGTGAGCATCTTCGGAAAGTGACTGAAGGACGGTGAAACGACGAGAAGCCGACGACGTCTTCTTCACGTTCCACCACAGAACATGTAGGTTACAGACTTGCTCGCTCTGTGAAGAGGCATAAGGGCCGTTCTGTGACACATCTAACAACAGAGTGCAATTCTGGTGCACAAGCAAGTCTTTTGGAGCACACCGTTCAGTGCCCTTTGATGGTCATCGGTTCAAAATGGCTCTGAGCACTATGGGACTTAACTTCTGAGGTCACCAATCTCCTAGAACTTAGAACTACTTAAACCTAACTAACCTCCATGCCCGGGGCAGGATTCGAACCTGTGACCGTAGCAGTCGCGCGGTTCCAGACTGTAGTGCCTAGAGCTGCTCGGCCACCCCAGCCGGCATGGACATCAGGCTCCGCAACAAATGATTCCTACATTTCCCCACGTTGACCCGATGACACCGTCAATTGCGATTGCAGTAAGTATGGGATCGTCTAGACTGTACGGCGGATCAATGGAAATGCAGCGCCTGATCGGATAAATCACGTTGCTGGTTACACCATGTCGATTATCGTGTCCAGATAAGTTATCACCCAGGCAAACGACTTCTCAAAACATGCACTGTGCACCACAGCAACGGGATCTTCTAGTTGGATAAGTCCAATGGCAGAAAGTTGCTATGTACAGTGCTTCCAGGAGCATATGGTGTACTCACGCTGATGTATTGACCAACAAATTGACCTGATCTGAATCCGATGCAACACTTCAAGGACGTTGTTGGATGCCACCGTAAGTAATTTACATGAACTGGATGACCCGTGCGTAGACATCTGATGTCACGCATCTCCGTAAATCCACCAAGGAATGTCGAATCTGTACCGTATAGACTTGCTGCTGTACACTCCTGGAAATGGAAAAAAGAACACATTGACACCGGTGTGTCAGACCCACCATACTTGCTCCGGACACTGCGAGAGGGCTGGACAAGCAATGATCACACGCACGGCACAGCGGACACACCAGGAACCGCGGTGTTGGCCGTCGAATGGCGCTAGCTGCGCAGCATTTGTGCACCGCCGCCGTCAGTGTCAGCCAGTTTGCCGTGGCATACGGAGCTCCATCGCAGTCTTTAACACTGGTAGCATGCCGCGACAGCGTGGACGTGAACCGTATGTGCAGTTGACGGACTTTGAGCGAGGGCGTATAGTGGGCATGCGGGAGGCCGGGTGGACGTACCGCCGAATTGCTCAACACGTGGGGCGTGAGGTCTCCACAGTACATCGATGTTGTCGCCAGTGGTCGGCGGAAGGTGCACGTGCCCGTCGACCTGGGACCGGACCGCAGCGACGCACGGATGCACGCCAAGACCGTAGGATCATACGCAGTGCCGTAGGGGACCGCACCGCCACTTCCCAGCAAATTAGGGACACTGTTGCTCCTGGGGTATCGGCGAGGACCATTCGCAACCGTCTCCATGAAGCTGGGCTACGGTCCCGCACACCGTTAGGCCGTCTTCCGCTCACGCCCCAACATCGTGCAGCCCGCCTCCAGTGGTGTCGCGACAGGCGTGAATGGAGGGACGAATGGAGACGTGTCGTCTTCAGCGATGAGAGTCGCTTCTGCCGTGGTGCCAATGATGGTCGTATGCGTGTTTGGCGCCGTGCAGGTGAGCGCCACAGTCAGGACTGCATACGACCGAGGCACACAGGGCCAACACCCGGCATCATGGTGTGGGGAGCGATCTCCTACACTGGCCGTACACCACTGGTGATCGTCGAGGGGACACTGAATAGTGCACGGTACATCCAAACCGTCATCGAACCCATCGTTCTACCATTCCTAGACCGGCAAGGGAACTTGCTGTTCCAACAGGACAATGCACGTCCGCATGTATCCCGTGCCACCCAACGTGCTCTAGAAGGTGTAAGTCAACTACCCTGGCCAGCAAGATCTCCGGATCTGTCCCCCATTGAGCATGTTTGGGACTGGATGAAGCGTCGTCTCACGCGGTCTGCACGTCCAGCACGAGCGCTGGTCCAACTGAGGCGCCAGGTGGAAATGGCATGGCAAGCCGTTCCACAGGACTACATCCAGCATCTCTACGATCGTCTCCATGGGAGAATAGCAGCCTGCATTGCTGCGAAAGGTGGATATACACTGTACTAGTGCCGACATTGTGCATGCTCTGTTGCCTGTGTCTATGTGCCTGTGGTTCTGTCAGTGTGATCATGTGATGTATCTGACCCCAGGAATGTGTCAATAAAGTTTCCCCTTCCTGGGACAATGAATTCACGGTGTTCTTATTTCAATTTCCAGGAGTGTATTACGCTCCATAGGTGGACCAGCACGCTGTTTATAATGTTTCGGCTCATTGCTGTTTCAGAGTGGATTGCGAATCGGACGTGGCTATGATGAGTAACAAAGCCGACTGACCGACATCACATCCAGTGCCTTCCCATGGCTTTTGGCCGCTTAGTGAAATTTCACCAGATCTTTGCTTCTCTTCTGTATCCTTACTCCGGAATTATTTATCACTTAGCAGCCTCTAAGGTTTACTCGATTGCTGATTCCTACAAAGTGTCGAAGGGTTCAAATGGCTCTGAGGACTATGCGACTTAACTTCTGAGGTCATCAGTCGCCTAGAACTTAGAACTAATTAAACCTAACTAACCTAAGGACATCACACACATCCATGCCCGAGGCAGGATTCGAACCTGCGACCGTATCAGTCCCGTGGTTTCGGACTGAGCGCCTAGAACCGCTAGACCACCGCGGCCGGCGTGTCGAAGGGTCTCTGATAGGTTACGACAACGTGAATGCTGCGTTCCAGTAAAGCAAACTATATAGAAATTGCAGCGTTTTCCTGTTTAGCTGTCGGCAACAGGGAGACTGGTGCATCAGGCTCCGATTCTGCAGATAGCACGCGGCAGACCGTGGAAATCGGGGCAGGTTTCGAAGGTGACGCGCCTAGGAGAGCGGCTGACTCAACCACCCAACAGCCGGCGTTGTCTGCGTTCCTCTTCGCTGACTATTTCTGCTTATAATCCGTGCACGCCATGGAGCCGCTGTGCTGTGCGTCATCAGGCCACCAATCTGTCACGAAGTGTCCGCCGAGACTGACCAACTCGGCCCGCTCGCGGCTTCAACCCGGACGTTTGCCTTTCACGTAGTGCTAAGCGGACTGGCTGGTCCGCGTTATGGAACTACTTGCAGGTCCTCACGCCCAGCCTTTCTCTCTTTTTCACCGAACTACACAGTGTCCTAGAGAAGGCTTTCTCTAACAAGGGAACCTCCCCATCGCACCCCCCTCAGATTTAGTTATAAGTTGGCACAGTGGATAGGCCTTGAAAAACTGAACACAGATCAATCGAGAAAACAGGAAGAAGTTGTGTAGAACTATGAAAAAAAAAGAACAAAATATACATACTGAGTAGTCCATGCGCAAGATAGGCAACATCAAGGATAGTGTGAGCTCAGGAGCGTTGTGGTCCCGTGGTTAGTATGAGCAGCTGCGGAATGAGAGGTCCTTGGTTCAAGTCTTCCCTCGAATGAAAAGTTTAATTTTTTATTTTCAGACATTATTTGTCCGTCCGTCCGTCCGATGCGAGGTAACTGCGCCGTAGTATCGGGACGCTACACCTAAACTAACCACGACGTCAGTCGACTACATCGCACGGAAGAGAGAGTATTTCTGCTAACGAGGCTCCCTGGCTGGCAGTTGACTGTTCGCTGCTTTGGACGAGAGTGCATTAAATACCTGAGATGTATTCCGTGGGCAATATGAATCCAGCAAATATAGCTCGTGACTTCAATAACTAGGTCAATGATAATAACTGTCTAAAATAAAAAATTAAACTATTCACTCGAGAGAAGACTTGAACCGAGGACCTCTCGTTCCGCAGCTGCTCACGCTAACCACGGGACCACGGCGCTCCTGAGTTCACAACCTCCTTGATGTTGCCTATGTTGCGCATGGACTACTCAGTGTGTATATTTTGCTTATTTTTTTCGTAGTTCCACGCAACTTCTTCCTGTTTTCTCGATTGATCTGCGTTCAGTTTTTCAAGGCCTATCCACTGTGCCAACTTATAACTAAATCTGAGGGGGGTGCGATGGGGAGGTTCCCTTGTAAGAAGGACTTGGTTATTCTAAAATGAGTCATCATTCGCGACTGGAGAGGTTAAATGATCGGTGTTCGTGAGACAAATAAATAATGAATAATTTTGTAACACCATGATTCATTTACACGTACTTTTAGATTGCATGCATAGTAAAATGTAAATGTCGTGTGACTAGGGCCCCCCGTCGGGTAAACCGTTCGCCGGATGCAAGTCTTTCTATTTGACGCCACTGCGGCGACTTCCGCGACGATGGGGATGAAATGATGATGGTTAGTACAACACTCAGTCCCTGAGCGGAGAAAATCTCCAACCCAGGCCCTTGGGATTGACAGTCTGTCGCGCTGACCACTCAGCTACAGGTTTGCGGACGCATGCGTACTAAATTGTCAGCTTTTCCCAGAGTAGCGCAAACGCCGCAAAGAAAGGATTCGGGTACCAAAATTAGTGGTTCAAATGGCTCTGAGCACTATGCGACTTAACATCTATGGTCATCAGTCCCCTAGAACTTAGAACTACTTAAACCTAAATAACCTAAGGACAGCACACAACACCCAGCCATCACGAGGCAGAGAAAATCCCTGACCCCGCCGGGAATCGAACCCGGGAACCCGGGCGTGGGAAGCGAGAACGCTACCGCACGACCACGAGATGCGGACACCAAAATTAGTAACAATTCTCAAACAGAGGAGAATTTTCCCGCCTACTCACAGTTTGTAAGTTCATCATGATACGAATGCAATTACTACTACTACTACTACTACTACTACTATTACTACTGCTGCCGCGCGGGGTACCCGCACGGTCTGAAGCGTCTTGACACGGTGCGCGGCTACCCCCGTCGTAGGTTCAAGTCCTCCCTCGGGCATGGGTGTGTCCTTAGGATAATTTAGGTTAAGTAGTGTGTAAGCTTAGGGACTGATGACCTTAGCAGTTAAGTCCCATAAGATTTCACACACATTTGAACATTTTGAACTAATGCATCATTACTGTTACACACCAAATAAATATATAACAACACAGCTAAACTGCATGAAACACATCCGACGAATCGCAGGAGGGGGGGGGGGGACAACTGTAGCTCAAAGAAAAAGTAGCGTTTAAGCTGGTAACGCCACTTACTCAAAACACACAGAGATATGTTTAGCCAGAAAGAAGCAAAAATACAGTAGTGGTTCTATTTGGAGTTGTATTTGACATCAAGAAACGCATAGTTCTGAAAAACAGTCTGGAATTAGGCGAAAAACAAAGGAAGGACTGCCACAAAAATGTACAAGCGGACGGTGTTCCCTGATATTACTGAAAATCGGATACAAACTACCGACACATCTTTCCTAAATAACTATTTTTGGACCTAGAAAGCAAACCAAATTGTAAATATCTACATCTATGTCTACAGGGATACTGTGCAAATCACATTTAAGTGCCTGGCAGAGGGTTCATCGAACCACCTTCACAATTCTCTATTATTCCAATCTCGTATAGCGCGCTGAAAGAATGAACACCTATATCTTTCCGTACGAGCTCTGATCTCCCTTATTTTGTCGTCATGATATTTCCTCCCTATGTAAGTCGGTGTCAACAAAATATTTTCGCATTCGGTGATTAGAATTTCGGTGATTGGAATTTCGTGAGAAGCTTCCGTCGCAACGAAAAACTCCTTTCTTTTAATGATTTCCAGCCCAAATCCTGTATCATTTCCGTGACATTCTCTCCCATATTTCGCGATAATACAAAATGTGCTGCCTTTCTTTGGACTTTTTCGATGTATTCCGTCGGTCCTATCTGGTAAGGATCCCACACCGCGCAGCAGTATTCTAAAAGAGGACGGACAAGCGTAGTGTAGGCAGTCTCCTTAGTAGGTCTGTTACATTTTCTAAGTGTCCTGCCAATAAAACACTGCCTTTGGTTAGCCTTCCCCATTTGTTCTATCCAATTTAAGTTGTTCGAAATTGTAATACCTAGGTATTTAGTTGAATTTACCGCTTTTAGATTAGACTAATTTATCGTGTAACCGATGAAGCAAACAGCTTGGTGGAATGATACAGTCAAGGCAGCCTGTAAAAGGAAAAAGAAGGCGTAACAAAAATGGCTACATACCAGAACCCAGGTAGACAGAGAAAGTTATGTTGAAGAAAGAAACAAAGCCAAACAGATAATTGCAGCATCCAAGAAGAAATCGTGGGAAGACTTTGGAAACAGGTTGGAGACTATGGGTCAAGCTGCTGGAAAACCATTCTGGAGTGTAATTAGCAGTCTTCGAAAGGGAGGTAAGAAGGAAATGACAAGCATTTTGGACGGGTCAGGAAAACTGCTCGTGAATCCTGTGGATGCCTTGGGCAGATGGAGGGAATATTTTGAAGAGTTGCTCAATGTAGGTGAAAATGCGATCAGTAATGTTTCAGATTTCGAGGTAGAATGGGATAGGAATGATGATGGAAATAGGATCACATTTGAGGAAGTGGAAAAAATGGTCAATAGATTGCAGTGCAATAAAGCGGCTGGGGGGGTGGATGAAATTAAGTCGGAACTCATCAAATACAGTGGAATGTCAGGTCTTAAATGGCTACACAGGATAATTGAAATGGCCTGGGAGTTGGGACAGGTTCCATCAGACTGGACAAAAGCAGTAATCACACCAATCTTTAAACATGGAAACAGAAAAGATTGTAACAACTACAAAGGTATCTCTTTAATCAGCGTTGTGGGTAAAATCTTCTCAGGTATTGATGAAAGGAAAGTGCGAGTATTAGTTGAGGACCAATTGGATGAAAATCAGTGTGGGTTTAGGCCTCTTAGAGGTTGTCAGGACCAGATCTTTAGCTTACGGCAAATAATGGAGAAGTGTTATGAGTGGAACAGGGAATTGTATCTGTGCTTTATAGATCTAGAAAAGGCATATGACCGGGTTCCTAGGAGGAAGTTATTGTCTGTTCTACAAGATTATGGAATAGGAGGCAAACTTTTGCAAGCAATTAAAGGTCTTTACATGGATAGTCAGGCAGCAGTTAGAGTTGACAGTAAATTGAGTTCATGGTTCAGAGTAGTTTCAGGGGTAAGACAAGGCTGCAACCTGTCTCCACTGTTGTTCATATTATTTATGGATCATATGTTGAAAACAATAGACTGGCTGGGTGAGATTAAGATATGTGAACACAAAATAAGCAGTCTTGCATATGCGGATGACTTAGTTGTGATGGCAGATTCGATTGAAAGTTTGCAAAGTAATATTTCAGAGCTAGCTCAGAAATGTAAGGACTATGGTATGAAGATTAGCATCGCCAAAACGAAAGTAATGTCAGTGGGAAAGAAATATAAACGGATTGAGTGCCAAATAGGAGGAACAAAGTTAGAACAGGTGGACGGTTTCAAGTACTTAGGATGCATGTTCTCACAGGATGGCAACATAGTGAAAGAACTGGAAGCGAGGTGTAGCAAAGCTGATGCAGTGAGCGCTCAGCTACGATCTACTCTCTCCTGCAAGAAGGAAGTCAGTACCAAGACTAAGTTATCTGTGCACCGTTCGATCTTTCGACCAACTTTGTTGTATGGGAGCGAAAGCTGGGTGGATTCAGGCTACCTTATCAACAAGGTTGAGGTTACGGATATGAAAGTAGCTAGGATGATTGCAGGTACTAGTAGATGGGAACAATGGCAGGAGGGTGTCCACAATGAGGAAATCAAAGAAAAACTGGGAATGAACTCTATAGATGTAGCAGTCAGGGCGAACAGGCTTAGATGGTGGGGTCATGTTACACGCATGGGAGAAGCAAGGTTACCCAAGAGACTCATGGATTCAGCAGTAGAGGGTAGGAGGAGTCGGGGCAGACCAAGGAGAAGGTACCTGGATTCGGTTAAGAATGATTTTGAAGTAATAGGTTTAACATCAGAAGAGGCACCAATGTTAGCACTGAATAGGGGATCGTGGAGGAATTTTATAAGAGGGACTATGCTCCAGACTGAACGCTGAAAGGCATAATCAGTCTTAAATGATGATGATGATGATGATGATATCGTGTAACCGAAGTTTATAGAGTTCCTTTTAGCACTCATGTGGATGACCTCACACTTTTCGTTATTTAGGGTCAACTGCCACTTTTCGCACCATTCAGATATTTTTTCTAAATCGTTTTGCAGTTTGTTTTGATCTTCTGATGACATTATTAGTCGATAAACGACAGCGTCATCCACAAACAACCGAAGACGGCTGCTCAGATTGTCTCCCAAATCGTTTATATAGATAAGGAACAGCAAAGGGCCTATAACACTACCTTGGGGAACGCCAGAAATCACATATCTTTCATTACAGACCACTGATGATATGTCATTTCAATAAATCGGTACGCGTTTGGTGATGTAAAAGAGGCATTTTCTTGTAGTTGCAAAAACGGATTTAAAATATCTTCAATGCGTAATTTTTCGGTATGCGATCTGAAACCCAGAAATGACATATCGACTCAGCTATGATTCCTGGATATCCATTGAGAAGTTCAAAAACGTTAAAGTTGAATATCAAAAATGATTAATAATGCTTGATAAATAAACAGCTGAAGAAAAGATCTTCCCGAAGGCAGCACACAGTAAAGAAATTTGCGTTTGTTCCATCACCCACGTGAAAATATTTCTCACTAACGGGGGATGTTGAACGTTTTCGCAGAAGTGCAGCACGAATGGTCTCAAGTGAGCCAGAAGGAAAGGTACATGCCTTGGGTGGGTGGGGGGGGGGGGGCAGTACTATCAGTGAGCGTGAAAAAAAATGAAAACGACATTTGAACGTATGTCCTACTTCTCACAATTTTCGAGGAAACTAATGAAAACAACGGGGAACAGGACAAATGAAGGTGATGATCAATGAAACATTGCGTTCTCATGTTTTGTTTAATTCTGTACATATCCTCACAAAAGATGTTCAAAAAATCTACCGTCAACTGCAATGCACTTGGCAGTTCTTGTAGACAACTGTTGTGATGCTGATCTGGGCTCATTACTACGGTTCCTTACTCGTACTCACAGATATAAAATACGAGACCCACCATGTGCTAGTGAAAAGCGCATTGAAGTGGTCTGTAAAAACAACACTACGTAGCCAAATGTCGCTTTGGTTGAGTTCGCGTGTGAGCGCTGGTGAAGAAGGACATCCGAGTGACGCCTCTGAGTTTCGAACAGTTGTATGTCGGATACGGTTAAGAAAAGAGCACATGTTCGTTTGAAGTTTTTCGTTCACAATCACCAATACTATCATCCCGTGTACCTTTGTCCTGACTCATTCTGTATTTAACTCAAGGGAAAGCGTCATGGAGAGTCTAAAAAACCGGACTTGATAGACGCTTGAAGAGAGACGGCAACTTTGTCGCGAAATATACTTGCCAAGTTACAAGACGCAGCTTTAAGTGAGGTACCCAGGAATGTTACTACATCCCTTTCGTACAGATTTCGTAGGAACCACTACGACTGGATTAGACTAACCGAAGCTAACATAGGACCATTCAAGCGATCATCCTTCCTACGGTGCTTCGGCGAATGGAATTGGAGGAAGCCCTAATAGGTTCTACAATGGGAAAGACCCTTTCAAATGCAGTTGATAGCGGTTTTATACTCTTATACAGGTTCTAAAAAATTGCCGTCCACAAAATTCTCGAGTGTTTAGAGCAGCCAAAAAGAAACACTTTTTCGTGCGACAAAATTGTCACTTGTCACTGGTGCACGTTTTACCCGCAAGAGGTCCATGAGGGTTTTGACACTAGTGATATTCAGACACTGTTCAGACTGCAGTGCGATGAACATGATTTAGGGATGTTGTTCCTTCCCTTCTCTTGTGAAGGCAGTCTCACTCGTTTTGAATTCACGGATGTTTGCAACTCTGATGTAAATGTTGTTGTTGTGGTCTTCAGTCCTGAGACTGGTTTGATGCAGCTCTCCATGCTACTCTATCCTGTGCAAGCTTCTTCATCTCCCAGTACCTACTGCAACCTACATCCTTCTGAATCTGCTTAGTGTATTGATATCTTGGTCTCCCTCTACGATTTTTACCCTCCACGCTGCCCTCCAATGCTAAATTTGTGATCCCTCGATGCCTCAGAACATGTCCTACCAACCGATCCCTTCTTCTAGTCAAGTTGTGCCACAAACTTCTCTTCTCCCCAATCCTATTCAATACCTCCTCATTAGTTACGTGATCTACCCACCTTATCTTCAGCATTCTTCTGTAGCACCACATTTCGAAAGCTTCTATTCTCTTCTTGTCCAAACTAGTTATCGTCCATGTCTCACTTCCATACATAGCTACATTCCATACAAATACTTTCAGAAATGACTTCCTGACACCTAAATCTATATTCGATGTTAACAAATTTCTCTTCTTCAGAAACGCTTTCCTTGCCATTGCCAGTCTACATTTTATATCCTCTCTACTTCGACCATCATCGGTTATTTTACTCCCTAAATAGCAAAACTCCTTTACTACTTTAAGTGTCTCATTTCCTAATCTAATTCCCTCAGCATCACCCGACTTAATTTGACTACATTCCATTATCCTCGCTTTGCTTTTGTTAATGTTCATCTTATATCCTCCTTCCAAGACACTGTCCATTCCGTTCAACTGCTCTTCCAAGTCCTTTGCTGTCTCTGACAGAATTACAATGTCACCGGCGAACCTCAAAGTTTTTACTTCTTCTCCATGAATTTTAATACCTACTCCGAATTTTTCTTTTGTTTCCTTTACTGCTTGCTCAATATACAGATTGAATAACATCGGGGAGAGGCTACAACCCTGTCTCACTCCTTTCCTAACCAGTGCTTCCCTTTCATGCCCCTCGACTCTTATAACTGCCATCTGGTTTCTGTACAAATTGTAAATAGCCTTTCGCTCCCTGTATTTTACCCCTGCCACCTTCAGAATTTGAAAGAGAGTATTCCAGTCAACATTGTCAAAAGCTTTCTCTAAGTCTACAAATGCTAGAAATGTAGGTTTGCCTTTTCTTAATCTTTCTTCCATGATAAGTCGTAAGGTCAGTATTGCCTCACGTGTTCCAACATTTCTACGGAATCCAAACTGATCTTCCCCGAGGTCGGCTTCTACCAGTTTTTCCATTCGTCTGTAAAGAATTCGCGTTAGTATTTTGCAGCTGTGACTTATTAAACTGATAGTTCGGTAATTTTCACAACTGTCAACACCTGCTTTCTTTGGGATTGGAATTATTATATTCTTCTTAAAATCTGAGGGTATTTCGTCTGTCTCATACATCGTGCTCACCAGATGGTAGAGTTTTGTCATGACTGTCCCGAGGCCATCAGTAGTTCTAATGGAATGTTGTCTACTCCCGGGGCCTTGTTTTGACTCAGGTCTTTCAGTGCTCTGTCAAACTCTTCAAGCAGTATCTTATCTCCCATTTCATCTTCATCTACATCCTCTTCCATTTCCATAATACTGTCCTCAAGTACATCGCCCTTGTATAAACCCTCTATATACTCCTTCCACCTTTCTGCTTTCCCTTCTTTGCTTAGAACTGGGTTGCCATCTGAGCTCTTGATATTCATACAAGTGGTTCTCTTCTCTCCAAAGGTCTCTTTGATTTTCCTGTAGGCGGTATCTATCTTACCCCTAGTGAGACAAGCCTCTACATCCTTACATTTGTCCTCTAGCCATACCTGCTTAGCCATTTTGCACTTCCTGTCGATTTCATTTTTGAGACGTTTGTATTCCTTTTTGCCTGCTTCATTTACTGCATTTTTATATTTTCTCCTTTCATCAATTAAATTCAATATTTCTTCTGTTACCCAAGGATTTCTATTAGCCCGCGTCTTTTTACCTACTTGATCGTCTGCTGCCTTCACCACTTCATCCCTCAGAGCTACCCATTCTTCTTCTACTGTATTTCTTTCCCCCATTCCTGTCAATTGTTCCCTAATGCTCTCTCTGAAACTCTCTACAACCTCTGGTTCTTTCAGTTTATCCAGGTCCCATCTCCTTAAATTCCCACCTTTTTGCAGTTTCTTCAGTTTCAATCTGCAGTTCATAACCAATAGATTGTGGTCAGAATCTACATCTGCCCCAGGAAATGTCTTACAATTTAAAACCTGGTTCCTAAATCTCTGTCTTACCATTATATAATCTATCTGAAACCTGTCAGTATCTCCAGGCTTCTTCCATGTATACAGCCTCCTTTCATGATTCTTGAACCAAGTGTTAGCTATGATTAAGTTATGCTCTGTGCAAAATTCTACAAGGCGGCTTCCTCTTTCATTCCTTCCCCCCAATCCATATTCACCTACTATGTTTCCTTCTCTCCCTTTTCCTACTGACGAATTCCAGTCACCCATGACTGATGTAAATATCACTGGCAAAATTCCACGTGCAGGGGGAAAGTCATCAGGTGATAAGTCTTACACCTTCTGGTAATTGAATGGATGCATGACCGTCTCATGCAGGACGTTCCACGCACCGGCGTTGAAGGTGTACAGATCATTGGCTGCGGATCGCATGTTGGTGCTCGAGTTTCCCTCAATTTGCTGTAACACAGCTTCCTCAGTCCAAACGATTCACCGACTGCACAGTCTACGAGTTTCTGGTCGCTCTTGGATATGGGAAACTGTTTGACTAAGACGACCATTCAAGTATCAGAAGGTACATGACATGTTACCTAACTGATTGATTAATTTTTTGTTTGAAGGTTATGTAGTCAGTGTGTGGAGTTTTGGGAATTGTATGTACACCAAATTGTAAACATCTCTGAGTTCAGACAAGCCGTTGTGGCCGAGCTGTTCTAGGCGCTTCAGTCTGGAACCGTGCGACTGCTATTGTCGCAGGTTCGAATCCTGCCTCGGGCATGGATGTCCTTAGTTTAGTTAGGTTTAGGTAGTTCTAAGTTCTAGGGGACTGATGACCTCAGATGTTAAGTCCCATAGTGCTCGGAGCCATTTCAACCATTTTCTGAGTTCAAAATGCATGTCTTGTTTATTGAACCGGGTGCTTTCACAATGCCAGGGAAGGAAAGTACCATCTCCAAAAGAATATTCATTACACGGCAGTTTAAACACAGTCTCTGAACATCGTTAGAGTCAAAACCTCTACAGACCCTGAAGGGGGAAACGGTGCGCGTGTGACATTTTCGTCTCATAAATGGAGTGTTTCTTTTTATCACTTCCAAACACTCTGAAATTGTGTACATGTAGTCTTTTTACACCCTGGATATGAGGATGTAGAATACGAATACTATGATAACCACTCAAGCCAACTAAATCTGATCCGTTCAAGAATAAACGAATGTCTTTATTACACGCTACGTCGCTCCATATGCTACGAATGAAACTGTAAAAGTTGTAGACAAGAAAGGAACATATCAAGCTTTAACGTCACTAAAGAGGAGAAAATGGAAGGATAATTACAGAGAGAAAACAAATAATCTGTAGATGGTAAGTCCCGTGCGAAGGTGACATCAGTGCAATTTCCTATGCTTAAGGAATTTATTGCGTAACATAAAGTGAACAGCAGTAAGAGAAGGATTGTTAGTGGCATTTCTGGTATGATGAGCTAAACAGCGGAGGCAGGGGAACTGCTTGCGTGCCTTCGGCAAGGCCGCGCTCCTTTTTGCTCCTCGCTGTGGCTTCCATGTCGGGCACCGTTACTTGAGCAAACGGAGAACAAAGGCGATCCTGAGGATTTTGCGCCCTCCATAGCATATGATCAATAGTGTGTATCCGAGTCGAAGACCGAGTCTAACAAGGGAACCTCCCCATCGCACCCCCCTCAGATTTAGTTATAAGTTGGCACAGTGGATAGGCCTTGAAAAACTGAACACAGATCAATCGAGAAAACAGGAAGAAGTTGTATGGAACTATCAAAAAAATAAGCAAAATACACAAACTGAGTAATCCATGTGCAAGACAGGCAACATCAAGGACAGTGTGAGCTCAGGAGCGCCGTGGTCCCGTGGTTAGCGTAAGCAGCTGCGGAACGAGAGGTCCTTGGTTCAAGTCTTCCCTCGCGTCAAAAAGTTTAAATTTTTATTTTCAGACAATTATTATCTGTCCGTCCGTCCGTCAGGGTTCAAGTCTTCCCTCGCGTGAAAAAGTTTAATTTTTTATTTTCAGACAATTATTATGTGTCCGTCCGATGCGAGGTAACTGCGCCGTAGTATGGGGACGCTACACCTAAACACTTCTTTGGGAGTGATTATCACACCCACATGAAAACCTAAATCGGGCAAGGTAGAAGAATCTTTTTACCCATTGTCTCCTGTGGAGGAATCGGTTGACCTATGACCTTGCGATCAAATGTTTTCGGTTCCCATTGGAGAGGCATATCCTTTCGTCTACTAATCGCACGGTTATGAGGTGCGGTCGCAAAACACAGACACTAAATTTACTACAGTGAACAGAGACGTCAATGAACGAACGGACAGAAAATAAATTTGCGAAAATAAACTTTTCGCTCGAGGGAGGACTTGAACCAAGAACCTCTCGTTTCGCAGCTGTTCACGCAAACCAAGGGACCACGGCGCTCCTTAACACACACTCCCCTTGATGTTGCCTATCTTGCACATGGACTACTCAGTTTGTATATTTTGCTTCTTTTTTTTCATAGTTCCACACAACTTCTTCCTGTTTTCTCGATTGATCTGTGTTCAGTTTTTCAAGGCCTATCCACTGTGCCAACTTATAACTAAATCTGAGGTGGTGCGATGGGAAGGTTCCCTTGTAAGTGAGAAGTTTGTCAGTTGTTGCAAGATTATTTTGTGACTATATCAACGAGAAACAGAATTACGGACAGCTGTCCCAATAACGACATTGCGCTCTCTGTGTAAGATCTTCTTGGTATTCTTGTCGTGTCCAGTACCAGTATACAATTTTCTCGGATCGCTGAAGTTCAACGTAATTTCAGGTTCGACTGCGTACCATCACGATGTGCCTCTTCCGTCAAACCACTTACTGTCTGGAAGGCCACAATGTGCATCCGCTCATACCAGAAGAACTTACTACCTATTTTTATTTCGTTAGTCGATCATCTAAATACCATGACAACCATTATAACACCGTTGTTCTCAGTTTTTCTCTTCCCTGTCAAGTCAGACATTTTTCATCTATTCACTGTGTCTAGCACGGCATTTTTAAACTTGTAACTTCATTTGTTCGTTTCGTCGGTTTTTCGTATCTTCCTGTGGTACATCTTTCTCCTCTGGATCTTTTTTAACATTCGTACACCACTGTATTCTTGTTTTCAGTTTCAATACAAAGAGGTTGAAAATCCGTTTCGTCTCTTTGGAAACGTCCATTCTTCTTACGTTGTCATAAAGCCGAACTCTGCGTTTGCGCATTACATTCGTAATTGTTTTTCTATTTTGAAATACTTTTCATGCTTCTGTTCGTTTGTGTTGACACTGTTTTTATAGTCTCAGCCAATTGTACACCGTATAATGTTTCTCTATTGTGTTTCTAGCCCCCTCACTCACGGAGAGAATAAGACAATCAGATGTATACAGACACACTATGACGGAGTTGTGATGATAAAATTTGCTATTTATGGAAAAGCACTTTTTGTCAATTCGTGTGGTTTGGAAGGCTATTTCCATAATTCTGGCTCTTGCTTTCTTATTTATCCAGCCCACTGGTTGTACTCCACTGGCCCAGATATTTTAAGCTATTCACACATGTTGTTATCTCGCATCTGGAATTTGATTTGGTTGTATTGTTCTTATTATTTGATACCAATTTTTTGAAAAGATATTTGCAAGATAGTTTATTCTGCTACTTCTTTCAGTGCATTAATTTGTGCTGTTGCTGTTTTAAAGTCTTTTGCGTTTCTGGCTATACCATCCGCAAAAGCTTAACACTCTATTTCCAAACCATTCTTCTATTGTGTTGTTTGAAACGCTTTAACAAGTCCAGTAACACAGAAAGAATCAATGGGTCTTTCCTTTTTGCCGATTATTGTAAGTCATGGCCCAGAAGCCCAGAATGCACAGCCACACCAGAATTCACTCACGACGCAGCCACTGTAAACCAGTGGCAGCTATTACGCTATAAAACAGGAAGAGTTCCTAACGATGTTCGAGGATGAACGAGTGTGGTTTTGTCAACAATAGTTGCTGGCGACGCCCTCTGTCGCTTTCGCCGCCGCCCACAGGACGTGGTGAAAGCTTCCTCTGCACGTGTGACGCCGTGTTACAGAAGGCGCGGCCCCACATACAATGTGATGCTTATTATACCCGTAGCGAGTACAATGCCCTGGTCCGCAGCTCGTGGTCGTGCGGTAGCGTTCTCGCTTCCCACGCCCGGGTTCGATTCCCGGCGGGGTTAGAGATTTTCTCTGCCTCGTGATGACTGGGTGTTGTGTGATGTCCTTAGGTTAGTTAGGTTTCAGTAGTTCTAGGGGACTGATGACCATAGATGTCAAGTCCCAAAGTGCTCAGAGCCATTTGAACCATTTTTGAACAATGCCTTGGCACCTCTAGCGGCTGGCTTCCCTTCCTCTGCTGGCTGCGTCGCAGTTTTGACGTGAGTCGAGGGAGGCTGTTTATTATGGCACGCAAATTTTGCGGCTCCTATTGATGGTCACGGACTCCCAAAGTGTGTTGTAGAAACTAGAACATCCACCGTTCAATTAACAGCCTAAAGAATATGTCGTGGAGGCCATAATAACTAGCGAACATTGGGCATTCAAGTGAGCTTACTTTGGATAAAAAGGCGTCAAGGCATTCTCCATAATGAAACTGTTGACCGCCTCGCTTAGGGGGGCATTACGGAAGGACAGTCCCGTCCAACACCAACTCCTTATCCTGGTTTCACGTCCACGGTCAAGAAATCTGCTTATCACGACTGGAATTGTGAACAGCAAGTATCCCAGCATTACAAGCGCGGCCATCTGGCGGCCATACAACCAAACATCTCTTCTCGACAGTGGTTCACCTCAGTGAAGTTCAGTAGGTGTCATGTAACCTCTCTCATCCGCAAAAGACTGAGACACGGCTGTTACGCCGCCCACCTATACCGACTGAAAATCAACGCTTCTGGACACTGTAATCAGGACACAATTGCGATGGCACATCTGAAATACGTCATATTGGCGTGTACCGAGTACACGGCCGCACTAGCTGTCTTGCACAAGAAACTAGTGGCGAGTGGCTACCCCCTTCCCTACAAGTGCAGCTGCTTTACTTCGCCGGTTCGACATATACAGGTATTATTTGCTAACGAAATATTTAAAAGACGTCGGTATCCAGCTTTGACCTATGAGTTGTGTAGATCTTATCCTCCCTTGGAACCAGCGCGGTTCGAAAACTGAGGCGTGCCATTCTCCTGTGGAACCGGTCTGGTTCCAAACCTGGGTCGCAATTTTGCGTGTGTGTGTATGTTTTTTTTTATTTGTATAACGAAGTTATGTTAGTATTTCACACTGTTAACATTATTCAAATCGTTCAAATGGCTCTGAGCACTATGGGACTTAACTTCTGAGGTCATCAGTCCCCTAGAACTTAGAACTACTTAAATATAACAACCTAAGGACATCACACACATCCATGCCCGAGGCAGGATTCGAACCTGCGACCGTAGCGGTCGCTCGATTCCAGACTGTAGCGCCTAGAACCGCTCGGCCACCCCGGTCGGCTATCATTATGCATTTGTGAAAATTGCACTAATGTTAACTTGGCGCCGTCATAAATACTGATGGCTGTCGGGTGTTCGTCTTTAAGCGTTTTTAATTTACATTAAGAACTTATAAGTTTGTGCATAGAACTCTTTTTATTGTTCTACTGTGGACGTTTCAGTTACGTTAATCTGGCATTTTTGCAACTACTTTTGATTGTATGGTCTTTGCTGCCCAAAATCTAAATAAATAAATACAATAAAAAATCAGTTGAGACGCTCTGAGGATTCCGTTTCTTTCCTGTTCGTGGTCTTGTAGTTTTTTATGCCCTTAGAATACCTTAAGTCCAGTGCCGTCGCCGTATGAGCACATTTTTCGTCGGTCTGTTCTTGAAACCGGTTAAAAGGACTGTGCCATCGTGGATGTTGTGTAGTTTTGCCCTCCCTCCCCCCTCCCCAATAGTAACTTTTTCTTATAATTTGTGATCTCTTCTAATTATTTTGTTTTACCTATGATACGTATTTTATCTTTGTAAAATTTACGGTCTGCAATTCTTTTTCTATTGCAGCTATTAGTTTGTCGCACGACAGATGAATGGATAAACGTGAGGTTCCCGTGATTTCTATATATGCAGGAAAGTCAGACGTAACAATAGCTAGATTTTAAAAAGAAGTATTGCCTCCTTTGTATGTGTCACAGAAATATGTATTTATATATTGACTATTTAAATCTCAATTTATCGTAGTATCCAAAATCGCAAGTAAAATAAATTTCTCCAATAAATTACATCTTTCAGCTCAAGATTTAGGGAACAAACATGATCAAAGTATATATACAACCAACACTCAAAGTACACAACCAACAAACGTACTTTTTTGTCTTCGTGATGTGCAACGATTTTCAGAGCAGCACCATTTTTTAGAAGATACAAGTTGGATTTTAATTGAATATCTTCTTGAGTTTTGCACTTCCTTCGTATATCACTCGTCGTTTGCAATCTTTAAGTAAATGAATACAAGGTTGTAGTCTGTTTAACATTATACCCTTCTTTGCAAGTTCGTTGTTGATCCTTTCACTCAGTTTTTTTTATTTTTTTTATTACAGAGGCCAATCAGCTCCCTGACCGAACACGCTGAGCTACCGTGCCGCCTATCCACTCAGCTACCGGGGCGGACAACTTTCAGGTTTGTGAATGACACTGTAATTTTGCCAGATACCGCAAAGGACCTAGAAGTTCAATTGAACTGAACGGATAGTGTCTTGATAAGAGATGATACGGATATCAATAAAGAAAAGTGTAGTAGATGATGTCGAGTTAAATTAGGCGATCGTGAGGGAATTAGAATAGGAAATAAGTGTATTAGTGTTGGTAATCTGACAGCAAAATGACGATAGCCCAAGTAGAGAAGATATGAAATATATGGCAATAACAACAAAAGCGTTTCTGAAAACGAGAAATTTATTAACATCGAACATAGATTTTTAAAAACTTAGGAAGAGATTATTCTGAAATATTTGTCTGAAGCGTAGCTTTGTAAGAAATCGAAACGTGGACGATAACAGCTGAGACAAGAAGAGAATAGAAATTTTGAAATGTGGTGCTACGGAAGAACGGTAAAGATTACGTGAATAGGTGGAATAACAATGACGAGGTAGTTAATGGAACAGGGGAAAAAATAAATTTTTCGATAATGTGACTAAAAGAAGTGGTCAGTTGATAGGACACATTGAGGAATCGTCAATTTGCTAGTGGTCTGAAGGAGTAGAGATTAAAAACTGCGGAGGGAGAGCAAAGCTTGACTGCACTGTTGTTGTTGTTGTTGATGTTGTTGTGGTCTTCAGTCCTGAGACTGGTGTGATGCAGCTCTCCATGCTACTCTATCCTGTGCAAGCTTCTTCATCTCCCAGTACGTACTGCAGCCTACATCCTTCTGAATCTGTTTAGTGTATTCATCTCTTGGTCTCCCTCTACGGTTTTTACCCTCCACGCTGCCCTCCAATACTAAATTGGTGATCCCCTGATGCCTCAGAACATGTCCTACCAACCGATCCCTTCTTCTAGTAAAGTTGTGCCACAAACTCCTCTTCTCTCCGATTCTATTCAATACTTCCTCATTAGTTATGTGATCTACCCATCTAATCTTCAGAATTCTTCTGTAGCATCACATTTCAACAGCTTCTGTTTTCTTCTTGTCCAAACTGTTTATCGTCCATGTTTCACTTCCATATATGGCTACACTCCATACAAATACTTTCAGAATCGACTTCCTGACACTTAAATCTATACTCGATGTTAACAAATTTCTCTTCTTCAGAAACGCTTTTCTTGCCATTGCCAGTCTGCATTTTATATCCTCTCTACTTCGACCATCATTAGTTATTTTGCTCCCCAAATAGCAAAACTAAGCAGGACTAAATGGATAAGGGCTGCAGAAGTTGTGCAGAAATGGAGAGACTCGGACAGGATAGACTACCGGAGAGAACTACAGCAAACAGGGACTAAAGACCGTAACGACAAATAACTTATGAGTGCGTTCTAGGCACACGTTTGAGGACCTGTTCACACACACACACACACACACACACACACACACACTCAGTGAAGCGAGTCTCATTCCCTTGTACAACTCTTAAATGAACAAGAATTATGCAGTACGAGTGGCCTTTTTCCCTCTCGCGCGACGTCCTCGCTAGATCTCCGGGTTAAGCACCATTGCGAGCCTAGTGCCGCCTGTGGCGAAACTGGCCGTCTGTTTTTACGACGGGCCAATTGACACATAAAGCCGAATCCGGGGGAAGGTCGTTGGGCGGTAGTTAGAGGCGCGCCGACAATGGGATTTGCATACAATGCGACTCGTTAGCGCCTGAGGCCGGGTTTCCACTTTCTGCTGCGTTCCGTTCCGTCCCATACATTCCTCAGCCGCGACGGGACGAGCTGTGGCGAAATGTCTGAGGCTCCACGGCGGGCACTCCGGGTCTCTGGAGATGCCTTCCAGGTTGTCGACCGAGGTGGCTGTTTCCCGGTGGTTCGAGGATCATTGTACAACTGCGCAGCTTTCTCGTAATGGACCGCGACTGCTCTTGTTTCGCACCGTAGTCCGATCCACGAATGTTGGCAGTTGGCGCATGTCAGAGCACGGACGTGCATTGCATTGTTACCGATTCCAAGTTACAGTTGCGGTACGTGCATACGCTTGTTTCGACTTAAAGAAAGCGTATATCCTGCAAATGATGTCTCTTGCTTCCTTATGCAGAATGTGTCGCTTGCCACCACTGTCAGCGGTTATTTTATTTCTCGTTCGATCTGCCAGATACATTTTACAAAGAACAGATAAGATTAATATAAATCACAATAAACATTTGGAACTTACAATGTGGAAACAAATTATATCATTTATTACATTACACTTATGTCAGGGAAACTACATTATTACATGAAATGGGACAAAAATCACATAAATTGAAGACAATTAATTACACAGTAACATTAAGATTATGGCATTGTCCGTTAACTTGTGGAGCGACATCAGAGAGCCGTCTCTGAAACCATGAATGTTACAAACCGGAAGATGGTCCATTGTTTGTACCTCGCCACAGTCACAACACGAATCGTCTGTAGAGCCCCATTTGGTTGTTTGCTGTTTGCATCGTCCAAATCCCGTGCGAAACCTGTTTAGAGCCGACCCGTGTTTCCTATTGAGATTGAAGCCTTCAACCCTTTTGGTTGGGTCGTGGATTAGGTGATGGTTTTCCACGACGCCTCTTCTCAGACCCTGCCATGCATTCTTCCATTCAGCATCGAGACCCTCTGTGCCCAGTGTTCTGCTCCAATCGATAGGTTTCCTGGACTCGAGTCTCGTGGGTCCTCCCATGTCGGCATGTATGGATAGCCTTGGGTTTGCTTCAATTTCTTCTACTATGTCCTGGGTTGCTTTCTCTCTACGTATGGAAGCAGGAGACAACGTTGACAACTCTCAACAAACGGAATGGAAATTACCTAAACAACTCGCTAAGATCTCGTTCAATGCTCACATTATGTGCGGCATTCACAGTAGTGCGCTCAGAATACTACTGAACGCTCATTGGCTGATGGAGAATGTGTGACGTAGGTGCGCAGAAAAAGCATAAACTTGTCCCCCAACGTTCCTGACTCCAACTATAGTCGTTATAAGTGACGGGGATCGGTCCGATGCATTTCCACTCTAAAACAGATAAAACCTGATAAGTCGAAGGAAAATCGTGCCGTATCTCTCGTGTTTATTCTTCAACTTCTGGACAAAGTAAGTCACCAGGAATGGACCATGTCACTACCACCACATACGGCAAATGGTCATGTAAGCAAATAAGTTCATCGACACAGAAACAATTGAATTCAATAGTGTTGACTAACAGCGTAGCATAAACTTTTTTTAACATTATGAAATAATGCGTATACAGGGTATCCTGGAAGGAATGATCAGTATTCTGGGATATGACAGGAACCAGATAGAATGGTCAATAGTTAGGGATGTAAAAGGAACGCACTTTCGAAGCAAAAAGCTTACGTAAGCATGGGCTCTAAAATACATACCTTAAGAGCTATGTGCACTTCTTCACTTTCGTTCCTGTGAAAAAATTGTCCAGCTGCTACCTCTTTGGTTTCCATATTTTTGGAGGATGTAGTTTGTACCAAACAAGAAAAAATTGTCTAATAAACATGAGCTCTAAAGGGTCTAACTTAAGACCTATGAGCAGTTTTTGATTCACGCTGCTGTGAAACACATCTCATCTGGTATTAAGGTATGCACTTCAGAGCCCGTGTTTACTAGACAATTTTATCCCGCTTTTGCCCTTACTACCTCCTCCAAAATATGGAAAGCAGACATCTTGTAGCTGAAGAGACTTGTTTCACAGTATCGAAGATAGAGGACTGTTCATAGCTTTTAAGGTATGTATTTTAGAGTTGATGTTTACCAGTCTTTTTCTTGAATGATCGTTACTGTCATATCCCTGAATACTGATCATTTCCCCTTGGACACTCTGTATAGTGTCTGCAGCTGAGAAACGAATGAACACTGAAGCATTGGCTTTATAAATTAAGAGGCGTGTTTTTTAAGTAAGTACCGTTTTGAAATTAAAAAAAGACGTGCTAAGATATCTCAGTAATTTTATTTTTACATGAAAGCCTGTACCTTAATCTACTTTTCTACATAATTTCCGTCAATTTAGGGCACTTGTTATAACGTTGTACCAGTTTCTTAATACCCTCCTCATAGAAGTCTGCCGCCTGACTTGTTAACCACTGCATCATCACTGTTTTGACTTCGTCATCGTCTTGAAGACGCTGACCGTCCAGGTGTTTCTTCAAGTGCAGGAACAGATCATAATTACTGGGCGCAACATCGGGGCTATACGGAGGATGATCTAGAGTTGCCCATCGAAAAGATGTGATGAGATCTTTGGTCTGATTCGCCACATGCGGACGGGCATTGTCTTGCAGCAAAACGATGCCCTTGCTCAACTTGACACGTATTTTGTTCTGAATTGAACGGTGCAGGTTGTGCAATGTCTTACAGTAAGCTGCTGCATTGATTGTCTCATTACGAGGCAGAAATTCCAGAAGCAATACTCCTCTTCTGTCCCAAAAAACTGTTCACATGATTTTCCGGGAAGAAATTCTTTGCTTAAACTTCACTTTTCTGGGTGAATCTGAATGCCGCCATTCCATGGACTGTTGCTTTGATTCTGGTCTGACGTATGTCACCCATGTTTCATCGCCTGTAACAATTTACTTAAGAAATCATCACCGTCGTTGTGGTACCGCTCAAGGAAAGACAATGCACTGTCTAAACGTTTGGTTTTGTGCACATCCGTCAACATTTTCGGTACCCAACGTGCGCACAATTTTCGGTAATTCAAGTGCTCGGTCACAATGCCATACAAAGCACTACATTAGGAAAGTCATCCTGCAAGGAGGAAATCATAAAGAGTATGTTTCTCTCACCTTATTGTCCACACCCTCCGCCAAACTTTCATTAACGACCGAAGGACGCCCACTCCGTTGTTCATCGTGCACATTTGTGTGGTCATCTTTAAATGCTGTCACCCACTTTCTTACCATTCCATCACTGACAGTGTTTTCTCCGTAAACTGCACAGATCTCACGATGAATATCGATCGCTTTTAGTCCTTTAGCACTAAGAAATCTTATGACAGCCCGTACTTCAGAGTCGGCGGGACTCACGATTATCGGAGGCATCTTAAACACTCGGTACGCAACGTAAACAAGGAAGAATCAGACTGTAATGGCGTCAGTGCGTAGACAACAGATGTAGGTACCCAGCGCGCATGCGCAGAACGCCGACCGCAGCGCTGCGGCCGCGGTGTGGTAAAACGGTACTTACTTTAAAAAACACGCCTTGTATTGAATAAGTTCTTTGCAAGAATTTAAACGAGACAGTATTGTACATTTCCCATAAAGTAGATAAGGTTAAGCTGTTTTATACATACCGTCCTTGAATTCGATAGGAGTGAAGCTCTTATCCCCATCCAGCCATCCTGATTTAGGTTCTCCAAGGCATTCTTAAATTACGTCGAGGTACTGCCAGGGTAGAGGCCAGGGGTGGTTGACCTCTACAGTGGGTAGTGGAGCTGGGGTGTCAGCGTTCAGGAAGTCAGAACTTCGCTATCCTGGGCGGAGTAACGGTGGAGCGGCGAGTCGGTGCCTGGTTGTTGTCTGTAGTTTCATCATGAGAACAGCATTGCTAAAACATTCTTCTATTGCTCAGCAAACTGTAACAGTCGGGACGATGCTCGGAGGAGCCAACGCCCCTAAAGCCCGTCTCACACGGAGCAAGGTTCGCCGCAAGTTTGCGAGATGGCGTGCATGCCTGCCGGCTTGCAGGGAAAGGAGGCGGCTATCTTCCATGCCGAAGCTCTCCCACGGTGCAAGATCGGCAGCTAGTTGTGTTGTGATCGGCTGCATGTTGTATCGAACGAAGATGGCTGCTTCAGGTACAGATGTTCAGAGCAAACTGGCGTTATCAGCTGTTTTGGTGCTAAACGATGCAGAAATGCATGCTAATGAGAGAAGAAGAAAGAAAGAATGGACGAAAAACTGGATTAAGAGGAGAAACGCTGGAAAAGGTGTGCTCTCCATGCTTCATAAAGAGTTGAGGTCAGTTCGCATAACACCTACTTTTGTTTGAAAAGTATCACCATTTCATTACTTTTTGACTTTATAAATATGCCAATAATGACTGTTATATACGACTTATTTTATAGGATAGAAGATCGTACATCATTTGCAAATTTTATACGAATGGATGTGCTTTTTCTTGGCAAGCAATGATCCGTCAAAAACAGTAACTTATCATAATACCACAAAGATGATTTGTACATCTGCAAAATTGTAAGTTCATATTAACACAGTAAAATGTTCGTGGGAAAGCTACATCGTAATCCATTACCATTCAAGATTATGTGCTTTCAAAAATCGGGTGAATATTCAGTGTGATATTTCTAGGAAATAGTCTTAAATGTGTCCGATTTTTGCTAGTAGTAGGTTCCTTCATTCAACACAAAATTCATGGTTTTGTACTTGCGTCGTTTATCCCAGCGCCACTGCTTTTCGGTGATTTTACTTTGGCGTACTCCACTTTAAACTGAGTACGTAAATTGTGCATTTTCCTATAGCACTCCTTGCTCGTCGTATATGGTCGAACAAGACACACGGCACTTGCAACTCTTTCGAGTGCTTCTCCACGCAAGTGTTTATTATAATAGTTTGCGCTTTTCACGACGTACAGACACTGTTCTTCCCTATAAGTACATATCAATGTTTCAATCGCTTCCTTGGACCACTGCGGTGCCATTATTTAATAATTATAAGAACTTCCTACCGCACCTCACAACAGCAGACAAGCGACTATCAACATAGGCTTCCCGCCCAAGCTTTCCGCGTCTGACGTCACAAACGAGACGTCTCACTATTGGCCAACGCAGGTAGCACGCAGGGAACCTTACAAGAAAAATAGCACCGGACCTATCCTGGAAATCCTACAAGGTTCCCAGGAAGGTTGCCCGCTAGCAGACGACGGAGCCCGCAAGGCAGCCGCCGCGCGAGCCAGCAAGGAAACTTACAGCGAATCTTGCTCCGTGTGAGACGGGCTTAAGGCGCGAGCTGCAGGCCGTCGGCGGGCAGGTTCTGCGGCTTGCCACTGGTCCTGCTGTGGCGTCGCTCGGCCGGTCAAACGATGACGCCGGCCACTCGGCAACGCTCCTGACTCCAGGAACGGGCGGGCACCCTGGAGACTGGAGGCAGCCCAACGCGCCAGGGCGCGCAGAACCACGCCCTGGAGGTGGCGGCTCTCAACAGCAGTGCCTGGCCGTCCGAAGCCAGCGGAGGCGGAAGAGCTAGAAGTCTGCCCAAGCAGGTGATGGCGGCTCAGTGGCTGCACCTCCCCGGGTTCCAAGTGTAAACCACCAAGGCAGGAGTCCGGCAGCAACTGAAGGAGGCCCTCAAGTGGCCCACCGGTTGGAGGGCACTAAGCCAGCAGTATTAGACTCAGCGCGAACAGTGGGCCACGGTTAGTAGCGACAGAGACCGGTGATGGCGGCTACTTGATCCGTGCAGACTTTTAAAGCCGGCAAAGGACCCTCCTCGTAGCTGGTGGCCGTCAGTCTACAGTGTGCTGTCTATAAGTGAGTAGTATTTATACAGGCTTGTCCCCTCCTTGCTTTGCCAAGGCGTCGACTTCCGAGATTAGACTTTCGTCAGGCGTGCCCCAGGCTTCGACCATAAATATAATAGACTGGCCCTGACGTCATTTTCGTGGCTCCAACATCTCTGGGTTAAAGTCACGTGAATGTTGGCAAAACATGGTTGTTTCGTGTTGCGCTTATGGCTGTACTCAGTGTTTTGTCGGGGGAAATGGCATTACATTTCACGTGTAAGTGTTCCTATGACAGTACAGATGCGTTTATTGAAATCTGCTGACGTGATTTTTATATGTTTTTTACACTTGAAATAGAGTATCACGTAAATTAAAGTGTTGAAAGTGATGCCTGTAAAGTCAGACTCATATTACATTTTGGAATGTATCTGTGATAATTCGGTTACAGAAGTAAGTATAGCTGTTTCTTGTTCCTACTCGTAGGTTCCCTAAGGATGAAAACCGAAGGCAGCTTTGGATACAGGTCCTGAAACGGAAAAACTTTATGCCATCTGCACATACGCGCCCTTTTGTATATACAAGTGAAATTATAAGAAGGTAAGAGCACCTATAGTCGACACATGAAGAGAATTTTTTCTATCTTCTAATACTATTAAATAAATGTAGGCTCCAAAATTATTTTCTGAAACTTCAAAGTCTCACCTTTCATCTAAAATAGCATTTTTTTAAATTGATAGTTTAAACTTTTCTAAAAATAGTAGGAACTGAACCTTTGAAGTGCACCTAAAATTGATACGCTAAAATGGACCTGCTCCTAATTTTGGCACCTATAGTTGAAATAATTCCCATAACCCATTTTCTTTTATAAGTGACTAGAGCACAAAACGCGGCGAATCCAATGTTTAAAGTTTTGACACGAGCCCACTCTTACTGTTTAAAAGAATTCTAACGACATTTTACTTTAATTGACAGTTTATAGTAATTTCGCCCCACTGCCCACCAGAGGAGCGTTCGATGTATTTGTTACATTTTATAAATGGTACTGTGAACAAATCCAGGTCAAATGTAGTTCTGACATAATTTTTCGCAAATAAAAAAGTAATTTTTGTTGGAAGCGTTTGGCAGTCAATTGAGAAATGTGGGTAAAATACGATACAAACATAGGATGGCAGACCGCTGATTTGATATCCCGCCACGTTTTGCCAACAGTCACGTGGTTTATGTTGGAGCCACACCAGCCCTATAGCTTCTGCACAGCAAGGCCAGTCTACTAGTATCTATGGTCGAAGGCCCCAGGGAAGTCTGACAGGACCGCTGTTGTTCTCTATAAATGATTTGGCGGACAGGGTGGGCAGTAATCTACGGTGGTTTTCTGATGATGCCGTGGTGTACAGTAAGGTGTCGAAGCTGAGTGACTATAGGAAGATACAGGACGACTTAGACAAAATTTTCACTTGGTGTGGTGAATGGCAGCTAGCCCTAAATGTGGAAAAATGTTAGTTAATGGAGGATGAGTAGGAAGATCAAACCTGTAGCGTTCGGATACAATATTACTAGTGTCCTGCTTGACACAATCAAGTCGTTTAAATATCTGGGGGTAACTTTGCAAAGCGATATGAGGTGAGAACTGTGGTAGGGAAGGCGAATGGTCGACTTCGGAAAGAGCGGTTCACCTGTAAAGGAGACCTCATGTAGGAAGTTGGTGCGATCTGTTCTTGAGTACTGCTCGAGTGTTTGGGATCCGTATCAGGTCGGATTGAAGGAAGACATCGAAGTAATTCAAAGCCGGGGTGCTAAATTTGTTACCGGTTAATACGAACAACAGGTAAGCGGTGCGGAGATGCTTCGGGAACTCAAATGGGAATCCTTGGAGGGAGGGTGACTTTTTTTTTCGGGAAAAATCATTTAGAATATTTAGAGAACCGGCATTAGAAGCTGACTACCGAACGATTCTAGTGCCGTGGTATGGTGCTTCGACGACCAATCCACCTGTCATGAAATATGCTATTCAATACCGCTTCAATCGCACCCGAGCTCTGTGCCAGACATCCATCATGTTGAAGTACATCGCCGTTCTTTCACGCAATGAAATATCTTGTAGTAATATCGGTAGAACATTACGTGGGAAATCAGCATACATTGCACCATTTAGATTGCCATCGATAAAATGGGGACCAATTATCCCTCCTCCCATAATGCCGCACCATACATTAACCCGCCAAGGTCTCTGATGTTCCACTTGTCCCAGCCATCGTAGATTTTCCGTTGCCCAATAGTGCATATTATGCGGGTTTACGTTACCGCTGTTGGTGATTGACGTTTCGACGCTAAATAGAATGCGTGAAAAAAAATATGTCATCGTCGCGTAATTTCTCTTGTGCCCAGTGGCAGAACTGTACACGAAGTTCTAAGTCGTCGCCTTGCAGTTCCTGGTGCATACAAATATGGTACGGGTGCAATGGATGTTGATGTAGCATTCTCAACACCGACGTTTTCGAGATTCCCGATTCTCACGCAATTTGTCTGCTACTGATGTGCGGATTAGCCGCGACAGCAGCTAAAACACCTACTTGGGCATCATCATTTGTTTCCTTAAATAACGTAACTGTCCGGCGCACGGTCCGGACACTTGGATGATGTGTTCCAGGATGCCGAGCAGCATACATAGCACACACGCGTTGGGCATTTTGATCGCAATAGCGATACATCAACACGATATCGACCATTCCCGCAATTGGTAAACGGTCTATTTTAACACGGGTAATGTATGAAGAAGCAAATAGCGTCCGCACTGGCGGAATGTTACGTGATACCACGTACTTAAACGTTTGTGACTATTACAGCGCCATCTATCACAAAGCGAAAAAAGTGGTCCAACTAAAACATTGATATTTCTTTACGTAGTACACGAGTATGTAATAAAAAGGGGGTTTCCTATTTTAAAAAAAAAACGCAGTTGATATCCGTTTGACCTATGGTAGCGCCATCTAGCGGGCCAACCATAGCGCCATCGGGTTTCCCCCTTGAAGCTAGAGGAGTTTCGTTCTTTGTAGTTTTTTCGTTGATGCTGGACCACCCTGTATACTTACGAAATCGCCCAATGATGTGTAAGCACCCTAATTTGTGACGTAAGGTAGCTATTCAGTACTGAGCGATTCCAGAAGCGTGCGTGTTCCACCGTCGCGAGCAGGCTGAGGAGCGAGCTGTGTTCCGTGTGTCGCTCACCGCTATGGCGGCACAGACAAGAAAGGGAAAGAGAGGCACAGTGGAGGCGGGCGCGCTCCAGTTGGCCGGGTCTGCGGCCGCGCTGGCCGGTGCTGGCCTTTTTACTGGAAGAGAGCGGCGCGGCGCGGTGCGGCGGGCTGGCCGGCGTTGCGCAAGGCGGCGCGGGGCCCGGCGTCCACAGAGCGCCGCAGCAGCTGGACCCGCCAGCGCAGGGCGTGGGCGCGGGGGCCGACTGGAGGGCCACCTGCACTGCCTGACAATAACAGAACTGTCACGAAAGACGGCAAAATAACGAAGTTTTACTTGTAGTGTGTGTGCAGTACAGTAGGAAGAACGTTGTGGGTGATTAGGGGGTTCACGGGGTGCGAAATTCATTAAGGGACTCCGGAACGCCCTATACTTGCAATGTTAAAATAACGCTTATAAATTACATCTTTCCTCACAAAGTATTTGAGGTAGGAAGTTGAACTTTTTACAGATTATTTATTGGAATATGGGCTACAACTTAACACAGGGATTTTACAAAATTTTAGTTCAGTTATTAAAGATGATTTTTTTTTCAATTGTAATGAAAATTCACAACATTTTTTTGCAATTTTTTATTTATATATTCAAAAATTACAGTTTTTTGGAAAAAGGCTGTGTTAAATTAAGCAGAAGGTACTGTGTAACATTTACTGAAAGTTTGAAACAAATATGTTTGGAAGATCCTTACAAAACATGTAATTAGTATGAGAAAATAAAAGTTTTGGGAATCGAGCCACAAAGATTGGATTAACTTTTTAGTGCATTCCAGGTCCATAGGATGGATTATCTTCATCCTCTGCAAACTCCTCCTCCAGCTTCCTCTTGTTCCTCCTCCTGTTTACTCTTGCTTGTATTTCTAGACTCTTTACAGCCCTGTCTGCAGCCCGAAGGCGTTCCTTGTCTAAAGCAAGCATCGCTCGTACCATGTTAGAACCTATCGTCTTTATTGTTTACAGTAGTAACACATACCTTTGGCTTTCCAACATTTCTCCTTTTCTTAAAAGCCTTCAGAGGATTTCTAATAACTTTACTTTTACTCATTATTATACTTCAACAAAACAGAGACTCAAGAAACAGAATTAATTACGAATATTTTCGAGATAACGACAGAGTAAATAAACATGAAACAATCGACAATCACACCAGCGATATATATTGAACCATCACAGTTTAGCCACAACACATACTTTATCTCACACCACTAAAATGTACCTGATGAACAAGGACGTTAATAATAACACCATTTGACAGCAGTTTAACAGCGCCACAGTGGGTCACACCCATATAGAACACATTTCAAAAAAAATTTAAAAATAGTTGTAGTCTTCGGAATTGAATAAATTATATATCTATTAAAAGGTAATAGTCTGCAGATTCAGAAAACGCAAAAAAGTAAAAATTGAACTTTTCATGATTTTGAGTCTTTCCGGAGCCCCTGAAAGCTCGACCACGAAAAGTTAACGATGTCACTGGTGCTGCCAGAAGCGGAGAAAATCGGTACTAGTTGAAAGACATTCTTTTGTCTCCGAGCGCTGCCAACGGTGACAAGGGGAGGCCACGACGTTTGGAACGCGGATTTACTGCGAAGTTCGTACACTCGTAGTACTCATTGAGGACAACTAAATGTGTAAGTAGTAACGCGCACTTCTCAAGCTTTATTGAGAAAATCGCAAGACAATTTCGGTCGTCAAATATGTACCTGTGCGTGGCCGTTATTATGAAAAAGCGGCGGCCGATGTTAACAGGAAGCGCCGGCGGCTGACTGGTTGCCGGCACGGTAGCTCAGCGTGTTCGGTCAGAGGGTTACATACCCTCTGTAATAAAAAAAACTGAGTTAATCGATCTTCGACGAACTTCATCGGATGTCTTACGACGTCCGCCCCGAGCAGATACAACGAACAAGAGCGAACAAAATGAGATTAAAAAAAAAAAAAAGCGTGTTCGGTCAGAGGGTTAGCTACCCTCTGTAATAAAAATCTGAGTGAACGGATAAACAAAGAACCTACACCGGTATCATCGGACGTCCGCCCCGAACAAATTCAACGAACAATTTGGAACAAAATGTAATCAACTTAAAAAAAAAGTGGTTAGCGTCCAAGCCCCGTAATCGTAGGTCGTCGGTCGCTGGATCGAGATGATGATGATAATGTTTGGTTTGTGGGGCGCTCAACTGCGTGGTTATCAGCGCCCGTACAATTACCCAATCTTTGCTCAGTCCAATTTCGCCACTTTCCTGGATGATGATGAAATGATGAGGACAACACAAACACCCAGTCATCTCGAGGCAGGTGAAAATCCCTGACCCCGCCGGGAATCGAAGCCGGGACCCCGTGCTCGGGAAGCGAGAACGCTACCGCGAGACCACGAGCGGCGAACTCGCTGGATCGAGTCCTGCTCGTCACTTTTTTTTTCGACAGATATTGTTTACTATTTATATTACTGTTGATATAACGGGAAAATAGTGTAATCAGATGAACTATTACATTCACAATGTTATTTGGCAGTATACAGAGTTTTATTATCACAAATAATATAATATTCATAACTACCGACTAGTAAACGACCAAATGCATAAGTAGTAGTATGGTATGCTGCCTTACAGTAGGTCTTCTCGTGGGTTAAGCCTCTTCCACTTTTGTCTGTCCATAGCCAGTCTTTTCATTTCTGAATATTTGTCTCCTTTGATATTGTCCAGCATTCGATATCTTCTTCTTCCTCTTCCCCTTTTTCCCTCCACTACTCCTTCTATTCCTTCCTTCAATAAACAGTCCCTCCTCAAACAATGTCCAACCCAGTCACTTTCACCATGTTTCTTCCTTCTCCAATCCTTTTTAATACTTCTTCATTCCTTACTTCGTCTTCCCATTACACATTTTCCAGTCTTCTCCGTATCCACATCTCTAGTGCCTCCTATCTTCTTTCATCTTCCTTCCTCAATGTCCAGGTCTCCGCACCATATAAACCACATAAACACATAAAGTTATACTGAAAATGTTTGCTTGTCCGTGATTTGAGAAATCCCTTATACCTGTAAGGAGCCCGAAACTACCTGTTGCCTGCAAGTTTTGATTGCCACAGACAATATATAAATAGTACAGAATATGACTGTGTTACTAAAAAAAAATAAAAATAAAAAAAAAATAGAAGGTAAGGAACGGGACTCAATCCAGCGACCAACTACCTATGATTACAGGGCTTGGACACTAACCACTTTAAATCTCATTTTGTTCGCTTTCGTTAGTTGCATCTGCTCGGGGCGGTCGTCGTAAGACATCCGTTTAAGTTCGTTGTTGATCCATTAACTCAGTTTTTTATATTACGGAGGGCAGCTAACCCTCTGACCGGACACGCCCTTCGTGTCAATAACGGCCTCCGCTTTGTGATAATAACGGTCACGTACAGGTACATATTCGACGACAGAAATTATCTTGCAATTTTGTCAATAACGCTTGAGAAGTACGCGCTACTGCTTACACATTTTGTTGTCCTCATGGAGTACTACGAGTGTACGAAGTTTGAAGTAAATCCGCATTCCAAACGTCGTCATGGCCTCCCCTTGTGAGTTTACTGTTGACACCAAAGATTGCTGTACGCGTTGTTAGGGGTAATGGTGGCTACACTGCGGCAAGCAGCCGACGCTACGTTGCTGTCTACAGGTACGCTTCCTACCGCTCCCGACAGCCGCCGCAAAAGTCGTCAGATTTTCGCGGGCGAGCTGTACGCAGAGTCGCCACCACTGCCAGCAACAAAGCCTCTAACCCGGATGTGCATCGCTTTTAACTGTGCTCGGATGACAGGCATGGCTACGTCATTCCGTGCAGCTTCAGTTCAGTGGTAGAGGTTGTTAAGTGTAATGGCTGGGAAGTAGTGGCGCCCCAGTTCCTCGGTAATGCATTCAGTGGACAATGAAGCTTGAGAACGTGCTGGCTAGGACAACACTTAAGTAACTTCTGTTTGGAGGTACGTCAGAACAGCACTGCCAACACGCGTTATTGCGTTATTTTGTTGAAAGACGATGTCAAGGACACCTCGAAGATAAGGAGCAGTAACCGCCTTCAACTATTCAGAACTGTAACGTATGCCGTCCCCAGATTACCGGCTATAGGAACTAGAGGTGACATGGTGGCACCCCTTGCAATCCACGCCATGTGCGGAGCATTTATGTCGATGTCGAATACGAACTGGAAACGTTCGTTCTCCTCGTAGACTCTATACACGGATACATCCGTCGTGATTCTGTACTCATACAAGGTGTTGGTCCCACTTGTGTGCTCCATGTAGTCGTTGGGCTCCCCACTGTCGGCGCACCAATGTCCGTATGCCAGAGGTCGTCAATTGGAGAGGCGCGCGTCTGCCTGGTAATACAGTAACTGTTGTTGTTGTTGTGGTCTTCAGTCCTGAGACTGGTTTGATGTAGCTCTCCAGGCTACTCTATCCTGTGCAAGCTTCTTCATCTCCCAGTACCTACTGCAACCTACATCCTTCTGAATCTGCTTAGTGTATTCATCTCTTGGTCTCCCCCTACGATTTTTACCCTCCACGCTGCCCTCCAATATTAAATTGGTGATCCCTTGATGCCTCAGAACATGTCCTACCAACCGATCCCTTCTTCTGGTCAAGTTGTGCCACAAACTTCTCTTCTCCCCAATCCTATTCAATACTTCCTCATTAGTTATGTGATCTACCCATCTGATCTTCAGCATTCTTCTGTAGCACCACATTTCGAAAGCTTCTATTCTCTTCTTGTCCAAACTATTTACCGTCCATGTTTCACTTCCATACATGGCTACACTCCATACAAATACTTTCAGAAATGACTTCCTGACACTTAAATCTATACTCGATGTTAACAAATTTCTCTTCATCAGAAAGACTTTCCTTGCCATTGCCAGTCTACATTTTATATCCTCTCTACTTCGACCATCATCAGTTATTTTGCTCCCCAAATAGCAAAACTCCTTTACTACTTTAAGTGTCTCATTTCCTAATCTAATTCCCTCAGCATCACCTGACTTAATTCGACTACATTCCATTATCCTCGTTTTGCTTTTGTTGATGTTCATCTTATATCCTCCTTTCAAGACACTGTCCATTCCGTTCAACTGCTCTTCCAAGTCCTTTGCTGTCTCTGACAGAATTACAATGTCATCGGCAAACCTCAAGGTTTTTATTTCTTCTCCATGGATTTTAATACCTACTCCGAATTTTTCTTTTGTTTCCTTTACTGCTTGCTCAATATACAGATTGAATAACATTGGGGAGTGGCTACAACCCTGTCTCTGACTCCCTTCCCAACCACTGCTTCCCTTTCATGCCCCTCGACTCTTATAACTGCCATCTGGTTTCTGTACAAATTGTAAATAGCCTTTCGCTCCCTGTATTTTACCCCTGCCACCTTTAGAATTTGAAAGAGAGTATTCCAGTCAACATTGTCAAAAGCCTTCTCCAAGTCTACAAATGCTAGAAACGTAGGTTTGCCTTTCCTTAATCTTTCTTCTAAGATAAGTCGTAAGGTCAGTATTGCCTCACGTGTTCCAGTATTTCTACGGAATCCAAACTGATCTTCCCCGAGGTCGGCTTCAACTAGTTTTTCCATTCGTCTGTAAAGAATTCGTGTTAGTATTTTGCAGCTGTGGCTTATTAAACTGATTGTTCGGTAATTTTCACATCTGTCAACACCTGCTTTCTTTGGGATTGGAATTATTATATTCTTCTTGAAGTCTGAGGGTATTTCGCCTGTTTCATACATCTATGTAACTATGTAACTATGACTCTCTTAAGGTAGCCAAATAGCGGTGTATCAGTAACAGCCCGACTTCGCTTTCCGAAGTGTGGTTCTGCTGTGACTGGGCCACTGCTGTGAGGCTCCTTCCTTGGATTGTAGCTACAAGGTGAGTGATGCGTAATACATGGGCGTAGCCCTCTTAGCCTCTACTCACCTGCAGTCTTCCCCCCTTCACGAGGACCCGCTGATTTCGCCGAGTGGAAGGCTGCACTGGGGGCTTGGGGGAGGGGGGAATACCAGTCCCCCCTCGCATTACACCCTTTTCAGTTGGGGACAGTATAAAAGGAAACAGGGGAATTGGCCCTCTCGCTGGAGGTGCCAACCCAGCTACCCCAGCGACTACCTAGCCAGACAGACAAAGAGAAGGCAGCAGTGGTCCCACTGTACTCGTCGATGCTTTTAGTACCGTAAACGAGCTCATTTCCTGACTCAAGGTACAGTGGTTGGACAAAAACATGGAAACACCAAAAACACAACACATTATCTTGCTTAATACTGCATATAAAACCCGTTAGGACTGAAAACAGTATCCAGTCGTCTCGGAATAGATATACTGAGGTCCTGTATGGTTTTCAAGGCAATCTTATACCATTCATGCTGCAAAACAATGGCAAGTTGAGGTAATGATGTTGGCGGTGGGTAACGATCACGTACCCTTCTGTCCAAAGTAGACCACAGAGGCTCAATATTGTTGAGACCTGGTGACTGTGGTGACCAGGGAAGATACAACAATTCATCCCCATGCTCAATAAACCAGTCCTGAACGGTGAAAGCTGTGTGGACAGGAGCACTGTCGTCTTAGAGCACTGCATCGTCATTGGGGAACGAACACAATACCATAGGATGGGCCTGATGAACCACATGGTCAAATAACGCTTGGCAGTAATTCGACCTTGCAGAGTTCCCATGTGGCCCATGGAATACCACCATTATCACCGAATCACCGTCTTGTTTCACTATCGGAACGTAAACTCGTCCAGAAGTTTGAAGCAGTGTGCGAGAAGACACATCCCACCAAATTACTTTCATCTTATTTTTTCCTTGGAAATCATATCGTCGAAATCTTGGCAGGACAATTGTGAATCACCCAAATACATCATCATCTTTGTGGCTGTGTCGGTTTGCAATTTATTTCGATCCTTTGTCCAATGGACCTTTATGAAAGATAAGACCCTTCCGACGATGGTATTATGACCAGGAATTGTGAAGTAATATTCTGCCAATTTCAATCATTCCGAATAAAATTCTTCATTAGGATGTGAGTTCAAATAAGTTGTCCACTTTTAATGAGCTGTCTTTTTTTGTTCCATGGATTTGCTGAAATTTGGCTCTAAATGGTTCAAATGGCTCTGAGCACTATGGGACTCAACATCTGAGGTCATAAGTCCCCTAGAACTTAGAACTACTTAAACCTAACTAACCTAAGGACACCACACACACCCATGCCCGAGGCAGGATTCGAACCTGCGACCGTAGCAGTCCCGCGGTTCCGGACTGCAGCGCCAGAACCGCTAGACCACCGCGGCCGGCTGCTGAAATTTGCTGTCATCCAATTTTACGATTTTTCTAGAATGGCATTAGATAATATATCTCTATATCTCCTTAGCCCTCCTTATACATATTATACGCTCTCACGTTTCCATGAATTTCGTGAAATTTACTGTCATCCAATTTTATGTTTTTTCTACAACATTAGATGATGTATATACGAGGGCTATTCGGAAAGTAAGGAACGATAGGTCGCGAAATGGAAAACACAGTGAAAATCAAAATTGTTTTATTTGCAACAGTTAGCTGCAACTTCCAGCTACTTATCTCTATAGTCACCGATCCGACTTGGACGTTTGTCGTAGCGTTGTACCAAGTTTCCAATACCCTCGTTATAGAAGGCAGCCGCCAGTGCTTTCCGCCAATTCTCTACGCTGGCCTACAGCTCGTTGTCTGTGCCAAAATGTTATATTCATAGCCAGCGATTCATGTGAGCAGAGGTGAAACTCAGAGGGAGACAATTACGGGCTGTATTGTGGGTAATGAAACATTTCCAATTGAAAACGACGCAGGAGCATCTTCATTACCCCTGCAGAATGCGGCTGAGAATTGTCTTGAAGAAGGAAACGCACGTCAGTTATGTAATGTTGGCAGCATAGCTTCAGGCGAAATTTCTCACCACGCCCTCGTACTTGGCGGGGGACATTATTATTCTAGGTATCTTTATGTGCTCCCTGTGTGCTCAGAACTAAAAAGAACGACGTAACGTGATCAACGGGCA
Source organism: Schistocerca cancellata (assembly GCF_023864275.1). Lineage (NCBI taxonomy): Eukaryota > Metazoa > Arthropoda > Insecta > Orthoptera > Acrididae > Schistocerca > Schistocerca cancellata. The sequence continues at coordinate 676,717,117 of NC_064631.1, forward strand.
TACTTGAGACACTGCCCAACACACCTGTGCAAAAGTACAACGGATTTTCACTGTGGTTTCGTGACTGATCGTTCCTTACTTTCCGAATAACCCTCGTATATATCTCCTTATCCCTCCTTATACATATTCCTCTCCCTTACATCGTTACTTTGGAACGTTCGTTAACTGTGTTTTGTCTACTTCATCACTACAAAGCCTAACAGAAGTCGATCAGGTTGGACTTCTCATATACAGTCGGACACGACCGGAAAAAGCCAGACATATTCGGTTAAAGCCAGGCACGTGCTAACCCAATAGGTAATAGCCTTTCTTCCAGCAGTGCTAGTCCCGCAAGGTATGCAGGACAACTTCTGTGATGTCTGGAAGGTAGGAGATGAGGTACTGACATATGTGAGGCTATGACGATGAGTCGCGCCTGCACAGCTCAGGCGGCAAGAGCACAGCCTGCGAAAGGCGAGGTTCCGGGTTTTACTCCCTGTCCAGCACACAGATTAAATCTTCCAGGAAGTTTCAAAGTACCGCACACTCCGTTGCAGAGTGGAAGCCTCTTTCCAAATTGTCTGATGCTCTAGGAGCAAATCTGCAAGAGAGTAACAGTGCCGTGAAAGACAGGGGCGCTTACCTGCTGTCGGAAGGCTCTGCAACCGGATCAGTAGCGGAACTCTGCCCGCGGTGAGTCACGGGGACCGCGGAACTGCTGGCTCTTTAACGTTACGTAACATCGCTGTCGCCGGGGAGTTACGTACCTACGCCCTTCATTGGCATCCGACCCCAGTGACTCAGGTTCCGGGCTACCGCTTCGTGAGAGGATCTGATGAGTTCGTGGCTGTCACACATTCCCCACGTCAGTGTTGCCCGTCACCTGCTCTGCATAAACGAATTCTGTCTCGTCCCGTTTCATTCTGCTCGCGCTGCACTGTCCTATTCATCACTGCTCGAAATATTGAGAGAGGTGGCCCGTTGCGCAATACACTGAATTGAATATTTAGCAAGAGTGGCTTTCAGATCACCACCTGATCATCCTGATCTAACTAAACACGCAAAACTGATGGGCGGCTCGGCCTCACCGTATACAGCAGCCCAACGCACACCTGCTGAGATGCTTCCGCCTCAGTCTAGAAGAGAAAAGTTTTAAATAATCGTGTACTCCGAGCTACAACTGTTTCTGACAGGGGCCACTCGGACTTCAAGATTAAGCATTTAAAGCACGTGTTTCCAAAGAATGGCTTTGAAAATTATATCACTGCAGTGCTCACATAGTATAGGAAACACAGAGAGCTCAACAGTTCCAAGATGACCTGCCTATTGCGCTTCTTCCTTTCTGCAGGGCTGGGTAGGGTCTTGGACAGACTGGGTATAAGACTTACTTTCATGACTGGCTAACTTGATAAAAGATACCCTGAGCCTGGTTGAGGATAATCTTGACCTTAGTGTCCCTGGAATTTATAACACCGCCTTTCAATGCGGAAGTAACTACAGTAGACCCTTGCTAATCCGTCCTCTACGGGACCGAGAGCGTGATCGGAAAGCAAAAAAGATCATATTATCAGAGGACCACTTTTATTGACCTGTAACGTCACGCTAGAGTACAGTAAAACTTCAAATTTGAACTGGAAACACTGTCTGAAATATTATTCCATATTAAAACAGTAACAAAACGAAAAGAAAACGTCGACACGCTACAAAATCTTACACGAAAGTGTAATGTAGTGTCCGCTTAAGCATGACGAAAATAATCAGTAATGAGCTTTTGCTTAGCAACCAACAACCTTGATATTGCCGCGGTGTTCCGCTGCTACCTATCCACAAAATGTCTTTTGGAGTAGACGGAGAGCTTTGTTTCGATGTACTGAAAGGCTATATCAAATGCATTTTTACGATCTGTATGTGAAACCCAAGCCATAGGTTTACTGTCCTCGTTGCCCCGTCATAATCTTTCTCATTGTCATCGGTTCTTCATCTTACAGCGCCATTAATTTGATAGTCAGTTAATTCTTCTCTCATTGTGCAGTCAAAGTCAGCTCTACTAATCCACTCACTTACGTCACTAGGCTCAACGTCCAGTTATACAGTTTGGAAATGCCTCAAAATCGCTGGAGTGTCTTTGTCTTGACTTTCACCACTTATTGGATGGTCTGTTTCATCCTGATTCTCTTCATTCGTTTCTTTTGGTGTTTCATCTTTAATTTCATTCACTTTTTGCCACAGTTAGCGCCAAGATTTTTCAAGCTTCGGCAGTTGTATAGATTACATCTTTTCATTTATTGATGTCATTGTTTGAAACAAGCTCCTACCTTCTTGTGACATCTCTAAAACTGATTAAATGTATTTTCGACGATATTGCCTCTTCATCCACTAATTGACCCCCGGTCCCTGGGGTGGGTTAGACATGTTACGTTTGCAGCAAAGAATAAAGCTTTTATTTGACATTTTAAAGTCATCTTCAGATGGATGAGATGTTGCTTTGTCGAGTATTAGGTGTTTTGTAAAGGCAAGGACTAACTGGTCATAAAATTATTCCTTAAAAATGCTGGATTCCATCCAAGTTGACTTTTAGTTACGATAATACAGGTAGTGATGTGAAATTAATATTTTGGAATGTCTTTGGTTTTTTTTTTTACCTTTCCGACCACAATTAGTGGCGTCTTGTTACTGCCATTAGCGGTACCACAGAGAGCAATTGTAAGTCTATATTTTTCAAGTTTTGTTCCTGTTACAGACTGATTTCGTGTAGCAGGAGTGGTTGTAGGGATCATTTTATAGTTCAAGCCAGATGATCAGGAGTCTGATTAACATCTTTAACAAAATTTTCAATTTTTGGAACAAATTCGTTGGCAGCTCTTTTGTCTTCAGATAGCTTCTCGCCCGAAATAATTGCATTTTCATTTTGAATGTCGTGTAGTTTTTTTCTACCAATGTAACCTGCCTTCACTCACGATAAACTTTTAATTTTCACGTAATTTTCCATACAAAATTAGTGCCTTTCCTTTTATGTTTTATCCAGGAAACAGAGTTCCTTTTTCCTCTCCTGCTCAAACCACACTGACAAAGCATTATCTAGAATTTCACTTTTAGGTTTCTTCAAAGTCTTGCATATTTTCGGGCCTTTCACATTATCGATCGTCACTTTATGACTTTCAACAGTTATCGTATTTTTTCTTTAGACGTCAATAGTTATTATACAAACCAGTACCTCAATTGCAATGTTTTGAAGAGACTTGGCTTACCTAAACTTTCAGGCACTTTCAGTTTTTCCACTAAAGACATCGTTACGTGCTTACGCTTAGTTTATGCCATAATTTAGTTTTACTCACTTTAATATGTGAGAAGAACACTGTTACTGATTTATAAAACAAATGCGTGCACAATAAACTTACTGATCGAGTTAGATGAACCTTAGTATGAAATACTTTGTTTCTAACTAACGCACGTATCAATGGTCGACGGCCGACTGATCGGTATCGAGTGAGATGTGTCATCGACCAACACCGGGAGTGGGATGGGCGGACAAAGCGGCGGGTCGGACCATCCGATGTCTGATCAGCGAGGTTCGACTGTATATCGGTCGATCAGTCTGTTTGATGCAACAAACCTCGTGTCTCGCTCTTTAATCTAATGTATGTCATCAAAGAGGCCGAATCGATCAGAATGCGCTAGACAAACGGTAACCAGGACATGCGCGCAGTGGTGATCGGAAGTGGGCTGTCTACGTTGAAAGAGAACAGAGAAGCTGACTGAGTTGTTCGCGTTCCAACGGGTGCGGTGACGTCACTAGCGGGCCTACATCGCTAACGTCGATAGGGTCTGTGGCAGCGTGGAGTTACGATGACGTAGGTCACCAACAGGTGGCCGATTATTCGTTAAATAAGGCCATCACACGAGTAGTCAGGACAGTCAGTTGCTGTTGACGGAAACAATGGAGATACGGCTAACTGTTAGTAGATCGAATTTGTAGTATGTTTTGACACGGCGAGAAGACGAGAATATTTCATACCAGGATATCGTTGCGAGAAACATCGTTCCCACGTCGTGATTAACTCTGTTTAACTAAATTACTTCAGGGTAACAATGTGACGGTTTCCTTTTAAAGGCCACAGCTTATTTTCTGCCCGCCCTTATTTTGTACGAGCTTATGCTCTATCTCTAATGGCCCAAAACGATTGGTATCTTTTAACGTAAAATTTACGTGCTTTCAAGCTAAAAAGGAGCCACAATATGATGGTCGTGAGCGCTTGTGCGTTTTATCGTTATTTAACAAGAGCTCGTCCAAACCAAAGCATACGGGAAGTCCCAGGCGGAACAGTCAATGTTCAGTGATACGACAGGAACGACTGTTCGAAGCATGACTACTTGTTTACCTTCCCTACTGTGAAAGAAAACTGTACTACCGAATAAGTGCTCATAACTCTTAAGACGTGCATATTTAGAACCCATGTTAACTAGGCAATTTCCAACTTAATAAAAACGATTGAAGACATTTATTCTAACAACTACACCCAGGCGAAAATTGGTTACCGATTAACTACCTGCTTAACGCTGAATAGAGATATTAGACTAGGTGACTCTCTGAATTCGCTACTTTTTAGTATGCTCATGGACGAGGTGATAGACAAGGTATTGGCTGTTAATAGTTTTAGAATGGAGACTGAGAAACAGGTGTCATTTGTTATACTGACGTTGCAGTTCTGCTGACAAACAGTGAAGATAACCTGGAGAAACTTTTACATACGAAGACATGGGAAGGGGGGGGGGGGGGGAGGGCGACGAATGTCACTTTTTACCGTTACGGAGAAAAACAATTTTTAAGCTTTGAAACCATTTTTTTAACATTTACTTATTAATTCAATTTCACTTGTGATTAACATGAAGTATGCATATTAGGCATAGCAATGACTCGTTTTTAACTAGTACTAAGTAATAATAATAATAATAACAATGAACACTTTTTTTAAATTGGTAAACATTTAGAAGCGGAAGAAACGATGGATGTACGTTTTTGTTGACACATTTCATATTCATTGCGCTAATTATTTTATGTTAATGAGGTTTCTATCTTAAGGAAGTAATAGAATACTCAAATTTCAGTTTCTAACAATGTAAAACGATGAAACCTGTTCACACTTTTAAAACTTTTTCCTCAGTGACGTAGATTGTTATAATAGTTTTTCGATGTCTCACTGGAGACAAGCTTTGCAATTTCCTGAAAAAAAAGTGTACAAATTATGTTTAGAATAGAAGAACTAAGTTCATAGAAATATGCCAGTACATATTTGAGAACAGTTGAATAGTTACCTGAACATCTTTCCATTTCGACAGTGGGGCTGGTAAGAAGTCCGAGTAGGCTGGGCCACGTGATAAGAATTCTCCATCAGCTACTTTATCTACGGTTGTCTTCCTCTCCATGGCCATTACTGTAGTTTCCCAGGGCCCATTGTAGCTTCCTGACCTCAGAGAAAGAAGGCGCAGCAGATGAATTTCAGTTTTAACTTCTTTCAACGGTCTAGAAGGTATAAATAATTTTGGTTTGTACAATTTTCGAAGACAAAAGAATTTTGGCCATTCTTTGAAAAGAGTTTGGTCACATTCAATCAATTTGAATGGCTTAGGCTCTGCTCTGCTGTCTCTAATAACGGCAGCCGCGCGGTGTGGCACGCGGTTTGTGGTGCCATGTCACGGATTGCGCTGCCCCTCCCGCCGGAGGTTCAAGTCCTCCTTCGGGCATGGGTGTGTGTGTTGTTCTTAGCATAAGTTAGTTTAAGTAGCGTGTAAGTCTAGGGACCGATGACCTCAACAGTTTGGTCTCTTGAGAATTCACACACTCACATCTAATAACGGCATACCAGTCTTGAGGAACTTTAATAATTCGTTTCTGTGGAATGAGCGCCATATTTTTGTCGCAGTCCAAATAGGAGTGCCCCCTTTCAGGGAATGTCACTGTGATTTTATCTAAACGGCTACATGTTGTTACAACGTAATGAATCTAGCGGTAAAAAGTGTAATTTTTATTCTGTCCACTACAAGAGTCATAGAAAATGTGTAGCTGTTTAACTTTAGGTGGGAGAATATTGAAGATATAGAGGTGAAACATGGATACTACTTCATCCGATCTTTTCTTTGCAATGGTTTGATCATAACAGTAAAACACTGAATCACCAGATGTCAGAACATGGATATTAAACAGATGTATTGTAAACTGGCGTTTGTAGTACACAATATTGCTTCATATATTTGGAACAGACAAGTTCTTTTGGAACGCCAAAGCAATAGCTTCTTCTGTGTCACATTTCGATCATCTTTGTCGGCATTTCCGTTTCCTGTATTAGAAAGCTTGTGCTCTTCTTCAGTGGAGTTTCTGTCTTACTGCCAGGTTTTTTAAAAGGTTTGCTTTCTGGCTGACTACACTGGATCGTTAGCTTCTGCTAAGAGTGACAGCTCTTCATGCGGTTGTTTCTCTTGTGCCTTTATTCAATCACATTCACTACAAGTGTCTGACTGAGGATAACCAAATGAAATGTTACACTCATTGTTAAAAATACGTAAGTAGCTATCATACGAAATGGAATTGCTTGGATTAATTTCCATATAAGTTTTGTATAATCTTCTTGTACTGAGTTCCTCCGGTAAATATATTTTGGATGTCTTTTTCAAGGAGTAATGAGAGGGCGACCTTTGAGGTACTGAATATGTTCATTGACCTTTAACCATGTTTCATTACCTATAGAGTCGGGTCTGTTATCGTGTTTACCTCTTCCATCAGGGCGCACCATCCCATACGTTGTCGGCTGTTGTTGAACAGTTTGCGAACATCGTGGGATTACTAAGAAGTGCAATGAAGGCTTTGTAACAAACACGTTGTTCATGTAATAATTCACCTCTTTTTGCCCGAAATTTGTATGTGTACGATTGATTATGAAGATCAGACTCGGCTTGATTCTTATGACTCCGTCTTTGTTCGATGAAATGGGCTTTTATTAGCCCAGACAAATGTAAATTCTGAGCATTCCTATAGGGTAACCCGTTAAAATGTTTTATAATAGCCTGCCTTTCACTTTCATTAATTTTCTCTAAACATTTTAATCTACTACACCCACAGTTTTTCCAAGTTTTCCCGGAAGAAGCTGACGCGATCATGTGTTTGTGCCTCCGATACCAGCTGTTACTGCAACAGTTACTCCTGACATGTGGATCAAGGTTTCGGAACAACTCGCCTATCGTCTCGATGTGTGATCGGTGTTCAAACTGAATAAATGTAAGAAAAACTGTTTGCGTTTCCCTTTCATTTTGTGTATCATTTATAATTGTAAGATGAATGTAATACGTGCTACAGAGCCTTAAAACCGGTATATACCCACATCTGTGAAACCAATTAGGTGCAAACTGCAAGTGGATAGCAGACAAGTCAACAGGTAATAACATTTAAATATCTTGGTATTGGACTGTCCAGTAATGGAAATGTCGAAAGGCAAAATCAAACAAAGCGGCAATGTGTTTAAATGCTACTACTTAGAAAAACAAATGTGTAGGAAGAGCTCCAAAGACAGGAATATACAAAACAATAGTGAGACCAATTACAACATACAAATATGAGACACGACCTGAAACACCAAAAACAAAGACACTTTTGGAAAGGAAGGAAATGAAAGCATTAGAAAAGTAAGTGGACTCCATTACTAAGTGGCTACGTAAGAGAAAGCATTAATGGAACGAACACATAGCCAGGATGGATGAACGGAACATTATGAAAATCGTAAGAAATAAATCACCAGGTGGTTAGATAAATACTGCGGGCCCAAGGACGATATGGAGTGGCAACCTCAGAGTAGACGGAGGTATACTGAAGGACAGAGGTTTGTTCCAGAGGAAACGAAGAAGAAGAAGAAAATATTGCCTAACTTAATATAATATTTATCCTCCTTTCTCCCTTCTTAGTAAGTCATACTCCGTTTGATAGTCTGGTGCTTCATATTTATAAAACATTTAAAACATTCCAGTACTGTGAGGTACTAGTATTCATAATGGCAATATGCACACTTAAATGATTTTATATATATATATATATATATATAAAGAATGGATGAAAATGGGGAAGAAATGGCTTTAAATATTTTTGTTATTTACTCTTTCAGTACGAACTTTGTTGTAGAACCCTTTTTTTACGTGTGGTAATAAAAATTCATTTAGACAGAATTAAGCGCATTTAAAATTACGTGAACTTTAGCAACCCTCTCATGCTGATAAATTCAAACTGACTGATTAATAACATATATAACTTTGAAAATTATTTAAATTAAATTTTTTACGTATTTCGGCCTTGGCACATATTTTCTAGATGCAGTGGGTTTTTAAATATTTACTGAATTCTTTCCCGGCGTTAGCTGTGGAACACAAGATTGTCTCTGTTAGCATAAAATGGTTAAATATTGCCAAGCGACCTGAACGTCTAATTATCATTGACAAAACACACTTCACTATACGTTTAAGTTATTTGCTTTAGAAATTGAAAGAACCAACAGATTAACAACTTCAACGTTAATTATCCGCCTATGAATGCACAAATGTAAAACCAGTAATAAATTCAGTCAGCCTCAGGATCGCTGTAAAAGAAAAATATTTCGTAATTCACTGCTAATTTTACCTGCTCCCGATTTACGGGTTTGGTTAATTTTATAGCGAAACAATTTTTTAAATGTGCCGCCGCTGCAAATCGTTCGGTCGCGGCACAGCCCAGCAACACCAACGATAATCGCTAAAAATGCTGAAAATTCTTTAAAGAAATATTAAAGATTACATGGGCAAGCTAATTTACATTAGTAATACACAATTTTGATAAATTATAATGTATTTAGACCATAACAATAATTAAAATTATACACCTTTATAATTTCTCCTCTAATGGCGGCTAAAGATAGATACAGACAAAAGAAGTCTACTCATTCATAAAATGCTACGTCACAGGTTCCTCTCTCTCTCAGCTCTCGAGGAAGACGACAAAGAATGCACATCATGTATTCCTATTTATACTATTGCTGATTGTGAATGTCTCTTTGTAATCTTACAACATTATTTTCCTCTGTGGCTGTATTTTACATTTTTTTCATCGCAGATATTAACGTATTTCGTAATTACATTATGAGTATAGAAATATTACAATCATAAATACATCGAGAATATTATTACAGAAAATATTACAATAATAACGAACGTCCTTTATAGAAAATTAAATAATATATTTTTGTTAAACAATTACACTACATACGAATTGCTTCATAGCGGCGTACATAGTACAATTAAATGACATTTCATTTTATTAATAGTGTGTGTGCTGCCAGGGAACGTTACAACACTAAATATGCTTTGGGAAGGACTCTGCCTTCAGCAAACACAATTTTCCCCCACGGATGCTTCATTGAAGTTTCAACATCAACGGCGTTTTTCATTTTTTTTTAAATTTAGCTATCGAATAACGGGTAAAGGTTACTTAATATCTGTGCTTTTGGGGCAGGTCGTTATATCCACAACATTTAAAAAAAACTATACACCTTTTTATGACATGTTTGCCGGTTGCAGTGTAGCTGATATTTCGATATGGTTTGGCATCTGCGACAAATAAAGATTTATGTCTACTACGTTGCTTGTATTGGGCGAAAAATTTAGCCTCAATTAAGATATTGGACGTTGGGTTATTTTGTGCTTTGTTAACGTTATTTATCTTATTTTTACTATTTATTTATTACTTTTTACCATCAGCACAGTTATGTTTATCGTTTTATACTAGGTCGTTGTAATTGTTTTCGAAGCTGTTTCTGCTTGTTGGTTGTGAAGACATGTTAATCGTGATAGGCTTTGTAAATTCGTCAGTGTGGGCGTCTATGTAAATAAAAATAATTACATACACCTCTCCACGTTCACGAAAAGGCTACAGTCAAAGATTCATTTCCATTTGATAGTTCATTGGACACCCGATACTTTCAGATACCAAGGAATCTCCTTATCTTACGTTGTAGTAGTGCGAAGGCGAGGTGGCCGAGATGACGTTTGGCTGTGTCTGTACACGGCGTCCCATCGTCTGTCTAGGCACACTTTTCTTCCTTTGCATTCCAAGAATCCGTTAACTCTAAGGCTACAAGCGAAAATCAAAAAGTATATGTACTGAAACTTCCTGGCAGATTAAAACTGTGTGCCCGACCGAGTTTTAATCTGCCAGGAAGTTTCATATCAGCGCACACTCCGCTGCAGAGTGAAAATCTCATTCTGGAAACATCCCTCAGGCTGCGGCTAAGCCATGTCTCCGCAATATCCTTTCTTTCGGGAGTGCTAGTTCTGCAAGGTTCGCAGGAGAGCTTCTGTAAAGTTTGGAAGGTAGGAGACGAGGTACTGGCAGAAGTAAAGCTGTGAGTACCGGGCGTGAGTCGTGCTTCGGTAGCTCAGATGGTAGAGCGCTTGCCCGCGAAAGGCAAAGGTCCCGAGTTCGTGTCTCGGTCGGGCACACAGTTTTAATCTGCCAGGAAGTTTCATATCAGCGCACTCTCCGCTGCAGAGTGAAAATCTCATTCTGGATATATGTACTGAGTTCTTAAACTTTCTTATAATTACAGTACAAAACTTATAATGACATCATTTTCGACTTGTTTTGTAGTCTTCCTTTGAAAACCAATTTATTTGCCAAGATCGCTATGTTATCACAATTACTGGACTGCTGGTTTCGTCAATATGTATTGCCATCGTCAGTTTCATAAAACGAGGCAGCAGTAGCTACATCATACAATGGTTACACCACTCTGTTAGCTTAGGACTATACAATACGCATAAAAGAGGCGACGCATTAGAATGGCATGTCAGGTTTTCTATCATAAAGTGAGTACAACTTTGAACACGAAGATCTTGGTGCTTCGAGGTATAAAGCCGTGGTGGCTGCGACTCAGTTATTTTTTTATGACTCTGAGGATGGCAATACATATTGCCGAAACTGATAATCCAGTAATTGTGTTGGCATAGCAATATGGCAGATAAATTAGTTTTCAAAAGAAGATTGCAGTACAAAATTATAGATCGGATCCTGGAATGACTGACCATGTCAAGTAGCCCTTTTTCGACTTGTTCACCCAGGTTTTCAGTGCACTTGTTCCAGATCTGCATCAGCATTTCGATACTTTGAGAAAGAGAAAGGTTTCCAGTTGAGCAACAAGGCATGTAGTCGCTGCTTCATTCACCATTGTCATGCAGGGAAAAAGGAACCCGTTCCGACATCGATCTCAAATTCCATGCTTCAGTTATTGCAAACCGTATCACTACAACGTACACTTGTTATCATTTACTCGTTTTCCAGGTACCATTCCGTAACTGATGCTTGCGAATCTCAGACAACTGTGAGCATCAGTTTCCCTGCAGAGGTTTGGCTCTTAAATTTCTTTTTGGCTGAAGATTCGATTTCAGACTCTGGCGTTTCAAAGTGAAGAATCCTTGTTTCATCTCCAGTTATAATTTCTTTCAAAAAAAGGCTCACCTTCGTTAACACAATGGTCCAGTAGTTTGCTGACGGACTGCCAGTCGACTGTTCCTCTCCAATTAATTGAAATGTTTAGAAACTCATGTAGCTCAGACGTTATCGAAATGGAGCGTGTAAAGTGTGATTTCATAAGCGGAACCGTGACTAATGTACATGACTGTTTGCCACTTCGTTAATAGTCACTCGTCTGTTATTCAGAATCAGGCCATGTCAGCATCTGTAGTGGATGTTGGTAAATGTTGTGCTCTTGCTTCACATTTTGAGTTCGTTCGACAGCTTTAGAAATGACACTTCCTCGGGACCGAGTTCGAGTCTCGGTACGGCACACAGTTTTAATCTGCCGGGAAGTTTCATATCAGCGCACACTCCGCTGTAGAGCGAAAATTTCATTCTAGAAACATTCCCCAGGCTGTGGCTAAGCCATGTCTCCGCAATATCCTTTCTTCCAGGAGTGCTAGTTCTGCAAGGTTCGCAGGTGAGCTTCTTTGAAGTTTGGAAGATAGGAAACGATGTACTGACGGAATTAAAGCTGTGAGGACGAGGCGTGAGTCGTGCTTGGGTAGCTCAGTTGGCAGAGCACTTGCCCGCGAAATGCAAAGGTCCCGAGTTCGAGTCTCGGTCCAGCACACAGTTATGATCTGCCAGGAAGTTTCATACCAGCGCGCACTCCGCTGTAGAGTGAAAATTTCATTCTAGAAACATCCCCCTGGCCGTGGCTAAGCCATGTCTCCGCAATATCCTTTCTTCCAGGAGTGCTAGTTCTGCAAGTTTCGCAGGAGAGCTTCTGTGGAGACGAGGTACTGGCGGAATTAAAGCTGTGAAGAGGGGGCGTGAGTCGTGCTTGGGTAGCTCAGTTGGTAGAGCACTTGCCCGCGAAAGGCAAAGGTCCCGAGTTCCAGTCTCGGTCCGGCACAAAATTTTAATCTGCCAGGAAGTTTCATATCAGCGCACACTCCGCTGTAGAGTGAAAATTTGATTCTAGCTTTAGAAATGTTACTCCGCAATAACTGAAGTGATAATACTGAAAGCTGTACTCCAGCGCTGTCGAGTGCGCTGAGGCGTTCGGCCAACCCACAGACGAATACGACAAAAGAGCAGATAACTTACGTTAGTGAGTAAAACCGGTTTGCTACAACGGACACGTAAATCGCGGCGGAAAACCCGTGTCAGGCAGAGAACCCGGCCTCAGATGGGTGTGCTGGAGAAGGGCGGGAAGGTTGTGGAGGTCGCGCGGGAACGCGGCTGGTGAGTTGCCAGCAGAGTGGGATACCGTAAAGGCGGCGCGGCGCGGCTTCCGCGTCTCAGATCTGCCGATACGGCCGTCAGCAGGTGGCACGCAGTTTCTCTCGCCGCTGACGGACTCACGGCGTAGAGCGGAGTGGACGGAGCGCTCGCATGCGGACAGCGGCAGTGGCCGGCAGATGTCTGTGTGTCCGCTATGGGAAGGCCGGCGCAGTACGGCGCCTGGCTCGCTCTACTTGGCAAGCGTCACTGCGCAGGCGCCAAGGGCCGCCGACGGACGGACGGTCTGTCCAGCGCCGCCTTCCTGCTGAGCCGCGGCTCAAGGCCGACCAGTCCACATCGAGAGAACGCAGATGGCGCTCGCTCGAAGGAGTACCCATTTTTCTTATCACTCACACAATTACACGCAGCCTGAAAGAAAAAGTTAAGCACCCAGGACGGGAGGGGGAGACGAAATGAAACTGTAGGGGCTGAGAGGGTACTTCATGGTATTGTGGTGATTACAATATCGAGTCAAATTTATTAAGAAATTGGCACTGTGTTCCTACTTATCAGTACACCCTCTGTCCCACAACCATGCACTGACTAGGTTGGAAACGATGTCGTAAACTCGTCGATCCCCTGCTGCGGCAAGCTGTTGCAACTGGTCCCTGATGCTCTGGATACGGGCACTGGGATGGAGCTGACATTCCGGTTGATCTATCGGGGACAGGTCTGGAGATCTTGCTGGCCACAAGAGTACCTCAGCATCACGCACGAAGTTTATAGAGATATGGGCCAGCATTGTCCTCTTGAAAAATGGCACAATGATACTGTCACACCAGAAGTAACACATGAAGACGCTGGGTGTTGATCGTGTACCGCTGTGCTGTCAGACTAAGACTGTGACCGCTGTACCGCTCCAAAACATTGGAAGAATGGAATCTCCCCCAGCTCGCCACTACGCATAATCTTCGTACATCCATAGTTGAAACGGAGGACAGTGGGACGTCAGCTGGTATAAATTTATATTAAAAATGAAGAAATTCCTCCAGCTGTATTTAAGGTGTCGATTTTACTTTAGCAATTAGTTTCAACGTTGTAACAACGTCATCTTCAGGCCCATACACTTGTTGACGTCAACTACGTGCGGCTGATAATAGAAGTCAGTGGTGAGATATGGACGTGCTCCGTGTGGTAAGTGGTTAATAACTAACCACCTTCTACACGGAGCATGTCCATATCTCACCACTGACTTCTATTATCAGCCGCACGTAGTTGACGTCAACAAGTGTATGGGCCTGAAGATGACGTTGTTACAACGTTGAAACTAATTGCTAAAGTAAAATCGACACCTTAAATACAGCTGGAGGAATTTCTTCATTTTTAATATAAACCACACATGATGGTCGTCTGGGCTAGTGCAGAACCACGATTCATCGGTGAACTCAGTGCGACGCCATTCGTCCGCAGTCCTTGCCTTCTGGCCACAGTACCACTCCAAGCATAGCCGTTAGTGTTTTGTTGTTAATGGTAGCTTCCGCATGGGACAGTAACTCCATAGACCGACTACAGGCAATCTCCGGGTAATCGTGTGGGATGACACAAAGTGCAGTACTTGTTCTCGGATGGCAGGCGCAGATGTGGAGAGGTACGAAGCACTTGGTGCACAATGCGGTGGTCCTCCCTCGTTGCTATCAGACGTGAACAATCAAAACGTATGCCTGCCCTCGCGATCTGAAGCAGTCCAACATCGTGTCCCTTTCACATCCGAGTGTCCCTCAGATGAGGATTTATGCGCAGGCGCAAGGTATTGTGTCCGCCTAGGCGGGCCTCATGACGCTACGGTCAGTTCCAGTACAGTACTCGTGGCTGCCGCATCGCGGTCGCGAAGTGGGGCGGACGCAGTTTCAGATAAGTTTTTGCAGTCTGACGATAATCTATGGATTTGTAGTTTTAGTTTGACAATGTCCACTATGGACAAACGGTAGTTACTGTTATTCTGAAGAAGGCTGGGTTATCCCGACTGAAACATAGGTAAATTCTAGGTAAACGGTGCAACTCAGGCTGACGATTATTAAAATTAATTTTTATTTTTAATAATTATAGCGAAATATAACCTTATTAGCGTTTAGAAAGAATAGCCGCTCACACAAATCTTTGGACGCAAACAATGCGTATTTCAACATACCCTATCTGATGAAAAGTATGCGGATGCCTGTATGTAATGCTGAGCTGGCTATTAGGTGTCACAACAGGGGGACCTGCCAATACAAAAGGAGGCGGGTAGTGGAGTGTTGTGTTGTGTTGTGTTGTCAGCAGAGGAGCAGAACAGGTCGGCCTGGAGAGCTCAGCGACTCCCAACGTGGACTAGTCTTCGGATGTCGCGTCAGTGAGGTATCCAGCAGCGACATTTCAACCCTTTTAAAGCTGCCCAAGACGACTGTTGTTGATGTGACTGTGAAGTGGAAAGCAAACGAAAAGCCAGTGCTAAACGAAGACAAGGGAGACCTCGTGCATTGATGGACAAGAACCGTCGTCTAATGCTGTGGAAGATGACTGTAAAAAATCGCTTGGAATAAACGGATGAAATCACTTGCGAGTTCCAAAGTCCTTCCAGCAGTTCAGTCAGAACAATAATTGCGTCTTGAGTCAAAAAGTGTGGGGTAAAATGGTCGAGCAGTTCCTCCCGAGGGACACATTTCTATGGTCAGCGCTTAACGAGGCTTTGAGTCGATGTAAAAAGCGACTGTACTTGTCAGTAGGTCATTTTAAAGGAGTGATTTGGAGTGACGAATGACGCTGTACCTGCAGCAGTCCTGTGGCAGGGTTTGGGTTTGACGAATACCCGGAGAACGTTACTTACCATCATGTGTAGTTCCAACAGTGAAGTACAAAGGAGATGGGGTTAGGGAAAGACTCTTTTTTCGTGTTTAGGGTGTGGTCCCCTTATTCCGCTTGAGAAAACGCTAAGTGCGGAAGAACACGACCACATTTTGCAGCACTGTGCACTGCATACAGCAGAGAAACAGTGCGGAGACGACTGTGTGTGTCAGCATGGCAATGCACCCTATCACAAAGCAGCATCTGTGAGGCAGTGGGCCTGCCGGTGTGGCCGAGCGGTTCTAGGCGCTTCAGTCTGGAACCGAGCGACCGCTACGGTCGCAGTTTCGAATCCTGCCTCGGGCATGGATGTGTGTGATGTCCTTAGGTTAGTTAGGTTTAAGTAGTTCTAAGTTCTAGGGGAGTGATGACCTCAGAAGTGAAGTCCCACAGTGCTCAGAGCCATTTGAACCATTTTTGTGAGGCAGTGGTTTGTGGACCATAATATTCCTGAAACAGATTTTCCTGCCCAGAGTACCGACCTGAACCCAATTTAGCACATTTGGAATGAGTCAGAAGGTCGGCTTCGTTCTAGGCACCAGCGCCCTACATCACTACCGTCTCTGGTTTTACCTCTTGAGGAAGATTGGGCTGCCATTCCGCCAAGGACAATCAGCATAGGTCGAGCCATCATAAAGACGAAGGGTGGACACATCCCATGTTAATGTCCACTATGTGTCCGGAAACTTTTGATCAGATACTGTGCGTTGAGCAGCCCTGTAAAAATAGCTGTCGCCATCTGGAAGGTTGGTATGAACGTCGCGGTGCTTTTACTTGGCATGCTCCTACTGGAGATGGTGTGCCCGTGGCTTCCTCCGACTTTGGAACTGACTGACCAGTTCCGCGTGTTCTCGGGAACATGGTGCAACTCTGAATTTTTCATACTAATCAACATTTCCAAAAGTGACAGGTGTGAAGAGTGACAAATAAAAAACTAAGACTGATCAGGTATCGGATCCCATACATCTTATTCTACATTCTCGCACTCACCCATTGACCCACTGAACTCAGACAGCACATTAAGCTTTAATGCGTACTATAATTAGCTGGGAAAGCCTATTTGAACGGATGTTCAACCATCTGGTTGATTTACGCTTTTCTTGCTCCTACACTACTGGCCATTAAAATTGCTACACCACAAGGATGTCGTGCTACGGGCGCGAAATTTAACCGACAGGAAGAAGATGCTGTGATATGCAAATGATTAGCTTTTCAGAACATTCACACAAGGTTGGCGCCGGTGGCGACACTTACAGCGTGCTGACAAGAGGAAAGTTTCCAACCGATTTCTCATACACAAACAGCAGTTGACCGGCGTTGCCTGGTGAAACGTTGTTGTGATGCCTCGTGCAAGGAGGAAAAATGCGTACCATCACGTTTCCGACTTTGATAAAGTTCGGATTGTAGCCTATCGCGATTGCGGTTTATCGTATCGCGACATTGCTGCTCTTATTGGTCGAGATCCAATCTCTTGGAATATGGAATTGGTGGGTTCAGAAGGGTAATCGGAACGCCGTGCTGGATCCCAACAGCCTCGTATCACTAGCAGTCGAGATGACAGGCATCTTATCCGCACAGCTGTAACGGATCGTGCAGCCACGTCTCGATCCCCGAGTCAACAGATGGGAACGTTTGCAAGACAATAACCAACTGCACGAACAGTTCGACGACGTTTGTAGCAGCATGGACTATCAGCTCGGAGACCGTGGCTGCGGTTACCCTTGACGCTGCATCACAGACAGGAGAGCCTGCGATGGTGTACTCAACGACGAACCTGAGTGCACGAATGGCAAAACGTCATTTTTTCGGATGAATCCAGGTACTGTTTATAGCATCATGATGGTCGCATCCGTGTTTGGTGACATCGCGATGAACGCACATTGGAAGCGTGTATTCGTCATCACCATACTGGCGTATCACCCGGCGTGATGGTATGGGGTGCCATTGGTTACACGTCTCGGTCACGTCTTGTTCGCATTGACGGCACTTTGAACAGTGGACGTTACATTTCAGATGTGTTACGACCCGTGGCTCTACCCTTCATTCGATCCCTGCAAAACCCTACATTTCAGCAGGATAATGCACGACCGCATGTTGCAGGTTCTGTACGGGCCTTTCTGGATACAGAAAATGTTCGACTGCTGCCCTGGCCAGCACATTATCCAGATCTCTCACGAATTGAAAACGTCTGGTCAATGGTGGCCGAGCAACTGGCTCGTCACAGTACACCAGTCACTGCTCTTGATGAACTGTGGTATCGTGTTGAAGCTGCCTGGGCAGCAGTACCTGTACACGCCATCCAAGCTCTGTTTGACTCAATGGCCAGGCGTATCAAGGCCGTTATTACGGTCAGAGGTGGTTGTTCTGGTTACTGATTTCTCAGGATCTATGCACCCAAATTGCGTGAAAATGTAATCACATGTCAGCTCTAGTATAATATATTTGTCCAGTGAATACCCGTTTATCATCTGCATTTCTTCTTGGTGTAGCAATTTCAATGGCCAGTAGTGTAATTGACTACTTGTGACGCAGCCCACCACAGAACTAGAAGTTCCTGTAACCCGCAGATGTCACAGATCAGTCGTTAAGTGGATGTCCCAGTGGCCCTGAGCGGCCAGCCTGCAGACTTTCACCGGCAGCGGCTCCTGGTGTGGCTGACTGGCCGACACTTTCCGCGCCCAAGGCGAGCGCGTGCAGCTCTGCCCGATGCAATCGCAGCCACCAGCGGCGGCACGCGATGAGTTTCCACCGGGACGGCGCAAGCAGGTGTACGAATGTGCTCCCGATCCTAGAATTTTGCTGTCGCCGTGTCCTGCGCCCTTGCCGTTAGATACGACAGACGGTGCTAGCATGGTTTCGCGAACAGCCTTCACGGTGAGTAGAACCTGTAATCGATATAGGCTCTACGATCCCGACGCGGATTCGTTCAAGGCTTTTCGACTTTGTTTTCCTTATTTTATGTATCATTTCGTTAAGCCAAATAGCCTCCATCCCAATGGCGGTCGCTTGTGACCTTAGCCGTTCAGTGGGCTAAAAAATCATCCCATCAGATTTTGAAGTCTCAGCCATCTCACAATTTAGACATGGCTGACAGCAACAACCATTAATAAACTTTCAATAAATGATGTACGCTATCAATCTGTTGCGTAAAATTTATTGTAACAAGCCTTGACCAGGTTTCAATACCACTAAAGGTATCTTCTTCAGGACGAATAAAGTCACATTGCGTTAACTGTCAAAACTGTAAGCAAACATTAGGAGCTACAACGCTCCAGTCAAACAGCAGAAACTATTCGTAAGGTCCTCCGTGCAAAGCAGCATAAATTATTACACATTTACAGCTCGTTATAAGAGCAGACATTGATTCAGCTATTTTCTTGTATTTACTCTGAAAATATTCTTAACTTTACTTATTAAAATATATTTCCTCAGTTCTAATTTGTTTGCATCCCACTTGCACCTACGCACTCCGAGATTTCTGATTCTACGAGGGTGAGTCAAATGAAAACCTTAAATTTGTAATAACAAATCGAAATTTCGCGCCGTTATCCTGTAAGTTGGAAAGCGTGCTACAACCAGCGTGCAGAATGGCCTGTAGGTGTCAGCATAGTGCAGATGCACGCAGTATCAGTATAAAAGATCGCCGCCCCACTTGCGACTTGCACCAGGGACGAACAGCGTTCTGTTATTCGGCTTTTGCGTAGTGAATGTGTGAAACCTATTGAAATTCATTGACGAATGAGGGTTCAGTACGGTGATGCATGTTTGTCACAGCAGCAAGTGTACGAATGGAGTAGGAAGTTCGCAAATGGTGTGACTTCAGTGGAAGATGCTCCTCGTCTAGGTCAGGCACAACGAGTTGTGACTCCACAGAACACTGCAGCAGTTCAAGCCATAGTGAAGGTAAACCGCCGAGTGACACTGAATGACATTGCAACATGTTTACAGATTAGTCACGGGTCAGCACACCACACTGTGCATAATATGCTCCAGATTCACAAAATGTCTGCAAGATAGGTGCCACGGTAGCTGACTACTGAAGTGAGATAACGACGTGTTGATGCTTGTGAAGAACTTCGGCGCTTTGAACGAGAAGGTGATGGCTTCCTTGCAAGAATCGTTACGGGGGCGAAACCTGGGTTCACTTCCACCAACCGGAAACGAAGAGAACGATCAAGGAATGGCGCCATTCCTCATCACCAAAACCAAAGAAGTTTCTAACAGAACCATCAGCAGGGAAGGCTATGCTGACTCTCTTTTGGGACGCAAAAGGGGTCATTTTGGAGCATTACATGCCTAGAGGGACCACTGTCACCAGTGCATCATACACACTTCTCCTAAAAAATCATCTGCGGCCTGCAATCAAATC
Source organism: Schistocerca cancellata (assembly GCF_023864275.1). Lineage (NCBI taxonomy): Eukaryota > Metazoa > Arthropoda > Insecta > Orthoptera > Acrididae > Schistocerca > Schistocerca cancellata. The sequence goes on from NC_064631.1 coordinate 676,737,096, forward strand.
AAGGCGACGTGGATTGCTGTCAGCAGGTGTCCTTTTGCAACATGACAATGCAAGGCCCCCCACTGCCCGTACAACAGATGCAACAATCACACATCCTGCATTTTGAGTGTCTTCTTCATCCACCATACTCACCAGACCTTGCCCCAAGTGATTTCCATATGTTTGGACCACTCAAAGACGCAATGGGAGGAAAGAAGTTCCGTTCTGATCAAGAGGTACGCCACGCGGTGCATGAGTGGTTGCGCGGACTACCAAAAGAATCTTTTTCTAAAGGAATTTATACACTTTGTAAGCGCTGGAGGACTTGCATTGAGCGTGGGGGAGATTATGTTGAAAAGTGATACAGCTTTGTACCACTTCTGCACAATAAACAATATTTAAAAAAATATTTAAGGTTTTCATTTGACTCACCCTCGTACGATTATAACGACATAATTAAAACCGCTATCCACACCGACGCCTGTGCCCGAGACGGGAGTCGAGACAGTGGCGCTTGGGTGTTGAAGGTACGGCTGCAGCGTGGGAAATACGTTCGTTTGTGGACGTTCCGCTCAAGCGCGGCAGGTGTCTATGGATTTAGTATGGGGCGTTCTTTGGTTTGAATGCATCTCAGCCTCTTTCACTTTGTCCCGCTTGTAAACGTTCCCGTATTTACAGCTGCCTCCAACCGCAGAGCGAAATCAATAAAAGTAGCCACATACGCAATAACTAAGAGAAGGTCGCTACTGAACCATGAATATTTCTTCCGCACATATCTAATAATCACAGTAGAATTATCAATGATGATTTTTAGCAGAATCAAAAAATCCGTTTATGATCATTCAATACACTCAATAAAAACACCACCAAAAAGAATTTGCTGCAAAAAGCTGTACTTAAATAAAACAAAAGAGTATGTATGAGCATAAAATATCAAATTGACGCAATAACTACGGGAAAGAGACCAATGTCATTGGGAAAATAGTCCACCCATACACGGACAATTTGGAATTACCTAAACGCTATTTGTGATTACAAATAGTAAGACTTGTAGCAGACTACAGATTTAAAGGAAAAAGATATACAGGAAGACCAAGAAAAATGTGGCTTTTGTGAAGACGGAACAGGCTATACGCCTACTCCTTGAAGTGAAGAAGAACTGTATTACATTTGCAGCGCGGTGATTTTAACAGACGAAATTTACTAAATGTTTCTGCGCTCCTTGCGTGTGACTCGGTGGCTAAGTAGGTACAAATGTAAAGGTTCAGCTTCAATCCTCATTTGGTACAGGGGTTATTATTTATTTATTTTTATTTTATTTATTTATTTATTTTACACTTGTCACCCACTTCACATCTGACAAGGACTTGTTCGCGTGAGAAATGCCGAGCTGTAATGTGGTTTCGAATATATGTTCGGCTATAGTTCTCCCCATAAGTGACTGCATACTCATTTCAAAAGTCGAAGAATGCGAGGACATACCAATTCCTATAGAACCGTGCCAAGTATAGTACTATGGTGATCAAATCAGCTTTCGGACTAAGGAGAGCTTTTAGCTGCTCACATTTTTCTTCGCTGCCAATGTATAATCCACTCTATATTGTTCAAAAACCTACGGCTTTTAAGTTTCCAACCGATATTAGAATCAGATACATAAATAAGGCAGATAAGGTGGACGTACGTATTTATCACTACACCGACAATATATTAGCTTAGCTAATTGGGATGAGTTGAGTTGTTTGGGGGGAAAAAACCAAACAGTGAGGTCACCGGTCTCGTCGGATTAGAGAACGATGGGGAAGGAAGTCGGCCGTGCCCTTTCAAAGGAACCGTCCCGGCATTTGCCTTGAGCGATTTATGGAAATCACAGAAAACCTAAATCAGGCTCGCTGGACGCAGGATTGAACCATCGTCCTACCCGAATGCGAGTCCAGTGTGCTAACCACTGCCATTAACTCTAGAGTTCCAGTACGGCAATCGTGGCTGCCACATCGCGGTCGCGAAGTGGGGCCGAGGCAGTGCCAGATAAATTTAACTGTCTGACGATAATTTATGGATTTGTAGCTTTAGCTTGACGATGTCCACTATGGACAAACGATAGATACTGTTATTCTGAAGAAGGTTGGGTTATCCTGACTGAAACGTAGGTAAATTCTAGGTAAACGGTGCATCTGAGGATGTTCATTAATAAAATTAAAATTAATATTTATACAGTTGCTGACAGGGCCGCGAAATGTTGAAGAGATTTAAGATTGTGCTTGTGTTTATTATCAAAATGGCGTAATTAATGATTGCCTACACTAGTAGAGGTTGGAACGCCGGTGGAAATGAAACGGCAGGCGTAACTCAGGCCCTGGCTGTGTTGGTCCTGCTTCACACAGGAAGTAGCCCAAGGCGGACGATCGGGGCACCTGACCGCTGGAGCACAGTACAGCGGTGGCCAGCCGGTGTTGTAGTGGAGCCACAAGGATGGCAGGATAATACTCCGAAAACTCTGAAAATCTTGGACGCAGCAGAGAGGAACGAGGAGGCGTTACCTCGGAAATCACGCGGACTGGGTCACTTCTGAGGATTATTACTCTGGGAAGCGTACCATTGTATGAATTCCTAATTAACGAGGATAGGTATTTCTTCGCAAACTTTCCGTGCTGGACGACAAAAGACTAAAATATGGTTGGTCGGCGTTCGGAAGAATCTGTAGAGAGGGAGAATATTCCGTGGTTTCGAGAATATGATTCGCCTTCTGCAGTTACGACGGAGAGGAGCCAAGCTTTGCTGGGAAGCCAGCAGTGGAGAAAAAGAGGTCTTCAGTTCTGAGCGCCCGTGTCTGACGGTTGCTCAGTAGCAGCTTTGTTGCTACAGACGGACTTGCTGTCTTTGTCCTCAGAAGATATCATAGTCAGAACGGTTAGGCACTGTACTGTGCCGGCCGCGGTGGTCTAGCGGTTCTAGGCGCTCAGTCCGGAACCGCGCGACTGCTACGGTCGCAGGTTCGAATCCTGCCTCGGGCATGGATGTGTGTGATGTCCTTAGGTTAGTTAGATTTAAGTAGTTCTAAGTTCTAGGGGACTGATGGCCACAGATGTTAAGTCCCATGTGCTCAGAGCCATTTGAACCATTTTAGCCACTGTACTGTTGTGAACTTATACGATTCCGGACTTCGCCTCTGAGGTAGGAAGTCGTCGTTGAGTACGCAGCGTTCAGTGATTGAGAGCACTACTTCTGCCTACTCACGTTGTGACGTTATCTGAACTCTATCCTTGTGACTGGGAGTTAGCGTTACGCGTATGTAGAACACAGAAAGGAGAAGACAGTATTACATTATGGTAGTCAGAGAACAGTCTTCTGCTGTCTTGGTGTTTGAATTTTTTTTTAATTTTTTTTTTTTTTATTTTGAGGCTGAAGTTCTTCTATCGTCGCAGACGTGTACGAGAACAATCACTCCGACACACCGGACTCAGTACATGTGGTCATATTGCTGGTCCGTGTGCTAGATCAACGGTCTTTAATCCGCCGCGATAATTTGATTCGGATATGACTCACCTCTCTATCTCGCAAGCTATGGCGCTGCGTGTTAATCAATACGAGCAGGTGCAGTGACGTCAAGTGAAACTGTAAGTTGATTGTAACCAGTCACCGTATCCGACCCCGTAGCTGAGTGGACAGCGAGAGAGAATGTCAATCCTAAGGGACCGGCTTCGATTCACGGCTGGGTCGGAGATTTTCTCCGCTCAGGGACTGGGTGCTGTGTTGTCCTAATCATCATCATTTCATCCGCATCGTCGCGCAAGTCGCCGAAATGGTGTCAAATCGAAAGACTTGCACCCGTCGAACGGTCTACCGATGGGAGGCTTTAGTCACACGACATTTACATTTATTTACCAGTCACAGTTTTATTTCCGCTATTCGAGGCTTCAGCCTCCGTTATCTGGTGACTTTATAGAAATTACCCAGTCACGTGTACGATGTGGGTACGACTTTGTGGGTAACCGGGGGATTGGTTCAAATAGTTCAAATGGCTCTGAGCACTATGCGACTTAACTTCTGACGTCATCTGTCGCCTAGAACTTAGAATTAATTTAACCTAATTAACCTAAGGACATCACCCACATCCATTCCCGAGGCAGGATTCGAACCTGCGACCGTAGCGGTCGCTCGGCTCCAGACTGTAGCGCCTAGAACCGCACGGCCACTCCGGCCGGCTAACCGGGGGATTGTCTGGTAGCAGAAGACAAATAAAAAACTTTATTGTAATACAAGAATAAAAGTTTTGTGGAAGTGTTTGATTGCGAAAATGAACAGAAGGATAAATTTAAGTATCTTCAGTGGTCCCAGACTCCTTTCCCCATCGTGTCTGCTACCAGACAGTGGTACACGTTACCTAAAAGTCGCACACGCAATACCTCTCTTATTAATTGACGTAAATCCACCTGATGATGGAGGATGAAACAGCCGGCCGGAGTGGCCGCGCGGTTAAAGGCGCTACAGTCTGGAACCGCACGACCGCTACGGTCGCAGGTTCGAATCCTGCCTCGGGCATGGATGTTTGTGATGTCCTTAGGTTAGTTAGGTTTAAGTAGTTCTAAGTTCTAGGGGACTTATGACCACAGCAGTTGAGTCCCATAGTGCTCAGAGCCATTTGAACCATTTGAGGATGAAACCTCTGTAAGGTACAGCGGAAATAAAGAACATTGTGACTGGGAACAGTGTACCTGTAGCTTCAATCGATACAACAATCATAGTAAATTCAAACACTATATGTCTGCATATGTCTGCATTTGAAGATCAAGAAGCATAAAGGGCGGTAAGCTAAGAGGGATCCCTCTGGTTACCAGTGGAAGAGGCAGTGATGGCATATTGTTCTGTGTCATCAACCTGTGCTCCAGTATCCTGTTTGGTTCTTTCTGCAGCGTCTCTGAATCGATACCGTGGATACCGTGTCGTACGGCAGGCAGCACTTATCCCTGCTCGTGAGAAATTCATAGGAACGTAAAAGGGAAGTAGTAAGTTTCTACTTAGCTTTCACGTGGTGTGATTTGGGGAAGCTCCGAAAACTTTGATGCTCTACAGATTTTATGAAATTACCATTAGTATATCTTGAACGCTGATGATGCGTTAGAACAGCATTGCTGTAATCGCTCGAAGATCGTAAATTCTGAAGGAGTTTCTTTCAGCACCCTCACTAGACTCGTTCAAGCACTTCTGAATACGAGTCCACTATTTGGCTCTTTTAAACTGAGGTACCATGGCTACTGATGCGATTACGATTGGATATTACTATCGTACGAAAGTGTCATTTGGCCGAGTAGCGCAGTCCCGCTCTCCAAAGCAGATGCTGTTTCGTGCTGTCCTCTTCCTTTGTTGGGAGACGTGTACAGAAGCTATTCCATTTATAATACGAAAACGTTTTGAGGAACTTACACAACCAAGGAGGTCTGGCTCCAGTGCGCCAACAACTGTGCAACTGGATTGCGGTAATGCAGTTACCGGGCGAGTAGGCCGTAGGCCGCGGTTGCTGCAAGAGAAAGTCAACCGGTTTGCGCGCCCGTGTTTACGACACGGTCAGATCACTCCGGGAACGTCGAAAACTTGCCGCTTCTGCCTCGCCGGAGCTGGGAGTCGCGTTACAGCTACATTTGCGTCCACAAATGGCCACTGTGCGACTTGGAAAATATGCCCGCAAGGTTTGGTTGCCTACCGACAGCGAGAGCAACAGGCGACTGTGTGTACTTCCGTGTAATCCTAGAGCTCGGGTCGACGTTTTTGTTTCATTTAATATCGATATATTGCTCTTAGGAATGTCAGCCTAATGTTGCAGGCACCAAAAGTTCTTCTTAGAGTTCTGAATAGAAGGCTATAAGGAATGCTGGAGAAGGAGAGGACCAATATGGATTCAGAAGGGGAAAAGAGAAACGAGATGGCAATCGCCTTCTGAGGACTATTGGTGAAAGAGATATATAAAAGGGTCAAAGAAGTATTTGCGGCCTTCACAGACCTCGAAATTGTCTTTGACAGAGTGCAGTGGGATACGCTGATGGACATCTTGAAGAGGAAGGGAATACAAGTGGAAGGAGAGAAGACTGATTGCAAATCTGTACTTGAACCAGAAGTCAAGGGAACGAATGGAAGACAGCAAGGTCAGAAGAGGACAGGACTGTTGTCAGTTGCCGGTCCCGTTCAACATTAATTAGAAGGGAATAGTGAAAAGGCGTTTGGATGGAAAAGCTAGGCCAGAATAGCTGGTTGAAAAAAGATTCGCAGATGACACTGTGATTCTTGCAGAAAATGAAGAGACACTAATCCAAATGCTAAACGTTCTGAAAAAAGTCTATGTAGCAAACTCTATGAAAGTAGAAAAAATGTAACTAAGGGCATGGTTGTAGGCTTAATGAAAAGAAGAGTGAAGTGTACGTTACGAACAGATGAGAGAATTGAAGGATTTTGGAACCTGGATCAGGGAAAATATCCATCGCGCGCAGGACATCAAAATCAGAATGTCATAGGCGAGAGAGGTATTTCAAAAGCAGGAAAGATTCTTAGCTAGTGGTTTCAACATGACTTAAGAAAAGACTGCTGAAATGCCTGATATGGAGCGTGGCCTTGTGTGGAGCAGAAACATAGACATTCATGAAAGAGAAAGAGACAAGGATTGAGGCTTGTTAAACAGTGGTATGGCGCAGAATGGAAAAGATCAGTTGGACTGGAAAACAAAGGAAGTAGGTTACAGTACACTTGTTCGCCCACTGCTTGAATACTGTTCACCGGTGTGGGACCCGTACCAGATAGGGTTGATAGAAAAGATAGAGAAGATCCAACGGAGAGCAGCGCGCTTCGTTACAGGATCATTTAGTAATCGCGAAAGCGTTACGGAGATGACAGATAAACTCCAGTGGAAGACTCTGCAAGAGAGACGCTCAGTAGTTCGGTGCGACCTTTTGTTGGAGTTTCGAGAAAATGCCTTCACCGAGGAGTCAAGCAGTATATTGCTCCCTCCTACGTATATCTCGCAAAGAGACCATGAGGATAAAATCAGATAGATTAGAGCCCACACAGAGGCATACCGACAATCTTTCTGTCCATGAACAATACGAGACTGGAATAGAGGTAATTAAAGTACCCTCCACCACACACCGTCAGGTGGCTTGCGGAGTATAGATGTAGATGTATATGTAGACTGATTAAATCAGCAATGAGGAGGTACTGCGAACAGCTGGAGAAGAGCGTAAGATAGGTAAAGAATAGGAAACTAAAGTGGACAGGACGTAATTTGAGGCGAGACTGCATTCTAGTAGGTTTTATTCCAGGGAACAGAGGGAAGGGTAAAGAAGATACCAGATGGTAGACGAAATCAGCAGACCACAAGGAGGGTACCAAAGTCTGAAGAGGAAAACAGAGGAGAGATGGTACAAATGGCTCTGAGTACTATGGGACTTAACATCTGTGGTCATCAGTCCCCTAGAACTTAGAACTACTTAAACCTAACTAACCTAAGGACATCACACACATCCATGCCCGAGGCAGGATTCGAACTTGCGACTGTAGCGGTCGCGCGGTTCCAGACTGAAGCGTCTAGGACCGCTCTGCCACACCGGCCGGCAAAGGAGAGAGAAGCATAGAGGGCTGTCGAGTGTAAATCTGCCGAAGGGCAGACAACTAAGCAATTAAAATGAGAATGATAACAAGTGAATAAACTTTTCATGTTGTGAATGCACAGTTTAGTAAGAAGACTGCACGATTAAATGTTTAGGGGATTTGTACGTATACCTGGCTGGTGCAATATTTAGTATGCACATCTGTTACTTCTTGCTGTAGCAATCACTGTTACCCGGCTGAGTATCGAGGCAAACTGAGCCTGGACGACAGATCTGGCTACGTCATCTCACGCTAGTTTTACTCCGTTCCAGAATTCATTAATCGGAGCGGTTGACGAGCGGTGGCACGCCCAGTATCAGTAGGTGAGAGATTTAGGGAACAGGCTGAACTAAACTCCTCCCGAACAGGCCATGAAGGCCCAACGGTACTGGTCGGCCTCCGTCTCATCCTCAGCCCACAGCCGTCACTAGATGCGGATACGGAGGGGCAAGTGGTCAGCACACCGCTCTCCCGGCCTTTTTGTCAGCTTGCGAAACTGGAGCCGCTACTTCTCAGTCAAATAGCTCCTCAGTTTGCCTCACAAGGGCTGAGTGCACCCCGCTTGCCAACAGCGCTCGGCAGACCGAATGGTCACCCATCCAAGAGGGAGCCCAGCCCGACAGCGCTTAACTTCGGTGATCTGACGGGAACCGGTGTTACCACTGGGGAAAGGCCGTTGGCCAGGGAACAGGCTGGCCAAGGCAATAGCCTAACACCTTCCTTACCGAGGTAGGTCGGGGAAGCGCGACCAACATGTGGGCTTGCGTTATCTTATTGAAAGGTAACGTCTCGAAGATAGGACACAACGACGGTCGTGAAGACGTATGCGTGCTTCACAAACCAGATCGTGTTTGTATACCCAATGGCAACGCTTAACATCACCCTGGGGACGTATGACGGTGACTAATGCAGCCTGGCAGTGTTCGTTCTCCTCGGAGCCGCCTCATGCGGATACGCCCGCCGTGATGCTGCACTCGTAACGAGGACTCGCCTGTCAAGACGACGTGGTGGCGTTCCTGGTCGAGCACGCCTCTGTTGCCTCGTCAACCGTAGTCGCCGCACTGATAGTCCGTCGTGCATCCTTGATGATTTTTGGTTTTTATGAGCATTAAACTTTAGACCATAGCCTAACGCCCACATTGCAAAAATCACGAAAAATGCAAATACCGGCAGTAAAAGCACGATCAGTCCGTGGCGCTCCCTTTGACCATAAATATAATAGACTGGCCGTGACGTCATTTTCGTGGCTCCAACATCTCTGGGCTAAAGTCACGTGAATGTTGGCAAAACATGGTTGTTTCGTGTTGCGCTTATGGCTGTACTCCGTTTTGTCGGGGGAAATGGCATTAACATTTCACGTGTAAGTGTTTCTATGATAGTGCAGATGCGTTTATTGAAATCTGCTGAAGTGACTTTTATATGTTTTTTGCACTTGAAATAGAGTATCACGTAATTTAAAGTGTTGAAAGTGATGCCTGTAAAGTCAGACTCATATCACATTTTGGAAAGTATCTGCGATAATTCGGTTACAGAAGCAAGTATAACTGTTTCTCGTTCCTACTCATAGGTTCCCTAAGGATGGAAACCGAAGGCAGCTTTGGATACAGGCCCTGAAACGGAAAAACTTTAAGCCATCTGCACATACGCGCCTTTTTGTATATACAAGTGAGATTATAACAAGATAAGAGCACTTATAGTCTACACATGAAGAGAATTTTTTTCTACCTTCTAATACTATTAAATAAATGTAGGCTTCTAAATTATTTTCTGAAACTTCAAAGTCTCACCTTTCATCTAAAAAATCTTTTTTTTTTAAACTCTTAGTTCAAACTTTTGTAAAAATAGTAGGAACTGAACCTTTGAAGTGCACCTAAAATTGATACTCTAAAACGGACCTGCTCCTAAAGTCGACAATTTTGGCACCTATAGTTGACATAATTTCCATATCCCAAAAAATGGTTCAAATGCCTCTGAGCACTATGGGACTCAACATCTGTGGTCATCACTCCCCTAGAACTTAGAACTACTTAAACCTAGCTAACCTTAGGACATCACACACATCCATGCCCGAGGCAGGATTTGAACCATATCCCATTTTCTTTTATAAGTGACTAGAGCTCAAAACGCGCCGAATCCAATGTTTAAAGTTTTGACACAAGCCCACTCTTACTGTTTAAAAGAATTTTAATGACATTTTACTTTAATTGATAGTTTATAGTAATTTCGTCCCGCTGCCCACCAGAGGGGCGTTAGATGTATTTGTTAGATTTTATAAATGGTAATGTGAAAAATCCAGGTCAAATGTAGTTCTGACGTAATTTTTCGCAAATAAAAAAAGTAATTTTTGTTGGAAGCGTTTGGCAGTCAATTGAGAAATGTGGGTAAAATACGATAAACACAGGATGGCAGACCGCTGATTTGAAAACCCGCCACGTTTTGCCAACAGTCACGTGGTTTATGTTGGAGCCACGCCAGCCCTATAGCTTCTGCACAGCAAGGCCAGTCTACTAGTATCTATGGTCGAAGGGCGCTCCAGACCTCGTCCCACTGCCCGTGTGGCTACGCGTCTCGCTGGAAACAGGCCCGTTTCCTTACTCAACGTTCGTCACGTGGCTGAACGAGCCTGCACGACAGACAGAAAGATTGTGTGTCTGCCCTCTCGTGTGCCATTCGCAGAGGGCCGCTGAGATCCTGTAGTGTGCTCCTTCTGAACCCATCGATTCCGTATTCGCGTGACAGTCCTGCGATCCCGATCACGCGAGCAGTAATGCCGCGACGGTATGACGATAAAAGCCAGTCTCGATAGACCAGTATCCTGCCGCTGTCAAATACCGGCACGTCAAAGTAGACGTTTCTGCTCCTTATACCAGCCGCGACACGATTCTGTCACAAACAAACGTCAGTTCTTGGCGAGGATCCCAATGCGTAATTTAACTCTATATACAGCATATAAACAGGCTTACTTTATGCGGTAGCTCTAAAAAGGTATCAAAGCATGCGGTACACCTCATGTCAATTCGACGTTTGTCGCACGCCGCCTTCATGGAGTTGCAATTGCAATGGTCAGCAGCGTAGCAATGCGCTATGCGAGGAGTTAAGTAAGGTTGGGCCGCCCGCCCGGTTAGCCGTGCGGTCTAAAGCCGTCGGCACACGGGTCGTGCTGTCGAACGTTAACGTTCAACGTGCTGCTGAACGCTCAGGAACGATGCGACTTGTGCATACGGTACGTGGGCCACAACGTGGTAAACGCGATCGCAACGCACTCCAGCGGCAGTTGGGGGATGTTTCTAGTCCGTAAATCACACTGTTTACTCAAGGGGCGCGCGTAAAATTCCCACGTTATCTCTGTTAAAACGCACATTTCCTCAATCGTCCACGAAAAGGGAAGTACCATATCCAATCAATAAAGACACAGGCTTATAAAAGTTCCATTACAAACAGTGCGGTACAAATTTGGAATACTTCTCCGCATAAGATAAACATTATTTCATCACTCCCACATTTTAGTAAAACCCCAAGGTCAGTCTTGATCACTGTTCCTACCCAGTAGCAGAATCATTGTAACATGTGAATTAGGTAAGCCAATCGAACAAAGTCAAAAAAAGGTGAACTTATATTTCCATAACATCAAATATTACAGCATATACTTATATTAAATTAATAATAAAGTATCAGAACCTAATAAATACGCAAATGTTAGGAAAAAAATCATTGGAAGTTTTTAGACGCGAACCACCGCCCTAATGAGAACACTTTACCATACAGGGACGCTATTCATTACGCTAAACCAACATTAGGCTCCTCGGACGTAAACATATTGTGTTAGCCTTCGCTAAAAACGTTAATCGTAGATAATTATGTTACTAATTGAAATTTAATTATAACAAATTGTACCAAGAACAATGCGTTTTGCGTTGATCTTCAGTGTGTCGCTGCCTTCAAATAGCCTACTCTCATAATACGCAATTTAGAATAATTCTTTTGCCACGAATATGATGTTTCTCATTATTTTATTGGAAAGAATCACACAAGTAACAACGAGTTACCGCTGGATATATTTCGTAAACCACATCAAATACTGACGAACCGATTCCACAGACCGAACTTTAGGTTACAATATCTCCGGATGTAATTAACATTTTACAATGCAACAAACGGCACTGATTACGTATTTGTTTATATGTTCAGACGTGCTAACAAAACTAACGGGGTTCCATTTAAAAAAACGTAGGTTTGTGTTAAAAAACATACTTCCGTGCATTTTTTTATGGTTTGTATTAACCAATTACACTAGCCCCTCTCCTCACGTTCGGTCTGTGGAATCGATTCGTCAGTATTTGATGTGGTTTACGAAATATATCCAGCGGTAATGTTAGGTGACTCACCCTGTATATATATATATATATATATATATATATATATATAGCTTGAAATGAATGCCAATATGGCCCCTCATATCTCTGCGCTGAAGGGAGACGGCGTGCGTGTGACGTAGGTGGAGTTTGGCCATCTCATTCGTCAACACTCAGACGCACGCGCAGAATATCTGACATGCTCGATATTGCTCTGCAATTTCGGAAAGACTCCCGACCGTGCTATTACACGCTATGACGTCAGAAACTCGGCACGCTCAACGTTCGGATGCACGGTCCGTGTGCCGACGGCTTAAGGTTGCCCCGCCCGCCCGGTTGGCTGTGCCGTCTAACGCACTGCTATCCGGGCGGGAAGGAGCGCCTGCTCCCCGGCACGAATGCGCCCGGCGGATATGTGTAGACGTCCGGTGAACCGGCCAGTCTGTGGATGGTTTTTAGGCGGTTTTCCATCTGCCTCGCCGAATGCGGGCTGGTTCCCCTTATTCCGCCTCAGCTACACTATGTCGGCGAATGCTGCGCAAACAAGTTCTCCACGTATGCGTACACCACCATTACTCTACCACGCAAACATAGGGCCTACACTCGTCTGGTGTGAGACGTTCCCTGGGGGGTTCACCGGGGGCTGAACCGCACAATAACTCTGGGTTCGGTGTGGGGCGGCGGAGGGGTGAAGTGGACTGCGGTAGTCGTGGGGTTGTGGACCACTGCGGCTGCGGCGGGGACGGAGCCTCTCCGTCGTTTCTAGGTCACCGGTTAACATAACATAAGGTTGCCCCGATATTGCAGATTGTAATTGATGGCTGGATATCACAATGGGAGTCCTGAAACGAAAAAAAATTATAAAAATGTCGGTAAAAGCATTGCCCACGAAAGGCAAGGTTCCGGGTTCGAATCCTCCTCGGCACAATGTTTTAAAGTGCAAGGAAGCTTAAAAACAATGCACATTCTGCTGCAGAGTGAAAGACTCATTCTGGAAACTATAAAAATGATTAAGTAGTCCTCGTATTTGATCATCACAATTGACTGAATCTTCTGTTACTGCAAACGCTCCACTTTTATTGTTGTCACAGAGATGGAGAGCAGCTTTCACATCCTTGTAGCAGGACTGAGTCACCTGTCTGCTGCACCGTCAGTCTGATGGGTATCCGTATACTTTTGTTGTAAAATACTAGCAGAAATAATCGTCAGAAGGCTGCGTAAGTAGTACTTTTCGGAGTTGCAACTTTCCGAGAGATTACTTCCGAGGTACCTAATTCAGTTGTGTGTCAGCGATGATAATAGCATTGTGTAGGAGTGCGATGGCAGGAAAGGAAATTCGGGTTTAACGTCTCCCCAATTCGGAGCACTAGAGACGGAGCGGGAGTCCGGATACAATAAGGCCTCCGCCTATGTTCTCTTTTTAGTAACCATTCCCGAATTTTCTTTAAATGGTTCCACACTCCTACCGAATGCACGTCCAGCAACCACACTCGAATGCCTCGCAGAGCACTTTGGTTTTCTGCATTTTCACAGTCGGGGCAAATCACTCATACGGTGTCTTGAACTCGACGGGTGTGTGAGCTGCAGCTGCATTATTTAGCAAGTAACAGCAGAATCCAAAAGTGTCAAGTAATGTTAAGACCTTCTTAACCCTTTGCGCGTCACATTTAGAAAAAAATTGGGGAAAATTTTTTTTGTGATGAATATTTACTGTATATCTTGCACATATGCCATACCCATTGCAAAAGTTCTTTTGAAGCTATTGGTTAATAAATAAAATAATGATTCCAAATGGCATCATTAGAAATTACATAATAATTACTCAAAAAATGCATTCATAACTGTATTGTAAACTTACCGTATTTCTTTCCCTTGCCCTTGAGGAACTACGTAAAGTTGGTTCCATAACCAAGAATTTTAGTATACACAGAATAAAACTAAACACAACAGTTACTGTTCACTCACAAATGCAGTAGCACAACTCACGACGCTTCTCTGTTCTGCATTTCAAACAAACGGCGAGTCATGAAAGCAAATGCCACTGCGATCTGTTGGCCAAACTTGGAACTACGTGAAGCAATGCCAAACGGTATCATAGAAGCATTGGGAAGCTCAAAAAAGCCAGAAATACTTACGAATCGCAGACGCAGAAAGGGTTAATAGTGGAGTTTTCCTGCTCAGTAACAAACAAAAATACTTTAGGGACAATAATATTTTAAGATGTACTTAACTGATGCTGAATCCGCCCGTGAGCTAGGTGAAGTTGGCCGATTACCTCAGGAGCAGACGAGTATGTAGTGCTTCAAATGGCTCTGAGCACTATGGGACTTAACATCTATGGTCATCAGTCCCCCAGAACTTAGAACAACTTAAACCTAACTAACCTAAGGACAGCACACAACACCCAGCCATCACGAGGCAGAGAAAATCCCTGACCCCGCCGGGAATCGAACCCGGGAACCCGGGCGTGGGAAGCGAGAACGCTACCGCACGACCGAGTATGTAGTGCGGGAGTCAGAGGATTTCAGGTGTGGGATGTTTTGTTATTTCCAGTTTTGACAACTTAATGGCGTGCGCTACTCTTACCTATTAGTTGCAGAGAAATAACTTTTGACACGGAAGTAACACAGGTTCGTGGATTCGTATTACAGAGAGTGTCATTTCCAAATGTGATACATACACGTAACAAGGAATATGAAAGTAAATTAAGGCTTTCGTAATACAGCGCAATGACCAGAAGAAACCAGTATTCAAAACATCTAGTAAATATTTGTGATCGTGTCTCGTATTGGACGATGTAGTTCAAGATAAGAACAATTACTGTTATTAATCAACTAGTCATTGGCTCACGAAGACAACACAACACTTCGTCAGGCCCTTACAGTGTCACAGCTTTGGGATCGCTGGGGGTGGCAGCAGTCCGAAACAGAGAGCAGTCGACGCCAGGTGTTTCGGTCAGTACTTGGGAGTCGGCGGCCAACTTACTGCCCCCTTACTGTAGCTAGCCTGTATGAGGCTCACAACATACTGGTTTATGTAGGTTACCAATTAATAATAAGATCGGTAGATGGCGGAACGAGGCGCTGCCCCACAATGTCAGTATTCGCTCTTGAGCAAAACCGTTTAGCGATCTCTGATCTATGTGTACATCTATAGTCCGCGAGCGACCTTACGGTGTGTGGCGGAGGGTACATTGTTTACCTCTACCAATTCTACCATTTCCTGCCCCAGTGCGAATGGCTCGCGGGTAGAGCGATTATTGGTAAGTCTTCACCTGAGGTTGAATGTCTTCTTGCGAGAGGAAGCACTATATTAGTTGGCCCTCCCAGGAACGCACCCTCTCGGAATTTTAGCAGCGAAGCACACAGTGATGCAGAACTCGTCTCTTGCATCGCCTGGGACCGAAGTTGGCTGACCATCTCCATGACGCTCCCGTGCTTACTAAATGCGTAACTGCATCTCTGTTGTTGTGGTCAGTTCGCTACTTCAAATGGTTCAAATGGCTCTGAGCACTATGGGACTTAACTTCTGAGGTCATCAGTCCCCTAGAACTTAGAACTACTTAAACCTAACTAACCTAAGGACATCACCCACATCCATGCCCGAGGCAGCATTCGAACCTGCGACCGTAGCGGTCGCTCGGTTCCAGACTGTAGCGCCTAGAACCGCTCGGCCACTGCGGCCGGCTCAGTTCCCTACTGCTTTCGGGCAATATCTAGATTGACTACAAACTCCTTCATTTAAGCTCTGGGTAATGTACAGGCTGCCTTCCTTTGTAGATCGAATGACAGTTTCGTAGTACGGCTTTGTTGGTTGGGAGAACCAAGGAAAACGTACAACAGCCTAATCGGAAATGATTTGTTTTTTCTTACGCACACAATGTCTTCTTTCTTTACCGTGTGTGGTAGTAGTCCCTTAATTGTAGCTACTGAGTATAGATGATTGTGATGCATGTGCGTTAAGTGAAGTGTCATGTTGGTGTTGTATGGTAGTTAAAGTAGCATAAGAGAGAACCCCAGTGCCGTCACAGAGCCTGCTGTTCTCGAATAGCACCAAGTGGACCGCTGAACTTCACGTCTTCATCCGACGGATGTATCGCCATCAGCAATGTCACATGCCCTCACTCCATGAGACACTGTGGAGAGGTTTGGAATGTAATCCAGGACAACGGAAGAAAGTCTGGTGATCAGAAAGTTTACACCACGACCTCTCCTCTCCTCCTCGGCCGAATATTGGTGAAAAATATTTCCTCCACCATCAGGATCTGAACCGGCCGCTTTCCAATAGAAAGCTGCCACTGTTGCTTGTTTTGGAGTCGTCTGCTATGGAGGCGGGACGATGTTCGTAGACGACGTCTGAAAAAGCGTGGCTGCTGTGTATAGGGCATACACTGTCTGATCAAAATTTTCGGGACACACCTACGTAACGCAGAAGTGAACACCGAAGGTAATCCCAAAAGTGAAAGAAGAGGTTCATAACTTTCTGAACAGCGTGGCGGCGTGTTGGTATGACATGGGCATACAAAAACTGCCACAGCGTCTACAAAAATTCATCGACAGAAATGGGGATTGTGTCGAAAAATAGCTAAATGTTCAAGCTATAAACTGATTTAAACCATTGTAGAAATAAAGAGGTCTATGTACTTATAAAAAAAATAGGAGCCCTTACTTTTGGGCCCCATGGAATTAGCCGAGCGGTCTAAGGCGCTGCAGTCATGGTCTGTGCGGCTGGTCCCGGCGGAGGTTCGAGTCCTCCCTCGGGCATGGGTGTGCGTGTTTGTCCTTAGGATAATTTAGGTTAAGTAGTGTGTACGCTTAGGGACTGATGACCTTAGCAGTTAAGTCCCATAAGGTTTCACACACATTTGAACGTTTTTGAAGCTTACTTTTGGGATTATCCTCGTACATGTGACTTCGAACGTGGACTAGTCAATGGATGTCACCTGAGTAACAAACCCACAAGGGACTTACCGACACTTTTAAAGCTGCCCAAGTCGTCTGTTGCCGATGTGACTACGAAGTGGAGACGAGCCAAAGAACAACTGCAGCTAAACCGAGACCGTCATGTTTTGGCGGACACGGACGGTCTAGCATTGAGGAGCGTGGTTGTAAAAAATCGCATAAAATCGGCGGATCACTTGTCAGTTCCGAAGTGCCGGCAGCAGTGAAGGTGGCACGATGACTGTATGTAGGGAGTTAAAGACAGTGGGGTGCAGTGGCCGAACAGCTCCACACACCACACCTCTGTAGCCAGTATTGAGCGACGTCTGATGTGGTGTACAGAGCGAAGCAGTTGGACGGTGGCTGACTGGAAACGAGTGATGTGTAGTGATGAACCACGATGTACCCTGTGGCAGTCCGACAGAGGGATTTGGGTATGGCGAATGCCTGGAGAATATTACATGCCATCGTGCGTATGGCTAACAGTGGAGCACGAAGGAGGTGGTGTTAGGGTATGAGGATATATTTGCAGGTTAGGGTGTGGTCACCTTGTTACGGATAGGAAAACGCTAAATGCGGAAGGCTACGAACACATTTTACTGCATTGTCTGCTGCATACAGTAGATGAACAGTTCGGAGACGCTCGTAGTTTGTATCAGCGTTACAATACACCCTGTCATGAACGAGCATCCGTGAGGCGATGGTCTGTGGTTGATACATTGCTCAAGTGGCCTGATCTGCCCAGAGGCCGGACCTGAGCCCAGTGGAACAACCTTGAGTTGAGTTATGACGTCGAATTCTCCCCAGATCCCAGCGCCCAACTTCATTACCTACTCTGTTTTCGGGCCTTGAGGATGAATGGGCTGTCATTCCTCCAAGAGACATTCAGACACTTCATTGAAAATGTCAGCAGCCGAGTTCAAGCCGCCATAAAGACAATGAGTGGGACACACGCTCCTTATTAATGTCCACTAATAGATGTTCGGATACTTTCGATCAGTAAATATAGGTCTGAGCGTCCAGCCTTGTTTAAACCCACTTGCGACTCGAATTTCCTCTGCGTAACGCCTTGGAATTAGCTGCAGTGAAAAGCAACGCCGCTGAATTAGCCTGTTCCTTTTTTTGCTTTGGCTCTGAGGTTCTCTTGGTTTTAGTTGGACACACATTAGACGCGGAGCGGGCCGGTGCATCGAATTTCGCTGCGTGGCAGTCTTATAATGTGCGGCGACCTGCAAAGCGGCGCCTTCCTTTCCCTTCCCTCGGCTGCCCCGTTTCGTAACGCATACCTGCGCCACCAAGGACGGCGGTCGGCGGAGGAGCAGCCTGTCGGGCCTGTCCCAGCCCAGCGCAGCCCCCCCCCCCCCCCCTCTCACACGCCAGCCACGGATCACGGCCTCTGCAGTCTACATCTGCATCTGAACTGCGCGATGTGGTTCCTCTGTCGTTTCTCCCCTTCCCTGTTCCTTCCGGCAACTGCGAACGAGGAGAACGAGTGCCGTATTTATCTGATTTCTCGCCGTGGTCGTACCGCGAGACCGATGTACGACGGGCGTTCGATAAGCAAGGCAACTCATTTTATCCCGGCCAATTTCGGTTGAAAAACGCAGAATTTCTTGTGGGAGAAGGTGGAATATTCCCAATTCAGCACCTGTACTCCAAGACAAAACTCTACCATCTGGTGAGCAAGATGTATGAAACAGGCGAAATACCCTCAGACTTCAAGAAGAATATAATAATTCCAATCCCAAAGAAAGCAGGTGTTGACAGATGTGAAAATTACCGAACAATCAGTTTAATAAGCCACAGCTGCAAAATACTAACACGTATTCTTTACAGACGAATGGAAAAACTAGTAGAAGCTGGCTGACCTCGGGGACGATCAGTTTAGATTCCGTAGAAATACTGGAACACGTGAGGCAATACTGACCTTACGACTTAACTTAGAAGAAAGATTAAGGAAAGGCAAACCTACGTTTCTAGCATTTGTAGACTTAGAGAAAGCTTTTGACAATGTTGACTGGAATACTCTCTTTCAAATTCTAAAGGTGGCAGGGGTAAAATACAGGGAGCGAAAGGCTATTTACAATTTGTACAGAAACCAGATGGCAGTTATAAGAGTCGAGGGACATGAAAGGGAAGCAGTTGTTGGGAAGGGAGTAAGACAGGGTTGTAGCCTCTCCCCGATGTTATTCTATCTGTATATTGAGCAAGCAGTAAAGGAAACAAAAGAAAAATTCGGAGTAGGTATTAAAATCCATGGAGAAGAAATAAAAACTTTGAGATTCGCCGATGACATTGTAATTCTGTCAGAGACAGCAAAGGACTTGGAAGAGCAGTTGAATGGAATGGATAGTGTCTTGGAAGGAGGATATAAGATGAACATCAACAAAAGCAAAACGAGGATAATGGAATGTAGTCGAATTAAATCGGGTGATGCTGAGGGAATTAGATTAGGAAATGAGACACTTAAAGTAGTAAAGGAGTTTTGCTATTTGGGGAGCGAAATAACTGATGATGGTCGAAGTAGAGAGGATATAAAATGTAGACTGGCAATGGCAAGGAAAGCGTTTCTGAAGAAGAGAAATTTGTTAACATCGAGTATAGATTTCAGTGTCAGGAAGTCATTTCTGAAAGTATTTGTATGGAGTGTAGCCATGTATGGAAGTGAAACATGGACGGTAAATAGTTTGGACAAGAAGAGAATAGAAGCTTTCGAAATGTGGTGCTACAGAAGAATGCTGAAGATTAGATGGGTAGATCACATAACTAATGAGGAAGTATTGAATAGGATTGGGGAGAGGAGAAGTTTGTGGCACAACTTGACCAGAAGAAGGGATCGGTTGGTAGGACATGTTCTGAGGCATCAAGGGATCACCAATTTAGTATTCGAGGGCAGCGTGGAGGGTAAAAATCGTAGGGGCAGACCAAGAGATGAATACACTAAGCAGATTCAGAAGGATGTAGGTTGCAGTAGGTACTGGGAGATGAAGAAGCTTGCACAGGATAGAGTAGCATGGAGAGCTCATCAAACCAGTCTCAGGACTGAAGACCACAACAACAACAACAACTCCAAGAAGTTCATACAGGTGGCGGTGCTATACACAATTTTCAAATTTGCGTCTGTGACGAAGCAGCTGTCACCGAGTTTCTCTTGGCGGAAAGCCACAGCATCGCATATATTCATCGGCGCGTGGAGAAAGTGGAGATCTGACAGTGAACAAAAGCACGGTGAGCCACTGGGCAAGGAGTCTGTCATCATCGCAACAAGGTCGCGCAAACATCTCCAGGATGCTGGCCGGCCGACCGCTCACAGCTGTGACTCCCGCGATGTTGGAGCGTGCGGACACTCGGACGACGATCAAACACCTCAACTAGACGCCTCCATTGGAAGTGCTGACACTCTCGTCCACCAATTGGTGAACTCAAAAGGTGTGCGCCCGCCACGTTCCTCATCACTTGACAGAAGACCTACATTTGTTGGATCCAATGAAGGATGCACTGCGAGGGAAGCAGTACTTGGATGATGTGCAGGTTATTGATGCAGCATGACATTGGCTACCACGTCGACCAGTAGAGAGGTACTATGTGATCATAAAGGCCGTCCCAGTAATGTGCTGTAGGGCAGTCGCATTGAACGGAGATTATGTTGGCAAATAAGGTTTTGTAGCCGAAAAAATGAGGAACAATATGGTGTATTGCAAGCTTGAATAAAACCAAACTACTTTCAGAAAAAAATGTACTGCATTACTTATTCAACGCCCCTCGTAGAAGGAGGTGAAATATTGTGCGACCCTTCTTGGAACGGCCGCACGGGGTAGCCGCGCTGTCTAAGGCATCTTGTGACGGTCCGCGCCGTTCCCCCAGTCGGAAGTTCGAGTCCTCCCTGGTGTGTGTGTGTGTGTGTGTGTGTGTGTGTGTGTGTGTGTGTGTGTGTGTGTGTGTGTGTGTGTGGTCCTTAGCGAAAGTTAGCTTAAGTTAGATTAAGTTGTGTGTAAGCTTAGGGACCGATGACCTCAGTAGTGACACGCGGGATTAGCCGAGCGGTTAAAGGCGCTGCAGTGATGGACTGTGCGGCTAGTCCCGGCGGAGGTTCGAGTCCTCCCTCGGGCATGGGTGTGTGTGTTTGTCCTTAGGATAATTTAAGTTAAGTAGTGTGTAAGCTTAGGGACTGATGACCTTAGCAGTTAAGTCCCATAAGATTTCACACACACACCTCAGTAGTTTGGTCCAATAAGACCTTACCACAAATTTCCAAATTTCTTTACCTCTTCCGACGTGAAAGAGGTCCCATTGTGACGGACAGTACATAAGGATCGCCCGAAGAAATGTCCTGAGAGACACGTCTTTCGTGGGGATTATACTTCCTTTTTATTCTTCCAGTGAACCTCAACCTGGCATCTGCCTTCCCTAAAATTTGTTTTGCGTGGTCAGTCTACCTATCTCCCTGCGGATGATTATTCTAAGGTACCTGAAGGTTGATACTGATTATTTAAAAAAATCGAACTCCCTTTTATAAAACAGCTTCAACCTCTACAGATGAGTTAATGTGCTAAATATTTGACGTTAACCATGTAAACGAGAACAAGTGTAGAAAAGGTTCGAAATTATGTTTGTAGTTTTTTGGAAGTCGCACAGTGCTGTCATTTTCAAACACTGAATGAGTGTAGGGTGAGTAATTTGTGTTCCGTTTCAAGGAAATCCTACTTTTTCATGCATCTCAGTTTTTACGACACCTTCTCTCCCGAACTACTTGTAGTACAACGATATAATTTTGCTGGTACACTTAGTGGTATATGAGAGCACTGTCTGCAAAGTGTATTGCGAACAGAGTTACTGTTGATGCTTGATGCTAAAGTTTTACTCTATAAACAGCGAAAATGTATCAAGCGATGAACGTTTTTCCTGATATGTTAGTACTATAGACCACTTCTCATATTAATGCGCAATACACCACATTTATTTACGGTCAGGGTCAACTGCCATTCCATACAGCAATCCTCAACCCTCTGCAGGTTTACCGGAATTCACTACAATCTGCTGCCATTGTTGCCTTGCTATAGCGAACTTCATCGTCTGCCAGAAGCCTCGTGGAGCCTCTGGCGTTATCTAACTTAATCGTTTATATATAGTACAAATAGCAACGGCGATATACACTCATGCTCATAAATTAAGGATAATTGCAGAATGTGGTGCCACACAACGTAGCACTATACAAAACTGGCGCTAATAGCATAGGCACATAGGAAACACACGCGACACAGATCGGTAAGTCCACGGTATTGGTGATAAGTTGAGAAAACCGTCCCGAAACACATGTGCTACAAAACGCAACTGTTTCCTGCGCATGTACCCCGACATCAATATGGGATATGAACATCATGTACACGCACACAGGCCGCACAGCGGGTTGGCATACTCTGGATCAGGTGGTCGACCAGCTGCTGGGGTGTAGCCTCTCATTCTTGCACCAGTGCCTGTCGGAGCTCTTGAAGTGTCGTAGGGGTTTGAAGACGTGCAGAGATACGTCGACCAAGAGCATCCCAAACGTGTTCGATGGGGTTTAGGCCTGGAGAACAGGCAGGCCACTCCATTCGCCTGATATCTTCTGTTTCAAGGTACTCCTCCACGATGGCAGCTTGGTGGGGCCGTGCGTTATCATCCATCAGGAGGAAGGTGGGACCCACTGCACTCCTGAAAAGGCGGACATACTGGTGCAAAATGACGTCCCGATACACCTGACCTGTTATAGTTCCTCTGTCAAAGACGTGCACCAATCATAATCCCACCCCACAGCATCAAACCACGACCCCCATACAGGTCCCTTTCAAGGACATTAAAGGGTTGGTATCTGATTTCTGGTTCACGCCAGATGAAAACCCGGCGAGAATCACTGTTCAGACCATAACTGGACTCATCCGTGAACATAACCTAGGACCACTGTTCCAATGACCACGTACTGTGTTCTTGACACCAGGCTTTACGGGCTCTCCTGTGACCAGGGGTCAGTGGATGCACCTTGCAGGTCTCCAGGCGAATAGACCACGTCTGTTCAGTCGTCTGAAAACTGTGTGCCTAGAGACAACTGTTCCAGTGGCTGCGGTAAGGTCCCGAGCAAGGCTACCTGTAGTACTCCGTGGCCGTCTGCAGGCACTGATGGTGAGATATCAGTCTTCCTGTGGTGTTGTACACTGTAAACGTCCCGTACTGTAGCGCCTGGACACGTTTCCTGTCTGCTGGAATCGTTGCCATAATCGTGAGATCACACTTTGTGGCACAGGGAGGGCCCCTGCCACGACCTGCTGTGTTTGACCAGCCTCCAGTTGCCCTAGTATTTTACCCCTCATAACGTCGCCAATATGTGTTCTTTGAGCCACTTTCAACACACAGCCACCATTAGCACGTCTGAAAACGTCTGCACATTTACTCGCTGCACCGTACTTTGACATGCAGCAACACACCTGTGCGTATGTGGACTGTGTAACCTCCCCCTCACTTATCGACCTTAATGACAGTGAAAAATTAAACCGCGTGTACCCAATGGAAATTTGGGAAAAGCAATCGTCACCGAAGTTAAACTGTCGGTGAAGAGGGAGGAAAGAGTTACATCTAAACGAAAGGAAAAATGCAAATGAAACTGGTGGAAATTAATTTTGAAAAGGGGTAAAGTTAATAAAGAAAGTAAATGTGCGGCCGTTACGTTAACAATTAACTAGCGGTAATTAGATATTTGAGATTTGGGGGAAATTACGGTCGCCAGTCCTAAGGACAATTACTATAGTAACTGAAAAAGAAAGGTTATTACACATATAATTAGCACTAGGAGCATGACAACTGAAGGTTGACCCGTGCAGTGTGAAAAGTGAAAGTTTGTCAGAAGTAATAAATTTCGCTACACTCTGACTTAATTTAGCAAAAGAATTAATAAAACCGGAAAATCGAAAGTTAATTTAGTGACTGAAGTTAATAGACAGCTTTCTCTCTGAAGCACATCGAAGTTCAGTAAAATACGGTTAGTCTTGGACTACCTCGACAATCATTTCAAAACTACTCGAATCTACGCAATTTAGAAATAAGGGATTTAACTTTGAACTTGAATTAAATGATTCCGAACAATTAACAGTAGTAAAATTTAGTACGTACCAAGCAGTCACAGGTAAGCTAAAATACGGTAACAAAACTCGCACTCTTAATTTGTGCTTGTGTAATCTGAATATTGTAGCCAGCTATGAATACTTTAACTGAACTTTGAAAATAAAGCAGTGAAATCGGATTATATTACTTTAATGCTGGCGTTTGAATTTCAACGACACTCAGGTTCATTTCGGAAAAGGAAGGGACCCTGCTTGTTAATGCAATTGGGACAATGAACAACAAACGTTCATGCTAAGTTGCTGTAATTTTGTGATGCAACAATTTTAAAAGTTTGAAAAGCTGAGGTCTGCCATACAGTTCTAAAACTTTACGTGCTTCCTGTCTTCCTTGTTGGTTGATTGAAGTTTTGAAGCCGTCGATCGAGTAGGTGGCGACAGTCACTCATTGTCGGCCGTCGCTGAAGCTGGATGTTGGCGCGCCTTCTTCTCGACACGGTCACCAGACGAAACGGGCCCTTGATGTTCGCCAGCTAATGCTTCCCGTCCGCGACACCATGTCAGAAACTAACACAGCAAGTCGAGCGCAATTACGTTCTGCCAAACCCCGAAAGCGCGGCAACTCGCAGGAGCGTCAAACAACACACCTGCTCCACTGCACCACCCCAGCCAGACTCTCCCTGCTCTGGCCGCGCTCCACGAGGCAGAGTTGACACTACCAAAGTTCCTACACACTTTGATGCTTCACACGACCTATCGATATAATCGTTCGATAGCAGTTTTCCCTAGGCAAGACCCAGCGTAAAAATACAAATAATATTTACGAAACAAACCAATTATACATCGACATAAGCCGGCCGCGGTGGTCTAGTGGTTCTAGGCGCGCAGTCCGGAACCGCGGGACTGCTACGGTCGCAGGTTCGAATCCTGCCTCGGGCATGGATGTGTGTGATGTCCTTAGGTTAGTTAGGTTTAAGTAGTTCTAAGTTCTAGGGGACTGATGACCACAGAAGTTAAGTCCCATAGTGCTCCGAGCCATTTGAACCATCGACATAAATGCATATATATATATATATATATATATATATATATACAAATAGTAAAACAATTACAATATGTAAAGACACAGTAATGTCATATATTTAGGTAACAAAAATAAGGAAAACAAATTTATAGTACAATAGATGGAAATAGGAGGATATGCATTTCCGGCGTTACAACTGCTGACAGTGCCACCGTGCGACGACCGCAGGTCAAATGCACCGCGTGGTCATACTCCGAGGTGATTTAAACCCGCAAACCGCCCACCAGACCGTTGTTTCACAATGTATCAGCATTATCCTTAATTTATGAGCATGAGTGTAGCACTCCCTTGGGACGCTCCCTACATTATTTTGTGTCTGCCGATTTCGTCCTGTTCAATTCTATCTAAGAGAAAGTGCCGAAAATGTGGTCTGATTTCCGGTAACCTCGTGTTTTGTTAGCCGAACGACAGCGCAGCGGTTCGCTTTGCAGTATCTGCCAGAGACGTTCTAGCGTGGCAGCTCGCGCATTGTCATGGAAAAAAAAAACCAAAAGGCCACGACAAAAGTGTACGTTAGGTGCAAAAGGGCTGTGAAAACAGCCGTTAGGGACTCGTGATCTCTCAGGGCTCCCCAGCCTGACTGATAGAAGAGGCATATTGCCTGACAAAAATAGTGAAGCAGCCAGAAGACACTGGTGGATGTCTAGGTAACTCCGTACACCCGCACACCATTGGCACGTTGCAATGCTGACAGGTAGATCGACCATCAGAGTGCATGGGTGAGTGTTGTTCGTGTTTACTGTTGTCACCAGGCGTCGCACTGTATATAAGGAGCGCGAACACAATCAGATGTTGCGTGTGAAGGACACGCAACGAGTTGATATTCTGCGTCGTCCCGCTCCATTGGTCGGAGACTACCAGCAGTCGGACTGGGGAATCCTCGTTCCATGCGTAAGCTGGCGTTCGGCCGTCCTGATTTAGATTTTCCGTGAATCCCTAAATTCCTTCAAGCAAATTTCAGGATGGTTCCTTTAAAAGGACACGGGAGACTTGCTTCCCCACCCTTCGCTAATCCGATGGGACCGACGGCCTCGCTGTTTGATCCGCTAACCCGAATCAACCAGCCAGCCAACCGTAAGCCGACTTTATATCTCAACACAAACGGCTGCGTTTAGAGTGTTGCCCTGACCGGGAAGCATGGGCTTCTGATGAATGGCATCGCATTCTGTTCAGTGACGAATCATGGTTCTCTACCACCGTGGCGGACCATCGTGGAGAGTATGCCGAAGACGTAGAGAGACGTCCCACTCTTCTACTGTGTTTTTGATCCTACAAGTATACTATTGGGGCAATAGCTTTCAAATTGTGCGCTCATCTTCGTGCAGTTCATGAAATTACTCCAGATGCCGTTGCGAGTTCATCGCTTCCGTTGTGAGTCCGCCATTTCAGTTTTCCGCGATGGCGGGCGACGGACGGTTAAGCGTCGTACAAAAGACGAAGACTGTGTTACTATTCGCGGCGACGAACAGCGTTACATTAACACATAGGGTTTCGTACTCATTTCGGCACACGGTGGCCACCCAGCCCACAGACAATACATCTACATCTACATCTACATCCACATCCATACTCCGCAAACCATCTGACGGTGTGTGGCGGACGGTACCTTGAGTACCTCTATCGGTTCTCCCTTCTATTCCAGTCTCGTATTGTTCGTGGAAAGAAGGATTGTCGGTATGCTTCTGTGTGGGCTCTAATCTCTCTGATTTTATCCTCATGGTCTCTTCGCGAGATATACATAGGAGGGAGCAATATACTGCTTGACTCTTCGGTGATGATATGTTCTCGAAAGTTCCACAAAAGCCCGTACCGAGCTACTGAGCGTCTCTCCTGCAGAGTCTTCCACTAGAGTTTATTTATCATCTGCGTAACGCTTTCGCGATTACTAAATGATCCTGTAACGAAGCGCGCTACTCTCCGTTGGATCTTCTCTATCTCTTCTACAACCCTATCTGGTACGGATCCCAACACTGCTGAGCAGTATTCAAGCAGTGGGCGAACAAGCGTACTGTAACCTACTTCCTTTGTTTTCGGATTGCATTTCTCAGATTACATAAAAAATTTGAAGGTACTGGATCAGTGTTGGAGTGTCAGCGGCCACTTGCATGTACCGTACGTTCGCCACAAAATATTGAAGCAGTTAGAGTGGCTTTGACTCGTAGTTCGAGTAAATAAACAAGAAGAGCCAGTGCTACGTTGGAAATTTCACGCCGAGCTGTACAAAGAATTATTCAATCCGACCTTCGCTTGTATCCATACATGATTTATTTATTTATCGTATGGCTTTACCAGTGCAAGTGCTGTATTGACATCGTAAATTTACATAACATAACATATGAATACAAATATACATATACACACATACATAATAATATAAACAGAACAAACACCAGTCATTATTAAATCTGAGCAAAGTTGAAATATAATCACAGCTACACTTCGTCAAAAAGTTATGTCCAAGTGTGACAGCCATTTAATGGCAACAGGGCTGGCCTCCACGAAGTCTCTCCAGTCACCACAGAATCTTCGCAGTGGACAATCTTGCACTAGATGTCGTAACGTTTATCAGTTTCACAGTCACACATTGGGTTATCATTGGCGCCCCGTTTGTACAGCATGGATTTAGTTCTCGCGTGTCCAGTTCTCACACGGCTAAGCTGGCACCAGATTTTACGAGGAAGCTGCATTCCTGGGAGTTGTTGGCTGGGGTCCTCTATATTGTGTCGGTTAATGTCACTATTGTTCCACTTGGTTCTCCAGGATTTGTGGCAGTGATAGGTATTTCCTTGGGCAAGTGTTCTGTCTTCCCATATTGGCGCTCTTGATTTAAGGCGGTATCGACAGCGGTCATCTAGCACTTGGTGTATCGGTAGTACTCTTGCCTTATCTGCATGATTTATTTTTTGCCATTCCTGAGTTGTTGCCTGCTGTCTACGGATTTCAGGCGCAGTGATGTTTGAGAGGACATGAAGCCATTCTAGAGGCGTTGACTTTAGTGTCCCCTCATGGCTTCATTGATCTGGGCGTCAATCTTCTTTACATGGGCACTCCTACTCCAAAAACAACCTCCAAGATGGTGTCTCCCGGGCAACGGGCTGCGTCAGCAGCACGGCAGAAAGTTTACACAAACGGCGACCGAACTGGACGGAGAGCCCCTCACGGTCAACAGCAGCAAGTGCATCCTCAGCGAAGAAACCGTCTGAGCGCTAAGACAATTAATGTTTCCCCCTACTTATACCTCCCGAGGAGATCACGAATGTAAAATTAGAGAGATTAGAGCGCGCACGGAGGCTTTCAGACAGTCGTTCTTCCCGCGAACCATACGCGACTGGAACAGGAAAGGGAGGTAATGACAGTGGCACGTAAAGTGCCCTCCGCCATACACCGTTGGGTGGCTTGCGGAGTATAAATGTAGAGATAGATCTAGATCATTCCATATCATGCAGTTAAACATAGAAGGAATCAGTCGCAGTAAATGTGAGCACCTAGGTAGAATGGCTAAGGAACACCAAGTTGATGTAATTGCACTGCAACAAACACATACAAGATGACTGGCGCATACGCTTACTGCGAGAGATAAGGAGCAGAGACTGCAGTTCGCAAAGTGGGCAATCAAGCAAGACCAAGAGGCAGTGTTACACAACACATGATTTTCTGACGAAGCTTATTTTTACGTGTACGTTGTTGTCAACAAACAGAACGTTCGATTCTGGGCACGTGAACCTCCGCGAATAATCCACACGAAAGACGCCGACGGGGAGGAAGTGTGCGTGTGGGTCGCGATCTCAAGCCATGGAATCGTCGATCCGTTCTTCTTCGATGCTACAGTAACCGGTGAACGCTATTTACAAACACTGCGAAACCAGTTCTTCCCTCAACTCTTGGCCTCACGTCTTCGATTGAAGACACAATGGTTCATGCAGGATGGAGCACTCCCCAATTCTGCCAACGTTGTGCTTGATTTCCTACACGAAAGACTTGGCCTTAAGCTATCGTCAAACAGATTTCCAGAACGTTATGCAGGAGGAGGAATGCGGCCGCCCCACAGCCCGGACATTCCTTTGGGAGTTCCTTAAAGAGAAGAAAACCCGAAAATGGAGTGCAACTTAGGGCCATCGTTGTGGAGTTATGCCGCGCCATTCCAGAAGATTCGTGTCGGACAGTCGTCACAAATGCATGTGTGCGACTTGAAGAAGTTGTAAACCATGATGATTCATTAGGTTGTATGAGGTGTGACAATAAAGTAATGAGACTGATGTGAAAAAAATATTGCTTACCGTTTTAGTCAAGTTTAGTGTTGTCTCCTTCAAAGTAGTTCCTTTCTGATTGCACACACTTTTTCCAGCGCTTCTGCCATTGATGGTAAGATTTCTGGAACTCATCTTCTGTAATATCCTCCAAGACCCTCATCACAGCTTTTTGCACATCTTGTGTTGTTGGAAAACGGTGTACCTTGACCGCCGTTTTGACTCTTGGAAATAGAAAAAAGTCGCACGGAGCGATATCTGGTGAATAAGGTGGCTGTGGTAGTGATGAAATTCGTTTTGAGGTTAAAAATTGCTGTACTGACTGAGCAGTATGGGATGGCGCATTATCGTCATGCAGAATCCAATTATCAGCAATGTTGGCACAGACACGAAGAACTCTTTTACAAAGTCTTTCTAAAATTTCTTTATGAACAATTCCATTGGAATCAAAGAAGCACACAAACATGATGGTCGTCCACTGCAGTCTTCATCTTTAACATTCATTCTGCCTTCACTAAACATTTTGTGCCAACGAAAAACTTGAGGTCTTGACATAACCTCCACCCAAAAAGCCTTCTGAAGCTTACCGTAAGTTGTCGTCGCATTTTCACCCAATTTAATGCAAAAAGAAATGGCATACCGTTGCGCAATATTAAGCGGTTCTATTTCCGTGACGAGAGACACAAACACATGTTAACTTATAACAGCACAACTCACGAGTGAGCAGTTGCATCGATGTGCCGCTTGGACTAGAAGCAGCTTATAGACCAAGGTCAAAGATATTGTGCTTACATAAGCCTGCAGGGTTGCCACATCTTGAAAAGAAAATCAGTCTCATTACTTCATTGTCGCGCCTCGTATTTCCAAGCTGTAGTCTTTACTCCTACATCAATAAATTACAAATCGAAGAAGTTGTAAACCAAAACGGCAGTCATATTGAACATGTGATTCATTAGTTTGTATTTCCAAGCTGTAGTCTTTACTTCTGGCAACGGCCTTGCCGCAGTGGATACACCGGTTCCCGTGAGATCACCGAAGTTAAGCGCTGTCGGGCATGGTCGGCACTTCGATGGGTGAGCATGTGGCCGCCATGCGCTGTTGCCATTTTTCGGGGTGCACTCAGCCTCGTGATGCCAATAGAGGAGCTACTCGACCGAATAGTAGCGGCTTCGGTCAAGAATATCATCTTACGACCGGGAGAGCGGTGTGCTGACCCCACGCTCCTCCTATCCGCATCCTTCATCGAGGATGACACGGCGGTCGGATGGTCCCGGCAGGCCACTCGTGGCCTGAAGACGGAGTCTTTACGTCTACATGAATAAATTCCAAATCTTGTCAACAACAAATGTGTTATTCATGAAACAATCAGATGACTTATCGTGCTCCACCCTGTATATTTCAACAGGGCAACGCTCGCTCACACTCAGCACGTGTCTCTGTAAAATGTCTGCATGATGCTGGGGCACTCCTGCGGCCAACAAGATCTCCATATTTGTCCCCGATAGAACATACGTGGAAACGGTTCGCCCGCCAACTCCATCCCGTAACCAGTAACCGGGATATTAAGGACCAGTTACAAGGTTGTGCGCCAGCTTTGCTCACGACAGAAAACGACGGCTTTAGGACACATTTCCCAACAGAATCAGTGCGTACAACCAGCTTAGAGGGCGTGCAATACTATACTGACAAGTTAGCTCATGCAGCAAGTCCTTTATAAATTTGACTCGGTACTGTAAACACTACAAGGTGCATTCAAGTTCTAAGGCCTCCGATATTTTTTCTAATTAACTACTCACCCGAAATCGATGAAACTGGCGGTACTTCTCGACGTAATCGCCCTGCAGACGTACACATTTTTCACAACGCTGACGCCATTATTCCATGCCAGCGGCGAAGGCTTCTTTAGGAGTCCGTTTTGACCACTGGAAAATCGCTGAGGCAATAGCAGCACGGCTGGTGAATGTGCAGCCGCGGAGAGTGTCTTTCATTGTTGGAAAAAGCCAAAAGTCACTAGGAGCCAGGTCAGGTGAGTAGGGAGCATGAGGAATCACTTCAAAGTTGTTATCACGAAGAAACTGTTGCGTAACGTTAGCTCGATGTGCGGGTGCGTTGTCTTGGTGAAACAGCACACGCGCAACCCTTCCCGGACGTTTTTGTTGCAGTGCAGGAAGGAATTTGTTCAAAACATTTTCGTAGGATGCACCTGTTACCTTGTGCCCTTTGGAAGGCAATGGGTAAGGATTACGCCCTCGTTGTCCCAGAACATGGACACCATCATTTTTTCAGCACTGGCGGTTACCCGAAATTTTTTTGGTGGCACTGAATCTGTGTGCTTCCATTGAGCTGACTGGCGCTTTGTTTCTGGATTAAAAAATGGCATCCACGTCTCATCCATTGTCACAACCGACGAAAAAAAAGTCCCATTCATGCTGTCGTTGCACGTCAACATTGCTCGGCAACATGCCACACGGGCAGCCATGTGGTCGTCCGTCAGCATTCGTGGCACCCACCTGGATGACACTTTTCGCATTTTCAGGTCGTCATGCAGGAGTGTGTGCACAGAACCCACAGAAATGCCAACTCTGGAGGCGATCTGTTCAACAGTCATTCAGCGATCCCCCAAAACAATTCTCTCCACTTTCTCGATCATGTTGTCAGACCGGCTTGTAAGAGCCGGAGGTTGTTTCGGTTTGTTGTCACACAGTGTTCTGCCTTCATTAAACTGTCGCACCCACGAACGCACTTTCGTCACATCCATTAACTCCATCACCATTCCTTCAACTGTCGATGAATTTCAATTGGTTTCACACCACGCAAATTCAGAAAACGAATGATTGCACGCTGTTCAAGTAAGGAAGACGTAGCCGTTTCAAGTATTTAAAACAGTTCTCATTCTCGCCGCTGGCGGTAAAATTCCATCTGCCGTACGGTGCTGCCATCTCTGGGACGTATTGACAATGAACGCGGCCTCATTTTAAAACAATGCGCATGTTTCTATCTCTTTCCAGTCCGGAGAAAAAAAATCGGAGGCCTTAGAACTTGAATGCACCTCGTACAATAACACTACACATCTCCTGAAACTATCAAGCTATTCTTTGTTTTGCTGCTCTTGTGGGTGTTTCACTTTTTCTGTCAGTCTGCGTACTTTCCCGTCTCCTCCCGACTGACACTGCCAGCTTAGTGGATAACTTCTGGACAGATGACTTATCAGTCTTCGTCTGGTGCTGCGAATAGTGATCGCAGACGTGCTTACGGTACGGTCGTCAATCGATCTACTCACAGTGAGAGGGGTGAAGATCGTGATACGTAGAATCTGAGGGCGATAAGCAAATCAGTCATAGATGTATCTTTCATAAACATGGAATAACCTATTCTGTGCATTAACCTTATGTTTTCCCTGTTTTGACTTAATTCAATTGAATTAAAATTAAATTGATCCACACGAAACGAGCCGGCCGCTGTGGCCGAGAGGTTCTAGGTGCTTCAGTCCTGAACCGCACGATTCCTACGGTCGCAGGTTCCAGTCCTCCCTCGAGCATGGATGTGGTTGATTTTCGGTTTGTGTAGTTATACGTTCTAGGGGACTGATGACCTCAGATCTGTTGTCCCATAGTACTAGAGCCATTTGGACCACATGAAGCGAGGACTACAGTAACTCTCAAATTTATACCGTGAACGCGGGAAAATCAAATTGGATTTACAAATGTATGGTCTGTGTGCAATCTCACGCATGAAATCTAAATAGCTGGGCGAGAATAGTTCGACTGCGACTGCAACAGTCGAAGGTGTCCCTTTGTTCTGGGTGACCCCGTAGACCAGTACCTCATGAAGGACACTCGACATTTGCTGGTGAGCCGTCAATTTAACGGAGACGTTAAGCTTGGCAGCAGATTTTCGAAGGGAGTGCGCTATGTACTCTCAGCAGACTTCATCATCTCCGTTCCCTTCACTTCCAGAATGAGCCATTTTCCAAAGTATTCTGTAACGATGCAAAATATGTTACTGCACTGCACAAGCACTCATAACAACAATCCGCGTGATTCGGATGCGTTCTTAGTTTCGCTGCTATAAGGGAAGGAGAACCCTATATTTGTCCAACATCTAGGAAAATAGGTGATAACGTTCGGGCTGCAAGTAATGGATGTCAAGAAAAAATATTATATTTTAATAGAACGCATGACAAATTAACTACGAATTGACTGTAAATAATTAAAAGTGTGAAGTTATGCACATGAGTACTTTCCTTTCCAAGAGAACCACCAAGATACGCACTCACGTTTCAGGTTTCCCATTATAAGCAAAATGTGTGGAATGATGGAAGGGTACAGAAGGAATTGTCGAAGTATCATTTATTCTTGGAAAAATTACCTCTGTTGAAGGAGATCAGTGATTGACTTGTGTTTGTTTTAGACACAGTCACTCATAACCCGTTATAACCTAATTCGCCTCTATTCACTGTTTGTCGTGGGCAGCATTTGCGAACAAACGTTAATTACACGCATTGTGAAACAGACGTTTTGTTCACAAAATGCCTTCCATGACCAATAGCACCAGAAGATGGCAAATATACGTCGAAACCGTTTTATAGCTGTATCACAGAATTTTATTGTGTCTGAAATAAATAAAAGTTCACTGTTTCTTCTCACACGAAGGTTAGTTACTAACTTTTTCTTCTTCCTGTTCTTTAAATTGTACATTCTTAGAAGGAGCAGTCAAATAAGGGGCACTCAAATGAAAACCGAATACCCTCTACAACGGCACTATGGAATAGTTCCATTCAAAAGTAATCACCACACATTTTAAGACATTTATGCTACAGGAACATGAGACGATCAATTCCGTTTCGTAGAACGCGATCGGTGCTGACAAATCCATAACCGGACCCACTCTTCCATTTCCTGCTCTGACTGAAAGCGACGCCCACGCATGTTTTTCTACAAGTCGCAAAAGACGTGAAAATCACAAGATGAAATATCCTGGCTGTACGGAGGATGTTGCAGTGTTTGCCAACCAAACCGGTGAAGCGTAGCCTCCGTCCGATTAGGGTCGTTTCACACTGGGACACTTGTGACGGTCACCGGTGACTGTGGCGAACACTCCTGGGCCACTGGTGTCCCACACTGCAGCTGTTGCCAACTGATTAGTTGGTGAAATGGACTCGAGCGAGGAGGAACTGTTGTTAGTACTTGTAATGAGGAGGACGAGGAGGAGGAGAATGAAGACAAAACGTTCATTGGAATTGTATTTGAAGTGTGCAGTGTTCAATTATTACCATGTTAACTGTAACAAACCATATTGTTGCGTTCACTGAACTGATTAAAACTTGCAATTAAAATTATAATTACAATGCACTTTTTTGTATTACAGTTGTGTGTACCTAATTGAACAGAACCCAAGCACGAGCACTGTTCTCATTCGGGTGTCAAAAACTTGTAAGTCAACAGTATTATGGTAAATAAATAAAATTCATTATTATAGTAACAACATATGCGTAAATTATTGTTGTTTTGAATAATATTTTTACTGTATTTTTCGGACCATAAGGCGGAGCGACTTATTAGACTACGAAAAGACGTACTCTTAATTTTGTTATGAAAATGTTGAAATAAAACTATTTATTTTATTTTACTTTCATTCGCCCTGTAGGGGTGAGTACATGGTTTCTGCGCTCATCCATTTTGCCCATTCTTCTCGCATTGAGACTGCATAACAGTACACTTGCTATTGGTAATGCAAAAGAAAAGGGGTGAGGGATAGCATTCTCCTTGTAGGTTATTAACCTCCTACCCTCGTACAGGGGTAGGAAATATATTTCGCTATTCTTGTGGTCCAAAAAATACGGTATTAAAGTGAAAAAATAATATAGAACTTACCAATTTTGTTTCTTTCATCTATGCTCTTTTCATCGAAATCAGGCACAAACTTCGTAATAATTTCTTGCCACGCTTTCATTTTCATGACTTTGTTACTGTAGTCACCGCTTTTCATATCCCAAATAACGGGACGACTTTCCACTTCACTTATAAAATCTTCTGTGTTGATGAACTCTTAAACTCATGGCTGCACCGTGTGGAGAACCACTGGGCTCAGCAACGGCTGCCTGTCTGTTGGCAACTCCGCACTGCTGTGTCTGTGATCGGTGTCCCAGTGTGAACACTCCAATACAAGCTAATGCATGTCCGGCGGTGACCGCAGCGAACACAGTGTCCGTGTCCGTCACATGTGGCGAGGGTGAGTCACTTCTGGGTCACCGTGACTCGGTGACTCAGTGCAGTGTCCCGGTGTGAATGCTCCAATTCAAAGGAATGTATCTCTGTCAGTGACCGTCACCGGTGGCCGTCACAAGTGTCCCAGTGTGAAACGAGCCTTAGCGCCGTGGGGGCAGCGGTTATCGTGCAAGAGGATAATTCCGTCCGACAGCATTACCGGGCGTTTTGACGTCATGGCGCGTCGTAGTTTCTGCAAAGTGTCCTCACAGCGCTGCGCATTTATCGCGTTTCCACGCTGGGGGAGCTCGACGAGGAGAAGGCCCCCACAGTCGAAGAAGAAAGTCATATTGACCTTACCGAACTTATGTGAACAGCTTTGTATTTCTTTGGAGCAGTAAAAGTGGAATGTTTCCACTGTTGGCTTTGCCGTTTGCTCTCTAACTGGCGGTATGCTGTCAGACGGAATCATACTGTTGCACGATAATGCCGCCCCCACATTGCCAATCGGGCGAAGGCTACGCTTCAGCAGTTTGGTTGGGAAACACTGCAACGTCCTCCGTACAGCCGGAGTGATTTTCGCATTTTTGGTGACCTGAAGAAAGACGGTTTCAGTCGGACGAGGTAGTACAAGAATCGTCGCGATTGTGGATCAGTCAACGGCCGACCGCTTTCTACGAAACAGGAATTGATGGTCTCGGCTCCCAGTACGGTACGTGCCTTAAGGCGTGCGGTGACTACTTTTGAACTGAACCATCCCATGGTCCTGCGGTGGCAGATGTTCGGTTTTCATTCAGTTGTCCCACATACTTAGTGAAGATGTCCGGAAGTTAATGCACTGTAGCGTGGCGCAACAGAAAAGGTGCACCGGCTGCCATTAGGGCACTGTTGACCCGTGTGCGTCTTCGTCGAGTAGGGCCGCAAGTTGGTGATACTAGTGTAGCTGCAAAAACAATTTCTTTATACACTACTGGCCATTAAAATTGTTACACCAAGAAAAAATGCAGATCATAACCGTGTATTCATTGGACAAATATATTATACTAGAACTGACATGTGATTACATTTTCACGCAATTTGGGTGCATAGATCCTGAGAAATCAGTACCCAGAACAACCACCTCCGGCTGTAATAACGGCCTTGATACGCCTGGGCATTGAGTCAAACAGAGCTTGGATGCCGTCTACAGGTACAGCTGCCAATGCAGCTTCAACACGATACCACAGTTCATCAAGAGTATTGACTGGCGTATTGTGACGAGCCAGTTGCTCGGCCACCATTGACCAGGCGTTTTCAACTGGTGAGAGATCTGGAGAATGTGCTGGCCAGGGCAACACTGGAACATTTTCTGTATCCAGAAAGGCTTGTACAGGACCTGCAACATGCGGTCGTCCATTATCCTGCTGAAATGTGGGGTTTCGCAGGGATCGAATGAAGGGTAGAGCCACGGGTCGTAATACATCTCAAATGTAACGCCCACCGTTCAAAGTGCCGTCAATGCGAACAAGAGGTGACCGAGACGTGTAACCAATGGTACCCCACATCACGCCGGGTGATACGCCAGTATGGCGATGACGAATACACGATTCCAATGTGCGTCCACCGCGATGTCGCCAAAAACGGATGCGACCATCATGATGCTGTAAACAGAACCTGGATTAATCCGAAAAAGTGACGTTTTGCCAATTGTGCACCCAGGTTCGTCGTTGACTTCACCATCGCAGGCGCTTCTGTCTGTGATGCAGCGTCAAGGGTAACCGCAGCCGTGGTCTCCGAGCTGATAGTCCATGCTGCTGCAAACGTCGTCGAACTGTTCGTGCAGATGGTTGTTGTCTTGCAAACATCCCCGTCTGTTGACTCAGGGATCGAGACGTGGCTGCACGATGCGCTACAGCCATGCGGATAAGATGCCTGTCATCTCGGCTGCTAGTGATACGAGGCCCTTGGGATCCAGCACGGCGCTCCGTATTACCCTGCTGAACCCACCGATTCCATATTCTGCTAACAGCCATTGGATCTCGACCAACGCGAGCAACAATGTCGCGATAGGATAAACCGCAATCGCTATAGGCTACAATCCGACCTTTATCAGTCGGAAACGTGATGCTACGCATTTCTCCTCCTTACACGAGGCATCACAACAACGTTTCACCAGGCAACGCTGGTCAACTGCTGTTTGTGTATGAGAAATCGGTTGGAAACTTTCCTCATGTCAGCACGTTGTAGGTGTCGCCACCGGCGCCAACCTTGTGTGAATGCTCTGAAAAGCTAATCATTTGCATATCACAGCATCTTCTTCCTGTCGGTTAAATTTCGCGTCTGTAGCACGTCATCTTCGTGATGTAGCAATTTTAATGGCCAGTAGTGTATAAAGCTGCTCAGGAGGCACCCCATTTTCTACGAAACCGGACAGAAAACTCAAAAATAGCGCTATAAGAGGTTGCCTAGTTAGGCCAGAGGATGTAACTAACTGTATCTTATTAGAAAGACGAACTGTTAAGCGGTACCAAACCGTCCAGTTTCGATTTACGTCCTGAATCCCGTCTCAAAAATTTAGAGAACTACGTGAGCGTCTATTTGCAAGCAGCTTACTCGTTAATCGTGAACCGCGATGCTGACTGTCAAGGGCCCTTACTCCGATATCAGTGACAGTGGCCGGGTGTCCGGAGAGACCGGACGGCTGGAGCGAAGTTCTCGGCCGTGAGCGAGAAGTGAGCGGCCAGCGGCTGGTCTGGTCTGGTCTTGTCGGGTGGCCCACATACTGCGAGGGCAGCCCGCCCTCTGCAAATACCAAGCGGGGCAGTGCGCGGTCCGGCGGCCGGTTGCGCAAGAGGAGCGCCGTGCCGTCGGCGGGACGACTCCGGCAGTCTCCCGTCGTTAGGGCTCCCTCAACCTCACGATGCCTTACAAAAATCGTACGAGGTGTGGCTAGAAAAAAAACCGGACTAGTACTGGTGAAACAATGAAACGAATGCAATAGGGCTGAAAGTCGCGTGGCCTGTCACGTGACTCTCGCTCCGCCTACTGCTCGAGTTTCATCTGCCTCCTGCACTCAGTCTGCCCGTGGCGTCTGTTTTAAGTAGTTGACGTTTTGTCTGTGCGTCGGAAAATGTTGAGTGTACAGAAAGAACAGCGTGTTAACATCAAATTTTGTTTCAAACTAGGAACATCTGCAAGTGAAACGTTTGTAATGTTACAACAAGTGTACGGCGATGATTATCGCGAACACAAGTGTTTGAGTGGTTTAAACGATTTAAAGATGGCCGCGAAGACACCAGTGATGACACTCGCACTGGCAGACCATTGTCAGCAAAAACTGATGCAAACATTGAAAAAATCGGTAAGCTTGTTCGACAAGATCGCCGTTTAACAATCAGAGCAGAGCAGCGATCTTGTTGAACAAGTTTACCGATTTTTCCAATGTTTGCATCAGTTTTTGCTGACAATGGTCTGCCAGTGCGAGTGTCATCACTGGTGTCTTCGCGGCCATCTTTAAATCGTTTAAACCACTCAAACACTTGTGTTCGCGATAAACAATCATCGCCGTACACTTGTTGTAACATTACAAACGTTTCACTTGCAGATTTTCCTAGTCTGAAACAAAATTTGGTGTTAACACGCTGTTCTTTCTGTACACTCAACATTTTCCGACGCACAGACAAAACGTCAACTACTTAAAACAGACGCCACGGGCAGACTGAGTGCAGGAGGCAGATGAAACTCGAGCAGTAGGCGGAGCGAGAGTCATGTGACAGGCCACGCGACTTTCAGCCTTATTGCATTCGTTTTATTGTTTCACCAGTACTAGTCCGGTTTTTTTCTTCTAGCCATACCTCGTATGCTACATTTCTCTTGTTGCTTTCTTTTCTCTGTACTTGTTGAAATGGCAGGGACCTTGTACCTGGGAGTAGTAATATGCCGAACAAAAATTAAGAAATGGAATAGAATAATATTTATTTGCCTCAACGGCATTTTAACATTGACAAAGTGAACAACTTAAAAGAGGTCTTATGACAGCCTCTAAATCAAATGGTTCAAATGGCTCTGAGCATTATGGGACTTAACATCTGAGGTCATCAGTCCCCTAGAACTATTTAAACCTAACTAACCTAAGGACATCACACACATCCATGCTCGAGGCAGGATTCGAACCTGTGACCGTAGCAGCAGCGCGGTTCCGGACGGAAGCGCCTAGAACCGCGCGCCCACGGCAGCGGGCTATGACAGCCTCTAAAAAACCGTTAATAGTTGCGGCAGTGAAAATGGCAACATTTAACAAAAACTTTAAAAGTTTGTATGCGTGACTTTCATATAAGTGAAACAGTGAGAAAATGAATGTTAACAAGTTCACAAGTTTGCAAACAACAGTTTACAAAAGAGCTGAAAACAAATGGTGCGTTAACATAAGGCTACCAGCTCCAGTTAGCTCAGACATCGCCCGGTCCCTTCAAATCTAAAAGAGATGTCTAAAACCAGATAATCACAAATCGGAGACAGAAGACCTTACAAGGCCCTTACAGCTTTCCTAAACAATGCCTCGCCACAGTAATCTTAAATTACAGAAATTCTGTAACAATTTAAAGGAAAACAAACAATACAAAACGGTTGATAGTTTTAATACCTGGGCTATTAAACGATATTACATAATGCAAAAAATTATCTTCTTGTAAATGGATAAATACAGAAATATGACTTACAGTAAACAACCAACCTTAGAATATAAAGTTCCGTTTATCCAAGATGGCGGCCATGACGTCAGACACACACCTCCCTGTGACGTCAGAGACACACACCCCTGTGACGTCAATCAAAATGGCTGATTTTGGCGGTAACTTTGAATTTTGGCGGGAAGATGAGGCAATTGGCCTACCTCCACTAACCTAACAAAAAATGACGCCAAGTTCAAACTTGTCTATTTCATATGATTGCCACCATTCCAAAACACCTTTATTCAACATGGCTGCACCCAGTGTATCCATCAGTGGATACACTAGGTAATATTTACCCACAGGCATTTTTACATTGAGGAAATAAATCAGTCCAAACTGGCGTTATAACAGCCGCTATAAAATCGTTAATAATTGTTGTTGTTGTGGTCTTCAGTCCGAAGACTAGTTTGGTACAGCTCTCCATGCTGCTCTGTCCTGTGTAAGCCTCTTCACCTCTGAGTAACTATTGCAACCTACATCCTTCTGAATCTGCTTGCTGTATTCATCTCTTGGTCTCCCTCTATGGTTTTTACTACATCCCGCACTCCTCCGCCCCCCCCCCCCACACACACACACTTACTTCCAATATTAAACGCCAACCAATCCGTCTCTTGGAAACACGAAGCAAGTTACATGAGCCTCATTAATCGATTCTAACACGCGCATGGCGCACGTATACTATGTCCGGGTAAAGTTTTTTCATGTCGAAATTCCTACATCCCTATTATGTAAATTATTTAAATGTACATTACATCATTAAGAACAACGTTCGTTGCATTTACAATATTTGTTTGAGATTCCACTAGAAAATTATTTCAGTGTAAAATCCAAAACCGGTCGTGGAACAAAACTACGAATTTCTTAGCAACTGGAGGGGCTGTTCATCATTAAAATTACAAAAACTCGGATTCATACGTAGTCGTACAGACGACTGTTCTTCCCATGCACCATTCACGATTTGAATATGAAGCTAGATGATATGTGCATAGCACAACGCATTATCCTCTCAGTTCGTATGTTTTTCGCTTTTCTTTGGCACACTCATCCAGATTTACGGCTCTATCTTCCGTACTCACGTTTGCCCGTGCTCTATCGACTTACAATCAAACATCACCAATTTGACATCATATTTTAAAGAGAAAAAAAGCACACTTATAAGATATGAGCCCCCGCAATCCATCTCGCGCGAAAAGTCTGATAGTATGTACTTACGATCTTCTGAAGGTATAGCTTTTAAATTTTCGTGCAGACAGGTTGTTTGTCGCTCGCTCCATCTCACTGCAACTGCCTAAAGCCTGAACGCAAATAATTGTACAGCGGAACGGCAAGCAGAGCCCGTTGAAGGCGAGGGAAGAAGAGGGGGCCGGACACATCTGTCCCACGTTTTCTGAAATCTTGTTCGAGAAACATGTTGTTCTGCGCGAAAATAGTAATTAATATTAGTACGTAATAAGTCAACCTCACACACATACACATTCAATAGTATTTTAACAATATTCTCGTAGTACCTCAAAATTAAAATTAATAAACTTAAGTAACGTAATCGAAAAATTATTATGAAATGAATTTAATGATTATCAGTTTACAATTTAATCAAAAAATGGTTCAAATGGCTCTGAGCACTATGTGACTTAACATCTTAGGTCATACGTCCCCTAGAACTTAGAACTACTTAAACCTAACTAACCTAAGGACATCACACACATCCATGCCCGAGGCAGGATTCGAACCTGCGACCGTAGCAGTCCCGCGGTTCCGGACTGCAGCGCCTAGAACCGCACGGCCACCGCGGCCGGCTCTACAATTTAATCATGCCGATGTTGAAGAATAGCGCAAATGTACTTCTCTTTACAAGTGCAGCTTTAATAATCAAAGAAAATAACGCACAACAGCGATGAAACGCAACATAACAATGTGCTTCAGATACAGGCAAGAATCCGCGCGCTTTGACACAATGAACAAGCAACTTACCAATGTCAAACATTATTTCACAAACCTCATACTCACTCCACTGTGCAATATTTGGCGCTCCGGCATTAGGCGGCTACAGTGAAGCGGAGTGAGTGATAAACAACAGGTGCGCGCAAAAATTTCACATCTGTACTTTGAGAAGGTCACAACTGCGTACTATCAAAATTATGGCCCATATTTTCACGCGATATCGATTTCTTGGTGCTGATATCTTGCAGGTGTGTTTTTCCCCTTAAAGGAAGGGTCGCATTGGACAACGCCGCTTCAAAGGACGAATACGATACGGAAACATATCTGTGTCTCAAAAAATAGTCACCTAAATATTATGATATAAACATATTTGAAACCGTATGTTTAAGCCCATCATGTTACGCTACAATTTAAATAGGGTTCCATTTAAAGAAAACCAAAGATGGCCTCATATCTCTGTAATAAAAAATAGCACAAACATGAAATGTGATGTATTCAAGTAGCCCCTGTCCCTGCAATTCACTGTCCAAACGACATCTTTGTGTCTATTACGGTTGGGGAGATACAAGGGGTGTTATGACTTAGCTGCATCATCGCTGTTGTCAATTTAAAAAGAGGGAGTACGTTAATGAGCTTCTAAGTTACATTTCATGAGCAACTACACTTAAGATGTATATGCTAATGTCTGCACTTAACCGGAGCGAATCGCGGTGTCCTATTGCGACCCACCAGGAGATTTGCTCGCGGAGAAAGCGGACAGCTCAGAATCAAGAGGAAGTAAAACGCCAGACAGAAAACATCTCCGGCAGCACGCCAGAAGCGGCACTGGGTCTCTTCCTGGAGATGCAACCGCAGTTACGTTCCCTACCGAGCGTTGAAGTCTCCAGCTGCGATCAAAGGATAGCTATGTACTTTATTTTACAGGTCCGTCTTGATCACACGAACTTTTACACGTCACTATTACCGGTTTCGTCAACTGCCATCTTCTGATCATAAAATATTCTGATGTAGTAGCAAGAGCACTTACTATGTACCTACGTGTTTAGTTTGACGTTGCTACTACATCAGAATATTTTATGATCTGAAGATGGTAGTAGCCGAAGCCGGTAATAGTGAAGTGTAAAACTTTGTATGAGCAAGACGGACCTGTAAAATAAAGTGTCAAAAATACGGCCACGGACTCATTTGCAGACTTTATGTCTTCAATTGATAAGGATGACTTTGTGCTGTATGGAGCGTCTTCTGTGCCAGTTATTTTTTGCGCATTGTTGGGAATCTACTCGAACGTAATGGATGCAAAACAATATTTTGGTTCTTAGTCTCAGCCTACCCACTACTGTCATCCGATTAAATTAGAGTTCATTGAAGTTCCTATCAAACCGACTCTACGAACGTGATAAAAGTATACTACCGATATAATATCTGAACAGTAAATAAGACACCCCGATGAAGACCGCTTGCAACAGTGGCCAAAACGTTGATTTTATAAACGACATGATGATCCTATCCCAAACCCAGGAACATTTTATTGAAGATGACAGCCGCTGCGAAATCCGCCACTCGCACAACGGTTTTTGTGTAAAGAGATAAGAATTTCCTGGATATTAAAACGGTGCCAGTCTCGACCCTGGACTTTTGTATTCTCAGGGCAGCTCTTTACCAGCAACTTGAGCACGTCTCGCTGACCGACTGGAAGCTTCAGTTTGCTAGGGCCTCTATGCACAGTTTTAATGTGTCAGGAAGTTTCGTTACAGTGCGCACTCAGCTGTAGAATCAAAATTATATTATTAATTTTCACCAATATTTACAGGAAAATCTTTACATTTGCAGTGTTTTGTTCACAACAATTCTGTTCTCAAGAACCATATTGAATTTCGATTCTTTTTTTCGGAAACACTGCTGCGCCTTGTCGAAAGTTTGCTTCGGCATTATTTCAACACTGGATAACGAAACTTTAAGCCAGCAAGATCTCTTAATACACTCCTGGAAATGGAAAAAAGAACACATTGACACCGGTGTGTCAGACCCACCATACTTGCTCCGGACACTGCGAGAGGGCTGTACAAGCAATGATCACACGCACGGCACAGCGGACACACCAGGAACCGCGGTGTTGGCCGTCGAATGGCGCTAGCTGCGCAGCATTTGTGCACCGCCGCCGTCAGTGTCAGCCAGTTTGCCGTGGCATACGGAGCTCCATCGCAGTCTTTAACACTGGTAGCATGCCGCGACAGCGTGGACGTGAACCGTATGTGCAGTTGACGGACTTTGAGCGAGGGCGTATAGTGGGCATGCGGGAGGCCGGGTGGACGTACCGCCGAATTGCTCAACACGTGGGGCGTGAGGTCTCCACAGTACATCGATGTTGTCGCCAGTGGTCGGCGGAAGGTGCACGTGCCCGTCGACCTGGGACCGGACCGCAGCGACGCACGGATGCACGCCAAGACCGTAGGATCCTACGCAGTGCCGTAGGGGACCGCACCGCCACTTCCCAGCAAATTAGGGACACTGTTGCTCCTGGGGTATCGGCGAGGACCATTCGCAACCGTCTCCATGAAGCTGGGCTACGGTCCCGCACACCGTTAGGCCGTCTTCCGCTCACGCCCCAACATCGTGCAGCCCGCCTCCAGTGGTGTCGCGACAGGCGTGAATGGAGGGACGAATGGAGACGTGTCGTCTTCAGCGATGAGAGTCGTTT
Organism: Schistocerca cancellata; assembly: GCF_023864275.1. Classification (NCBI taxonomy): domain Eukaryota; kingdom Metazoa; phylum Arthropoda; class Insecta; order Orthoptera; family Acrididae; genus Schistocerca; species Schistocerca cancellata. Next base: position 676,781,972 of record NC_064631.1, read on the forward strand.
CTGCCTTGGTGCCAATGATGGTCGTATGCGTGTTTGGCGCCGTGCAGGTGAGCGCCACAATCAGCACTGCATACGACCGAGGCACACAGGGCCAACACCCGGCATCATGGTGTGGGGAGCGATCTCCTACACTGGCCGTACACCACTGGTGATCGTCGAGGGGACACTGAATAGTGCACGGTACATCCAAACCGTCATCGAACCCATCGTTCTACCATTCCTAGACCGGCAAGGGAACTTGCTGTTCCAACAGGACAATGCACGTCCGCATGTATCCCGTGCCACCCAACGTCCTCTAGAAGGTGTAAGTCGACTACCCTGGCCAGCAAGATCTCCGGATCTGTCCCCCATTGAGCATGTTTGGGACTGGATGAAGCGTCGTCTCACGCGGTCTGCACGTCCAGCACGAACGCTGGTCCAACTGAGGCGCCAGGTGGAAATGGCATGGCAAGCCGTTCCACAGGACTACATCCAGCATCTCTACGATCGTCTTCATGGGAGAATAGCAGCCTGCATTGCTGCGAAAGGTGAATATACAATGTACTAGTGCCGACATTGTGCATGCTCTGTTGCCTGTGTCTATGTGCCTGTGGTTCTTTCAGTGTGATCATGTGATGTATCTGACCACAGGAATGTGTCAATAAAGTTTCCCCTTCCTGGGACAATGAATTCACGGTGTTCTTATTTCAATTTCCAGGAGTGTACATCTTGTCGACTGTTATACTTTCACCTCCTTGGCTTTGATCGGCTGACAACGGCAGCGAAACTTCCCAGCCCAGCAGTTCCATCGCTACGACTGGCCGCAAGTTCAACACCAAGTTTGGAAAACCTAGAATAGTAACTTGTCACATGAGTAACTTTGCAAACTTATCACAGTGAACACGTAATCACCATTGTTATTCGCGAGGGGAACAGTGGAAGGATAGAAACGAATTAAGCAAGACAGTTTCTAGCATTGTGAGTGTCGATTATATTCATGCCACGCAGGCACAATCCACAAACGTTCTTAGCTCCCACTGATGACATCGTCGATATCATAGAGCTAGCGTTCTCTCGCTGAATACTCATTCTGCTGTAACTTCTTAAATTTTCCTGGGGTATTTCTTCTTCTGACAATTTTCGGGTGTGCAGCCGGATCTCGTCGACATTCTGCAACGATATTTCGGCCCAGGGATGTCCGGCCATCTTCGGATGAGTAGACAACTATCGAATCGATGGAAATACGTCTTGGCGATAATCTTATAAATCGTGACGACGGCTTTCAACTGGGTAAAAATTGGAATCCTATAATTAAAATTATTTGTTGACAGCTGAATCGACGGGGTCTTCGATACTCAGCGAGTAAATCATCTCTCAGTTCCACCACCAAAGGTAGCGCACACACTTCGGATGTCACTCGCCTGTCGTCACCTGACTCATGCACTGAAAAACGCCAGCAACATTTCGCATGCGCGAGATTCGGCATAAATACCGCGAATGCACCTCGGCTGTTCAGTAGTTGGCCGGCCGGTGTGGCCAAGCAGTTAAAGGCGCTACAGTCTGGAACCGCGTGACCGCTACGGTCGCAGGTTCGAATCCTGTCTCGGGCATGGATGTGTGTGATGTCCTTAGGTTAGTTAGGTTTAAGTAGTTCTAAGTTCTAGGGGACTGTTGACCTTAGAAGTTAATTCCCATAGTGCTCAGAGCCATTTTTTTTTTTTTTGTTCAGTAGTTGTCTACTTACCTGAAGATGGCCGGACGTCTCTGGGCCGAAATATAGTGGCAGAATGTCGCGGGATCCGGTTGCACACCCGAAAATTATTACAAGACGCATTCTGCTGTTTGTTACTGACACACGATGCCGCAAAGTTCTCGAATCCGTACACGTAACTTTGACATTACAAATTTCATTAGCAATTTAATTCGTCTGATGGAAGAAATAACTTATGCAACGCAACGAAACCAGGGCATCAATGTGCAAAGTGCGACGAGAAGCGAAATCCGCGCACGGGCTTAACGAGATGGTAACTATGCCTAATAATAGGCCTATTTTAATTTTGTAAACGACGGAGCAACGAAAATGGCGCGCTATAAAGAAAGCACATGTGAGTTAAGTGCGTATCAGAGGCACGTTTTGTCAACTTGCATGCTAATCATATGGGGCTTTGTGTGCGCCGCAAGGGGAACATTTCGTTTCGTTGGAAGCGCCGACTCGCTCAGTTTCGCACGCTTCCGAGGCTGATTCAGGCGTGGCGCGAACGACAGGTCCTGTCTGCTAAACGATGACGTAAAAGCATCTCGGATTACTCACCATAATCTATTTCAGTTTTATTCTTGTTGGTGAAGTATTGTCGCGGACCACTGAAAGAGTGTAATGTTTCGGTCCATCTTGAAAGATGCCGGAAGTCCTTCCGCGCTCTGAAATGAGTGCAGTCTTGGACAAGGAGTGAATTTTGGCGTACATTTACTTTTACACTGGCTGTAGTAGTAGTAGTAGTAGTTGTTGTTGTTGTTGTTGTGGCCTTCAGTCCCAAAACTAGTCTGTTGCATTTCTCCGTGCTTGTCTATCCTGTGCAAGTCCCTTCACATCTGCACAACTACGCAACGTACATACATCTGAACCTGCTTATTGTATCTTAGTTATATACTCCCACTACAAATTTTACCTCCCACACTTTCCTCCATTACCAAATTGACGATTTTTTTGATGCTTCAGGTTATGACCTACTAACCGATCCCCGCTTTTAGTCAAGTTGTACTATAAAGTTCTTTCTTCCCTCAATTAGGTTCAGCACCTTAAATCAGGTTCTCGACCCATCTAGTTTTCATTATTCCTCTGTAGCACCAAATTTAAATAGCTTTTATTTTATTGCTGTCTGAACTGCTTCTTCGTCCGCGTTTTACTTAATACAAGGCAACACTACATACAGAAACCTTCAGAAAAGACTCCTTCTTTTCCCTGGGTTTTATGTTCCACCCAGCAGACTCTGGAATCGACGCTTACTTGAATCGGATATTAATTCAGTCTGTCATCTACGTCATTCTCTCGACACTTTGCATGGCTACTTAAAGTTATTCAGGTCTTCGCTATAAAACCGTTTTACCGCCATTCTATTTTTAGTCGAACACAGAGCATTGTACTAGAATCCAAAATTAGTTTACTTCCTCGCCGATTCACAGGCAACTCCTTAAAAACTTCTCTAAAGCCTATGCTCTGGTTTCTGTCGTCCATGAAGCAGGACAAAAACCTTTCCCTAGCGTTTACCGATTCTGTGATGTTACACTGTCATCTATGGAAACATCTACATCTACATCTACATCCATACTCCGCAAACCACCTGACGGTGTGTGGCGGAGGGTACCTTGAGTACCTCTATCGGTTCTCCCTTCTATTCCAGTCTCGTATTGTTCGTGGAAAGAAGGATTGTCGGTATGCCTCTGTGTGGGCTCTAATCTCTCTGATTTTATCCTCATGGTCTCTTCGCGAGATATACGTAGGAGGGAGCAATATACTGCTCGACTCTTCGGTGTAGGTATGTTCTCGAAACTTTGACAAAAGCCCGTACCGAGCTACTGAGCGTCTCTCCTGCAGAGTCTTCCACTGGAGTTTATCTATCATCTCCGTAACGCTTTCGCGTTTACTAAATGATCCTGTAACGAAGCGCGCTACTCTCCGTTGGATCTTCTCTATCTCTTCTATCAACCCTATCTGGTACGGATCCCACACTGCTGAGCAGTATTCAAGCAGTGGGCGAACAAGCGTACTGTAACCTACTTCCTTTGTTTTCGGATTGCATTTCCTTAGGATTCTTCCAATGAATCTCAGTCTGGCATCTGCTTTACCGACGATCAACATTATATGATCATTCCATTTTAAATCACTCCTAATGCATACTCCCAGATAATTTATGGTATTAACTGCTTCCAGTTGCTGACCTGCTATTTTGTAGCTAAATGATAAAGGATCTATCTTTCTGTGTATTCGCAGCACATTACACTTGTGTACATTGAGATTCAATTGCCATTCCCTGCACCATGCGTCAATTCGCTGTAGATCCTCCTGCATTTCAGTACAATTTTCCATTGTTACAACCTCTCGATACACCACAGCATCATCTGCAAAAAGCCTCAGTGAACTTCCGATGTCATCCACCAGGTCATTTATGTGTATTGTGAATAGCAACGGTCCTATGACACTCCCCTGCGGCACACCTGACATCACTCTTACTTCGGAAGACTTCTCTCCATTGAGAATGACATGCTGCGTCCTGTTATCTAGGAACTCCTCAATCCAATCACACAATTGGTCTGATAGTCCATATGCTCTTACTTTGTTCATTAAACGACTGTGGGGAACTGTATCGAACGCCTTGCGGAAGTCAAGAAACAAGGCATCTACCTGTGAACCCGTGTCTATGGCCCTCTGAGTCTCGTGGACGAATAGCGCGAGCTGGGTTTCACATGACCGTCTTTTTCGAAACCCATGCTGATTCCTACAGAGTAGATTTCTAGTCTCCAGAAAAGTCATTATACTCGAACACAATACGTGTTCGAAAATTCTACAACTGATCGACGTTAGAGATATAGGTCTATAGTTCTGCACATCTGTTCGACGTCCCTTCTTGAAAACGGGGATGACCTGTGCCCTTTTCCAATCCTTTGGAACGCTATGCTCTTCTAGAGACCTACGGTACACCGCTGCAAGAAGGGGGGCAAGTTCCTTCGCGTACTCTGTGTAAAATTGAACTGGTATCACATCAGGTCCAGAGGCCTTTCCTCTTTTGAGCGATTTTAATTGTTTCTCTATCCCTCTGTCATCTATTTCGATATCTACCATTTTGTCATCTGTGCGACAATCTAGAGAAGGAACTACAGTGCAATCTTCCTCTGTGAAACATCTTTGGAAAAAGACATTTAGTGTTTCGGCCTTTAGTCTGTCATCCTCTGTTTCAGTACCATTTTGGTCACAGAGTGTCTGGACATTTTGTTTTGATCCACCTACCGCTTTGACATAAGACCAAAATTTCTTAGGATTTTCTGCCAAGTCAGTACATAGAACTTTACTTTCGAATTCATTGAAGGCCTCTCGCATAGCCCTCCTCACACTACATTTCGCTTCGCGTAATTTTTGTTTGTCTGCAAGGCTTTGGCTATGTTTATGTTTGCTGTGAAGTTCCCTTTGCTCCGCAGCAGTTTTCTAACTCGGTTGTTGTGCCACGGTGGCTCTTTTCCATTTCTTACGATCTTGCTTGGCACATACTCACCTAACGCATTATGTACGACGGTTTGTCCACTGATCCTCAACACTATCTGTACTTGAGACAAAACTTTTGTGTTGAGCCAACAGGTACTCTGAAATCTGCTTTTTGTCACTTTTTCTAAACAGAAAAATCTTCCTACCCTTTTTAATATTCCTATTTACGGCTGAAATCATCGATGCCGTAACCGCTTTATGATCGCTGATTCCCTGTTCTGCGTAACATACAGTAAATACACAACATCGTGTGCGCTCTTCTCCCGCTTGTTGAAATGCAGTAACGCCGTTCAACAAGTGAAAGCCTCCCTTACACTTCCGTACGGCTACGTACTAAATGAAATACTTGCTTACGGGCTGTTCCCACCAGATATACGATGAACTAAAAAACTCGTAGTAAACGGAACACAGTAGCTCACTATCACTGGAGGATTACAGAAGCTAAATTAGCATCGAGTGTGCCTCAGGGGTGTGCGACCGGACCGTTACTACGTACGATACATTAATGTTGACCTTGTAGATAACTCTCTTAGTTCTTTCGCACACGACGCTTTCGTGTATATTATTACATAATTCTTAATTTCTCCATGCTGAGAGTCGCTGGGGGTTTTCCATTTCATGTTAATAAAACTGCAATTATCATAAATCGAAATAAATCTTCGTTAATAGGATGAAATTGACTACTTCAAAATAGTGAATTTTTATAAAATGGTAAAATTAATAATAACTTTTAGCGATAACAATAAAGCAATAACTCCTCTTAGTTTGTTTGTAACTGATCATAAAATTGCATAAGGGTTAATTAAACATAACGTAATATTTTAATAATTATGTCATCAAAAAAATTTAATTGAATCCTTAAATGTAAATTATGAGTTAAATGAATATTTTTCAATGTCTCCTGTAAGTTCTAAAGGGTTATTTGATTATACTCCAAAATGTAGGTCAGTTTCTTAGTAACTACTAGCAACTGATCCACAACATAAGCAAACGTAATTTACTGGACCTAAGTAGGTGAGTAAACATATTTCTGAAGGGAAAACGTTCTTCGTTATGAGCTGTACAATTTTCATTGTAATTGCTATTGGCCAGTTTCGACTTTATACACATTATCAAGCAGCATTCAGTTAACATTTATGCACGTCAAATTCAGGTTATTTGAATGTCTCTTAATGAGTATAAAATCGAAGCTGCCCAATAGCAAATAAACTGAAATGTGTACAGTCCATAATGAACAATGTTTTCTTTTGAATAAATTATCCAGTCTGGGGTCCTATATGCAAACAAAATTACCAAGGTTTTATATTATTTGATTATACAATTGCCGATTAGGTATTGTACTTAGCCACAACGTTAAATATATATGGTCGGGAGGCATTATAAATAGGACGTCAACGCGTTCCTAGTACCAAGGAAGGCATATCATAAAGAGTCACTGAAAGAAACTTAAGGAAATTTAATTCATCCACTAATACAAGACTGTCGCGTGACAGGTTTGCGAATATTGTACATTCGTCTCGAACTCTTACCAAGACAGATTAATGGAAGAGAGAAAATATAATGAGACAGGAACCGGTAGTTCGTTTTAGATTTGTTTATTGAAAGTGAGAGCACAACATAATTGCTCAAGATTCTCCAGTAGGTGATTCTGCAGTGGAAATGATATGCGGGGCGTAAAAAATCTATGCATACAAAATTTTAGAGGGCTTAGAGGAGATAAAAGAAGAAACACGCGCACCTTTCCCCCGCCAGACGTCCATCAAGATTGTGACGCTGGTGATGTTCAGAGACTGTATTCAAATTGCCGTTTGATAAATATTGTTTTAGAGATGTTGTTGACCTTTAGATTTCTTTTTGTGTGGCGAGGTATACCGTTTGGTGCAGGAGACGCCGATGGGCACCTCAGAAAAGCTGTTTGCCCGTCTGTCTGAAGCCGCAGTCACTATTCGTGAAAAACCCTGTTGTTTTGAGGGTGTCAGACAGTCATTAGAACACTGATGCCAAGTTGTGCATTAATATAACAGACGACAGTTTCACTAACATTCCCAAAACAATATTCATTACACAGCAGTTTAAACACCATCTGTGAATACAACAAGCGGTTCATGGAACCCCAGCGGAGAAACGGTGCACCTGTGACGTTTCTGTTCCTCTGTATCTCCTCTAAATACCATAAACTTTGTATTCGTAGCTTTTTTTACACCATATATGTAATGAAAAGGCTTACTCTTAAAATTCTGAGTCAATGCTTAGAATGAAAAAAAACATCATTTCTTTGATTTTATCCATACTGAATGAGAGGTCGTGGTTGTGAATGTCAATGTTAAAAAATATATGGGCTCAACCACTTGTTTATAGTGTAAAATACTAAGATTGACGCGTTTCGGAAGTCAAGCTTCCATCATCAGAATAATAAAAAGTAAAAGAACCTGTTAAAACTCGCTAAAATGGAACATGCACCAGGCACAATAAAATTGATATAAAATTAAGACATTATGGCTACTTCCCTTGTTGAAGCCGTGTCTTCCAAGGTGCATCTGCACATAGTCGTCAAAATATAAAAAACTCTAAAATGGTGTCGCCTATGGTGTTGAACATCTAACCACATGGCTCTCTCACCTATCGTCGTAAACCGCCCGTGCGTCTTTGTTGATACCACACACCACGTAGCCAAACACGACACTGAAACGCAAGTGAGCTCACGCGCAAGTAAACAAGGAAGTCACAGAGATGTCTATACAAACAGATAACGAATACATGTTCCAAGGACCTCATGAAATGATGATATCCTGCCAATTGCTAAAAATGTAGTTACTAAAAGAAACCAGTGAAATGTTTGAAACATTTATTTGTATCACCAGTTTGCTGTTCATTCAGTGTGTTCTGATTATCCACGCTATGTATCGTAATTTCCAGCTGTTCTAGTAGATCCAGCTTTTTGCCTTTTTCCTGTCTATATAAAATAACGAGATCCTGATCTATTCCCAACATGGGGTGTCCCGTTTCCCAAATATGCGTGGCTACAGCTGACTTTTCGAAATTATTAAGCCGGAAAGCATCGCTATGTTGCGCGTGAGCTCAATCGCGTTTCAGTGTCGTGTCCTGGCTACGTGGTGTGTGGTACCAACTAACACGCACGGGCGGTTTACGACGGTAGAGGAGAGAGCCATGTGGTTAGATGTTGAACACCATAGGCGACACCATTTTAGAGTTTTTTATATTTTGACGACTATGTGCAGATACACCTTGGAAGACACGGCTGCAACAAGGGAAGTAGCCACGATGTTTTAATTTTATATCAATTTTATTGTGTCTGGTGCATGTTCCATTTTAGCGAGTCTTAACGGGTTCTTTTACTTTTTATTATTCTGATGATGGAAGCTTGACTTCCTAAACACGTCAATATTAGTGTTTTGCACTATAAACAAGTGGTTGAGCCGATATATTTTTAACGGTAATATCATTTCTTCTCTCAAACACTTCTATTAACTTTGACAGCAGTACTTTAAAAAATCGTCTTTATACAACGTAGGAGCTTACTGACACTCGTTGCTCTTATCCATTGTCCTGCAACGGAATCATAAATTCGGAAACAAACGGTAGTACACTTAGTGCTCTCTTCTACACATCTTATGCTGGTTTGTGGAGCACAGATGTATATGTGGATTCCAGTAACTCGTGGCAACTGCTGGTCTGTATTGAGGGATGATCTTGTGCAACAAAACCACGTCCTTTCGGTGGTACATGGGTTCTTATCGACAACCTTCGCAGCCACGACTATATTTGTATCTCTCCAGAGACGTAATATATCGCATTTGGACATACACACCCTATGAGTGTTTGCATTCGGGTCTTGTTGACCGTATTGTTGTAAGTGGAAGTTACTAAAGCACACTGAAAGGTTTGGCAAATTGTTCATCCAGAGATGATACGGGGATGTGTACCAATCCACTCAGCATGATTAGAAGTTTTCCCAAACTATTCCAGGAGAATGAGAGAATGTTTACTGTTAACAGGCCATCATAGACGCTATTCCACTTCTCTGATGCTAAATAAGATTTGTTGAATGAAACATGTTCTCATGTTGTGTGTGTTGTTATTATTATCAAATGATTACTATTACCATCACCATAATTGTGTCATTTCATAGTTCATGTTTCATTATTCTGATTTTCCATATACTACGTTCTGCTGTTGTTATGAAAACAATCCAGTTGAGTCACACTCAGAAACGATAAATAAGATTTTGGTTTAATGTGGACTTTGTAAATGAAATTAAAACTTTTTTACGAAATTTGAAATTTATCGACAGCTGACGACAGGCCATGTTTGGCCTTAGAGGGTATTTTCGATTGATACATATACACATAAGAACAATTGAGTGGAAAGTACTTCTGTGCGTGGACACTGTTCAAATTTACCTAACAGATACATGGACGAACGTTTTGATGTTCCAAGAACCCACCAAACAAACCAATTACCATATGACACGGAACAGCGCTAATGCGCTAAACTCGTAATGAAGCACACTACGTTGTTACACGGGCGAAACGATGGTATTAAGCACAAGCAAGTTCATAGCACCTGTGGAAAAACTGTAAAAGTTGCTCTTTCATGTGACGTATTATTTAAATTTTAAAAAACGTTTATTCTTTTTGAAACAATCTGTACGTTTTCGTGCATTATTGTTTGTAATTTCTAGCTTTCAACCATAGTATTTACATTTATCTGTTGTTAAGGAGAAGTTTAATGAGAAATACGATTGTAAAATACAAAAAATTAAATAAACGTTAACTGCATAGGTTACAATGTAGTGTTCGCGTCTTTATCTGGTATCTCAGTAATGCCACAATAACGCCTATCTGTATTCTAATATTTTAACAGCACTTGGTACTTTTCGTAAGCACGTTATGCCATAGATAAGCCACAATTCAAGGTGAGAATGAAAAATACGTTCGTCGTTTCGGAAAGTATAATCGTTAGGAAAGTCAGCTTGTACGACGAACAGAGAAAATGGATTAACAGAGTGATTACGTTTATTATCTGCGACGATGCTGCATACAAATTATAGAGTTAATAAGTAATTTAAATAAAATAAAATGGTATTTGTAATAAAATAGTATGAGAACAGTCTCTTATTCGTTTTTAATAAGTTACTTTTGTAAAACATAAGAATGAAGCTGGTCATCTATGATGGACTTTTGGCTGTGAAGTTAAAGGTCTCTTTTATGTTAAAATTTTCCACAAATTATGACGTTTAGCGTAAAATCGGCAAGCAATGTGAGAAACCGGTTAAAAAAACCTTTCGAACGATACATCATTCTTCCCTGTACAATTGGCGTATGCTAAGAAAAAGGGATGTTGACTTGGAAAATAGTACATATTGTTTAAGCACTGTCTGTTTCCTGGTTTTGTGAGGAGCGTTCTTTTAATCACACCCTAATATCTGTAAGTACCATTGTAGTTTCTTTTCAGAATTATTATCCTGAGATAGTAAACGCTCACAAACAACTGTGAGAGTGGAATTTCTGAGAGTGGAATTTCCAGTCTTACGGTTTCCTCTGTTCGAACGTACAGAAAACTGCGTTGTGGTATTTTGGTACAGCTAAATGACGTGGTATATGGTAGAATTACCGGTAGTATTGGTAGCAGTGGTAGGGAAAGAAACGTAAATGTATGTGTAAGAGAGAAACTGGGAGCCGACGGTTTCTCTTTGTTTTTTTGGTTGTCTGTTTTCACATAATGAGAACCGCACATCATTTAGTGTTATTCTGTAGGGTATTTTATGTTCTTACAGAGTATAAATTGCATTTTTTAAGTAATAAATATTAGTTGATTGCATAAGGCCTGCACTTTTATGTAGCCAAAGCAATTGCTTCTGATTCAAGTACAGTTTACCTGTATAAGCATATAATTGTTGCTCTTATTTTGTACTGAACAGAACGACCTTCATCATGATCGACACCAAGAGTTTTCAGGTGTTATTGATAAATGCGAAAGTTGTTCATGAAACACAGAACATGCTTTATATAAGTTCGACGAAGTATAGAAGCAAAGTTTGATATATTTTTGTCTTCTGTATTTTTTTTTTATTTTGCCTTTTTCTTGAGGAAATTGTGTTTTCTAGCGCAGTATGATAAACCTGTAGTGTTGTCTTTATTTTTATTACAACATCCCTTTTTTTCATGTTACTTGTTGTTGTTGTTGTTGTTGTGGTCTTCAGTCCTGAGACTGGTTTGATGCAGCTCTCCATGCTACTCTATCCTGTGCAAGCTTCTTCATCTCCCAATACCTACTGCAGCCTACATCCTTCTAAATCTGCTTAGTGTATGCATCTCTTGGTCTCCCTCTACGATTTTTACCCTCCACGCTGCCCTCCAATACTAAATTGGTGATCCCTCGATGTCTCAGAACATGTCCTACCAACCAATCCCTTCTTCTAGTCAAGTTGTGCCACAAGCTCCTCTTCTCCCCAATTCTATTCAATACCTGCTCATTAGTTGTGTGATATACCCCTCTAATCTTCAGCATTCTTCTGTAGCACCACATTTCGAAAGCTTCTATTCTCTTCTTGTCTAAACTATTTATCGTCCACATTTCACTTCCATACATGGCTATCCTCCATACAAATACTTTCAAAAACGACTTCCTGACATTTAAATCTATACTCGATGTTAACAAACGTTTCTTCTTCAGAAGCGCTTTCCTTGCCATTGCCAGTCTGCATTTTGTATCCTCTCTACTTCGACCATCGTCAGTTATTTTGCTCCCCAAATAGCAAAACTCCTTTACTACTTTAAGTGTCTCATTTCTTAATCTAATTCCCTCAGCATCACCCGACTTAATTCGACTACATTCCATTATCCTCGTTTTCCTTTTGTTGATGTTCATCTCATATCCTCCTTTCAAGACACTGTTCATTCCGTTCAGCTGCTCTTCCAAGTCCTTTGCTGTCTCTGACAGAATTACAATGTCATCGGCGAACCTCAAAGTTTTTATTTCTTCTCCATGGATTTTAATACCTACTCTGAACTTTTCTTTTGTTTCCTTGCTTGCTCAATATACAGATTGAATAACATCGGGGATAGGCTACAACCGTGTCTCACTCCCTTTCCAACCACTGCATCCGTTTCATACCTGTCGACTCTTATAACTGCCATCTGCTTTCTGTACAAATTGTAAATAGCCTTTCGCTCCCTGTATTTTACCCCTGCCACCTTCAGAATTTGAAAGAGAGTATTCCAATCAACATTGTCAAAAGCTTTCTCTAAGTCTACAAATGCTAGAAACGTAGGTTTGCCTTTCATTAATCTTTCTTCTAAGATAAGTCGTAGGGTCAGTATTGCCTGAAGTGTTCCAACATTTCTACGGAATCCAAGCTGATCTTCCCCGAGGTCGGCTTCTATCAGTTTTTCCATTCGTCTGTAAAGAATTCGGGTTAGTATTTTGCAGCTGTGACTTATTAAACTGATAGTTCGGTAATTTTCACATCTGTCAACACCTGCTTTCTTTGGGATTGGAATTATTATATTCTTCTTGAAGTCTGAGGGTATTTCGCCTGTCTCATAGATATGTCTGACCAAATGGTAGAGTTTTGTCAGGACTGGCTCTCCCAAGGCTGTCAGTAGTTCTAATGGAATGTTGTCTACCCCAGGGGCCTTGTTTCGACTCAGGTCTTTCAGTGCTCTGTCAAACTCTTCACGCAGTATCATATCTCCCATTTCATCTTCATCATCTACCTTCTCTTCCATTTCCATTATATTGTCCTCAAGAACATTGTCCCTGTATAGACCCTCTATATACTCCTTCCACCTTTCTACTTTCCCTTCTTTGCTTAGAACTGGGTTTCCATCTGAGCTCTTGATATTCATGCAAGTGGTTCTCTTATCTCCAGAGGTCTCTTTAATTTACCTGTAGGCAGTATCTATCTTACCCCTCGTGAGATAAGCCTCTACATGCTTACATTTGTCCTCTAGCCATCCCTGCTTAGCCATTTTGCACTTCCTGTCGATCTCATTTTTGAGACGTTTGTATTCCTTTTTGCCTCATCATTTACTGAATTTTTATATTTTCTCCTTTCATCAATTAAATTCAATATTTCTTCTGTTACCCAAGGATTTCTACTAGCCCTCGTCTTTTTACCTATTTGATCCTCTGCTGCCTTCACTATTTCATCCATCAAAGCTACCCATTCTTCTTCTACTGTTTTTCTTCCCCGCATTCCTGTCAATTGTTCCCTTGTGCTCTCCCTGAAACTCTGTACAACCTCTGGTTATTTCAGTTTATCCAGGTCTCACCTCCTTAAATTCCCACCTTTTTGCAGTTTCTAGTTACTAGTCAACAGTTTTCGAATAAAACCTGAGCTTTAAACATTGATAGTTTCAACATTGCTATAAATACTCTTTATTATTAAATAACTAACAGGAGGATAACTGTGTGGAACAAAATGGTTCCATAGGTTACCCGGTCGTTTGTATATCGTCGCTCTGTTTCTAGACGGTTTACTGCTACGCCGTGCGATGCATGCTACTGCTGGACGGGCAGGGGACGAGCCACACGCTTATGAGAGTGTTTGCCGTTGCAGGTCGGGCGCATGGCGGCAGCGCACGCGGTGCTGCTGCGGTTGCTGGTGGCGTGGGCGCTGCTGGCGGCAGCTGCGGGGGCGGCGGAAGACAGAGGGGGCGATGGAGGCGGCGGCGGAGGCGGCGGCGGCGGCAACGGAGGCAGCGCGGAGGCGGAGGAGCGGTGGAGCGCGCCGGAGCAGGAGGCTCAGCGCCGCGGCTGGGTGCCGCTGGGGGCGGCCTACCAGCCGGGGGCGGGGCTCCCGCCGCAGCACAGGTGACTCAGCGCCGCAGAAAGGCAACCTTCCAAAAGACTGCCACGTCTATAATGTGGCGTGCCCCAACAACTGAATTGTACAGGATGTAAAAATAAAAACTTCTTCCTGTCTATCCTCTATACATACAGTCATGGAAATAAGTATTCATACAGTAATATTCTTCTCAGGTGTGCAGCCGGATCATAACGTAATCTTGACACAATATTTCCGCGACCCAACTGACCGCCATCTTCAGGTGAGAGTGCTGGTACACGATCTCGCCGGAATTAGTCAGTTCCGGCGAGATCGTATACCAGCACTCTCACCTGAAGATGGCGGCCAGTTCCGGCGAGATCGTATACCAGCACTCTCACCTGAAGATGGCGGCCAGTTGGACCGCGGAAATATTGTGTCAAGATTACGCTATGATCCGGCTGCACACCCGAGAAGAATATTATTAATTATTACGCCGGGAAAACCTTCGTAATCATATTCATACAGTAGATGGTGACAAACTACGATAGTGTGTTTGGGTAGTAAATCACCCACAGCGCTGATACCAATAAGTACGATGATGTAGCGTCAGATAACCATGTTCTTGGTAATGAAGTTTCCCGTATGCCATGAATCTATTCTGGGAAAATAAAATATGTTACACTCCGCACGGTCTACGACAGGGCTAAATGTATTCGTACAGCGGACTACTTTCAACCAAGCCGGCCGGGGTGGCCGAGCGGTTCTAGGCGCAGTTCAAATCCTGCCTTGGGAATGGATGTGTGTGATGTCCTTAGGTTAGTTACGTTTAATTAGCTCTTAGGGGACTGATGACCTTAGAAGTTAAGTCCCATAGTGCTCAGAGCCATTCAAATATTAGTCGCAAACAAACAAACGGCTGACGCAGCCCCGGAGTGCATGCCACACTTCTGTAGTCGTGTGGCGGCCGTGAACCAACAGCACGTCGGACGTGGGTACCGTGGAACAGCAGTATGGGCCGCAAGGGGAAGGAAACGACCATTGAGGAACGAAACATCGTTGTCGCTCAATATCTTCGACACAAGTCGTATGCCGAAATGGCGAACATCATAGGACGAAGCCGAGCGACTGTGCAATCTATCATTAAGCGATATAAGGACAGACATGTAGTAATAAACAGTGAACGACACGGTCGTCCACAGAAGCTTACGACAAGAGAGACCAGAATGCTACTAAGAATCGTCAAGAAAAACCCGAAAACGACAGTGTCAGCACTATCCGCATATGTACATGACCTACCACTTCCGAAAGGACATCACTCCAAGGGCAGTTCGTACCATTCTCAATCGTTCGGGCTACAGAGCTAGGGTCCCGAGACGAAAGCACTACATCAGCAAAAAGAACAAGAAGTGGCGGATGGAATTCACGAAACAGCATGTATCCAAGACAGCACACTTCTGGCATACTGTAATGTTTAGTGATGAAAGCAAATTTAATATCGTGCACAATGATGTTAGGATCTTGGTCTGGAGAAGACCGAATACAGACCTCGAAACAACATTCAACCCACGGTGAAGCACGGAAGTGGTGGAGTGATGGTATGGGGCTGTATGTCAACCTCCGGTGTCGAAAAATTAGTGTTTGTGGAAGGTACCATGGACAGATTTGTGTATATGAACATTCTCAAACAGAACTTACACAACAGAGTGTTGACGCCTTGGGTCTTCCTAGAAATTATTACTTCCAACAGGACAATGATCCCAAACATACGGCGCAAATTGTCCTGCTGTGGTTCCCCTACACTCCGCACGGTCTACGACAGGGCTAAATGTATTCGTACAGCGGACTACTTTCAACCAAGCCGGCCGGGGTGGCCGAGCGGTTCACACACTTAAAACACCAGCTCAGGGTCCGGACCTGAATCCTATCGACACACTTGTGCAGTGAGCTGGAAACACAAGTGATAAAACACGACATCCGTAGTATGGGCTCTTTGAAAGAGGTTCTCCTCCGAGAATGGGAAGGTATCACGTTGGAAAATTGGTCCATTCCTTGCCACGGAGGTTGCGAGAAGTAATACATCGGAAGGACCACCATAGCTGCATTGGCGACTGGCCAATGTGTATAGTGCAAATCAAATGGTTCAAATGGCTCTGAGCACTATGGGACTTAACATCTGAACTACTTAAACCTAACTAACCTAAGGACAGACATCACACACATCCACGCCCGAGGCAGAATTCGAACCTGCTACCGTAGCAGTCGCGCGGTTCCGGTCTGAAGCGCCTAGAACCGGTCGGCCACACCGGCCGGCTTAGTGCATATCCAATTAGTGTTTTTGGTTTCATATTGTCAATAAAGGCAGTTTACTTTTCCACGCTCTAGTGTGTGAATACCTATTTGCATTACTGCATACGAGAGGTGTTCAATAATTAATGCAATTCCGGTTGAAAAAATGCGGAATTTGTTGTGGGACATCGTGGAATATTCCCGCTTCAGTCTCTATAGTTTCATGAAGTTACAATACGTGGCGGGACTATACGTAGCCTTCAAAATGATGTTTGTTCCGGAGGTGCGTTCCAAGCAGAGAGCTGTCATTGAGTTTCTCTTGGTGGAAAACCACAGTTTCACATATATTCACGGACTCTTGAAGAATGTCACCCTGAAAGTGAAAATAAGACGGCGAGTCGTTGGGCAAAGAGTCTGTCATCATCGGAACAACGTAGTGCAAACCGGTACGATCTCCCGCGTGCCGGCCGACCACACGCAGCTGTGACTCTTGGAATGTTGGAACGTGCGGACACTCTCATTCTAGGTGTTCGACAAATCACAATCAAACACCTCACTGCCTAACTGGATATGTCTCTGTTGGTAGTGATGACACACTCGTCCACCAGTTGGGATGCTCGAATGTGTGTCCCTGCTGGATTCCTCGCCGAAAAGAGCAACGGAATTACTTGTGCGGTACGAGGCTGATCTTGAAAATTTCTGTCGAACATCGACACAGGCGATGAAACATGGGTTCATCACTTCGAGCCGGAAATAAAAGGGCAGTCCATGGTGTGGCGCCACACCACCTCTCCTATAAAGAAAAAGTTCAGAGTCTAATCTCAGCCTTCAAAGCCATGGCGACGGTCTCCTGGAACTCTGAAAGGGTTATTCTGTTTGATGTCCTCCCTCATGATGGAACGGTCAACTCTGAAGTGTATTGAGCTACCACCTAGTAATTGAAGAAACGACTTCAGCGTGTTCATCGCCACAAAAATGCAAACGAACTTCTATTCCAAGTCAACACAAGGCCTCGCACAAGTCTGCGCAGCCGAGAGGAGCTCACGAAACTTCTTTGGACTGTTCCTCCTCATCCACGCTAGAGCCCGGATCTCGCTCCTTCCGACTTCCATCCATATGCCCCAATGAAGGATCCATTCTGCGGGAAGCAGTACGTGGATGATGAGGAGGTCATTGATGCAGCAAGACTTTGACTCCGACGGCGGCCAGTAGAGTTGTACCATGTGGGCATGCTAGTCCTCCCAGTAAGGTGGCGTAAGGCAGTCGCATTGAACGGAGTTTGTGCTGAAAAATTCGGTTTTGTAGCCAAAAGAATGTTCAAAAATGTTCAGATGTGTGTGAAATCTTATGGGACTTAACTGCTAAGGTCATCAGTCCCTAAGCTTACACACTATTTAACCTAAATTATCCTGAGGACAAACACACACACACACCCATGCCCGAGGGAGGACTCGAACCTCCGCCGGGACCAGCCGCACAGTCCATGACTGCAGCATCCTAGACCGCTCGGCTAATCCCGCGCGGTGTAGCCAAAACAGTTGGGAATAATATGGTGTATTGGAATGCTGATTAAAACCAAGCTGCTTTCAGAAAAAAATTGTGTTGCAATACTTATTAAACCTGCCTCATGCCCTCAGGGTCTCAGCGTTCGTTTACTGAGTACGGGCTTGGCGACCTTGGGGTTCCTGAGCTGGGGACTGGTAAGCGCCGCCAGTCCTCTGCCACCATAAGCTCTGGGCATGCTTCAGCGACCACCGTGCAGCGCGGCGGTGGAACTTTGTGTGTCAGAGGACCGAGGATCTTGGCTTGACTACCCGGATCGCGAGGATGGAATAAACAACCTCTATAAAAAAAAAAAAAACCTCAATCTCAAGGTGTTCTGCACCCTGATGAGATGCATGGCTGTTGAGGTGGAATATTGGTTGGCGGGCAACCTCAGGGGAACCTGCTACACCACAGTTGTATAAGGCTTACTCAGGCACGTGGGGCTCTGTCTGAGTGGGCCCTTATTTAGCTGCTCGTGGGACCGAAATGGAACCCTCCCAGCAGGAAGGGTGTACCGTCTGGGAGTTCTCACACCCATTCATCAAAAAGAATAATAATCAAATTGTTGTCAGTAATGGCGCTCAAGGAGTCATGAATAACAATGTCTTTGTAGTGATCAGGAGGAAGGAGGGGACGTTTGAAAAAGTGTCCCCCTTCTATATACATAAAGGCTTAGAAGGGCTGGCTCGTACCCTAAAGTCTATTAAGCGGTTGCGCAATGGTTCCTTGCTTGTTGAGACTAACTGGGCAAAGCAAGTGAAACTCTTGAAGAAGTCACAGAAATTGGGTGAGTAGGACTTCATCGTTGAGTTGCATAACTCCAGCAAAGGTGTGGTAACTTGCCTTGATATTATGGATATAGACGTTGCTGAACTCAGACAAGAATGGGCACGACAGGGGATCATAGATGTGGAACAAAGGACACGCAAGAACAATGGAGAGACTGATAAGACTGCCACTATTATTGTAACCTCCAATTACCCAACGCTACCAGAATACATCATGGCAGGTTTCCTCCGACTTAGGATTTGGCCCTGTGTACCTAACCCTACGCAGTGCTTCAAATACCAGCGTTTTGCCCATACAACGCTGAGTTGAAGAGGCGAAGCGACTTGTGGGAAGTGTGGAAAGGCAGCCCATGAAGCTGGGACGGACTGTCCATCTCAAGCAATCTGTATTACCTGCTCTGGAAGCCACCCAGCCTGGAGCCAAGCCTGCCCTGTTTTTGCAGAGGAACGCAAAATTCAGGAAAGCAAAGTGACCACGCAGATCCCCTACGCAGAAGCCAAAAAGGACTATCAGGCGATGAAACCCCCTGTCTTTATCTTTTCTTATGCTTCGTTGGTGCAGAAACCTGTTACTAAGGTCGACGCTTCGATTCAGACGACGTCCAGTGTTCCACCATCCACCTCTAGCATCTGAACTTGAACCTGTATGTGCCAAAGTAAAGTGAAAGACATAGCGATCCAGACAGCTACGACGGAAGAGTCCAGCAATGCTTCCTCAATGCACAGCCCGAAGGCACCCCAACAGCAGAGTGTTTCTCAACGCCAAGTTTCTCCAAAGAAACGCCCCCTTTCTCCTTTATCCTTGCTGAGAATGGGAGCAGGGAAAGGATCCCAACATTCGGGTCGAAAGCTGACCTGGGCGCCATCAGACGTCATTCTGGCATGTCTGACTGATGATGAGGGCATCATGGATTTTGATGTCTCATCACCAGACTCAGTCAGCCATAAAACCCCACCTCGCTCTATAAGCGCCTCACCACCTTGGCGCAAAGACAGCGGTAAATCAAGACCACATTGATAAAATGGTTCCCATACTTCATTGGAATGTAAATGGATACAGGACTCATCTGGCGGAACTGAGACTTCTTGTACAGGACAGACACCTCTGCCTCTGCTTTCAGAGACTCATTTTAAAGAGACTGACACACGTATATTTGGAGGCTACCACCTTTATAGAAACGACGACCTTACTGGTGACAGGGCAAAAGGTGAGGTTGCATTGTTTGTAAAGGATACTATTCACTCCTCGCCTATTCCCTTAACAACAACATTACCAGCGGTTTCTGTTCGGATAGTGGTCCATGTTGACATAACAGTGTGCGCTGTGTATTTACCACCCCATGCGCCTCTTGATAGTGGGGTGCTCACTCATTTTCGTGATGAACTACCTCGACCCTTTCTCCTTTTGGGGGGGGGGGGGGGACTTCAGTGCACACAGTGCACTATGGGAATCTAACACCACATGCCCCAAGGGTCGGGTACTTGAGGATATGTTACAAACAACAGATCTTACACTGTTGAACACGGGTCAAGCCACACATTCTAGTACCGCTACGGGTTCGTCTACAGCCATAAACCTCTCCTTCTGCTCTCCCGCTCTTCGGGACTCTGCTCAGTGGGCAGTGAACGATGACCTTCATGGTAGTCACCATTTCCCTATCTGGATCCATGCGCATGATGGAGCAGATCCTAAAAGAAAGCCGCCGAGATGGTTATACAAGAAGGCTAACTGGATGCTTTACAGGCAGTTAGCTGTTTTCGAGCAATGTGGCGGCATCCAGGACTGAGTGGATCACATTACAGCTGTGATTCACCATACCGCTGATGCATCCATCCCAAAGACTGTGGATGAGCCCAGGAGGCGACCTGCCCCCTGGTGAAAAGATGAGTGTCATTTTGCAATCAGGCACAGGAGGGCAGATTCAATCGATGCCCTACAGATGAGAATCTTGCTAACTTTCGAATGGCGCGTGCAAAGGAGAGGAGAATAATTCGGGAGAGTAAGCAGAGGAGTCGGCAAGAGCTCCTGAACTCCATCAAGAAGTCCACATCCGCAAGAAAAGTATGGGAAACCATCAGGAGGTTCTCAAGGCACAACTCTCGACCGCCAATAGCAGCTGTACGAATACAGGGGTCTCTTGTAACATCGATGAGGGGTATAGCTCAGACAATGGGTGAATCATATAAATCCATCACAGGAGATTCTAGCCAGGATTCCTCCTTCCGTCGCTAATGGGAGGCACAGGAGAAGGCTGATCTTGATTTCTGTTCCACCAACATGGAAGAATACAACCAGCCTTTCTCATTGTGGGAGCTCGATTCTGCATTGTCATGTACTTGTGATACGAATCCTGGAAACGAACTGATAACCTACAGCATGTTGCAACAGTTGGACCGACGGTCGAAGGAAGTCCTCCTTCAGCTCTTCAATAAAATTTCGATTACGGGCGACTTTCCCAACTCGTGGAAAGAATCTATTTTAATCCCAGTTTTAAAACCAGGGAAGGATCGGACGGACCGCGGTGGTTATCGTAGTATTAGCCTGATAAGCTGCGCAGGAAAGACGAGCGTATGGCCAATTGGCGCCTGGGGTGGGTTCTGTAAACCAAGTACCTACTCAGTCGCTCCCATTGTGGGTTCAGGAGGTGTCACTCCACTCTCGATAACCTGATCCTGCTCGAAGCTGCAATTCAACAAGCTTTCCTTCGTAAGCAACACCTTATCGGTTCTACACAGGGTTGTGATGTTGCATTGAAGATGACAGTGATTAGGAAATATCGAGCCATAACCAGACATGTTAAACTGAGAGTGCTCAAATCTCTGGTTTTCCCAGTTTCACCTTATGGCGTTGAAACATGGAGAATAACTGAAGCGGACCGTAAAAGGAATGATGCCTTTGAGATTTGACCGTGTAAGAGGTTGCTGCGACTATCATGGATGGACAAACGGACCGACAGATCAACCCTTCAAGAACTCATGGCGGAGAAGAGGTCGTCCAGTATTCGTTTCCAGCGAATCCTGCAGTTGATTGAACACGTAAACCGACGACGGGAGGGTAACTTGGAAAAGATGATCATCCAAGGAAAAGTCTAAGGGAAAAGATTATAGAAAAGATCACCGAGACGAGGGACAGACCAGATAAAGGAGAAGAGGCATCAGACAAGGGACCAGGTACTCCGAGATGCAGAAGACCGGGAAAATAGAGACAGATTGTTAAGAGGATTGTGTGATCGGTCACCAAATTTCAACTAAGAAAGACAGAGTATTAATGATAATGTTCCTGCTGCCACATAGGATATCGACAATAGACTCTTAGATGGCACCGATGTCAGTGTAATTGGTGCGCTATACCCAAATTCGTATCAGGAACACATTTTAAAAACGTAAGAACTGAAATGATACAGTGCAAGTTCCAAAGACACTCTTTTATTAAAGAACACAAATACTGGACTTCAATAGCGTTGAAGTCCGTAACAGTGCTAACTGCAATTACGCAGTGCAGTCTCTATTCTGCCGTAAACATTGTCGAAGAGTGTCAGTTCCTCTTCAGTTAGATGCACTGTGTGGCCGGAGCTGTAGCGGCTACTGTTGTGGACACACTCGAAGACTCTAGCTGCTGGATAACTCTCCGCCGGACGACACACCCGTGGCTAGGGCGCAGTCCGTGACTCATATAATACCGCAGAGTGATACGACATTAGCTCCATGCTATTGGCTACTAGTGCGGAGTGATACTGCCCGCTGGTCTGGAGTAATGCTACAGCTACGTACTACTGGCTGTTTGCGTAGTGAGATGTTACAGTTTCGTACTGTTGACTGCTAGCACGGAATTATGCTACAGCTCCGTACTATTGGCTCGATGTGACGAGTGACATGCAAGGTAGTCGATTAGAGAGGGCCGCTGGAATACGAACCAGCTTCGCCTAGCGTATATGCAGTACCGGTCACCTCCCGTAGTTGAAGGACAGTCTATGTGACAGGGGTTGCGACTCAGCGTCACTTGCATTGTACGTTTTAAAGCTAAGGCATTTCTGCACATGCACTGTGTGAGTATTGTTAAATTCTGTGGAAACTGCTTCAACACCACCATTTTATGGCAATACAAACGCTCAACATTTATAATACGTACTCAAGCTTGAAATGAGTAACAGAAACAGTAGTTTCGAATATATGAAATGTATTCGCAGTTGCGAATACGAACAACCAGCAGCTGTATAAGGGAATGACTGCAATGAAAATGTATGCCGTACCTGGATTCGAACCCGAATTTCCCGCTTTATACGAGCGCTCTCTTTAACCGCTTTCGTTACCCGTGCACAACTCACGGCCAGACCCAAACTTACATATGACATCACTCGTGCGTCACAACCTGTAATCGTACATAATCATCATCAGTATTCTGCCAAAAGGCAGGTTTTCACATGGTAGTTCTCCAGGCTGTCCGGTCTTCTGCCATCCTCTTCAGGTCTGCACAATTTCCGCTTCCCTTCATGTCGTCTATCATCTTGTATCTCCTTCTTCCTCTCAGTCTTCTCCCACAAACCAATCCTTCCAAAGCATCTGCTAGCAAGCACTCCCTTCTCAATGAATGTCCCAACCAGTTCTTTTTCCTTTCTCTTACAACCTTCAGCACACATCTTCTCTCACCAACCCTTTCCAATAAATATTGTTTCATTACTCACTCTTTCCATCCAGCTTATTCTCTCCATTCTCCTCCACATCCACATCTCAAATGCTTCTAATCTTTTTTCGTCCTCTCGTCTCAGCGTCCATGTTTCTGCCCCATATAGTGCCACACTCCAGACAAAACATTTTGCAAGCCTTTTCCTTAGTCCTTTATCTAATTTGCCACATAAGAGTCTCCTCTTTCTATTGAATGCCTCCTTCGCTACGGCAATTCGAGTTTTCACCTTCTGGTGACATCTCAAGTCTTCAGTTATCGTGCTTCCAAGATATTTCAATGCACTTACTTGGCTAGTGGTAGAGTGTCCTATTTTAATGTTGGGCAGTCTGCGTCTTGTACTGATGACCATACTCTTTGTTTTTGCTGTGTTTATTTGCATCCCATATTCAACACAAGCTTCATTCAGCTCTTTCAACATGTTATTCACTGTCCGCTCACTTTCTGCCAGTAATACCATGTCATCAGCAAATCTTATACATTCTATTCTCTTTCCACCAGTACATATCCCTCTTTTCTCAGCTAAGCCTTTCGTAATAATCTCTTCAAGGTATACGTTAACAACAGTGAGAAAAGGCAACAACCTCGTCTAACACCTCGTTCAGTTGCGCTTCCTTCTGACATTTCGTTTCGTATCCTTATCCTTACTTTCTGTTGTAAATATATATTCTGTATCAGTCGTCTCTCTTTCCAATCTACCAATCTACTCTTACATATGACGTCACTCCTGCGTCACAACCTTTAATCGTACACACATTATGAAATTCCCGTATAGGGAAGGACATTTTAGCTGGAAGTTGCTACCTGGTATCGGTGGGTAAATACGACATTACAGTGCCTGTGTTGTTACGAAGAACGATGGAGTGTTCCTTCGGACACGCATGCATGCCCTTCACCGCACGGGAATTACGTAACGTGTGAACGCGTAGAGACTGTGACGCAGGAACGGCGGCATACTGAGGTTCGGGGGTGGCCGTGTGTCGTGCACGGATTGCCAAAGCGGTTAAGGCTACAGCTCGAGTAAAGCGGGAACGGGTTCGAGTTTTGGTCCGGCACAAATTTTCATTGCAGTCATTCCCTTATATAGCTGCTGGTCGTTCGTATTCGCAACTGTGTGAAATTTCGTGTATTTAATAACGACTACTGCCGCCTCAGTGCATGTTCCTTCGGAAATGCACGCGTGTTCGAAAGAACATTACATCGTTCCTCTCCACAACACAGACACTGTCGTAGTAATTTCGAAAATAAATATCTAGTCGTTTTAAGTTTACTACTTTAATCGCAAAAAGTTTTTGGAACTGACGTGCTATATTTTTCTGAGAGACATTGTGCATCACAAAGAGGTTTACTGTCGTCAGTACAAAAAAGTGGGTCCGAAAAGAGTCGGAAAACATATACTTCCTTCCATACACGTCTCCTGAAACAAACACGACGAGAAATTCAGAGACATTAGAGGTGATATCGAAGTTTACTGACAGTTATTTTCCCCACAGACCATTCGAGAATGTAACAGAGAAAAGAGAGACAGGGGGGGGGGGGGGGGAATTACGGTATGTAGATATCTTATGCTTTGTGTTACAAGTGCTTTATTTTAACAAGACGTGTAGGAAAGATGAATGGAAACCTTGTTAAGTGATTTCTGGTTAAGTACAGTGCGTGTGTTGAGGTAACTGTGCACGCTACTCTAGTTCCACCTGTGCTAGAGTACTTACTACTCCAACATTCGGGGGCCCGGTATAGGAAGATATGGCTGCCAACATCGTTAGAGGTTACGTGAAAGTACTGTAAAGAAGTTTAGCAAGACTAAATGAAAACTGTTGAAAGAATCGCGACGTTCTTCCACGAATTCAAGTTTTGTTGAATTTGTAGAAGACTGTTCAAAGTACAGAGGTTGGACAAAGATATGGAAGCAGCGCGAGAGATGCATGCTTGAACACAAATGCGGATGCTGGCCAAGCCTGCTGATTGCGCTTTTGTATTTGGCCACGAACGGTACCTGTACACAATATCCTCAATGCTCTGCGAGTTTCAGTCGTGGCCAGAACAGCGTTGTGTGTAGTTGTGAGTGCATTATGTCGGAGCTAAGTGTCTTCGAATCTGGGCGAACTTATGGTGGTCGTATGGTCGGTGCATCCGTAACCACGGTGGTCGAAGTGTTTGGTATTTCAGGAGGCACCATATTGAAGATTTATAGCACATACAGGGTAAGCGGAAAAACATCATACGCTAGATCAAACACGGACGAAAGAGTGTGTTGAGTGGTCGGGACACGGTCACTGAAGAGGACTGTGACGAAAAATAAGAGGACGGCAGATGCAGTAAGTCACTGCAGAACTGAGTGTCGCACTCACCAACCCTATCAACACCAAAACAATAAGAAGGGAGCTCCATAAAGAGGGAATTGCGGCGCGAGTTAGAATTCGCCGGCCGCAGTAGCCGAGCGGTTCTAGGCGCTTCTGAGAATGTTGTCTATTCCCGGGGCCTTGTTTTGACTCAGGTCTTTCAGTGCTCTGTCAAATTCTTCACGCAGTATCATATCTCCCATTTCATCTTCATCTACATCCTCTTCCATTTCCATAATATTGTCCTCAAGTACATCGCCCTTGTATTGACCCCCTATATACTCCTTCCACCTTTCTGCTTTCCCTTCTTTGCTTAGAACTGGGTTTCCATCAAAGCTCTTGATATTCATGCAAGTGGTTCTCCTTTCTCCAAGGATCTCTCTAATTTTCCTGTAGGCAGTATCTATCTTACCCCTAGTGAGATAAGCCTCTACAGCCTTACATTTGTCCTCTAGCCATCCCTGCTTAGCCATTTTGCACTTCCTGTCGATATCTCTTTTGAGACGTTTGTATTTCTTTTTGCCTGCTTCATTTACTGAATTTTTTATATTTTCTTCTTTTCATCAATTAAATTCAATATTTTTTCTGTTACCCAAGGGTTTCTACTAGCCCTCGTCTTTTTACCTATTTGATCTTCTGCTGCCCTCACTATTTCATCCCTCAAAGCTACGCATTCTTCTTCTACTGTATTTCTTTCCCCCATTCCTGTCAATTGTTCCCTTATGCTCTCCCTGAAACTCTGTACAACCTCTGGTTCTTTCAGTTTATCCAGGTCTCATCTCCTTAAATTCCCACCTTTTTGCAGTTTCTTCAGTTTTAATCTACAGTTCATAACCAATAGATTGTGGTCAGAGTCCACATCTGCCCCTGGAAATGTCTTACAATTTAAAACCTGGTTCCTAAATCTCTGTCTTACCATTATATAATCTATCTGATACCTTTCAGTATCTCCAGGGTTCTTCCATGTATACAACCTTGTTTCATGATTCTTGAACCAAGTGTTAGCTATGATTAAGTTATGCTCTGCGCAAAATTCTACCAGGCGGCTTCCTCTTTCATTTCTTATGGCTTGTGGCTTATGCAGTACAATTGTTGACGTATTAGTGCAAAGGAAGGTAACGACTTTTCCAGTGCTGGTATAATAACATAAAAGCTGCCGATTAACGTCAAGCTTCGACCAGGCAGTAAGAAATCCGCAGTGCAGTATGGCTGTGATACAACAACAGATGTTGGTCGTTGTGCTGCAGGTTCGTCCCGGCGGTGAGCAGCCAGGAGGAGGCGCTTCTGAGGACAGCGCCGCTGCAGTTCCTGCCGCCACCACCGCCTCCGCCCCCACGGCAGCAACAGCAGCAGCAGCTGCACGAGGAGGAAGAGGTGCAGCTGCTGTACGTGCCCGTGCAGACGCTGCAGGAGCATGGCCGCCTGCCCCCGCACCCCCAGCCCCAGCCGCAACCACAGCAGCAGCAGAGGCTGCCGGACCCTCAGCAGCAACAGCTGTTCTCCAGGGGCCAGCAGCAGCCCGGGCCCAGGTTCAGGCAGCCAGAATTGCAGCAGCAGCAGCAGCAGCAGCAGCAGCAACAACAACAACAACAACAACAACAGCAGCAGCAGCAGCAGTACCTGAGGCCTCAGCAGCCGACCCCCGCCCCCCAGCAGCAGTACGTCAAGCCCCAGCAGCCGGCCCCCCAGCAGCGACCACTCGAGACTCCGCAGAGACAGCAGTACTCGAGGCCCCAGCAGGCGGCTGCCGGACAGGTGCAAGCAGAGGCTCAGCAGCAGTACGTGAGGCCGCAGCAAACCGGATCCGGGCGGCAGCCGACTAACGGCCAACAGCAGTACGTGAGGTTCCAGCAAGGGAACAGCGGACAGCAAGCCGCCGAGCCCCAACAACAGTACGTCAGATCCCAACAGGCAGGATCTGCGCGTCAGCAGACTGACACCCAACAGCAGTACTCGAGGTCCCAGCAGCCCGGATCTGGACGACAGCAGGCAGACACACAGCAACAGTACGTGAGGTCGCAGCAGCTGGGACTGCGGCAGCAGCAAACCGATCTCCAGCAGCAGTATGTCAAGTCCCAACTGGCGGGCTCCAAACACCAGCAGTCTGACTTCCAGCAGCAGTACGTGAAGCCTCAGCAGGCGGTCTCTAGGCAGCACCAGCACCAGCAGCTCAACAACCAGCAGCAGCAGCTCAACAACCAGCAGCAGTTCTTGCAGACAGAGCAGCGACAGCAGGCGCACAGGTTCGAGCAAGCCCCACGCACGCGCCAAGAAGGTGAGCCTGCCCTCGACATGTGAAGTACTATTGTCAGTCTACAACAAAACTTCGAAATGTTTTAACCACAGAATCCATTCAGATGCCCCTCCACAGTCTTCACCGAGTTCTTACACTGATGAGCCAAAACATTATGACCACCTGTTTGTCTGTGTGTGGGCCGCGCGGGATTAGCACTGCGGTCTAGGGCGCTGCAGTCATGGACTGTGCGGCTGGTCCCGGTGGAGGTTCGAGTCCTCCCTCGGGCATGGGCGTGTGTGTTTGTCCGTAGGATAATATAGGTTAAGGAGTGTGTAAGCTTAGGGACTGATGACCTTAGCAGTTAAGTCCCATAAGATTTCACACACATTTGAACATTTTGTCTGTTTGTGGAACGAAATACATCAATGATTGTGCGTATCAGGAGTCGACAGTTTGTTGGTAAGTTTGTGGAGGTATGTGGCATTAGATGTCTACGCAAAGATCATGCAGTTTGCGTAAATAACTGGCCGCTGATTTGCGTACGCGGTGATGGTGCCCGATAGTGACCCATATGGGTTCCATAGGATTTACATCAGGGGAATTTGGTCGCCGAGACATCAACGTGAGTTCACTATAATGCTGCTCAAACTACTGTAGCACGGTTCTGGCTCAGAGACACGGACAGTTATATTGCTGAAAGATGATATCGCTGTCGAGGAAGACATCAAGCATGAAGAGATGCAGATGGTTCGCAGGTGTCAGCGTGTCTTTGATTACTACCACAAGTCCCTTGCAAGTGCAGGAGAATGTCTCCCTTAGCGTAATGCTGCTCCCACCAGCCTGCAGCCGTGGCGCGCTGCACGTTTCGAGCCGCCGTTCACCTCAGTGACGGCGTTTGTGAAGACGACCGGCGACCTAGTGTGACAAAAATGTGGTTCACCCGAAGAGCCTACACGTTTCCAATGATCGACAGTCGAATCCCGATGGTCCTATGCCAACTGCAATCGTAATTGATTATGTTGTTGGGTCAACATGCTGCTGTTGACCGTGAGGGGCTCTCCGCCCAGTTCGGTCGCCGTCTGTGTAAACTTTCTGCCGTGCTGCTGACGCAGCCCGTTGCCCGGGAGACACCATCTTGGAGTTTGTTTTTGGAGTAGGAGTGCCCATGTAAAGAAGATTGACGCCCAGATCAATGAAGCCATGAGGAAAATAACAGGGACACTAAAGTCAACGCCTCTAGAATGGCTTCATGTCCTCTCAAACATCACTGCGCCTGAAATCCGTAGACAGCAGGCAACAATTCAGGAATGGCAAAAAATAAATCATGCAGATAAGGCAAGAGTACTACCGATACACCAAGTACAAGATGACCGCTGTCGATATCGCCTTAAATCAAGAGCGCCAATATGGGAAGACAGAACACTTGCCCAAGGAAATACCTATCACTGCCACAAATCCTGGAGAGCCAAGTGGAACAATAGTGACATTAACCGACACAATATAGAGGACCCCAGCCAACAACTCCCAGGAATGCAGCTTCCTCGTAAAATCTGGTGCCAGCTTAGCCGTGCGAGAACTGGACACGCGAGAACTAAATCCATGCTGTACAAATGGGGCGCCAATGATAACCCAATGTGTGACTGTGAAACTGATAAAAATTACAACATCTAGTGCAAGATTGCCCACTGCGAAGATTCTGTGGTGACTGGAGAGACTTCGTGGAGGCCAGCCCTGTTGCCATTAAATGGCTGTCACACTTGGACATAACTTTTTGACGAATTGTAGCTGTGATTATATTTCAACTTTGCTCAGATTTAATAATGACTGGTGTTTGTTCTGTTTATATTATGTATGTGTGTATATGTATATTTGTATTTATACACTCCTGGAAATTGAAATAAGAACACCGTGAATTCATTGTCCCAGGAAGGGGAAACTTTATTGACACATTCCTGGGGTCAGATACATCACATGATCACACTGACAGAACCACAGGCACATAGACACAGGCAACAGAGCATGCACAATGTCGGCACTAGTACAGTGTATATCCACCTTTCGCAGCAATGCAGGCTGCTATTCTCCCATGGAGACGATCGTAGAGATGCTGGATGTAGTCCTGAGGAACGGCTTGCCATGCCATTTCCACCTGGCGCGTCAGTTGGACCAGCGTTCGTGCTGGACGTGCAGACCGCGTGAGACGACGCTTCATCCAGTCCCAAACATGCTCAATGGGGGACAGATCCGGAGATCTTGCTGGCCAGGGTAGTTGATTTACACCTTCTAGAGCACGTTGGGTGGCACGGGATACATGCGGACGTGCATTGTCCTGTTGGAACAGCAAGTTCCCTTGCCGGTCTAGGAATGGTAGAACGATGGGTTCGATGACGGTTTGGATGTACCGTGCACTATTCAGTGTCCCCTCGACGATCACCAGTGGTGTACGGCCAGTGTAGGAGATCGCTCCCCACACCATGACGCCGGGTGTTGGCCCTGTGTGCCTCGGTCGTATGCAGTCCTGATTGTGGCGCTCACCTGCACGGCACCAAACACACATACGACCATCATTGGCACCAAGGCAGAAGCGACTCTCATCGCTGAAGACGACACGTCTCCATTCGTCCCTCCATTCACGCCTGTCGCGACACCACTGGAGGCGGGCTGCACGATGTTGGGGCGTGAGCGGAAGACGGCCTAACGGTGTGCGGGACCGAAGCCCAGCTTCATGGAGACGGTTGCGAATGGTCCTCGCCGATACCCCAGGAGCAACAGTGTCCCTAATTTGCTGGGAAGTGGCGGTGCGGTCCCCTACGGCACTGCGTAGGATCCTACGGTCTTGGCGTGCATCCGTGCGTCGCTGCGGTCCGGTCCCAGGTCGACGGGCACGTGCACCTTCCGCCGACCACTGGCGACAACATCGATGTACTGTGGAGACCTCACGCCCCACGTGTTGAGCAATTCGGCGGTACGTCCACCCGGCCTCCCGCATGCCCACTATACGCCCTCGCTCAAAGTCCGTCAACTGCACATACGGTTCACGTCCACGCTGTCGCGGCATGCTACCAGTGTTAAAGACTGCGATGGAGCTCCGTATGCCACGGCAAACTGGCTGACACTGGCGGCGGCGGTGCACAAATGCTGCGCAGCTAGCGCCATTCGACGGCCAACACCGCGGTTCCTGGTGTGTCCGCTGTACCGTGCGTGTGATCATTGCTTGTACAGCCCTCTCGCAGTGTCCGGAGCAAGTATGGTGGGTCTGACACACCGGTGTCAATGTGTTCTTTTTTCCATTTCCAGGAGTGTAGTTGTAATTTTCTGCGGAGCTCCTTCAAAATGTTCAAATGTGTGTGAAATCTTATGGGACTTAACTGCTAAGGTCATCAGTCCCTAAGCTTACACACTACTTAACCTATATTATCCTAAGGACAAACACACAGATCTATGCCCGAGGGAGGACTCGAACCTCCGCCGGGACCAGCGAAGCTCGTTGTTCAACAATGTGCGATAACCGGTGTGCTCCGAAGCACTTGTGCGTGCGCCAGCATTGCACTCTTTCAGCAGAGGTGTCACAGATCATCATCTACCCTAATTTACAGACCAGACAAGCCTCCGAAGCCCACGTTCTGTGCAGAATCGTGTACGTCCAACCATTTAGCGCCTAGTGGTAGTTTCACTGTCCTTCTACCTCTTCCTCGGTATTAGCAAGTGAACATTCGACCAGCTTCGCCGTTTTCGAGATATTCGTTCACAGGCTATTCGTAAAAATAATCTGCCGTTTGTTAAAGACGCTTATCTCAATGGATTTCCCCATTCGCAGCCCATATCTTCACTAGGGTGGTCCCCCGTCCGTGTCTGCTCTGCTTACATACTTTTGTTACCATCCAACGTCGCGGTGGGCAGTGGTCATAATGTTTTGGCTTACCACTGTATGATTGTCTCTTCTTTTAGGTCCTAGTGCTATGAACCAGAAACTCCATTGGACAATTGAATTAGACACGTATTATTTGCTTCTCCAGATGGAGTAATCTGTATAACATGTTAAAGTGATATAACATGTTAAAGCGATCTCTCCAGTTCTGCTGGAAGAACTGGCGTTAAGGACTCTTTCTTGAGATGTTGTCTTCGTTGTTGTTGTGTTCTTCAGTCCAGAGACTGGTTTCATGCAGCCTCCATGCTACTCTACCCTGCGCTAGTATCTTCATCTCCAGGTAACTACTGCAACTTACATCCTTCTGAATCTGCTTAGTGTATTTATCTCTTGGTCTCCCTCTGCGAGTTTTACCCTCCACACTACCCTACAATACGAAATTGGTGATCCCTTGATGCCTCAGAACATATACTACCAACCAATCCCTTCTTCTAGGTAAGTTGTGCCAAAAATTCCTCTTCTCCCCAATTCTATGAAGTACCACCTCATTAGTTACGCGATCTACCCATCTTATCTTCAGCATTCTTCTGTAGCACCACATTTCGAAAGCTTCTATTCTCTTCTTGTCTAAACTAGTTATCGTCCATGTTTCACTTCCATAAATGGCTACACTCCATTCAAATACTTTCAGAAAGGCTTTCTCACACTTAAATCGATACTCGATGTTAACAAATTTCACTTCTTCAGAAACGCTTTCCTTTGCATAGCCAGTCTACATTTTATATCCTCTCTACTTTTACCATCATCAGTCATTTTGCTCCCCAAATAGCAAAACTCATCTACTACTTTAAGTGTCTCATTTCCTAATCTAATTCCCTCAACATCACCTGATTTAATTCGACTACATTCCATTATCCTCGTTGATGTTCATCTTATCCCCCTTTCAAGACACAATCCATTCCGTTCAACTGCTCTTCCAGGTCCATTGCTGTCTCTGACAGAACTACAATGTCATCGACAGACCTCAAAGTTTTTATTTCTTCTCTATGGATTTTAATTTGTACTCCAAATTTTTCTTTTGTTTCCTTTACTGCTTGCTCAGAATACATATTGAATAACACAGGAGACAGACTACAACCCTGTATCACCCCTCTCCCTACCACTGCTTCCCTTTCATGCCCCTCTTATAACTGCCATCTGGTTTCTGTATGTTACATTAATTTCAGTAAATCGTTCGAAGTACCTTCGTAATACTCACAGTTGTAGAGCAGACTTTTTGTTCGACATAATCAGCAGTTATAAAAAAACTCCTCCTAAAAAAGGCCATGAAGGCCCAACGGTACCGACCGGACGCCGTGTCATTCTCACATATGGGCGTCACTGGATGTAGATATGGAGGGGCATGTGGTCAGCACACCGCTCTCCGAGCTGTATGTAAGTTTCCGAGACCGGAGCCGCTACTTCTCAGTCAAGTAGCTCCTCAGTTTGCCTCGCAAGGGCTGAGTACACCGCGATTGCCAGCAGCGCCCGGCAGACCGGATGGTCACCCATCCAAGTGTTAGCCCAGCCCAACAGCGCTTAACTTCGGTGATCTGACGGGAAGGCCGTTGGCATTAGCAATAATAGTCCTGAATAATATTTCGGAAACGCTTTAGGCGCGTAATGTTGTTCTTGTGGTCTTCAGTCCGAAAACTGCGCCTTGATGCTCCAAGATACTCTACACTGCAAGCCTCTTTATCTCTGAATAACTGCTGCAGCTTACATCCTTCTGTAGCTGCTTACTGTATTTATCTGTTGGTTCCCCGCTATAATTTTTATTCCTCAGACTTCCTTCCAATGCTAATTGGTGATCCATTGATGTCTCAGAACGTCTCCTAATAACAAATCCCTCCTTTTAGCGCCGGCCGGTGTGGCCGAGCGGTTCTAGGCGCTTCAGTCTGGAACCGCGCGACCGCTACGGTCGCAGATTCGAATCCTGCCTCGGGCATGGATGTGTGTGATGTCCTTAGGTTAGTTAGGTTTAAGTAGTTCTAAGTTCTAGGGGACTGATGACCTCAGATGTTAAGTCCCATAGTGCTCAGAGCCATTTTTGAACCTCCTTTTAGCCAAGTTGTGGCATAAATTTCTTTCCTTCTCAGTTCTGTTCAGTACCACCTCATTAGCTACGCGATCTACCCATGTAATTTTCATCATTCTTGTGTAGCACCACGTCCCAAAAGCTTCTAATCTCTCCTTGTCTGAACTGTTTACTGCATACGTTTCATTATCATACAAGGCTACACTCCAGCCAAATACCTTCAGAAACGATTTCCTAACACTAAAATGTATATTAGATGTTAAAAAATTTCTGTTTCTCAAAAATTCTTTTTTTACCATCGCCAGTTTACATTTTATATCTTCTCTGCTTTGGTCATCAGCAGTTATTTTGTTGCCCAAAAAGAAAAACTCATCTCGTACTTTTAGTGTTTCGTTTCTTAATCTAATTCCCTTAGCATCACTTGATTTAATTCGACTACATTCCATTATCCTTCTGTTGCCTTTGTTGATGTTCATCTTATATCCTCCTTTCAAGACACTGTCCATTCCGTTCAGCTGCTCTCGCAAGTCCTTTACTGTATCTGACAGACTTACAATGCCATCGACAAACCTCAAAATTTTTATTTCTTCTACCTGTACTTTAATTCCATTTCCATATTTTTCTTTGGCGTCCTTTACTGCCTGCTCAGTCTTCAGATTGAATAACATTGGAGACAATCTACAACTCTGTCCACTTCCTTCTCAACCATCGTTTCCCTTTCATGGTCTTCAACTCTTATAAGTGACGCCTCATTCCTACATATTTGTAAATTGCCTTTCGATCCCTGTATTTTACACCTGCTGTTTTCAGAATTTCAAAGAAGTTATTCCAGCCAACATCGTCAAAAGCTTCCTCTAAGTCTAAAAATGCTATAAGCGTAGGTTTAACTTCCCTTAACCTGTCTTCTAAGAGATGTTGCAGACTCAGTGTTGCCTCGTGTGTTCCTACATTTCTCCGGAATCCAAACTGATCTTGCCCGAGATCGGCTTCTACCCGTTTTTCAATACTTATGTAAAAAATTCGTGTTAGTATTTTGCAACCATGACTTATTAAACTGGTAGTTCGCATTAAACGTCTCTCTATTGACCGACCATGTGTAACAGACATGGAACTCCATGCCACAAATTGACATGCGCCACCTGTACAACACAATGCTTGCACATTTGCATGCTTGCATTCGACATTCTGACGGATACAGCGGTTATTAACGTACCAAAATTTCGCATTTGCAATGGCTTATCTCGCGCTTACATTAACCTGTGATCTTGCAATGTCAATCACTTACATATATTACCTAAACAAACGTATTCCCGAAATTTCATTACTCTACATTAATTGTTACGTCGTTAGGGACGGAGTACAAGCTTCTCAAAGGAAGCATCCCAACATTCGCTTTAAACGACCCCAAGGAAACACAGGAAAAGGTAAACATGGACGTCCATACTGGGATTTGAGCCGTTGTGCTATCGAATGCTAATCCAGAGTGTTATCACTGCATCATCTCGCGCGATCAGAATTATTCCAGAGTGGTTCAGGTAACTTAGGGGTGCTTTCGAAGGAGCTGGGCATATCTGGGTGCAGTACCACTGAGGAGGTCTGGATATTAAGTGGGGATGGTACAGCTTGGACCCCTTTCCAAACATTCAATGTACTTCAAACACATCACGATATATGATGCAACACTGCACTAGAATCCTCATTAAGTGCCATTTCCTGTCAGTGCATTACGTTTTCATGATGAATAAGCCGGGTTGCAGGAATATTGGTACCGTAGTTGGATACTGTAGATTATGACGAATTGTCAGCTGCTTTATCAGTTTTCTTGGTTTGTGCTTACACTGGTATTGCTGTACGTTATTAGGAAGGTCTCTTAGTTAACTTGTTTTCTTTTATAACACGAAGATGTACTTACTCAAGTCGGTCGTTTAATAAAGAATCAAGCACAGCTGTGTAATTATATGTCACGAAGTTCTTGAAATATGTCAGAGCTGTCCAACAGCATTTACACAAAAATTCAGTATAAGGTTCCGACGCTGAAAAAAGCGTTCGTGGATCGTAACGCATCCTGTGGCTTGTCGAGTTGGTACCACGGGGCATCGCCGCTGTAGTCAAGATAGCGATGCCGCATCTGATAGAAATGTTGTGTACGTCACTGGTCGTCTTATGTGCCACCGTTTGAACTCAAGACCAGTAACACGCTACATAACAATTCTGTATCGTAAGAAATACATTGCCGCAAAAATAATTAGTACACCTGAACGACGTCGATTTTGATCCGATGACGGCATATGCCACCTAGGGGACAGTAGATGTAGAGATAATGGTTTCAACAGCGTCAGCCAACATATAGCGTGGTGGCATAGCTACCAGAACAGCACACTTGTCTACCCTTTAAAAGGGAATGCTCGCAGCCTGAAGGCTCTCACCCTTGACCGTCGCCTCTCCTGGACCCCCCATCTCCGGACGGTCCAAGCCAAGGCACGCTCCCGACTCCGTCTCCCCAAGCTCCTTTCAGGCCGTACATGGGGTCTGGACCCCTCCACCACCCTCCACACCTATAAATCCCTCATTCGCCCTATCCTCTGCTACGCCTACCCTGCCTGGATCTCTGCCCCTCCTACCTTTTACAAGTCCCTTCAAATCCTCGAACGCCATGCTCTTCGCCTCTCCTATCGTATCCGTCTCCCCTCTCCCATGCGGATCCTGTACGATCTCATCCCCTTCCCCCACCTCCTCCTTTTCCTTGAAAGGATACGGATCCTCTACACCTCCCGTAAAGTAGATCCCCCTCACCCGCTGGTCTCTCCCATCCTCTCCCACCCCCGTCCGCTGCCGCGCCTGTATTTCCACGTCCCACCTGCTCTCCATCTCTCCACTCTCCTTACACTCTCCCGAGGTGGCTTCCGCCAGCTCCCCCTCCCTGATGATGGCCTCCTCCCCTCCATCTACCCCTCCTATCAACTTTGATCCTCCCCTCCCACTTCCTATGTTTTTTCCTCAGGGCACCCTATCTCCCTTCCCTCCCTCCTCCCTTCCTCCCCCCTCCTCCCCCGGGCTTCCCCTATCCCCCATACCTTCACTCCTCCACCCATCTCCTCTGCCATTGGCATCTCTGCTCTCCCTTCTCCCTCCCCCACCACCTTCTTCCCCTCTTGGCAGGTCCCCGGACTCGCACACGTTATGTGGACATTAGCGCACCGGAGATCATCGCCATCAGTTTTTCGTGTGCGTGCCATCGTGTTTGTGATTTAGTGTTTTTCGCCGCCCACGCTCCCTCGTTCACGTGTGTCATCTAAATCATCAGTGTTTGTGCACAGTGCCGACAGTTTTCTTGTTTATCGTCGAGTGTGAACGGCTTCATGTTTTTTAATTATTGTATCTACTGTTTTTTAACCGCCATTATGTTACTTTTCTGTCTTCATTGGTTTTCTCTTTTATTGTACTGCTTGTGGCTGAAGAGCGGAGTAAAATTTTCCGCTGCCAGCCCACCTTGTATGAGGTGCAAAATGACAATAAAGAAAAAAAAAACAGAAAGCTCAGCGTGGTGCAAACGTGTGAAGCAAGTAGGCAACTGTGTCACGGAGACGCATTCGTGCTTCCTACAGCCAACTGAGCAGGTTTGAGTGGGATCAAATTCTAATCTTCCGAGTGGCGGAATGGTCCTTTCTGACAATAGCCACACAAATTGGACGTGCTGCGTCAGTTGTGCAACGATGCTTGTATCAGTGCTCACGCGAACATAGTCACGCACATAGCCGAGGTTCTGGACGACCACGGAGCAAAGACGCCGCCAGTTTCGTCGTAATGTAAGGCCAACAGTGGCAGATCGTACAGCTACCACAGCCCACACAAGAGAGCTTGTGAGCCCACACGTGTCAGCACGAACTGCTGCAAACCGGTTATGAGCAGTGGGACTACGGGCACGCACATCTCTAGCCCGTCTTCCACTCACGCCACAGCATCGACGCGCACGGCTCGACAGGTGGCGTCAAAGGATCACTTGGAAGATGGAATGTCACTCCGTGGTCTTCACGATGAATGCAGATTCTGGCTGCACGCAAGTGGTGGTCGTTCGCACTTACGACGCAGACCTGTTGAATGCTGCCTGATACAGTACATTTTTCCATGACACACTGACCCCCACCCCAGGCCTTATGCTGTAGGGTGCGATTAGCTACAACTCTCGTTCACCTTTGTGTTTCTAAAGAGGACGTTAACCATCGCTCGGTACGTGCAGAATGTTGTTAAACCTGCTCTTTTGCCGTTCTTGCAACAGGAAGGTGATGTGTTATTCCAACAGGATAATGCTCGCCCGCACACTGCCCGTGAAACTCGACGTGCTTTGCGAGACGTGCAGCAACTTCCCTGGCCAGCACGACCTCGAGACTTGTCTCCAATCGATCACATGACGGATGTGATGGGACGTGATGTGACTCGTGCGACTCGTCAACCAACAGTTCTTAGAGAACTGCGTGAACAGGTCGAGCAGACGTGGCATAACGAATTTCAAGACAGTAGTCGCCATCTGTACGATCGACTGGATGCCAGCAGTGTCAACCACTGGACTCGCATTCGGGAGGACGACGGTTCAATCCCGTGTCTGGCCATCCTGATTTGGGTTTGCCGTGATTTCCCTAAAGCGCTCCAGGCAAATGCTGGGATGGTTCCTCTGAAAGGGCACGGCCGACTTCCTTCCCCGTCCTTCTCTAATCCGATGAGACCGATGACCTCGCTGTCTGGTCTCCTTCCCCAAAAACCAACCAACCAGAATCGGCGCCTGCATTGCCTCCCGTAGAGTCTACACTACACACTAATGTGGGTGTTTCAGCGTGGATCGATACCTGGTAGTTGAGAACCGTTTGTAGTGTTGATCTGTACATGTAATCATTTCATGTACCACACATAAACTGTTGCATCAGCAGATCGTAAGTGAATTGGAAATCTCTGAAAGGGTATACTACTTTTTTTCTGGCAGTGTGTGTGTGTGTTTCTATTCACTCATGATTCGTTATGTTTTTCTGGGAGCACAGGCTTAGAAACAGTAATCTTTATGTTTACTAAAATGACTTATAGAATTATTTATGGCTACTGATATGACCTACAGAATCCCGTCATTTGTTTAAAACAGCAAAAGGGAGCGGAAAAATACTTGCGGATCACATAATTATTCTGCTTACAACATAGAGTCTTGAGCGTCATAGAAATTACAAAATTTAATTTCTCCTGAAACTAAATTGTAACGTGTTGTTCCACCTTTGGAACGAAATATAGCAGCGATTCTGCGTGACACGGACTCGATAAATCCTTGGTACACTTCGAACGTATAGTGCACCAGATGCCACGCAATTCCCGCTTGTGGTCCGTGAGCGCGGAACTCGCGTCCGGTAGCTTCGCAGATGTGTTTCGTACGGTTGAGATGAGGCGAAGTTAGTAGCCTGGGTTCACTATCACGGCTCTCAAACCACTGTAGCACGATCCTGGCCTTGTGGCTCGGACATTTGCCCTGCTCAAAGATGCCATCGCTGTCGGGGAACATTGCATGCTACATCATGGAACAATATATTGTTCTATGACGCAAAATGTACTTTTGCGTGTAGATACTGTACCGACGGGTTACTTTTGCAACCGTCATACTGAGACCTGAAGACGGTCTCTGAATCCGAAACCAGTCACAATTTTACAATGATATGCAATCTAGAAAAGCATGATCATGTCAGATTTGTTGTAGAGTCATTGATTGTGGATTTTGTCCAAAAAAAAAATACATATGTCAGTGTTTGTAATGCTGAGCCGGCCGGTGTGGCCGAGCGGTTCTAGGCGTATCAGTCTGGAACCGAGACACCGCTATGGTCGCAGGTTCGAATCCTGCCTTGGGCACGGATATGTGTGATGTCCTTAGATTAGTTAGGATTAAGTAGTTCTGAGTTCCACTTTTCTGGAATATTAACATGGGACCCCTCTTGGACAACCTACAGAACAGCGATGATGTGCTAGATGGCATAGCCTACGCAGACGACCTCCTCCTGCTGGTTGGCGGTCGTAGCCGCGAAGACTTAGAGCGAAAAATTGAGTACATGGTGCCACACGGCCAAAATGAAGAAAGGACAATTCGTCAGGAATCCGACCATAAGAATAGATGGCTCACCAGTTCTTCGACGCCATGAGGCGCGACACCTGGGAGTAGTCGTCGATGAGAGGTGGACTTATGCATCACACATTGACACTGTTACACAAAGATCACTAGAAACACTCAACAATCTAATAGCGATTGGACATAAACGATTCCACTTGCCACCAGAACTAATCAAATTATATCATAATAGAATTTTGACATCAATCGTAGGA
Organism: Schistocerca cancellata; assembly: GCF_023864275.1. Classification (NCBI taxonomy): domain Eukaryota; kingdom Metazoa; phylum Arthropoda; class Insecta; order Orthoptera; family Acrididae; genus Schistocerca; species Schistocerca cancellata. Next base: position 676,822,167 of record NC_064631.1, read on the forward strand.
TATGGGTCAGGAGTCTGGGCCCACAGACTCACGAGGGTCATGCCTGCCATGTCTGTGAGAATAGTGCAGCGAAACATGCTTCTCAGATCAGTAGGGGCATACAGAACAACCCCAGGTGGAGCGTTAACAGTACTAATGGGGCTCTGTCCGCTCGATATAAAGATCAGAGAACAAGCGGCGTGGTACTGGGTTAAAAAGGGAAACAGGGATAAGATAATCGGTCTAATGGGGATTCACGTGGGAAACAAAACGGAAATCAAACGCAGGGGGAAAGAACTCTGGCAAGAACAGTGGGACAATGAAGAAACTGGTCGCAGAAGATACGAACTACTGCCCAATATCAGGGAGCGACTGTAACTAAAATACTTCACACCTTCAAGAGGACTGCTGCGCTTTCTCACAGGTCATGGACCCTACCCGGCATACCTATGCCGGTTCGGGAACCGGGCTACACCAGCGTGTGACCGTGGAGCCACACCAGGCACCCCAGAACACGTGGTGTATGACGTCGCGGCGCAATTACGTCATCAGTTACCCAACCACGACACGTACCACCTGCTCAGGCATGAGGACCATTTTTCAATCTTGAACGAACTGGCAAACGAAATCTCACTTAAAGTCATAAAGGAATTTCTAAGGAACAACGATTAAGACTTCACATTGCTACCAATCTGACTCCGTGCACTAGTCCCGTTCCGCCGAGGCGTGGACTTGGCCAGCCGCCTCACGGCTGGAATCCACCACGTCTAGGATTAGGGGGAGGGTGTGCCTTTCTTACCGATTCAGACACTCACCGATTCTGACACAAGGTTAAGTTAGGTTGGATGTAGTATAAGCTAGGATAGCAGCACTAGTATAGCACTGCAGCGATCAACAGCTCCGGCCAGCCCGGTGCCAGCGGCATGTTCACCGGGATTAGCTCGGTGAACACGGCCAACATCGTAGGTTTATACAACGCTGGCACATCTGTAACGCTGCAGGTAGAAGTAGATTAGCATAGGTAGAAAGAGAACAACATAATCAAGACATAACAGTAGTGCCCTAAGTGTGAACAGAAGAACTAACTATAGAGTAAGCTGTAGTATTAACACTTGAATTGCCAATTAGGTTGGTTGTTTTTTGGGGGAAGAGACCAAACAGCGAGGTCATCGGTCTCATCGGATTAGGGAAGGACAGGGAAGGAAGTCGGCCGTGCCCTTTCAGAGGAACCATCCCGGCATTTGCCTGGAGCGATTTAGGGAAATCACGGAAAATCTAAATCAGGATGGCCGGACGCGGGATTGAACCGTCGTCCTCCCGAATGCGAGTCCAGTGTGCTAACCACTGCGCCACCTCGCTCGGTCTGTATCAATTAGGACCCACTAATTGTTTAAGGTTTGGATTGTTATGTGTCATATGTATTGAAGAATAAAGATTTTTTTTTTAAAAAAAAAGAGAGTTCTAGGGGACTGATCACCTCAGATGTTGAGTCCCATAGTTCTCAGAGCCATTTGAACCATTTTGTAAGGCTGAGTAATTAGCCAGTAAATAAAAGAGTTTGTCGTCTTGCAGGTGCGGCGCAGCAGCGAGAGGAGGCCCGCTTCCGGCAGCAGGCGAGCAGTTCGACGACGACGACGACGACGACGACGACCACGACGAGCACGGCGAAGCCGGCGCCGCACCAGCCGCCGCTGTCGGTCTTCATGGACGGCGCGGCGTCGGCGTCCTCGGGGCGGCACGACGTGCGGCTGGCGGACGTGGTGGCGGCGCTGCGGCACGCGCAGACCATCGCCGTGCTGGAGGAGGCGGGCCCGCACGCGCCGCGGGTCTTCGTGGGGCCGTCGACGCTCAGCCCGCCCGACGGCTACGCCAAGTTCGAGCTGCCCTACCTGTCGGCGCTCGAGTCGAACCGCGTGGAGCGCAAAGTGGTGGACGAGCGGCCGCCCTTCTTCGTGGCGCCGCTGAGCTTCAAGCCGCCGCAGGGCTACTCCAAGATCCCGTTCCCCGCGCCGCACGTCGGCTCCGTCGTGGTCGCCAACGAGCTGACCCCGGGCCGCGCGGACGCCGCGGGCGGCGAGGCGAAGCGCCAGCTGTCGCAGGGCTACAGCCTGCCCGCCGAGCTGCCGCCCATCAGCCCGCAGCTGCCGGCGCTCGTCAACTCGCTGGCGCAGCCCCAGCAGCAGCGACCCCAGCAGCAGCAGCAGCAGCAGCCTCAGCAGCAGAGCAACGTGCTGCTGGTGCCCTCCATCCCCCTGCGCGGCAGCGGCCCGGGCTCCTCTGCGGGTGGCAGACAGTTCGTCTCCACCACCGTCGCGCCTCTGCTCGACGTCCAGCCGGTGTTCCAGCGGGGCAGGCTACCCGCCGGCGACCAGTCGGGAGGCAGATTCGTCCAGAAATCCACGACCGTCTCGCCGCAACAGTACCGACCGGCACCGCAACAGCAACAACCCGGTCCGGCGCAGTCCTCCCAGCTGTCCGGCGAAGAAGTGGAATACTCGGACGAGCTCGAGTACGAGGACGAGGAGGACGAAGCCGAGAAGGGGAGCCCCTACCAGCAGCCGCAACAGCAGGCCGGCCAGGTCCGGGGTCAGAACCAGTTCTCGGTCGTGCAGACCAGCCCTTCGCCCGCACCGCAGCAGCCCGTCACCCGACCGCCGACGTTCGTGTCTACCCCGGAACCGGCCGCAGTTTCCGCCAGGGTACCGTACCGGCAGCAGCAGAGGACGCAGTCGCGTGACAGCCAGTCGGAAGCGGACCGCGCCGTTAACGACGCGCAGCTCAGACAGCTCACTGCGCAAGGACATTTCCCGGCTTCGGCCGTGACGAGCCAGCCGGTACAACAGCAGCCGTCGACCACCGTAACTGCGGCACCTGTTGCCGACCTCAGACAACAGTACCAGACACCGAGAGACCAATACGTCGTGCAGAGAGGCCGACAAGGCCAGAGACCGTCACAAAACGCGTATCGAGATAGCACTAACGACGAGTTTGCGATCAGCACGCAACAGCCCCTCACGCAGTCTGGTGCCCAGCAGCAGCAGCAGTTCACCCAGGACGGACAGCAGTACCAGCCAGTAGAGGCGTACCAGTCCAGTGCGGGACTGGGACCTGCGGCATCGTCGACGGCACGCCCTGCCGTCGCATCTAGTCCCAGGTCTGCTGCCGCTAGAGGCCAGTCGCAGGCAGAAGAGGCGCCACTGTACCTCGTGCCACAGTCCGATCGCCACTCCGGTCAGATCTCCACTACGAGCCGGCCCGTTAGCTCGACAGGCCGTTCCTCTGGCCAGAGGGGTCGCTTCCAGACAAATGACTTTCCCCAGTTTGTTGCCCCAGAAAACGAACAATTCTCTATTAGGGGGCATGCACAACTGGAGTCTACAACAATAAATGCTCAGCCACAATTGCAGTCACTTCCTCCAGAAGATGGGCAACGCTATTTCCCTCGAGACGAGGCAGCTCCTGAACCTGCTCGTTTCCCGGTTGCACAGACTTTCACTCAGACAGGTGGCGTCAGATCGAACGCACCCAACACAGCCGACGCTACCGTCGATTCACAGTACTTTGCTCAAAATGACCAGTTCGACACGCAGAGAGGCCAACAAGTCTCTAGTGGCCGCTTCCCAGTAGAATCTTCGTCACCTCAGCCCCAATCGGTAGCACAGACAGTGGGCGAACACTCTGCCAACTCTGGACTTCTGCAAGAGCAGCAGCTCTACAAAGATGACTATAATCGTCACCAACAGCAAAGTGATGTGCAGCAGCAGCAGTCATACTTCTCAGTCGATGGAGGCAGTCTGCAGCCTCAGCAGACCTACGACATCGGCGGACAAGGACTCCAACAGCCGCTGCTGACACAGCCACAGCTACCGTTCGTTGCAGAAGAGCCAACATCCACGACGACCACTTCGACAACGACGACTACGACGACAACTACGACACCTGCCCCCACAGCGGCCCCATCCAGGAGAGGACAGTTCCGCACTCGCCAGAGGCAGAACACTGCCACTTATAACAATGGCTTCGGCAGCACCCAGCAGCGGGAGTCAGCGACGACGACCACGACTACATTCGCCCCACGAAGGACACAGTCATCTCGTGGGCGCCGTCCAAACCACAGGGGACGCAACGGTTACCAATCCACCACAACTACAACGTCGACTACGACTACCACGACAGAGTACCCCACATACGTGTCTGGCAGTCAGCAGCCACAGCTCGATCCGTACTCATCTCTTTCGCTGCCACAGCAGCCTTCTCTGGTGGATGCGTATCAGCCACAAGGCTCCAGTTCGGCACAAGAGCTGCCACAGAAGCAACCACAGGGAGGTATCCTGAACCCCTTGGACTTTGCACCTCCCCAGCCACAGGGTGGAGTTCAGGCATCCCAAGGCAGCGACACCTTCTACAGTACAGGTGGGACAGGGGCGAGCCCATCACCTCAGCCCGATGCACCAGTGGTTGGCGTACCTGCTAATACCATCAGCTATCAGCCAGAGCGGCAGCAGTACTCTACACCGCGCTCTGCATCTTCTGGGAGGAATGGAGACAGAGGAGAAGAAACAGGTAATTTCCAGCAGCAGAGACCATCTACATCTGACAGCTCTTCCAGAAGAGGGGGTTCGAATCGAAACCAGCGCTTACGAGGGCGAGGCAACAGCAGGTTCCAGGTGCAGCAAGGAGACTATCAGGAATTTTCTAGAACTTCAGATACTCAGCGGCGTACGACAACGTCCAGGTCAGTGGAACCGGAAAATGTGCCGAGCAGAGCTGTCGCCTCTGCATCTGTTGGGGAAGGCCGATACTCGGGCGCCCCTGTTCAGTACCAAACTTCAACCGAGAGTATCATCATCCCCACACAACGTCCTGTAGCAACCTCTCCTTCATTTGCGTACGAACCCAGCTCCGAAACCTCCATCAGTCCATCAGGAGGTAGCAGGCTGTCAGAGTACCAGCCAGCCGACACGTACCAGGGTACTGAGAAACAGACGTACTCACAACAGGATGGCCAGAGCTCGGCTTACCAGCCGCAAGAGCAGACGCCGTCCAGCCCTCTGTACTCTCCGTCGGGATACAGCACCACAGAGTCTGCTACGCTGCAGCAGCAGCAGCAGCAGGTGGCAGGGCAAGGCCAAGTGCAGTATGACAACGTGAGCAGCCAACAAGGCGTAGTACTTCCGTCTATCGAGGAGCCACCAGCGGGGCAGGACCAGTTTCCCAAATACTCAGCGGTGCAGAGGGGCCGGGGCAGACAGCAGCAACAGCAGCAGCCACAGCAGCAGCATCTGGACTCATTCCCATTGATTTCCTACGACGACAACTCAGCCGGCGCGCAACCGCATCAGCCACCACTGTACAGTGACGCGGCAGAAGGTCAGTACGACCCGTACAGCCGAGCACAGTTCGGCCAAGACGGCCCACTGCAGTACGACTCGACGAGCACGGCAGAAGCCAGCTCGACCAGCACGACCACGACCACTACGACGACCACGACGACGCCTCCGGCACCGCTGTCGGAAGACGATTTCCGACCGACGCGCGTGAGGAGTCGAACGCGCGGTCGTACGCGTGCCAGGGCGCGCACGCAGACCCCTTCGGAGCCCGAAAACTACCCCTCCGCGTTCCCGGCGAGGGCCACGCAGCCGACGTACCAGCCGGAGGCGAGCCCCAGGACCACGTACCAGCCGCCGGTGGCCACCAGGCCGCCGACCACCACTACCACACCCCCGCCACCACCCCCGCCGCCCCTCCCGGAGGACGACGAGGACGAGGACTACGGCTTCATCCGGCCCATCGAAACGATCGGGCAGCCGTACCGCGGCGGCGCGGCGCACCAGCCCCTGGTGTCGGCCGGTAGGGCGGCGCTCTACCGGGACAGCGACGACGTGCCGAGGCAGCGGCCGCGCTCTAGGCAGCCCGGCCGGGGGGCGGCGGCGCGGCGCCAGACCACCACGACGGCGGCGCCGCAGCCGGACCGCGTCTACACCGTGCGCCCCACCAGGCGGCCCGTGCAGCCCGTCAAGATCACCAGCGTGAGAGGCCGCATCCGCCGCCCCACCACGCCACACTCCGTCCACCACCTCACCACCACCACCGAGGAGGCCACCGACGCCTACGAGGTCAGTTAAGGACTTCTGCTTGTAAACTGTCAATCCATCTAACTACAGACCTATATCACTGACGTCGGTTTGCAGTAGGGTTTTGGAGCATATACTGTATTCAAACATTATGAATCACCTCGAAGGGAACGATCTATTGATACGTAATCAGCACGGTTTCAGAAAACATCGTTCTTGTGCAACGCAGCTAGCACTTAATTCGCACGAAGTAATGGCCGCTATCGACAGGGGATCTCAAGTTGATTCCGTATTTCTAGATTTCCGGAAAGCTTTTGACTCCGTTCCTCACAAGCGACTTCTAATCGAGCTGCGGGCCTATGGGGTATCGTTTCAGTTGTGCGACTGGATTCCAGATTTCCTGTCAGGAAGGTCGCAGTTCGTAGTAATAGACGGCAAATCGTCGAGTAAAACTGAAGTGATATCAGGTGTTCCCCAGGGAAGCGTCCTGGGACCTCTGCTGTTCCTGATCTATATAAATGACCTGGGTGACAATCTGAGCAGTTCTCTTAGGTTGTTCGCAGATGATGCTGTAATTTACCGTCTAGTAAGGTCATCCGAAGAGCAGTATCAGTTGCAAAGCGATTTAGAAAAGATTGCTGTATGGTGTGGCAGGTGGCAGTTGACGCTAAATAACGAAAAGTGTGAGGTGATCCACATGAGTTCCAAAAGAAATCCGTTGGAATTCGGTTACTCGATTAATAGTACAATTCTCAAGGCTGTCAATTCAACTAAGTACCTGGGTGTAAAAATTACGAACAACTTCAGTTGGAAAGACCACATAGATAATATTGTGGGGAAGGCGAGCCAAAGGTTGCGTTTCATTGGCAGGACACTTAGAAGATGCAACAAGTCCACTAAAGAGACAGCTTACACTACACTCGTTCGTCCTCTGTTAGAATATTGCTGCGCGGTGTGGGATCCTTACCAGTTGGGATTGACGGAGGACATCGAAAGGGTGCAAAAAAGGGCAGCTCGTTTTGTATTATCACGTAATGGGGGAGAGGGTGTGGCAGATACGATACGCCAGTTGGGATGGAAGTCATTACAGCAAAGACGTTTTGTCGCGGCGAGATCTATTTACGAAATTTCAGATACCAACTTTCTCTTCCGAATGCGAAAATATTTTGTTGAGCCCAACCTACATAGGTAGGAATGACCATCAAAATAAAATAAGAGAAATCAGAGCTCGAACAGAAAGGTATAGGTGTTCGTTTCTACCGCGCGCTGTTCGGGAGTGGAATGGTAGGGAGAGAGTATGATCGTGGTTCGATAAACCCTGTGCCAAGCACTTAAATGTTAATTGCACAGTAATCATGTAGATGTAGATGTAGAATACTTTTTGGGCGGTACTCACAATATTTTAACCATCGCATCCTTTATGATTCTTTTGACTGCGTAAGTCATTGTTTTTAATATTCCTAGAACAACGACATATTTTTAAAATCATAAATTCCATATCAAATTTTCTTCTTAAAATAAGGCACTGATACTTAACACTGTTTGCTGCAAACTTGGTGCACTTAATACGAGTTACCGCTGACTTGCCAGTGTTTATGTCCTGGGGGAGTTCACCATACATTTTTGCGAAAGCTTTCAATAACAGAAATTTAAAAAATCCGAATTGTTTCAGTGCACGATACTAAGATTTTCATTACCAAAATTTGAAATAAAAAAGTGTAACAAACCAAAAATTAATCTACGATTCAGCATAATACTGTATAAAGGTTGCCCTCACACTGCCATGTAAACTGACGTAAACTATGGTGAGGGACACGCCTTGAAATTGTCTACTTGCTTCATATTTGCCTGATTAGAAGTAACTGCTGAAGCGCATATGCATTCAGGGCAATATTCAGGATCATTATCTGTTATCTGAGTCGTAGTTATTCACATCATCCTCGAATTTTTACAGATCGCCTATCAAAAGCTTTCTCCTGGCACGAACCCCGCACTAATTATTACAATTACCCGCCATGGTTTTGGCACTTGCCGTCTTCTCCCCGTTAGTAGATGACGTTTTTTGTCCCATCCTGTATGAGGTATAAATCTTCGATATGGTGCCTCTTGAAACACCAAACGCTTCGGCTAAGGGAGCACCCACCATACAACCTCCAACACTTTCCCCGTGTTCGGGTTCACTTAGCTCCGGCACAATGTACTCACAACTACACGCGACAGTGTTCCGGCCACAACTGACACTTGCAACAGCGCTGTTCGAGGTCTAATATAACAGCGTAACCTGCAGGGTTGGGTAGAATCTGCATTTACCAGTTGTAGAAGTATGGAACCTGAATTTCCATGTACATGGTGCTAGCCCCCACTGTAGGGCCGGTGAGACCGCGTCTGCAGCGCCATCTGCTTCCTGTGACGGCTGACGACGAATGTCAACACACAGTAACCCAAGTTCCATACATTGGTGTCTGTTTCAAACCCGTAAACATGTCGAGTTTTGTGCCCTACGGACTGCACTGATTTTCTGTTATCATTTCAAGGAAACTGCTGCGGAATGGCATCGAATGCTTGTCGAAGCTTTCGGCGAACATTCTGTTGGGAAAACACAATATTACGAGTTGTTCAAAACATTCAAAACTAGTGATTTTGACGAGAGAAACGACGAGTGCGGGAAATCACCGAAAAAGTTCGAAAACAACGCACTGAAGGCCTTATTGGATTAACATGATACTCAGAGTCAACAGGAACTCGAGGAACAACTGAATGTGACGCAGAAAGCGGATTCTCTTCGGTTGGAAGCTACGGGAAAGGTGCAGAGAGTGGGAAAACGGGTTCCGCGTGAACTGAATGAGAGACAGCAAGCAAATCGAAAGGCTACATGTAAAATGCTGCATGCCACATGCAAAGGAAAGTCGTTTCTCCATCGAATAGTGACAGGTGATGAAAATTGATCCTAAGCGTCGTAAACCACAGGTGAATCCAGACAAACCATAGACATCCACTGCAAGACCAAATCGCTTTGGAAAGAAGACAATGCTCTGTGTTTGGTGGGATCAGAAGTGTGTCATCTATTATGAGCTGCTAAAACCTGGTGAAACCGTGAACACTGATCGCTACCAACAGAAAATGATCCATGTAATGCGAGTATTACGACCGGAATACGGAAAAAGGCAAGACAAAGTCATATTGCTCCGTGATAACACCCCATCACACATAGCAAAATGGGTCAGGGAAACGATCGAGGCGTTCAGTTGGGAAATACTAGGGCATGCGATTTATTCTCCAGATTTGGCTCCGTCCGATTATCATTTATTTCCGCCACTGGAACACAACCCCGCTGAACAACGCTTCAGTTCGTATGAAAATGGCTCGTTGACTGGTTGGTTTCAAAAGAAGAACTGTTGTTTTGGCGTGGCATTCATAGTCTGCCGGAGAGGTGGGAGAAGTGTGTAAATAGCAATGTAGGTTATTTCGAATAAAATATTGTTTATCAGTTTCAAACAACAGACGTGTAATTACTGCAACCAAATTCCGGTTTCATACTTCTACACGTGGTATGTCAGAGCGTGCATTATTCGCTGTTTCTCCTTATTTGTGTTCGACTCTTGTAACCGACTGGCCATTAAAATTACTACACCAAGAAGAAATGCAGATGATAAACGGGTATTCATTGAACAAATATATTATACTAGAACTGACATGTGATTACGTTTCCACGCAATTTGGATGCATAGATCCTGAGAAATCAGTACCCAGAACAACCATCTCTGGCCATAATAACGGCCTTGATACGCCTGGGCATTGAGTCAGACAGAGCTTGGATGGCGTGTACAGGTACAGCTGCCCATGCAGCTTCAACACGATACCACAGTACATCAAGAGTAGTGACTAGCGTATTGTGACGATCCAGTTGCTCGGCCACCATCGACCAGACGTTTTCAGTTGGTGAGAGATCTGGAGAATGTGCTGGCCAGGGCAGCAGTCGTACATTTTCTGTAACTGGAAAGCCCCGTACAGGACCTGAAACATGCGGTCGTACATTATTCTGCTGAAATGTAGGGTTTCACAGGGATCGAATGAAGGGTAGAGCCACAGGTCGTAACAATGAAATGTAACGTCCACTGTTCAAAGTGCCGTCAATGCGAACAAGAGGTGACCGAGACGTGTAACAAATGGCACCCCATACCATCACGCCGGGTGTTACACCAGCATGGCGATGACGAATACTCGCTTCCAATGTGCGTTCACCACGATGTCGCCAAAAACGGATGCGACCATCATGATGCTGTAAACAGAACCTGGATTCATCCGAAAGAAAGACGTTTTGCCATTCGTGCACCCAGGTTCGTCGTTGAGAACACCACCGCAGGCGCTCCTGTCTCTGTTGCAGCGTCAGGGGTAGCCGCAGCCAGGGTCTCCAAGCTGATAGTCCAAGTTCCTGGAAACGTCGTCGAACTGTTTGTGCAGATGGTTGTTGTCTTGCAAACATCCCCATCTGTTGACTCAGGGATCGAGACGTGGCTGCACGATCCGTTACAGCCATGCGGATAAGATGCCTGTCATCTCGACTGATGGTGATACGAGGCCGTTGGGATCCAGCACAGTGTTCCGTGTTACCCTCCTGAACCCACCGATTCCATATTCTGCTAACAGTCATTGGATGTCGACCAACGCGAGGAGCAATGTCGCAGTACGGTAAACCGCAATCGCGATAGGCTAGAATCTGACCTTAGTCAAAGTCGGAAACGTGATGGTACGTATTTCTCCTCCTTACACGAGGCATGAAAACAACGTTTCAGCAGGCAACGCCGGTCAACTGCTGTTTGTGTATGAAAAATCGGTTGGAAACTTTCCGTATGTGAGCACGTTGTAGGTGTCGCCACCGTCGCCAACCTTGTGTGAATGATCTGAAAAGCTAATCATTTGCATATCAGAGCATCTTCTTCCTGCCGGTTAAATTTCGCGTCTGTAGCACGTCATGTTCGTGGCGTAGCAATTTTTAAGGCCAGTAGTGTAGCTTTAGCTGGTAAGTGCCGTCGGAAAACAGAAGGTGTGCTATTGCCGCAACGCGTGCTGTTTGTCCGGCAGGCGCCTTCGTGGTCGGCGTCGCGCCGGCGCCCCGTGGGCTCGGCGGCGTCGGCGGCGTCTCCGGCTCCCAGCTTTGCCGCCGCGTCCTCGGCGGGAGACGCGCTGGCGCAGCGCGGCCGCCAGCCGCAACAGCCGCAGCAGTACCTGCAGGAGGAGTCGCAGGACAAGCAGCAGCCGCAGCCGCAGCCGCAGCCGCAGCAGCAGCTGCCGCCGCTGTCGGACGCGGTGGACGCGCCCCTGGACTACCAGGAGCACCAGCAGCAGCTGCTGGAGGCGGCCGCCTTCCGGCCGTCCGCGCCCGACTACAGCCAGCCGCTGGCGGCCGTGGGCCGCGGCCGCGCCACCTTCGCCCAGGAGCTGGAGGACGGCGGCGCCGAGAGCCAGTGGGCGCCCAGCTTCCCCGTCAACGCGGTGCACCGCCCGCAGCTGCGCCACCGGCAGCGCACCCGCCGCCCGCTTCACGCCGCCGACGGCGAGGCCGGGACGGGCGCGCCGCATCCAGCCGGCCCCGCCACGGAGCCTCACACCGGCGAGGGTGGCACGCGGACCCCTAGCGCGGACCCGCCGGCAAACGGCACCGCCGCGGGCTTGCAGGCGGCCGGCTCCAGTGCCGAACCCCAGGGTCACGCTGCCAGCACGGAGGAGGTGCCGGTGCAGCAGGACGCAACGACGGCCACCCAGGCGACAGCGGCGGATGCTGACGTCACACACACGTCCGCCTCTACGTCCACCCCCACAACGACACCCACATCGCAGAGCACGGCAGCGAGCGCTGCCTCCACGCACAGGCGGGTACGTCTCTTCCACCTCTTGTAGGTACCTTAGAGAGAGAGAGAGAGAGAGAGAGTGTGTGTGTGTGTGTGTGTGTGTGTGTGTGTGTGGGTGGGTGTGTGTGTGTGTGTGTGTGTGTGTGTGTGTGTGTGTGTGTGTGCCGGTAGGGGAGGGGGGGGGGCAGCGACACCTTATGGGCACTCAAGGTCGAGGTTATCAGTGCCCTTCCCAAAATTAGCAGAAACGACTGTGGTTAAAACGGTTGAAAGTCATATACTGATGTGGCACAGTCATGGGATAGTGATACGCACGTATACAGGCGCTTCAGTCTAAAAGAGCAGTTCATTGGAGGAGCTGTCATTTGTACTCAGGAAAGTCGGGTACGTCTCCTCCACTCTCATAGGTACCTTAGAGAGTGAGTGTGAGTGTGTGTGTGTGTGTGTGTGTGTGTGTGTGTTTGTGTTTGTGTGTGTGTGTGTGTGTGTGTGTGTGTGTGTGTGCTGGTAGCGGAGGGGGGGGGGGGGCAGCTACACCTTATGGGCACTCTAGGTCGAGGTTATCAGTGCCCTTCCCAAAATTAGCAGAAACGACTGTGGTTAAAACGCTTGAAAGACATACACTGATGTGGCACGCTCATGGGATAGCGATATGCACGCATACAGGCGCTGCAGTCTAAAAGGGCGGTTCATTGGAGGAGCCGTCATTTGTACTCACGTGATTCATATGAAAAGGTTTCCGACGTGATCATTGCCGCTCGACGGCAATTAACAGTCTTTGAACGCGGAATGGTAGTTGGAGCTAGACGCACGGGTCATTCCATTTCGGAAACAGTTAGGGAATTCAATATTCTGAGATCCACAGTGTCAAAAGTTGTAACACCCTACCCGTTGCTTGTCCGATTTTTCCGCGTGTTCGTCCCTGACAAACAACTGACAGAGAAATTGGGAGTGGAACTGTATGCAAAAATGGATAACGCTAGATTTAAATGTGGCCCTGTCACCCCTAATTAATCTGCGGTGGTCGTGTCGGCGATAAATCATACCTATTTTTACTTCCAAACAAGAACGATCACGAACACTTAGGGCGTTCAATGACATCAAAAACATACACAAAAATAAAATAAAGCAAAAGGGTGAATTCAGGATCAACTACTGAAAGTAAAGGCTCTACTGAATCACAATAATTTCATTATAACCTTCACATCAATGCTGAATAAAACACAATGAACAATTTACAAATTATCCTCCTAACTGGCATTGGCAGTAAACTGTGTTAACATCGGTCCAAAACACAATCTCTTATAACTTATATACGAAGAACCACTACACCCCAAAATACCGTGAAACCACTGTGGAAACAGCAATTGCACATGATCCAACTATTTAACGTTACTCCTAACACAGGCCGAAGTGGGAGCGATCTCACCGTAATATTCCTGTTGTAGCGGCGGTCTCCGACAACGACGGCGCGGGCGTGCAGTCGGTGTGTGGCGTCTCGGAAAGTACAATCCTACAGTATACGAACAACAGACTGCTGTCCGTAATCTTCTCTAATTGCGACAATGTTTCCGTCAGCAATCAACTGGCGCGGCTAACGTCCTCTCAGAACGAAAGACCAAGAGGGAAGACGACTTGGTTAACCTCCTCTCAGTACGAGAGCCCAGAACTGAAGACCGCTACCGAGAGTCAAGCAAGATTGCTCTTCACCTCTGTTTTCCCACCTTAACTTTTCCCGAGCGAATCACTAGAAGCTCTCAAAATACCCAGTTTGCCAGTGCCGACCAATGTAAGGCCTGAGAATAGAACTCTTTTCCACAATTCTTTTATTTCTACAAAATTTCACAAGTAGACTCCGCCCACGCCGGCTGGGAAGAACCACAGCTGTGGGCAATATTATGTTTACTGGAAGTTTTCTCCCAAGAGACCACTCGAGATTTTCCCAGCAAGATTCCCCGTTGTAGCAAACACAGACTCTTGCATTGAAAGTTTTGTTATTCGGAACGCCTGGCCTGCCCCCACTTGAGTTACTCGAAGGCGTAAAATTAGTGGGATATAGGCGAGAGCAAGCACAGGAAAGCCCGGCAAGCTACCCACTGCTCTAGTTTGGTAAACACTTGAACACCTGCAGCCGCGCGTCCCTCAGAGGCTGGCGGCCACTGTGGCCTCTCTAAACGGATTACAGAACTTCCCCAGTTCACCATTCATACCGTCAGGCTGTGGCCTTCGGCGGCTAGCCGGGGACGTAGCCGAGCTCTGTCTCGCAGTCTGCCTTTCCGCAAAATCTTATAATTACAAAATCGCGGAATTCTCGCCTGCCGATGCGTTTCCACATAGATTTCCTACTCCGTAATTTAGAGTATTACTCCAACAAAACCTTAAGTGTCATGTTAAATGGACTCATGTAAGGTGCAAGGCCGTTGCCACCTTACAAAGGATGCCGAGAATACCAAATTTTAGGCATTATCCCTCACCATGGGCAACGCTGTGACTGACGGCCTTCACTTCACGACTGAAAGCAGCGACGTTTCCATAGAATCTCAGTCCAAACAGAAATGCGACACTGCTTGAAATAATCGCAGAAATCAATGTGGAACGCACGATGAACGTATCAGTTAGGACTGTGCAGCGAAAACTGGCTTTGGGGGCTACGGCAGCAGTCGATAGTACAACCAATAATATAGAAAATATGTGCAGTCACGAGGGCAGTCTAAATTCCGTACCACTAGCTAGCATGTTCAGACGAGAGAATGTGTATCAACACAATTAATAAAGCGCTGAGAGATTGGAGCGTTAGGATACAGATTCGCACCAGCGATTTAATTACTTGATTGACAAAGATTGTATTCTTTATAACAGAGATGAAGTAATCAAGCAAAAATTACATTAATTTATGTCCAAATTATAATGGACCTTTCCTTTTGCAGACAATATTCTTAGCAATCGGTCCATTCAGGTTCAGTCCCTGAGTAGATCGGTCGGTAATAGCACTGATTGTGATAGTAAACCTCCGAATTCGTGTCGCTGTCCAGTACACTGTTTTAATCTGCCAGGAAGCTTCCCAAACAGCATACAGTCCACTGCATAGTGAAAGATTCATTCTGGATTTGCAGCCTGACTGCATTTTAATTGATGCCAACACTGAAATTTGGCGACCGCAATTTGACAATTTATGAGTTGTTTACGTGTCTGTACATCAGTGTACTGAATTATTTCGGTGATCTACGAGTTGTTAGCGTCTCTGCACATCAGTGTACTGCATTATTTATGAGTATTTTGCAGGTCTGTAGACTATTTACTGTGACCTCAAGCATGGCAGGGTGAGTATTTTGTACCAGTGCAATAAATATACTATGTCAAATCCATTCCTAAATAGTTCCAGCAGCCCAGAACATTTGAGTTATTTTCCTGCCATTTTTCTCCTCCAGACCGCCATCTTGGATTACATCATGGGAGGGGCGATGACACCCTCTGGTGGTGGTCTGTGTACTAGGTCAGTTGGACTCTGGAACTCAGGGTGGACACACTAGATGGTGGTACTGCCTCGAATTGTTTAAAGACTGAAAAGACTTATGTCCATCCTACCCAGTACAGGCTGAGTCCTTTCCCAGCCAATTCCTAGGAAGAGGTGCTGGTCTGATGACTTAAGTTGGGGGAGGTAGCCCAACTGACCTTTTTTCCCGCCAAAATTTGAATTTCCCGCCATGACATCATTGTGACACTGCCATATCTATCACCGCCATCTTGAATAAATTTGGCAACAATGGTGAGTGGGGTAGTATGAACATTGTTCTACTACTCACTATCACTAAATGATGAGACTGTGAGCACACAAGAGTTTTTTTTTGCAGTACTGTACTGACAACTGCACAAGGGCGGTTTGTTCCAATCCATTGTGTCAATCAACAGAGCTTACACAAAATAAGGTGGCAGTTGCGGTGCAGAAACTCATTTTCGTTCTGACCACGGGCCGAGGCCACCCTGTTGTTCTGAATGAGCGCCAGGCTCGTTGCCTGTCGCTCACTGCCATTCTCATTGCCTTCTCTTCGCTGAGCAGCAAGGCTTCACAGTCTTGACATCTAACAAGTGCAGGGACAGTTCTCTTAATCAGACACGGGTGATTATATGGAACATCATTACATTTATGTCGGAAAAGGCAAACAAGGAAGAGGTAATTGCATTAAAAACTGAGCTTTAAAGGGTTTTGGGAACTGCTAACTATTCAAGGCGCACAATAAAGAGGATGAAGGAGGGGACACTGTTGCAAGTACATTCTAAGACAAAAAAAAAAAGAGCCGACGCACCACAAAGGAAATATCTGAATGGTATAGGAATCAGTAGATGTGATGTACAATTTCAGAAAAACTGGACGATTTATTCAAGAGGAATAG
Organism: Schistocerca cancellata; assembly: GCF_023864275.1. Lineage (NCBI taxonomy): Eukaryota > Metazoa > Arthropoda > Insecta > Orthoptera > Acrididae > Schistocerca > Schistocerca cancellata. The sequence continues at coordinate 676,838,460 of NC_064631.1, forward strand.
CTTTACTAATTGAGCAAGTCATGCGTTGGTCCGCCTCTGACCCTTTTGCAAGAAGTTATTTGGCTTGGTATTGACTGACAGATTTGTTGGATGTCCTCCTGAGGGATACTGTGGATGATTCTGTTCAATTGGAGCATCAGATCGTCAAAATCCCGAGATGGTTGGAGGGCCCTACCCATAATGTTCCAAATCTTCTCAATTGTGGAGAAATCCGGCGACTTTGCGGGCCAAGATATGGTTTGCCAAGCACGAAGATAAGCAGTAGAAACTCTCACCGTGTGCCGGCAGGCATCATTTTGTTGAAATGTAAGACCAAGACGGTTTGCCACGAAGGGCAACAAAATGGGACGTAGAATATCATCGACGTACCGCTGTGCTATGAGTGTGCTGCGGATAATAACCAAAGGGGTCCTGCTATGAAAATAAATGGCGCGCCAGACAATTACTGGTTGGCTGGCGGTATGGCAGGCGACAGTCAGGTTTGTACTCCATCGCTGTTCGAGGCGTCTCCAGACACGTCTTCACTGATCATCGGATTCAGTCCAAAGCGATACTCACCACTGACGACAATTCTACTTCAGTCAGATTCCAGGTCGAATGCGGCCAACACCACTGAAAACGTTGTTTGTTGGCATGCAGAGGTCAATAGTAGCTGGTGCAAGGGGCGCCGTAAGCTCTGCCCCCTTTCTGTGAGCCGCCTATTAATGGTCCTTTCGGTCACCGAAGCACCAGTTGGACGTCAGATCGATATAATGAGGATTTCGAAATGCCTCTCTGACTATTGTCCGATCCTCGCGTATGTCGTCCTTCTAGGTCGACCATTTCGGTTCTTGACGCCGTGTTCGTCGAATAGTAGCATCGCCCCTATTCAAATGTCGACAGATTCGTTCATTACCCCAAATGGCTTCTATGAGTCCAACTACATGTCCTCTCCTAAATTCTGACATCTGTGTATGTTGTTCATACGCCCTTTGTGAGACGTAGTCACCAACTGAGTAAACGGAATGAAATTCGCATAGACTTAATGCCCTGGTATAGACATGTCCCCTGTTTCAATGTTCTGACAAACATCTGCATAATGAAAGAGAGATAACGGACGGTGTAAATCAATAAATGAAATAGAGACAGATACATAGCTTTCGGGGATGATAGCTATAGTGCAATCCTATCATCCGATATATCGTTTGTTGAAATCGCATGAAGCAGTTAAAAGTTGTTGATTCAGAATTCATTGCTTAAATGTTTACTTACTGTGAAATGTTAACTTCTGTTGTTTTAAAGCTACTGAAATGTTGTGTCATTGGATATGCTTAATTTTTGTGAGATTGCATATGCATTCAGATTCGCTTTAATATGTAACTGTGACTTATTGTCGAAGTTCAGAAAGTGGTAATTTGGCCAAATTTAAGACTGTCTCACACTGCACCGTTTCTTGGAGCATTGTCTGTCCTCTTAAGCGACTGTCCATCGCCGAAATTCCCTGTAGTGTGACTTACCGACATCTGTTGCTTTGCTGCTAGTCTTTGTACCTGGGGCCGGTCGTACCATCACCAATGTGGAAGCCGGAACTGCTGCGGCATGACCTGAGACCTGGTCCCGCTAGGTTCAGCCGAACAAGAAGTTCGTCTTATCTCGTAACAGTAATGCGTGGCCGACTAGCTCGCCTAAATACATGCAACCTTACAGGGTATTGCCTAACAAGTTGTCAGGAGACTGACACATAATTTCCATGTGATCACTGTATTTAATTTTACATTTTCACTGTTGTTGTAAGTGACATTGTCTCCTATGCTAAATTTTTTCTACATTTTTCTGACATGAGGTTTCCTCCTGGCAGCCTAGGGTTGACCTTGTTTACCTCTAGTTAATCCTTTGTTTATGCGACTATTTCTTTTTCGGTACCCTAGTGAAAAACTATAGACTTTACACATCTGTATTTAACCAATTATTTGTCATACTGACATAACCTGTTAAGGGGACCACACCCTGCCTATCTAACCCATGTTAATTATGCAAGTGTTTGACCCATTTATGAAAACAACTGTTTGATGCAGGACCTTAATATTTTTACTGTGTGTTACATGATGCTAATAGTCAACTGTACTAAAATCTACTTTATCCATTTTATAGTTTTTAAGAAATACTTTTTTAAATTTATTAACAAAACATATTAAGTTTTTTCTGCAGAATATGTTTTTTTGTGAATTTCCTAATGGGGGAATATTAATGAATGTAGTACCAGAGGTGGCTTTTTATGTTCTGCAGACACTCTGAAAATTTCATTAATTTATCTATGATAGTCTCCGATATAATGGGGCATATGTACTGAAAATTTTAGTTTGCGGGAAATTGACTTTAAAGAAGAAACTTTTGAATTTTGTTACTTACAGTTAATTGAAACTGTCCTGCTGCATATGATGGCCCTTCTTTGGCCTCTAGCAGGTCTTCCAGCTTCTTTTTCACATTCCTGGATGTTTGTCTTGCTTTCTTGGCCATATTAGATGCAGACCTGTCTGCATCGGCTATCCTCATTTTGTCGTAATGTTGCAGCCCAGTGATCATATTTTCACCAGGATTAATTCCCAGCTTTTTCAGTATCCATCACTTTCCATTATTACCACAATTGAATGTAATAACAGCATGATGAACTCCTAGTTTCATTGTATGCATGCCTGCAAATACAGTTTTAGGAAGGCGGTTCCATATTATGCTGTTGAAACATTCATTTGAGTTTTGTGTCTGCCCATGTAGACATTTCCTTAGGAGGTCAGGACGAGCCAAGTCTCTGAAAATAGGTTTATAACAGCAGCAGGAAGAGAATGCTGGTGAGAATAAGATTCTCCAGTTGCCTGAGCCCTATTCTATTTGCACCACGAATTTTCTCCTGATGTACACAATCCATGACACGGCTTATCATCAGTAGAGGACCTATGGAAGAATATGGCCCGAGCATCTCTCTCCATTGCCTCCAGATTTTCTTTATTTCTCCTAATTGTCTGCCCATAGTATACCTGCAAGTTTTCTATAACAACTACTCGCAATCACACTTGTACAAAACTAACCGCCTGTCTGAAAGCGTGTTGCTTACAAACAGCAGAAAGAAAAGAATACCGACCGTTGCATTCCAAGGATAGCCAACACACTCTGGAGTAAAAAAAAAAAAAAATCCCTAACGTGCAATGTAAAGGATATAAAGATCTAAAATATATGCAGAAAAGTGGGTGACAGAAAAGTGGGCGTAGCATATAAACACACGTGGAAGGAAAGTGCTTTTTAAATGCTCGAAAAAAAATTTATCAGCAAAATCCTTTTCAGAGTGCTTAAATAAAACCTTAATCTATCTAAATACGATGAAAACCAAAAATCGATTTTTTTATTCGACCTGAACCACGGTGTGGTCCCCTTAATACAACCATTTGCAGAGTCGCTAGCTGTAGTTTCGAAGTGACACGAGATGTGTGTTTGTGCTAGGCGTCAGTTGTTGAACAGCAGGTATCCTCTGCTGCACAGTGGTGGCTGAGGCCGGAGCCCCCGCCGATACCGGTGTGCCTTCCACTGCTGCTCCGTCTGGGCAGATGCGTGACAATTTATTTTTCACGCACTACTCTACATTATGCCACTGCACTATCTAAGAGGAATGTTTCTTTTCACAGGGCAACCGGCGAGGAGCTTGGGTGCGAGTGCGAGCGAAGAAACGACCTCAAGACATTTTCGAGACAGCCGAGTCGCAGAATGTGGCTACAGTTGCCAATATGATTGCGACAGTCAACGAGAAGTCGCCGAGTCTTAACGTAATTCTGAGCTCTGGCGAGATCGTGACCATCGCGGACGCTCCAGATGCGAACACGAGACACAGTCCTGCGGTTATTGTGACCGAACCGTCGTGGTACGACGAAGAAAGGCCGCTCGCAGAAGAGCCGGCAGAAGTTCCAGCTGGCGGTGAGACTCTGGCACCCGTCTACCTGTGGGATGTCGCCGACACGTCGCAACCTGACGGCCGTACTTCAACAGGAGAAGGTGCGTCTTCGTCGGAGCGTTTGGACGACAGTGCAGAGACATCGGGAGCGGAGGTCGCGAGCGGCGAAGAGGTGACAGAGAGGCCCGCTTCCGTACTGCCGCCGCAGTCTTCGACGCAACCATCGCCGACGGACGCCACAGAAGAGGCTGTCAGCACAGACACGCCGGTACCGACAGTTTCGATAGGCGGAGCCTCAGGCGAGGAGAGTCACAAGGCAGACGACAGAGCTGTTGCGGAGACACGAGTACCGAGTGAGTCGACTGACGCGAGCGACTGGACCAGAGAAACTCTGCCGTCCGAGGGTGCAACGACCGAGCAGTACACGACAATAGAGTCGGAGGCGAAGGGCGCGAACACCACGGAGGGCGTCTGGAACCGCGGCGTGCCGCTGTCCAGCCTGGCGCTCACCGACCACAACCTGCGCGGAGTCTCTCTGGAGGACTTCCCGGCGGAGGAGGGGGATCGGGAGAACGAAGTGCAGGAGGCGGCCGCGCCGCAGCCCGCAAAGGTCCTCCGGACCTCCACCAAGGTCTCGCACGAGACCGAGATCTGCTACCGGGGGAGGTGCATCAAGACGAGGACGGCGGAGCCGCAAGAGCGGCTCGTCAGGCGGTGAGCCGCCACCACGCCGCTGTGCGGCGCTCCTTGTCTCGAGACTGTGTGTGTGTGTGTGACCGAACGAGTGTCGTGTTGTGCCTCCAGTGCTGACTGTGTCCACACGTTATTTATATACTACCTTTTTTTCAACTGACTGAATATTTAATTTGTAAAAAAAAATATTTAATTCTGATTTTCAGAATGAATAATTATCAACATTTGCTGTACTCGACCGTTATTCGTACAAAGCACATTCCACAAGTACATTTGTACAAAGACGCGCCACCAGTCATTTTTTACAAGTAAATTGCTTGGCAGAGTAACTAATATGCTCATGCTGCTTTTTATTATCATCATTGCAGTCACCTGTAACAAATTGTAATGTTGTAAAAAGTAAATGAAATACACGAGGTGAAGAAATTTTATTGTGGCGTCAGCATACTCACAGTTCCTCAGCAGTCCCTAAAACGCAGTTACAATATAGCACACACTAATTTTTGATACGTACGCGCCTGGATGGTAAGCAATACGACTACAGACGTAGTTTCAGCTTTGAGCACTCGACAGCGAGGTTATCTGTGACCAACCATGTATCAAAGCTGCTTTAAACGCGTAAAACATGGCCGTCCTTAGGCCCTGAGCTAGAACAGCGAGGTGTTGAGCTAAGGGGGACGTGGGGGTTACTCACGTTAGTCTCGTGGTGAATGACGAAATAGTTTTCAGACTGTATGACAGATGGCTCTGGGTACACTTGCTACTGGCCAGTATGCATTACACATTCTGGCTTTCTTCAAGCTGATCTGAACTGATACATCAGTCTGTTTAGCTGGCCACGATGTGAGTTCTGTTGGCGAAGTTCTGGTTTCTGGCGGGAGGTGAGGGGGTGGGGGGGACACCAGCTTGGAGCTTGGGTTCACCCTTGACGCAAAGTGTACTCAAAGCAATTATTAAAACATTCCATTTGTATTCGAATGCAAAGAGCATGCACTAATTATAATACACATGTCATTAAATGTCAGATTAGATTAGATTAGATTAGATTAATACTAGTTCCATGGATCATGAATACGATATTTCGTAATGATGTGGAACGAGTCGAATTTTCCAATACATGACATAATTAGGTTAATTTAACAACATACTTAAGTTAATATAACAACTTTATTTTTTTGTGTTTTTTCTTTATTTTTCATTTTTTTATATATATTTTTGTTTTGTTTTTTTTTTCTTAATTTATATCTAAAAATTCCTCTATGAAGTAGGAGTTGTCATTCAGAAATTCTTTTAATTTCTTCTTAAATACTTGTTGGTTATCTGTCAGACTTTTGATACTATTTGGTAAGTGACCAAAGACTTTAGTGCCAGTATAATTCACCCCTTTCTGTGCCAAAGTTAGATTTAATCTTGAATAGTGAAGATCGTCCTTTCTCCTAGTATTGTAGTTATGCACACTGCTATTACTTTTGAATTGGGTTTGGTTGTTAATAACAAATTTCATAAGAGAGTATATATACTGAGAAGCTACTATGAATATCCCTAGATCCTTAAATAAATGTCTGCAGGATGATCTTGGGTGGACTCCAGCTATTATTCTGATTACACGCTTTTGTGCAATAAATACTTTATTCCTCAGTGATGAATTACCCCAAAATATGATGCCATATGCAAGCAATGAGTGAAAACAGGTGTAGTAAGCTAATTTACTAAGATGTTTATCACCAAAATTTGCAATGACCCTTATTGCATAAGTAGCTGAACTCAAACGTTTCAGCAAATCATCAATGTGTTTCTTCCAATTTAATCTCTCATCAATGGACATACCTAAAAATTTGGAATATTCTACCTTAGCTATATGCTTCTGATTAAGGTCTATATTTATTAATGGCGTCATACCATTCACTGTACGGAACTGTATGTACTGTGTCTTATCAAAATTCAGTGAGAGTCCGTTTACAAGGAACCACTTAGTAATTTTCTGAAAGACAGTATTGACAATTTCATCAGTTAATTCTTGTTTCTCAGGTGTGATTACTATACTTGTATCATCAGCAAAGAGAACTAACTTTGCCTCTTCATGAATATAGAATGGCAAGTCATTAATATATAATAAGAACAACAAAGGACCCAAGACTGACCCTTGTGGAACCCCATTCTTGATAGTTCCCCAGTTTGAGGAATGTGCTGATCTTTGCATGTTACGAGAACTACTTATTTCAACTTTCTGCACTCTTCCAGTTAGGTACGAATTAAACCATTTGTGCACTGTCCCACTCATGCCACAATACTTGAGCTTGTCTAGCAGAATTTCATGATTTACACAATCAAAAGCCTTTGAGAGATCACAAAAAATCCCAATGGGTGGTGTTCGGTTATTCAGATCATTCAAAATTTGACTGGTGAAAGCATATATGGCATTTTCTGTTGAAAAACCTTTCTGGAAACCAAACTGACATTTTGTTAGTACTTCATTTTTACAGATATGTGAAGCTACTCTTGAATACATTACTTTCTCAAAAATTTTGGATAAAGCTGTTAGAAGGGAGATTGGACGGTAATTGTTGACATCAGATCTATCCCCCTTTTTATGCAAAGGTATAACAATAGCATATTTCAGTCTATCAGGGAAAATGCCCTGTTCCAGAGAGCTATTACACAGGTGGCTGAGAATCTTACTTATCTGTTGAGAACAAGCTTTTAGTATTTTGCTGGAAATGCCATCAATTCCATGTGAGTTTTTGCTTTTAAGCAAGTTTATTATTTTCCTAATTTCAGAGGGAGAAGTGGGTGAGATTTCAATTGTATCAAATTGCATAAGTATGGCCTCTTCCATTAACAGCCTAGCATCTTCTAATGAACACCTGGATCCTACTATATCCACGACATTTAGAAAATGATTATTAAAAATATTTTCAACTTCTGACTTTTTGTTCATAAAGCTTTCATTCAATTTGATGGTAATACTGTCTTCCTCTGCTCTTGGTTGACCTGTTTCTCTTTTAATAATATTCCAAATTGTTTTAATATTATTATCAGAGTTGCTGATTTCAGACATGATACACATACTCCTGGATTTTTTTAATAACTTTTCTTAATATAACACAGTAGTTTTTATAATTTTTGATAGTTTCTGGGTCACTACTCTTTCTTGCTGTCAGATACATTTCCCTTTTCCGGTTACAAGATATTTTTATACCCTTAGTAAGCCATGGTTTGTTACAAGGTTTCTTACGAGTATATTTAACTATTTTCTTGGGGAAGCAGTTTTCAAATGCATTTACAAAAATGTCATGAAATAAATTATATTTTAAATTGGCATCAGGTTCATGGTACACCTCATCCCAGTCTAACTGCTGTAGGCTTTCCCTGAAATTTGCAATTGTTAAATCGTTGACTGAACGTACTACTTTGGAGGACTGTTTAGTATTGCTGAATGGAGCTATGTCATATGTTGTAACTAGCTGTGCACCATGATCAGAAAGACCATTCTCAACAGGCTGAGCATTTATCTGGTTAAACTTATCTTGGTCTATAAAGAAGTTATCTATCAGTGAGCTGCTATCCTTTACCACCCGAGTAGGAAAATCAATAACAGGTGTCAAATTGAAAGAACCGAGTAATACTTCAAGGTCATTTTTCCTATTACCCTCTTTCAGAGAATCTACATTGAAGTCCCCACAAATAATAATTTGCTTCCCCCTGTCTGACAGATAGCACAACAAGGAGTCCAATTTTTTCAGAAATAGATGAAAATTTCCTGATGGGGATGTATATACAGTTACAATTATAAATGTGCCTTTATTTAATTTAAGCTCACAGGCACATGCTTCTATATGTTTCTCTACACAAAACTTTTTTGTTTCTATACTTTTTGCACAATGATAACTTTTGACATATATGGCAACTCCTCCTTTCTCCATATTTTCTCTCATTACATGTGCAGAGAGCTTATAACCACTTACATTTACCTTATCCATATCGGTAACAATGTGATGCTCAGACAGGCATAGTATATCTATTTCATTCTCAGCTTCTAAATCTTCTAAACAAACCAGAAGCTCATCTACTTTATTCTTTAAACTCCCAATATTTTGATGAAATATACTTACATTATTTTTAATTATACTTTTATGAGAACCTTTCCTTATTCTAACATTTGCAGTTCTCTCCTGTCTGAGTTTCTCATTGTGCTTAGCCCTAGTTCCTATACCAGTGGTCACATGGTGTTCAGAGAGGCAGATTATGTCAATTGGGTTGGGCGACTTTAATTCATCAATGCAATTACCTAGGACTGAGATACAACTTGGTGGAGATAAAATTTCTGGTGATTGGTGAAAATTTATAATTGGTAGCTGTGATTGGTGATCCAATGTGCTAGAATTGTGCTGTTTAATTTCTTTCCTAAACTGAAGATTTGTTTCAATCCTGACCTCTCGTAGAACTTGACATCTTTCTGTCTTACCTATCCTAAAAAAGGTGCTGCTCCAACACCTGTAACCACTGGTATTTTGCCATTCATGGCAGTGCCTCCCCCCCTTAAATTTCCTGCTATTACCCCAGCCAGTTTCCCCTTCCCTTTCCTATTGTCTAAAACATTTGAAAACGGGTATAAGCGTATTTTTCAAATCATAATGGGGTTGTTTCTGGTTAAAATTTCTACTCAGTCCATACCTGAGGCACTTTATATGTTTCCAATTACATGTACGAGTACATTCGGATATTTCTCATCCCACACGGCTAATGAAGTGGAGTAATAACTTCAAATGTAGTACAGGATCAGACAGTGTGCTCCTTCTGATTCAGCAATAAACAAGTGTAGGCATCTGAAGATAGGCATAACGCCCCGAAACCCATCACGGCGGTAAAACAAAGCTTCTTAACACCTGTTTTTGTCTGGTTGCGTTCTTCATTAACAGTCCTTAATTGAATAACGTCTAGAGTCCAACAAAGATAAAAAAAATTGTACATTTCACATAGCCAACGAAAAAAGTGCACGAGTTACGTCAGATGAGAGTCGAGACCACGTCACGAACTGCTGATCATTGTCCACACCACGACCAATCAGTCGTTTCTAAGTGTTATGTTGTTCATAAATACCGAGATGCAAATGAAGATCTTTAGCGAAGGGATGAGCCAGTTTCACTATATACCCAAATTTACGTGTCTATTCCAAGACGAAAACAGGAGTCATTCAATGTAAATTGAGATTGCACAGAACAAATTAACGTTTGATAAGTCGTGCACCTGCTGCACAACAGTGCTACAATTTTCTGCGCAGCAGATTCATATATTGTGTCTATCCACTGTACCAATCAAAAAATATGGTTGCTTGTCACTAAAGACGTGTTTTTGACAATAACCATTCCGATCCTTACGCTGCTGTATAGAAAACTCGAAGAGACTCACTATGTTATCGTGCGTCACTATTCACGGCGGGTATAAGCAGTACGGTTTCTCTTTCAGTATTTCTGTAATACAAGGTGCCCCCCCCCCCCCCCCCGCCCCCCAGAGAGATTTACACTGCTTGAACTTAAATAACTCCAAAAAATAACAAAAACCATGATTTTTTAAGTTACACAGATGGTCACGTTATTACTGATGATGTTTTACTGTTGAGGATATTCAAAATGTTCTCTATCGACAGCAATACAGCGTCTGCAACGCTGCGGAACAGATCGACACACGTTTGTTACGGCTGCCATTGAAATGGATACACAGGCAGTCACGATTGCCTCTCTCATGGCATCCAGCGCGCATGCCTTCCACAGAAAGAAATGTAACGGCGTTAAATCGGGTGATGTTGGTGGAAACTCAACACTTCCTCGTCGACCTATCCTCCTCTAAACAATGTTTCGTCCACGAATTGCCGCACATCACGGTGCATGCATGGTCTTGTTGGGTGAAAAATGATCTTCACCTCGATACAGTTCGTAAAAACTGGTATCGTTCTTGCAACATGGTAAGGTGCTTTGCACCCGTTACTGTTCCTTCACAAAAGAACGGCTCTAAAAGCCATACCACATCAGACTGATAACCCAGGAAGATTAACGGCTCGTTCTTCTGTACACGGGGATTATTTCTTACCCGATACACGCAGTTATGGCAAAACTTCGAGATGCCTGCCAAGATCGTCGTCATTCATCACGTGAAACAACCTCGGAATTTAGGGTTTCTACTTAGCATACTTTAAAATGTGGTGATCACTTGATCTGCTTATGCCTGATTCACGCGCAGCTTGCCGTGTGGACCTGTTTGAGAAACTCGTGAAAGCTTATACCACGGCGTCCATTCCTCTTTTGACCGCTGTTGATTTCTTCCTGTCGCACCGTCCCTCCTTCAGATGACTCAAACTTCCTTCCCTCGTAATGTCGTTACTGTTACACGTGACAGTGGCGCAGTATCAAACTCTGCCCTCCATCGTCTCTGTACTTCTTTCATGTTCTCACATTTCCAATAACAATTTAAAATCCACTTTCTTTGCTCCAAGGACAAGTTTCCAGCCATCTTGTTATTTACGTGTAGTTACTGGCAATGGAAAATAAATTAATGGCTACATACACTAGTCACGAGAGCACCATATAAACACAATTGGATCAAGCTATCATTAACACCCCCTCAGTCATTAATGTCCAAACAGTGTAAATCCTTTGTGGGGCACCCAATATGTTTCCAGAACTTGGCATGGGATGTTCAGTTCTCTGTTTGCTTTTCCTATCGACTTCAGTTGGCTATGTTGGTAACTCGCCTGCACACACTCAACCACTAATTCCTTCACTGTTGGACGACTGGCATCTACCCTTAACAGAGGTGTTCTCTAGCTGTAAACTGCGCATATCATGGGTGAAACCAGCAGGAAGCAGATGCCCCCATCCCCCCTGCAAAGAAATGATGTTCACTAACCGAACTTCAGTCCTGCCCTCCCACACAGACAATTGTATATTTAGTATCAGTTTGATCAAAGGCGGAACATGTAATGGATATTACACACAGAACCATTTGTTATGAAATCTCAAAATTATTTAAGTATTCACTGTTAAATTAATAAGAGGCTTCTCTTCCACTCGCGCGCACACACACACACACACACACACACACACACACACACACACACACACACACATTTTATACACAGGGTGTTTCAGAAGTGATGGTAAATATTCAGGGATATGACAGGAATGACCATTTGAAACAAAAAAGTCAAGTGAGCATGGGGTCTAAAACACATACCTTAAGAGCTATTAGCAATTCTTGATCTTTGATACTGTGAAATAAGCCTCTTCTACTGCAAACTCTTTGCTTTCTATACTTTTGTGAAGTGACAGTATGGACCAAAACAAAAAAATTGTCCAGTAAACATGTGCTCTAAAATGCATACGTTAAGAGCTGTGAGCACTTTTACTATTCTCCACTATTTTGAAAAGTAATTCTTCTAATGAACACACACACACACACACACACACACACACAGATATATATTTTTAACATAATACTGCACATTTTTACAGTCATTCTGAGAAACTCAAAAAGTGTCATCAGTACAAGGGAGTACAGCAGTTCATAAATAATGGCGAAACTTGCTGAGAAGGCATCTTGGGTTCTTCATTCGCATCAGTCTAGTCCGTGATAGTAGAGCTACTTCAGAACGCAGTTTCGCAAAGATGCACGGAGTGGTAAAACACACACACACACTCCGTGCATCTTTGCGAAACTGCATTCTGAAGTAGCACTACTATCACGGACTAGACTGATGCGAATGAAGAACCCAATATGCTTTCTCAGCAAGTTTCGCCATTATTTATGAACTGCTGTACTCTCTTGTACTGATGACACTTTTTGAGTTTCTCAGAATGACTGTAAAAATGTGCAGTATTATGTTAAAAATATAGCAAGAGTCCATTCGTGCAGCTGCTTCAGTAATTTGTTTATAGACACAATCTATCATGTGAAAGCCTACTTGCAAATTTCCAAAAACCACTTTAAGTGAGGGATCTAAGAATTCACTACATCCCTTCCATTTCGTTCCAGCAAATACCAGATTACACAAATTACAGCACGCACGAAGGCATTTAAGCAGTCTATCATCCCAAGCTCCATAAGCAAATGGTTCGAGAACATGATACTACAGTAAGTACCCTCTACCATGCACTTCTTGCCCCATGAACCATGGACCTTGCCGTTGGTGGGGAGGCTTGCGTGCCTCAGCGATACAGATGCCCGTACCGTAGGTGCAACCACAACGGAGGGGTATCTGTTGAGAGGTCAGACAAACATGTGGTTCCTGAAGAGGGGCAGCAGCCTTTTCAGTAGTTGCAGGGGCAACAGTCTGGATGATTGACTGATCTGGCCTTGTAACATTAACCAAAACGGCCTTGCTGTGCTGGTACTGCGAATGGCTGAAAGCAAGGGGAAACTACAGTCGTAATTTTTCCCGAGGACATGCAGCTTTACTGTATGATTAAATGATGATGGCGTCCTCTTGGGTAAAATATTCCGGAGGTAAAATAGTCCCCCATTCGGATCTCCGGGCAGGGACTACTCAAGAGGACGTCGTTATCAGGAGACAGAAAACTGGCATTCTACGGATCGGAGCGTGGAATGTCAGATCCCTTAATCGGGCAGGTAGGTTAGAAAATTTAAAAAGGGAAATGGATAGGTTAAAGTTAGATATAGTGGGAATTAGTGAAGTTCGGTGGCAGGAGGAACAAGACTTTTGGTCAGGTGATTACAGGATTATAAACACAAAATCAAATAGGGGTAATGCAGGAGTAGGTTTAATAATGAATAAAAAAATAGGAGTGCGGGTAAGCTACTACAAACAGCATGTGAACGCATTATTGTGGCCAAGATAGACACAAAGCCCATGCCTACTACAGTAGTACAAGTTTATATGCCAACTAGCTCTGCAGATGATGAAGAAATTGATGAAATGTATGACGAGATAAAAGAAATTATTCAGGTAGTGAAGGGAGACGAAAATTTAATAGTCATGGGTGACTGGAATTCGTCAGTAGGAAAAGGGAGAGAAGGAAACATAGTAGGTGAATATGGATTGGGGGGAAGAAATGAAAGAGGGAGCCGCCTTGTAGAATTTTGCACAGAGCATAACTTAATCATAGCTTACACTTGGTTCAAGAATCATAAAAGAAGGTTGTATACCTGGAAGAATCCTGGAGATACTAAAAGGTATCAGATAGATTATATAATGGTAAGACAGAGATTTAGGAACCAGGTTTTAAATTGTAAGACATATCCAGGGGCAGATGTGGACTCTGACCACAATCTATTGGTTATGAACTGTAGATTGAAACCGAAGAAACTGCAAAAAGGTGGGAATTTAAGGAGATGGGACCTGGATAAACTGAAAGAACCAGAGGTTGTAGAGAGTTTCAGGGAGAGCATAAGGGAACAATTGACAGGAATGGGGGAAAGAAATACAGTAGAAGAAGAATGGGTAGCTCTGAGGGATGAAGTAGTGAAGGTAGCAGAGGATCAAGTAGGTAAAAAGATGAGGGCTAATAGAAATCCTTGGGTAACAGAAGAAATATTGAATTTAATTGATGAAAGGAGAAAATATAAAAATGCAGTAAATGAAGCAGGCAAAAAGGAATACAAACGTCTCAAAAATGAGATCGACAGGAAGTGCAAAATGGCTAAGCAGGGATGGCTAGAGGACAAATGTAAGGATGTAAAAGCTTGTCTCACTAGGGGTAAGATAGATACTGCCTACAGGAAAATTAAAGAGACCTTTGGAGAAAAGAGAACCACTTGTATGAATATCAAGAGCTCAGATGGAAACCCAGTTCTAAGCAAAGAAGGGAAGGCAGAAAGGTGGAAGGAGTATATAGAGGGTTTATACAAGGGCGATGTACTTGAGGACAATACTATGGAAATGGAAGAGGACGTAGATGAAGATGAAATGGGAGATAAGATACTGCGTGAAGATTTTGACAGAGCACTGAAAGACCTGAGTTGAAACAAGGCTCCGGGAGTAGACAACATTCCATTAGAACTACTGATGGTCTTGGGAGAGCCAGTCATGACAAAACTCTACCATCTGGTGAGCAAGATGTATGAGACAGGCGAAATACCCACAGACTTCAAGAAGAATATAATAATTCCAATCCCAAAGAAAGCAGGTGTTGACAGATGTGAAAATTACCGAACTATCAGTTTAATAAGCCACAGCTGCAAAATACTAACACGAATTCTTTACAGACGAATGGAAAAACTGGTAGAAGCGGACCTCGGGGAAGATCAGTTTGGATTCCGTAGAAATGTTGGAACACGTGAGGCAATACTAACCTTACGACTTATCTTAGAAGAAAGATTAAGAAAAGGCAAACCTACGTTTCTAGCGTTTGTAGACTTAGAGAAAGCTTTTGACAACGTTAACTGGAATACTCTCTTTCAAATTCTGAAGGTGGCAGGGGTAAAATACAGGGAGCGAAAGGCTATTTACAATTTGTACACAAACCAGATGGCAGTTATAAGAGTCGAGGGGCATGAAAGGGAAGCAGTGGTTGGGAAAGGAGAGAGACAGGGTTGTAGCCTCTCCCCGATGTTATTCAATCTGTATATTGAGCAAGCAGTAAAGGAAACAAAAGAAAAGTTTGGAGTAGGTATTAAAATTCATGGAGAAGAAGTAAAAACTTTGAGGTTCGCCGATGACATTGTAATTCTGTCAGAGACAGCAAAGGACTTGGAAGAGCAGTTGAACGGAATGGACAGTGTCTTGAAAGGAGGATATAAGATGAACATCAACAAAAGCAAAATGAGGATAATGGAATGTAGTCAAATTAAATCGAGTGATGCTGAGGGGATTAGATTAGGAAATGAGACACTTAAAGTAGTAAAGGAGTTTTGCTATTTAGGGAGTAAAATAACTGATGATGGTCGAAGTAGAGTGGATATAAAATGTAGACTGGCAATGGCAAGGAAAGCGTTTCTGAAGAAGAGAAATCTGTTAACATCGAGTATATATTTAAGTGTCAGGAAGTCGTTTCTGAAAGTATTTGTATGGAGTGTAGCCATGTATGGAAGTGAAACATGGACGATAAATAGTTTGGACAAGAAGAGAATAGAAGCTTTCGAAATGTGGTGCTACAGAAGAATGCTGAAGATAAGGTGGGTAGATCATGTAACTAATGAGGAGGTATTGAATAGGATTGGGGAGAAGAGAAGTTTGTGGCACAACTTGACTAGAAGAAGGGATCGGTTGGTAGGACATGTTTTGAGGCATCAAGGGATCACAAATTTAGCATTGGAGGGCAGCGTGGAGGGTAAAAATCGTAGAGGGAGACCAAGAGATGAATACACTAAGCAGATTCAGAAGGATGTAGGTTGCAGTAGGTACTGGGAGATGAAGAAGCTTGCACAGGATAGAGTAGCATGGAGAGCTGCATCAAACCAGTCGCAGGACTTAAGACCACAACAACAACAAACCATGCACTTCATGATGGTTTACTAAATATTGATGTAGATGCAGAATCTTGTAACGATGTGTCTGAAACAAAATTCACAATGATCGGACTGTCAGTTTCACTGACTGAACCCATTTCTCACTTACTGCCAAAGGTTTTCTCGTCTTCCTCAGATAAGAGTCTGAGTGAGGGACTGGAAGGTAAGAATGGGTGAAGGAGGGGATGTGTTGCTCTACCGGAATGTCAAAGAGTTTTCATGGCAACATATTTTAGCTGCCTTATTCGTCAGCTTGTTTCCCTGTATTCAAACTTAACAGAAATATGATGGAATGGTAAAAATACATTAGATCTAATAGCAACAGATAGACTTGATTACACAGAAAATGGTATCAGTAACCAGGAGGCAGCCATAACAACAATAATTACCGAAAACAAACAGAAGGATTTACATGTCCAGCAAAGTACATAGAGAGACAGTACTTCAATAAGGAACTCAGAAACATTTAGCACTGGAGATGACCATGAACAACATTGGCTCAGATTTAGAAGAATAGTTGACCATGCACTTGATTGATATGTATCTAGTAGAACAGTTTATGATGGGAGAGACCCTCCACAGTAGCCAGCCGCTGTGGCTGAGCAGTTCTAGGCACTTCAGTCCGGAACTGCACTACTGCTACGGTCGCAGGTTCGAATTCTGCCTCGGGCACGCACGTGTGTGTTGTCGTTAGGTTAGTTAGGTTTAAGTAGTTCTAAGTCTAGGGGCTGATGGCCTCAGATGTTAAGTCCCTTAGTGCTTAGAGCCATTTGAATCATTTTGAACCTCCACAGTATACAGTCAATGTAAATAAATGCCTCAAGGAAAAGAGACTATCATATAACAGGTGCAAAACAAAGCATAGGACTATAGAGGGAGGTGATAAACAGTCTGGAAAGCTTGTAAGGGATGTTGCAGGTTAGGTTCCGCTGAGAAATATGCGCCATTTCCACGGTAATTAGTACTGAAGTTAACAGACCAATACAGAAACTGCACATCAGACGGAAGTAAGGATCGAACACCAGCCAAACATTGAACAGTCTCGTGAGCTATCATCTACCCAGTGAGAACAATTGACACTAATTGTTTCCGGGGCGGGCCGCTTGAATTCAACCATGCAACAGTCCGATTGGCTAACTCCAATGCTAATTAACTCAGAAACGTTGCAAACTTATCAAATTATTTTCTGACCAATTATTTCTCAACACATGTACCCAGGAACACTCTTAAAAGCTTTTCAGACTGTCTCTGATCACCCTGTATCTGGCAAAAAACTGAATGATACTGTTGACCGTCAAGAGGGCAATGCTTGAAGCCTTCAACAAATATTGTAGCAGAATTTTAACGAAGGATATCTCATAAGCCCATACAAATTCTAGTCATATGTTGACTGTCAGTGGTACCAAAATTAGTACCCAGACACTCATGGAAGGGACAGGGACAGAAATGTAGGAAAGAAAAGCAAAAGCAGAAACACTGAACCCAGTTTTCAAATGCTGCTTTACTACTGAAAATCTAGGCTTATTGCCCCAATTTATTCTCGCGCCACTGCAAAAATGAGTGATATACATATTAGTGTCAGTGGTGTTCAGAAACAACTGAAATCGCTAAAACTGAAGATACCTCCAGGGCCCAATGGAATCCCTATCAGAATCTACGCTGAATTAGTTGTTGAGTTAGTCCCTCTTTTAAACACAATCTAATGAAGATTCCTCAAACAGAAAACTGTGTCCAGTTGTTGTAAGAAAGCAGAGATCATTTCTGTCTGTAAGAAGGGTAGGAGAAGTTATCCATAAGATTACCGTCCAGTAGTCTTGACAGTCATTTGTTGTAGAATCTTAGAATATATTCTGAGGTCAAATGTAATGAGGTACATGAGGTACACTGAACCAAACAACCTCTATGCTAACTGACATGGATTCCAAAAACACTGATCATGTGAAACCCAACTTGCACTTCTCTCACATGATATCCTGAAAGCCATGGATGAAGGCAGTTAGTTGGATGCAATATTTCTCAATTTACAAAAAGTATTTGACCATGTACTTCACCTACGTTTATTATCAAAAATACCATTGTACAGAGTATCATGCAAAATGTGGTACTGGACTGACGATTTCTTGGTAGAGAAAATGCAGAACGTTATGTCGGAAGGAGAGTCATTGACTAAATGTAGATTATTGTCTTGAAACAGAGATGGAACAAGTACCCTTTGAGAATGCTTGTGAAACTTTTTAATTTCAACCATGGAGTACAACAAGCTGTCAGTATTGTTATTAAAGACCTTTCAGACAATATCAATAATAACCTCAGAGTTTCTGCAGAGGATGCTGTTATCTATAATTCTAATGAGTGGCACAAACATCTAGTCAGATCTTGATAAGAATTCAACATGGTTCACAGATTGGTAACTTGCTTTAAATGTTTGGAAATGTAAAACTGTGCACTTCACAAAACAAAAGAAAGGTAGTATCCTATTACTACAGTATCAATGAGAGACAGCTGGTATCGGACAACTCATACAAGTACCTGAGTTACATTTTGTAGGGATACGAAATACCACAATCACACTGCCTCAGTTGTAAGCAAAACAGGTGGTAGACTTCAATTCAGTGCAAAAATATTAGGGAAACACTATCAGCCCACAAAGGAAATTTCTTGTAAATCACTTGTAGGACCCATTGTTCACATATGTTGGACCCATACCAAATAGGACTAACATGGGATATTGAACGTATACAGAGGAAGGGAAGCACAAATGCTCACAGTTTTTTTTTTTTTTTTTTTTTAACCGTGGTAGAGTTTCTTAGAGATGGTGAAGAAACTGAACTGGCAGACACTTTAAGATAGATGCAAACGATCCATAGAGAGCCTACTTATAAAGTTCTAAGAACCAGCTTTAAATGATGAATCTCGGAATACACTACGACACCCTTCATATCTCTCCCACAGGGATTGTACGGGCACGATTAGATTAATTACAGCTTGTACACATATATCTGTAAATTCCTCCCGAACTACATACATGTACTGGTACAATGGGAAGTACCCTCCGCCATACACTTCACAGTAGTTTGCAGGTAACATTATTTGCTGTCATTCATCTGCTGAGTCATTTGCTGAACTGCAGAGGGATTTGGTACAGATGAGTAGTATCTCAAGATAATGAGCTCTCATCATCTCCATTGCATTCGAGACCTTCTATTAGTCCTGTGCCATATGCTAAAAGTTCAGCTGGTACACAGATTTCGAAAGCATGTAGAAAATGAATCTGGCAGCCTCGATGGTCAGTATACACAATTACACATTTGTGGCCCTTGTGTAAAATAATGTTAGAAAGCTTAAATAAAGACCTCAAGATGTGTACTGTTTGTTGTACTCCATGCTTGATATTAAAAAGCTCCACATGCATTTTCAAGGGATACTTGTTCCAAGACATTAACATCCTCTTCTCATCAACACTCCAGATACACCTCTGCTCGTACTACTAATTGTCTTGTGGAGCCTGAATGGCCATAATGGAACAAACTGTCTTCTGAACAAGAGGTGCACTTTGATAAATTAAGATGTTCCCTTCTAAGAGTTTTTCATGGCAGAACATACAGCAGTGCATAAAAATTCACCTGCTGTCAGCTTTACACAAGTATTAGTATCATGAAACGAATTGTAGTCTCACAAGTATTTAAAATTCATTTTTGTTAAGAACTTTTCCATGCGAAAAATGAAGTAAATGAAGCTACACATTTAAAAATACATCTAAAGAAGGAATGAATGAAGATAAGGAATGTAACAACTTGTTGCTCTTATTATAAATGGCACACAATCTCACAATGATCAAGAAAATTGGCACTGGGCTACTCAAAGTGGCCATTCCAGCATCTGTCTGACATGATTTAGCAAAATAATGGCTGATTGTGTGGGGAGTTGATGTTCAGTCCTCAAATTCACAAGCTGGGTGTTTAAATTACTGCACCCTCTTATTCAGTGAAGCTACATCTGGAAAATGTAAACATGTTTCTAACACCAAATATCGTTCGACACAGTTTGTCACAAAATGGTCTAAATTTTGAACAGAAGACATTCACTTACAGGAAACACAGAGTACATGAAAAAACAAGATAAAAGAATTTAAGAAGTTGTAAAAACTCTGCATAAGCAGGTAAGTTAATTTTCATGACTTGTTTTAAAAGAAACATTAAACTAACTTACCTAACAATAATTTCAGTAAAATAGTGTAATATTTCCTTGTGGAAATTTTACTTATTTTGAGATTCCATTATTCTTTTAAATAAGGAAATTGAATTGTAGCACTGGTGAGATCTTCTTGGGACATCATTCTGGTCACAACACCATTGTGAAGCAGCATTTCAGTGTGTTTCCCTACTGTCATCTTCAGGCAAAGTGTCACATACCTGTGGGGTGTGACCTGTTATTACTGCACAACTGCAGCCCCTTTCCTGAGCAAGTACCAGCTGCACCAACCACATGCCTCCAGAAGTGTGTGCCCCTAACATCTGGTTTTGGTCGTGCAGGATGATGCTGCAGGCATTTTTGTCCTGTAGTTGCCAGTCGTCTTTCCACCACCTGCACCACTCTCAGGAAGGAGCATACCTGATATACTTGCATTAAGGCAACACCCTATTCATAACACACTTGAAAACTGCTAACCTAGTTGACATGACTCTCACTGCCTCTTTGAACATAGTCACAGAACCCATTAACATGACACAGAAACTTTGTCTATACAAAATCATACGTGTCCTTTGCTGGTTGTGCTCTGTACTCTTATTTGTCTGACGGAAGTAACACTTCTTTTATCTACCTAGCACATATTCTTCTCTGGGTCAGAAAATTTCTAATTTATGTTAAATTTTTATTGATATGCAATTAGAAAATAATAGATACTGCTGAAACTCTAAATCTACATCTACATACATACTCTGCAATCCACGATACGGTGCATGGCGGAGGGTACCTCGTATCACAACTAGCATCTTCTCTCCCTGTTCCACTCCCAAACAGAACGAGGGAAAAATGACTGCCTATATAACTCTGTACGAGCCTTAATCTCTCTTATCTTATCTATGTGGTCTTTCCGCAAAATATAAGTTGGCAGCAGTAAAATTGTACTGCAGTCAACCTCAAATGCTGGTTCTCTAAATTTCCTCAGTAGCGATTCATGAAAAGGACGCCTCCTTTTTTCCAGAGACTTCCACCCGAGTTCCTGAAGCATTTCCGTAACACTTGCATGATGATCAAACCTACCAGTAACAAATCTAGCAACCCGCCTCTGAATTGCTTCTATGTCCTCCCTCAACCCGACTTGATAGGGATCCCAAACGCTCGAGCAGTACTCAAGAATAGGTCGTATTAGTGTTTTATAAGCGGTCTCCTTTACAGATGAACCACATCTTCCCAAAATCCTACCAATGAACCGAAGACGACTATCCGCCTTCCCCACAACTGCCATTACATGCTTGTCCCATTTCATATTGCTCTGAAATGTTACGCCCAAATATTTAATCACCGTAACTGTGTCAAGCGCTACACTACTAATGGAGTATTCAAACATTATGGGATTCTTTTTCCTATTCATCTGCATTAATTTACATTTATCTATATTTAGAGTTAGCTGCCATTCTTTACACCAATCACAAATCCTGTCCAAGTCATCTTGCATCCTCCTACAGTCACTCAATGACGACACCTTCCCGTACACCACAGCATCATCAGCAAACAGCCGCACATTGCTATCCACCCTATCCAACAAATCATTTATATAGATAGAAAACAACAGCGGACCTACCACACCTCCCTGGGGCACTCCAGATGGTACCCTCACCTCCGATGAACACTCACCATCGAGGACAACGTACTGGGTTCTATTACTTAAGAAGTCTTCAAGCCACTCACATATTTGGGAACCAATCCCATATGCTCGTACCTTAGTTAGGAGTCTGCAGTGGGGCACCGAGTCAAACGCTTTCCGGAAGTCAAGGAATATGGCATCCGTCTGATACCTTTCATCCATGGTTCGCAAGATATCATGTGAAAGAAGAGTGAGTTGCGTTTCGCAGGAGCAATGCTTTCTAAAGCCATGCTGATGCATGGAGAGCAACTTCTCTGTCTCAAGGAAATTCATTATATTCGAACTGTGAATATGTTCGAGAATCCTGCAACAAACCAATGTTAAGGATATTGGTCTGTAATTTTGAGGATCCATCCTTCTACCCTTTTATATACAGGCGTGTCACCTGCGCTTTTTTCCACTTGCTCGGGACTTTACGTTGGGCAAGAGATTCGCGATAAATGCAAGCTAAGTAAGGAGCCAATGCAGTAGAGTAATCTCTGTAAAACCGAATTGGAATCCCATCAGGACCTGGCGATTTATTTATTTTCCACCCATTCAGCTGCTTCACAACCCCAGGGAAGTCTGTCACTATGTCCTCCATATGGGAATCTGTACGAGACTCAAACGGCAGTACGTTTGTACGATCCTCCTGCGTGAAAGATTTCTCAAATGCTAAATTTAAAATTTCAGCTTTCATTTTGCCGTCTTCTGTTGCCAGGCCAGACTGATCAGTGAGTGACTAGATGGAAGCCTTTGACCCGCTTACCGATTTTACGTAAGACCAGAATTTCCTTGGGTTTTCAGCAAGATTTTTGCTAAGGTATGACGATGGTAGTGGTTGTATGCTTCACGCATCACCTTTTTTACAGCAGCACGAATCTCTACTAACTTTTGCCTGTCCTCATTCTCCCGATCTTTCTTGTAACGCGAGTGCAACTGCCTTTGCTTCCTGAGCATTCTCCGAATTGCGCTGTTAAACCACAGTGGTTCTTTTCCGTCCGTAACCCACTTTTTTGGCACATACTTCTCCAATGCGTGATTTACAATGTGTTTAAAATTTGCCCATAATCCTTCCACGTCCATCGTACCGGAAGTAAATGAAGTCGATTCATTTACTAAGTGGGATGCTAACAACTGCTTATCTGCTCTTTCTAGTAAGAATACTCTCCTAGCCTTCTTGACCGACTTTTTAACTTTCATAACCATAGTCATAATGACAACATCATGATCACTAATCCCCGTCTCAGCACTGACACCGTCGATGAGATCTGGTCTGTTCGTGGCTACCAGATCTAAAATATTTCCATTACGCGTTGGCTGTCAATTTAGCTGCTCAAGACAGTTTTCGGATAATGTGTTCAAAAGTAATTCACACGGCGGCTTGTCTGTTTTCACACTTCACTACTATTGTGGTTGGCTTCATTCCTAAGACTCATCTGATGCAGCTCTCCCCACTAGTCTGTCCTGTATAAAACCTTTCACCTCTACACGACTGCTGCAACCTATATTCACTCGAACCTGCTTACTGTACTCAGGCCTCAACCTTCCTCTACCATTTTTACCACACAAACTTTCTTCCATCAGTAAATCGACTATTCCTTGATGTCTCAGGATGAACCATATCAACTGATCCAGTCTTTTAATCAAGCTGTGTCAAAAATATCTTTTCTCCCCAATCTGATTCACTACCTCCTGATTACTTATTTGATCTAACCTTTAAGCATTCTTCTGCAGCATCTCATTTCAAAAGCTTCTGTTGTATTCTTCTCTTTGCCCACATTTCACTTCCATACAAGGCTAAACTCCAAACAAAAACTTTCCAAAAAGAATTACAAATACTTAAAGTTATATCGGATTACTCTTCTTTCAGAAATACTTTTCTTGCTATCGCCAGTCTGTATTTTATACCACCTCTATTTCAGTTGTCATCAGTTATTTCACTCCCCAAAAATCTCATCTTCTACTGTGCTTATTTCCTAATCTAATTCCCTTGTCATCGGCTGTTTTAGTTAAACTACAATCCTTACCCTTGTTTTACTTTCTTTTAATCTACTTTCCGTACATTATCCGTTCCATTCAACTGATATTTGATGCCCTTTGCCATCTCTGACAGTACTGCACATTATTGGCAAGCCTCAAACTTGTTCTCTTCTAACTTAAAATCCCTTTCCAAATTTATCCTTGGTTTCCTTTACTTCTTACTCAATACAAACATTCGCTTCTCAATAACTGCCTCCGTTTCACATCTTTCAACTCATATAACAATCTTCAAAGTCACAGGCTCAGTATTGCATGAATAAAGAGTTTGGCCCCAGCTGCATGAAATTTATTAAATGACAAAACTAATTAAAATCTCTCTTTCTGTAGGCACAGAATAGCCTGCTTTCAAAAAACTCACAAAAGACAACCTCTACTGAGATGAATATTTACTTACCATCCTTCAACGCCAAAATGACTGGAGCACTGTTGAAAACACACCAAAAACTGCACCTACCGAAATTATACGAATATCTGAATTCAAAATGGTGGGGCACAGCAATCAGTTGTCTTTTCCTTACAGGCTTTATTAAAGCAAATCTAGATTTCAAATAGTGTCCAGCCATTATCTATGCACAATTTCATAGTCTCAATATGTGTCCTAGTATATCAGTCCCCTCTTATTAGTATTTTTGTCACAGTTCATTCAAGACTCAACTGAACTGTGACAGAAGCCTGAACAACAGGGGGCTGATATACTAGGACATGTATTGAAATGATGAAATAGTGCACTGATGATGGCTAGGCACTAGAACTGCCCTAGTAAGGCCTGAAAGGAAAGGATGACGGATTCCCGTGCTCCGTCATTTTGAAAGTCACGCCACAGTCATTGAGCGCATTCCACATTCCTAATGGAAGGTAACTTGGTGAAATATCTGAATCATCAAAAAGTTGTGGACAAGTTACAGGAAAAACGTAAGGTTAGTGTACTGGAACTAGAGAAATAAGAAGGTCATTGCAAGCCCTGGATCTCACATAAGGTGGAACTGAGCATTAGTCACAAGAAGGTTTTTGCCAGCAACATGAAATATTGTTGTTGAGTGTGACATCTACCATAAAATAGAGCAATGGCTTCTCAAATTCTCTGAATCCACTTTCCTTGAAAATCTGAAAATGAAACAGTCTCTCCAATAAGTATTTGGCTCTGCCCATTATCCTGGTCTTAACTTACACTAATCCCCCCCCCTTTTTTGCCTTATCTCTTCATTCTGTGCAAATTTAAGCATGTCATCTACATATACTTGAATATTTTCCCTTCTTTTGCACTTCATTTGCAGACACATGGTTCTACACCATTTTGAACAACTCTTCGTTTCTCTGTGAGTTGTTTAAAAATCATTCCAGCATCTGCTGTTTTGTTTCAGTATATACACTGACTTGTTAAACTTGCAAGCCTAAGTTTCTTCGCCCTTCTAGATGAAATGTTTTGGCTGGAGCATACATACAATTTCCTTTAATTTGCCCTGCAGATATGTGCTGATCTATATGCCAACCTTTCTCAACACTGGGTGCAATCAGTAAACAAATTGTTCCAAAATTTGAAGAAGGTGCATAAATCTCATTACTGTTTCTGTCTTCTACTTGATTAAAACTCTTTGCAACTAAATGACTTCAAAAATTTGCTTCTCGTCTATTGTCTTCTTAAATATCCATCTGTTCTTTACTGGAATTGCACCACATGGTATCAAGACCCATATGCAAGCATCAAGATTCTTCAAGAGTTAATTTCTTCATTCATTGCAACTATCCATTCTGCTGCCTCATCAGAATTAACTGCTTCATGATACAATAATGGTTCGTCATTGTTCCTTCCATGCATATTGTTTATTTGTGCTTCTTCAGTATAAGCCTTCCCTTTGGAAGGTACTGTGAGTGGACGACATTTGCTTACAAGCATTTTTTCTTTTGTCATATCCTTTCTTGGCCTGCATTTTGTGGAATTTCAGCATGTTCCACGAGTTACTGATTACCTTCATTTTTCTCCTGATATGAGAAACCATAAAATTCCTCTTCAGTGTTAAAATCTTCTCTTCCACTTTATATTTCATCTTCAATATTTGTAAATGGTAATGAGCCTTCACTGTACACTTCAATAAATTATTTTTGTCCTCTATTTTTGAGATTCTCCAGTCAAAAATGCTTCAAATTCACAGTCCCTAGACTCCACAACCTGTTTTGCTTCTGGTATCCTGACTCAGTATGTGTGGCCATATAGAGTGTATCCAATAAGAATGGCCAAAAGAGCATATCCAATATGAATACTTTTTTCTGTCCTTGTCAATAATTTAGAGCAACATCATTGTTTGGGTATGTCAACAAAAACTTTGCATCCTATCATGTGTAAATGGTGTACACTTAGGCTTTCCATTTGTCTGCAATTCATAAGGCACTCTATTTTTGTAACATGACTGCTTACATATGCTGCATTTGTTGCAGTGTATATGTCACAGTCAACCATTTGTGCAAACATAATTCTAGATCATTGTCGGTGTAGATTTTCTTCAAGTATTTACCAGTTTATCTTTGTTTCATAAACAGCTCACTTCATTTCACAACATAGCCTCTTTTGAGGGATATACATTTGGTCCAGCAATCCTCACACTTTTTCATCCCATCGGAAAAACAGGTTCTGTCAAACTACAAAATACATGTTGACTGCAACAATCACTTTCTTATTTGATGAAAATTTCCTCCCAGCAAGATAAAGTTTCTATTTAGGGAACAGAAAGAATTCACTTGGGGCTAAGTCTGGTGAACAGGGTGGATGAGGCACTAATTGGAAGTCTATTTCATGCATTTTCGCCATTGTTATCACTGATGTGTGGTTTGGCGCGTTATACTTGTGAGAGAGCACTTTTTAGAGTGCCAACTATGGTCTGTTTTCAGCCAACGCAAGTTTCAGACGATCCAACAATGAAGCATAACTGCGTCCAGTTATGGGTCTACCTCTTTCCATGTAATCTATGATTATTATTCCTTTGAATCTGAAAAATAATGGCTATCAAATTACTAGCTTTGGTGCACTTTCATTAGCCTCTGTTCACTGTTTTGACTGCCATTTTGTCTCTGGGTTGTAATGATGGATCCAGGCTGCATCAAAAGTCACAAATTGACACAAAAAGTCTTGTGGACTGTGATTAAATATTGCCAGACACTGTGTTGAAATGTTGTGCCTGATGAGGTTTTGGTCAGCTATGAGCAATCATGGCACCCACCACACACAGAAATCATAGCCAATACTGTACCTGCCAACTTCTGAAAAGGGCTATCAGTAAAACTCACACGCGACAAAAAATCTAATGATTTTCGACATACCCTGGCTTTACGTAAATAATAATACTTATGGGCTACAAAATACAATAATTCATGCTTTAAACAGGATACTTCATTGAAATCACATTTTCTTACATCATAGGCCAACGATTTGTAGGTGAACATAACAACCAAGAAAAAATCCATGTTAAACAGCAGCAGGTGTGGTGAATATTAGTTTGGAGGATACATAACAGGCCTTCCTTGATAAATTAAGAAGATATGAGATAACTGAGAAAGGCTTTACACAATAAAACATGTTTAAAGTAACACAAGCAACAAATAACATAACATACACTGCAAATCAAGCTAGTTTGACTTTAAAGTCATACATGTGGCCATTTAGCTTACTGTAAAAAGTATAGAAAAAATGTTTTGTCATAACAGGAACCAGAACTCCTCGTGTTCAAAATAGAAATAGACTCCAGAGATTCATTGGTCATGGATCATCTGAACTCTGTTCTGTTTTTCTTCACAATGCTGAAAACACATTCACATTCTGCATTGCTGTGGGGTATGGTGAGAATAGAGAGCATTACACCAGTAATTCGGTTATACTTCAGAAGTCCATCAGCTCCACAAATTCTTGATATTTGTGTTCAACTGAAATCACCTGGAGATCATTCACTATGTTTGATGTATGAATGCCAATAACTAACTCATCATCAATTCTTCGATTCTGAATGAAGTTGATTGAACTTCAAGCAATGAGGATCTTTTGACAATTTTGGGTTTAACAAAGTTGGTGAATAACTGATTTAGAAGTTCTAGTAAAAAGTGAACTTGTAGGGAAGAAGTCTGAGGGCCAACACTGAATTTGTCAAATACAGGAATAGTCACATGAAGGGAAGTGGAAAGGACCTTGTTCAAGTTTAAGGATATGAACATAATCACTTTTTTTGTCAAGTGTTGTAGCAGAAGTCTTACTTTTTAGGATGGGTTTGTCACATTTGGAAGACTATACTATTCTTTTAGGGGCATGCGTAGTAGCAGAATCCAGAATTCTCTTCTTCCGATACTCTATGGATCCACTTTGTTCAGCTCTAGATATTCTGAAAGATGTCAAGCTTATGGAAATATTTTGGGCTCATAATATTACTTCCTCCTTGAAGAAAGAAAAAAGTGGATCCCACTGGTCCAGTAGTCTATCCAAACAGTTGCCTAAAGATAACCACCTAGTACATATATGCTTCAGAATGTTCTTTGCCTCTTTATTGTGCAAGTTCTGGAATTTCTGAATGCATTCTTTTCTTTTGACACTCTTCTCTGAGAAATAAAATATATCAACAAGGACCTCATCCACTTTAAGTGGTAATCTTCCACCAACTTTCGCAGCTGCTAGATTAATCAGGTGGCAAATGCAACCTATGATGGCAATACCTGGTTGAACTTCCTTCAGAACTGCTGAAAACCCATTTTTGTGTCCTATCATAACAGGAGCATTGTCTGAGCAGAAAACCAAACAGTTTTCAATAGGTATATTATGAGAATTCATCCGTGATAACATCAGGTTACCTATGTTTCACCCTGCTGAGCCCATCTAATGCTGGTATGGATAGCACAGTGCTCACTACTTTTTCCTGCAGAATTTCATAGAATGTAACAACAACAAAATACAACTTGACATTCATATCATTGCTTCCATCTGTTGCGAAAGAAAATGGTTTATTCTGAAGGCACTTAACAACTTCAGATGATACATTTTTTGCCATTTTATTTACAATGCATGTCGTTTTCGTGTGACCACAGCTATATTTCTTTACAACTTCTGATGTGGGACACATCATCTTAAATAAAGCACTAGCATGACCAGCTGCACCTAAGAGCACAATGTGTTCCACAAAACGAAGTTAACAGACACTTGGCCCTAATTATGCCACTGTCAACATTTCCAGACAAAAAAGGCTTATTATCTTCCTTTGATTTAACATAACTTGTGTGTTTATCACACTTCGCATGGTTTCTTAAATCATTTCTTTCGCCATGTGCAATATTAATATCACACCCACATATTGTGCAAAAGGCAAATTTTCTCCCTTTCTTGATTTTAGTAAGCACAGAAAATCAACAGAATAAGGTTCTTTGAATGTCTGGAAATACCTTTTCTAGTTGGATTTATTCATGAATCCTACAATAGGAATATAGCATATGAAAATGTCTGAGAACAAACATCAAAAGGAACCAGGCTCACTGAATGTCACATAAAATTATAACATAAACACTCAAGGCAGTCAAACACTTCATTGAAACATGTCAAAGCACACAAAATCTTAAACCATTAAATGAACACAACCCCAACCTCATGAACAAAGAATATGCACATGATAAAACACACACACACACACACACACACACACACACACACACACACACACACACAAGCGTGCGCGCGCACACACACACACATACACAGACACACAAGCGCGCGCGAGAGAGAGACAAATGTAATTAGTCCACACATAATCAAAGAATATGGGCTAAATCACAACAAGAGAACGGAGAGGAAGAAAGAATTTGTGGAGAAGAGCCCATCAACACGTAAGATTCACATGGAAGAACTGTTATCCCAGCTTTAAATTCAATTCCAATGCCGACACAAACATCACACTGCTGAGAGTACCAATCATATCAAAGAATGAGTTATCAACTATCATAGGCTTGCTTTTGACTCATGCAAATGATTGATTGTACAGAAGTGGGGTGATCATCAAATGTTAACATTTCAAATTTTTGTCTTGTAGTCATAAAATGACATCTTACATCCGTAAAATGCTTCAAGTTCTAGAAATTTTACTGATAAACCGTAAAAGTTGGTAGTTTTGTTATACACTCGCTCAGTTGAGACGCCTACCATCTCAGCACTCTTACCAATTTTTATTCGGTGTTCCTGCATAACTGTATCATGGATTTTGTGAATGGCTGGAGCACACTTCTTGTTCAGGGTTTGGCCAGCCACATTTAAATTCATTAATCCAAAAGTAAATAATCTTCCACAGTGCTGCATAGTCTGCATGAACTACATACAATACTGTTTTAATTAGTGCGGCAGTCCAACACTTCAAATCAAAATGTTTAATAAAGGCACAAAACTCAGTTTTCTCCCTTTATCATTGTGGTCAACATAGTGGATAATTCAGACGGCTGTCACCAATGAACTGTATGCTGTACATTGTTGAAATTCTTCATACGATCCTTCGAATAATCTAGCTTACCAATCATGAAGGCACAACAAAAACATTCCATTCTTTAATATAAATTGATCACACATTACAAAACCACCCTCGTATCTGTTTTCATCATTCACAGTACTCATTTAACACCTATTGCCACCAAAACTTGGAACATCAATAGGTCCCATGTTCTCCATCAACATGTTCTAAAGTGGATGTTCATTCTCTCAAATCTTGAGATTCAATTTTCAGAAATGATCTTCGTGTCTATTTAC
Source organism: Schistocerca cancellata (assembly GCF_023864275.1). Taxonomy (NCBI): domain Eukaryota; kingdom Metazoa; phylum Arthropoda; class Insecta; order Orthoptera; family Acrididae; genus Schistocerca; species Schistocerca cancellata. Next base: position 676,869,174 of record NC_064631.1, read on the forward strand.
TTACTAAACAGTTGTCACAAGGGTTTATTTCTCATTTTTCACAGTCTGTTCTCAGGACAGCTTCCTTATTTACCATATTGTTGATCGTATTCTGACATGCATCACTAAACACTGCTATATTTCTAGTGATTTTGTATTAAATTCCTTATTTCTCAATACATTCATTCATCTTTTGTCAGCACTTGGCTTCGTATTATGTAATATAAATGATTTGCTGCTCAGTTTTAAATATTAGTCCTCAGATTCATCATAGATCTTGCAACCTTCACCAAAAATAACATTTCTATTGTCATCAGTGAGCTGCCCCCCAGATTAAAAATTGCAAGACCAATCTCAGATAAAAGTAGTGTATTTTTAGCTCCAAATTCTTTAGCCAACCTTCTTTGTTAATTGTCTTAACCCTTGCTGTACCTTTCACCATGGCTTCCAGTTTTCTGCCATCTGCTAGGGTTATGATTTCAGCCAAAATATTTTTATCAATTGCTGAAAAATAATTTTAATTTGGAGTTATGTGAAGAGTTGCTCTGGAATCCACTATCCAGTTATCACTAGTCAATGTAACTGTGCCACAGTAGGCACTCGTACTAATAGCACCTTGTTTCTTTTGCTCTTTTTCCCATTTTTAGGGCAATTTCTGGATATGTAACAAACAACAGTCCCTTTTCATGTTGCTTCTTTCTTCATTTGTTCCTGTCCTTCATCACACTGTTCAGTGACTTTTTCAGTACCTTTGATTACTGGTATTAGCTTTCAAGAACATTGCAGAATGTTTAGCTTCATTATATTCATGACATCTAGCATTTTCAGGAAGCAGATGCCCTTTAATTATAGCACACTTAAAATCATTATCAGGCAAACAGCACAAAGCTGTAACTACTGTATTGCATTTGCCTGGGAATCAACACAGATTAGTCACTGCTAGATCTCCATCTTCAATTCCATCACCAATGTTCACTAGATCTGCTACAGTTTTAGCAGTCTTACATAATACCCGACACATTTACAAATCTTCATTTTTAGCAAATACAATTTCTGTCTCAGGTGCACAGTGCAAAATTTGCTGTCCTTCAGCATATATAATTTTTGGAGTTCTTCTGATACTGTATTTGGATTTGTCAAATTTTATAAAAGCATTTGCTGCTCATTACACACAGAAAGTATAATTTTTGCTAGCACCTTACCTTGACATGATATACATGCCCTTTTGTAAGCAACTGATGCACCTTCACCAGGTTTCATTTGGTACGACGAGAAAGTGTACTTTACTCCATGTTTCAGAAATAAACCACTTTCAGTTATATATGAACTTCCTTTTTATTTAAGGGAGCACAACCAGTTCCATGATATCAAATTACATCAATCTTTGAAAGTACACTGTAATTGGATAGATAAAAAAATCTATTCACCAAGCGATGGCATGAGAACACACATATAAAAGGTATTAAAGTTTGTAAGCTATTGCAGCGAGTGATTTCTCCTTCTCGCAGAACAGTTGAAGGGAAAGGAAGAGAGGTGAAGGAAAAGGGATGGTGAGGTTTAGGAAAGAGGTAGGGTTCAGAAACGTCACCCAGAATTTCCTGTTCAGGGGAGACTTACTGGGCAGGATGAGAAGGAAAGGCTGATTGTTGGGCACTGCACTGGATGATTTTGAAACCTGAGAGCTTAAAGGTCGAAGGTAAAGTAATACGCAAGACAGAGATTACTGCCAAAACAATATACACAAGTTAATTAGAGTGAAAAGCTAAGTGCACTGAATGTGCAAAAGGTGGATGGGGGTATGGTAAAAAATAGGTCAAAAAATGAACACAGAAAACTAAAAAGGAGTGATGTAAGGAATAGTTATTGTGAACAAATGCTGAGATCAAAGAAATGAACATAAATTAACGTCCAGTTACCACATGCAGATTTCTCAGAAACTGGTGTCTGGTGGAAGAATCCGGATGACATGTGGTGAAACAGGCACCAAAGTCATAACTGTCATGTTGTAGATCATGCTCTGCAACAAAATATTGTGTACTACCAGTATACACCCTCTGCCTATGTCTTCTCATACTAACTGATAACTTGTTTGTAATCATACCAATGCAAAAGGTCGACCAGTGTTTTCTTAACAGTTGGTACATGTCATTTCACAGGTGTCTCTCCATTTAATAGTATATATTTTGCTAGTCACAGGTCTGATATAGGAGGGTGCATAGGGCAAGTCTTACAGTGAGGGCAGTCACAGAGGTAGGAGGCATAGGTTAGGGAGATGGGTGCAAAAGGAGCATAGGGTCTGACAAGGATATTGCACAGATTGGTAGGGTGGTGGAAAGCTATTCTAGGTATGGTGGACAAAATGTCGGACAGAATGAACCTCTTTTCAGGGAATGATTTTAGAAGTCACAGCCTTGTCCAGGTAGCTGATTGATACTGAGTGGTTGTTCCTATGCTGTTTTTGGAGAGATCAGAGTACCAGGATTGGATGTGATGGCCTAGGAAATTTGCTTTTGAACTAGGCTGATAGGGTAATTATGTCCAGTGAAGGCTGAGGTCAGAAAGGTGGTGTATTGCTATCAAGAGACTGCATTTCAACAAATATGTCTGTCTCAAATGTATATGAGGGAATGCTTGATATGCAAAGGATGGCAACTGTCAAAATGTAAGTACTGTTGTTTGTTAGCATGTTTAATGTGAACAGAAGTGTGTAGCTGACCCTTGGTGAGGATGAGATCAACACGTAGGAAAGTGGCATAGGATTCAGACTACGCTCATGTGAAATTTAATTGGGAGAATGTTTTTAGAGATTCCCAGAATTTTAACAGCTTTAACATTCGAGGCAAACGTATCTGTTCGGATGTAGACTCTTTACAGCAGTACACCACCATTCTCACCTCAGCCTTCACTGGATGTAATTACCCCATCAGCCTCAATCAAAAGCAGATTTCCTGGGCCATCACATCCAATCCCGCTACTGCTGATCCCTCCAAAAAAACAACACAGGATTATGCCATTTGTCACTTAATATTATCCTGGTCTTGAATGTATCAATCAGTCACTTTGACAATGCTACGACTTCCTGAAACCATGCCCAGAAATGAGTTCCAATCCGACTGACATTTTGCCCACCACATTAAAATAGCTTTTCTCATCACCCTCCCAACCTCCACAATATCCTTATCAGACTCAATGCTCCTGCAGCAGCCATCTCCCTACCCTATGGTTTCTGCCTCTGCGACCGTCCCAACTGTAAGATTTGCCCTATGCACCTTCCTGCCACTACCTATACTAGCCCTGTAACTGGCAAAACATACACTATCAGAGGGAGAGCCAACTGTGAAATGACACATATCATATACCAGCTGTAATGTAAACATTGTTCAGCCTTTAACATCAGCACAACTACCACCAAATTATCAGTTACGATGAGTGGGCATAGGCAGAGGGTGTACACTGCCAACACACAGTATCCTGTTGCACAGCATGCTCCAAAACATGACAGTCGTGACCTCGTTGCCTGTTTCACCACATGTCATCTGAGTTCTTCCTCCAGTTTCTCAGAATTCCGCAAGTGGGGAAATGGCACTACAATGTTTCCTTGGCTCTCACCACCCACCTGGCCTTAATTTATGTGAATTTCTTAGGTCTCAGCATTTGTTCACAGTAACTATTCCTTTCTTCCCTCCCTTTTGGTTTTCTACGTCTTTCATTTCCTGACCTCACTATTTTTCGCCGAGCCCTTCCACCTCTTTCACATAAAATGCAATTAGCTTTTTGCTCTTTGTTAACTCCTGCATGATGATTTTACAGTAGCCTCTGTCTTCCATATTACTCTGTCTTTCACCACTAATCTCGTAGGTTTTCAGGTGTTGTCTGGTGCGGTGCCCAACAACCAATCTTCTTCTTCTCATCCTGTCCCGCAAGTTTCCCCTGACCCAATGTTCTGGGTGACTTTTCCAACCTGTATCCCTTTTCCTAAACATCACCAGTTCTTTTCCTTCACCTCTCTTCCTTCCCCTTCAACCCTTCAGCCAGAAGAAGGAGCTACTGGCTCTGACTTACAAACTTCAACACCTTTTATATGTGTGTTCTCCTGCTGCCATTTGATGAGTAGATTTTTATCCATCCAGGTGCCGATGTATTAGTAAAACACCATAGTACGGAAGCAGGGGAACTCACCTTCTCACAATAAAATCATAGGGGTGTCATGGATCAAAGCGACCAGTTGAAAAAACTGACATATTAAAAGTGTGTTTACTTCATGCTAGGAAGCAGTACACAGCAACCATCCTACTTCCTCACTGTGCAGGGCCAAACTGATATTCAACATGCTCATGTGTGTCCCAGAGGGCACTAGCATCGCCACACACATAGTGGGGGAAGTTACAAACATTTTCACACATATCCAAATGTTTCTAACTTTCCTCACTATGTGTGTGGCAGTGCTACTGCCCTCCAGAACACACACAAGTTCGTTGACTAGCACTGTAGCCCTGCATGGCAAGGCAGTTGGAGGATAGGGCTGCTGCCTGCTGCTTCCTGGCATGAAGTAAAAGCACATTTAACATGTGAGTTTTTCAACTGGCCAATTTGTTGCAGATAACAGTATTTTATTTTGAGAAAGTTGAGTTCCCCTCCTTCCCACATAATGTGCTTAATGTTTTACTTGTGTATGCACACTTGAAGATGTGACTTTATCACGAAACTCATCATGCTCCTGTAAATAAAAAGAAAAGTTGACCCACATCCAAAGAAGTCTGTAACGCAAGTCCCTGTGGTGGCATCAGGTTCATGAGACTGACAATTTGGATTCTGGTGAAGAGATCTTTACCACCACCGAAAAGGAGGAGGGACAGTGGTGTACAATTCTTGATAACAAGACAACATTCCACATTACTGGGTTAAATGGTGAAGCTCCCTGGTAATGTGTCTCGTGAAGCAAGAGGATCTAACCCTGTTTATGCTGATTCTTCTTTCTAATGGGCATGCTAAACCTCAACAATTCCCTTGGTGCTATTTGTAAGGTAAAAGTTGGTACTTTAGATTTCCTGATCATTTCTCTCTTTTGTCATTGTCAACAACACAAGCACAATTTGACACTGAACACAGACTTACCTCAGTCATCTGCGCTAAACAGTTCCACTTGCAACACCACACACATTTCACAAGGAAATGGCTAATGTGTGAGGAGGAAGAAGAACCTTTGTGCATGTGCAACTGAGTAATCCTATCCAATAATGTCATATGATCGGAAGTTCTCAAAATACTGCTAATATTACTTTTCAAATGTTTAATTAAGCTAGCAATTATGCTTACTTTTCTTTTATTAACAACAACTGCATAAATGAATGAAGTTTGTTCTTTGCCAATTATTAGTGCTACCTCTAGAAAACTAGCAAAGATCCCATTGTCAAATAAAACAAACATGTTAACTGCCACATCACTGGCACAAAAATTCTGGTTCTCTAAGCACACAATATTTTTAGTAAAAAATGTAATGCAATGCTGCACACACTAATTAATGCTTCATACTGTATATAACATTATTCATAATAGAAATGCAAGAAAATTGAATCATATTTGATGCACAGTAACATGTCATTATAAAATTACTATCAACTGGTAGCTGAATTCTCAGCTGCAGTGTACAGCAAAGTTTTTTATCATGTTATTCTTCGATTTGCCATTTATCTGTTTCACGGAATCGCAACATTGAAGTCAATGACTGGAATAATTCTCTCCAGAAGCCTGCCCATATATTGCTGAACCTATAATAAAAAGATAAATCATTATCAGTAAATGTCTTTTATAATGACATAAGATTTTACTTTTGAATAAGAACTTGAAATGTAATAGAGAATATTTTCTGTCACTAGAATGAAATTTTCACTCTGCAGTGGAAGTTTCACATCTGCGCACACTCTGCTGAAGAGTGAAAATTTTATTCTGGAAAAACCCCCAGGCTGTGGCTAAGCCATGTTTCTGCAATATCCTTTCGTCCAGTGTTGCTAGTTTTAGACGTTTCACAGGAGAGCTTCTGTGAAGTTTGGGAGGTAGGAGGCAAGTTACAGGAGGAAGTAAAGTTGTGAGGATGGGTTGTGAGTCTCGGTCCGTTACACAGTTTTTCTGTCTGAAATAAGTACCTGAAACATGTAGAATGGATAAGGGAAATCTATTGCCTAACAAAAACAGAATATTGATGGACTCAAAACGTGCTCCATCAGCACTCTACACTCTATATGAAATAAGTGCTTGATGCAGATGAATACATGGAAGAGAAAGAGTGCATTTATCAAAAGTGAGTGTTTCATACAACCTACAGCACATTTTCTTATAATCATTTTCTTTCTGTGCATTTAACCCAGTATCCCTTTGCAACTGTCCATTTCATAATGACTGAGCCTTGGCTTCGAGCTTCTAACGTTGGCATGTAATATGACGCCATTATCATGAAACGTCTAATTTTATTTCTTATGTGAGTATTATACAGGGTGTGCATAAAGTCGGGGAACGGGAACACTTTCATTTATTTGTTGCACAAGAACCAAACATTAAACACATATCAGATTCCCCCCCCCCCCCCTTCCCCTCCCCATGTATACCGCCACAGCGGAGTTTGGTAATTTGCTGATAGTCAGCACTAGTCGCAAACAAGGCGAGTTCAGGTGCAGAACAAGCTTTCTGTGTGTTGGGAGTTCAACAAAAACAAGTGTGCAACAGCTGTTCAATGTTTAGAACCTACTTGAACATGTTGCAGCAATGGCTGATGCCTCAAATGCAATGGGACTCTCTGTTCATATTTCAGCTGCATGGGGCTCCACCCCATTTTCATTGTGAACTTCATGGGTAGTTGAACATGGAGCTGCAACATTAACTGATCAGCCACACTACAGAAGGGGACAGCTGTTTCATGAAATGGCCTCCCCGATTGCCAGATCTCACTCCGTGTGACTTTTTTCTGTGGGGACACATTAAAGATCTGGTGTATGTACTGCCTCTGCCACGTGATGTTGCAGAGCTCTTGGAGAGAATAAGGGAAGCGACTGCTGCAGTCGACGATGCCATGCTGGGACGGGTATGGCAAGAATTCGATTACCCTATTGACATCTGCTGGGTCACTCATTGTTCGCATATCAAATGTTTGTAATAATAATAATAATAATAATAATAATAATAATAATAATAAACGACTTTCAGAGTTTCTCTTCAAAATGCAATATGTATGACATCTGTACAATGTTTAGTACTTGTGCAGTAAATAATTGAAAGTGTTCCCGGACTTAATGTACACCCTTTATTTTAGTTGTACAGGGGCTACATACGCAGAAATATTTAAGGAACAGCATGCATTTGAGCATATTTTGGTGATTCTCAACTTTGAAGAGACACAGATGACACATGTAATCACGTGAATAATTTCCTTTGCACAGTTAAAATATACCTATTTACAATGGAATTTCATTGTTTTCCAATTAGCTATTTCATCGCAACACTGTCAAATTCAATACAATGTTATTGAGCTTAGCACTGTAGTTACTGCAGTAGAGAAAAAACTGGTGTAAAGCTTGAACTTTTGTTGGCTATATAACATATTATTACTAATGAATATGCCTGTAATCCTCCAACCCCCCCCCCCTCCCCTCCCCAGGAACAAGCTGCAAAGCAGCAACCTCATCGCCCAATATTATACCAGACTGGAACAGCTGAACATATCCTTGGCCAGGGCTTTCACTACTTATCATCACACATGGAAATGAGGAACACTTTACACACAATCCTTCCCAGCCGTCATGTAGTTGTATTCTTCTGCCCATTCTATCTTACATAAAGCCTACTCCATTTTCATGTCACAGCTACTCCCAACTGCTTGCCACATGGGAGCCCAGGTGCATGGCCTGCCAGACACACCAACCCAGCACATCTTACTTCAGCCTCACCAGCTACTTCCAACTGCTTGCCACATGGGTGCCCAGGTGCATGGCCTACCAGACACACTAACCCAGCACATCTTACTTCAGTCCCATCACAGGTTTATCCCATTCGGCATGACCACCTGTAGAAGGAGCCACATCATATACTAGCTGTGCTACAACTACTGCACAGCATTTCATGTAGGCATGACCACCACCCAACTGTCCACATGAAAGAATGGGCACTGCCAAATGTGGCCATTAGCAAAGATGACCATCCACACTGCTAAACACAACACACTCAGTTTCAATGGCTGAGTCACAACCCGTTCCATCTGGATCCTTCCTCCCAACACCCTCCTCTCTCAATTACAGAGGTGGGAACTGTCCTTAAACACATCTTTGGCCGGCCACTGTGGCCGAGCAGCTCTAGATGCTTCGTCCGAAACCGCGCTGCTGCGACGGTCACAGGTTCAAATCCTACCTTGGGCATGGATGTGTGTAATGTCCTTAGGTTAGTTAGGTTTAAGTAGTTCTAAATCTAGGGGCCTGATGACCTAAGATATTAAGTCCCATAGTGCTTAGAGCCATTTTTGAACACATCCTTGAATCCCACAATCCTACTGGCCCCAACTCCACTACTTCCTGTCCCACACAAATCTCCACCCCTGCCTCACAACCCATCCTGCATTCACAGCCTCCTGTGTGTTCTATCTTATCCTTCCAAACCACTCCTACATGTTCCCGTTCACAGTTCCCCCTGCCTGTGGCCAGAACAAGCTCACTTGTGCCACACTCCTATCCAGTGCCTCTCCCTCCAGTTCATCAGTCACCATTTCCCAATCTCCCCCCACCCCTTCCTCATTAAAAGAGGGTTGCCCTCATTACAGTTGAGCTGTAATCCAGCACAATACTGCCAACCAGACCAGGACAATGCAGATATGCACTTGTATGTGTTTGTATGTATGCTCTATAATTCTGAAGGAGGGTTCGTCTGAAAGCTACAAAATTCCATCTTGTTTATGTATCGATCAATGAGTCAGTGAACTGTTTGGTGAGTTCGTAACATATAAGCTTTCACGGCCAGCATCTTCATTAATTAAAACTAGATGATTACAGAAGATAAAAAAATACCTTTGCAAAACGGAAGCTTACCCTCCTAGACTGGATGGGTTACCTAAGATACACAAGCCCAATATCCCATTGAGACAGATAGTAAGTGCCATTGGGCCTCCTACTCAAGAGCTGGCTACATATCTTGCTTCTTTGTTGCAACCGTATATAGGTAAAACTGACACTCATATTAAAAATTCCATGCATTTTATCGAAAACCTGAGGGAAATAACAGTTAGTGCAAGTGACATCCTTGTCAGTTTCGATGTAGTATCCTTGTTCACCATGGTCCCTGTTGATGAAGCTCTTTCTTACATAGCTGATATGTTTCCTGCTGATATAATAGCTTTGTTTCGACATTGTCTATCATCAACTTATTTTCAATATAACAACAAGTTTTATGAACAAATTGATGGGGTGGCCATGGGTAGCCCTCTGAGCCCAGCTATTGCTAATCTATTTATGGAATTTTTCGAACAACAATGCTGCAGTCAGCCAAAAAAAGCCCTTTGAAATGGTATCGATACGTGGATGACACCTTTGTGATATGGAATCATGCTGAAGAGGAACTAAGTGATTTTTTTGTGCACATAAACGGTTTCAGTCCAAAGATACAATTCACCATGGAGAAAGAGAGTAATGGACAGATGAATTTTTTGGATGTATTGTTTATTAAACGAGCAAATGGGACTTTAGGGTACAAGGTATATAGGAAAGACACGCACACTGATTGTTACCTACATAAGGATTCAAATCATCATCCTAGGCAGAAGAGAGGAGTCATAAAAACTTTAGTGGACAGGGCTAATAACATCTGTGAGCCAATTTATTTGCAAGATGAATTAAGCCAATTGCTAACAGCTTTCAAGAGAAATGGGTACACTGACAATGAGATAGATCGAGCACTCCACCCTAGAAGAAAAGTGTCTGAAAATACACGACGACAACAACAACCGTAGGTTGGAAAAGTTTATCTTCCATTTATTCATAACATCAACGACTGTATTGGGAAAGTTTTGGCAAAGTTTCATGTGGAGACAATCTTTCGACCTACCAAGAAAATTAGTGAAAGTTTAAAATCGGTGAAAGATGCAAGACATCTAAGCACTCTATATAAGCGGGACCTCCAGCGCCTAGCAGCCAGTAACCGACTCACCTCGGAAGATGTTGCCTGCAGTAGACAATGAAACACCAGGAAGGAGAAGTAGTTTTATATATGGACAACAGCAATTCAGCCCGGAAGTTTTAATTAATTAATGTTTGGTGAGTAGTTACCTTTACTCCTTAAATTATTTATAATCCCCCCATTTGTCAGTAAAGTCTTTTGTAAAGCAGTCATGGAAGGCCGTGGTGGAGTGTGAGGTTGTCACTTTAGTGCACTGCAACTGTTGTAATGCACAGCAGGTGCCTACTCCACCAGCAAAGAGTGGAAACTTTGTTTTCATGTTCCGACAATGCATTACTGCGTACAGTGGCTGTTACACATAGAGGGCAAGAATCTGGCTTTTTAAATGCAGTAAAATGGAAATTGATTATGAAGACTCAATATACAAGAAACTCTCAATACATGAAACGAAATGTGTTTTGTATATGCAACAGTGAATCAAAACATGATCTATGATGTGGAACAATGGGATTGAAATAAATTTTACAGGACAGCGTGATGAATCAGGAAAAGAAAACTACCTTAATCACTTTAACTACTACCTAAGTTTTTGCTGTTATTACACTCATTTACTTGAATTAACAATGGTTCTGTTGACATGTCAAGACAATGAACACTTTGTGCATATCTGCTGTATTTTGTGATGAATCATCAAATTCCTCCAGACAATTTAGGGAATTTTTTGTAGAGTGAAGTGGTAGAGCTGTCGCATATTATATACCTTAAATGTCTAGTTTATTTTGTTCTAGATAAAGCCCAAATAAGTTCAATGGCACTGAACTCATAGTCTGCCACAAGTGGCCACGTAAGCTAATTTCATTGTCCAGGGGCCACAATACACTCTTCAATTGCAATTTTTGTGAACTAAAGTGCAGCTGCGCGTGTTCCTGTAGACCCGTAAGTTCCTCTAACAATAAGGTGTGGGATTAGAAGAAAGTTCTAGGTTACTGTTTCCCAGTCATTAAATAACAAAATCCTCTTCCTATTTCACAGATAGGTTTTGTGATACCGGATTTCTTGTTTGTGATACAGAGCCTAATCTACAATAATCTTTGGGTAACTTTTGGAGAACACTTCTGAACCCATTCAGCACTGTTCTCAGACTGGTAATCTGCACTGCATTTTTGCCCAATAAAACACATGACACCACTTTACACTAATCCAGATTCATTTCCAATAGCGCACATTACTACAGTTTTCTTTCCAGAACAAGGCAATCTTTGAATTTTCAGCTATTCCACTTCTTAAACACTTCCTCAGTGATAATCATACCAATTTCTTTAAAAGTATTTTGTTCCTGCTATTAAAATTTTCTGGAATGATTTGTACCACATCAAGTATCACCTGTGTATTAAATAATACACTCAGTATTTCACCAGTGATTACAATTTACCACATGAGCTCGTATCTTTCTCCTGCTATTTGATTACATTGCACTGCCCCAAGCTTTTTGTTGAACATTTTGTCCCTGAAGCCCATGCCAATGGGCTGTTCCATTTCAATCAGAAAATTCTTCCATATCAACTTTTTCTAAATCCCCACTACTGTTCGAAACTGTTTTTCCACATAGAATTGTGGATTTTCCTTCCTATGACCCTGTGAAAACTCATCCACTGCAAAGTTATTCTGTCTACCAGACTTTTTGCTTTTAATATAAAACTTGAAGTTTCTGAATATTCTCTTGAAATTTTATATCATACTTTTGTATACTTTTTTTCTGAGATGATCAGCAGAGTCTATATCTGATAATCACCAAATGACTGTCCACACAAATGAATAGTTATCCTCAAATCGTACCCAAGAGCAAATCTGACCACCAACTGACAGAACAAGAACTGAACAAACCACGCTCAATGTAAACGCTGCTTCACAGTGTGTGCCACTTCCCACCCCCAACCTCAGAAAAATATTCTGAGTTATATAGATGGGAGTCACCGTTACAACACATCCTTTGATCCCGCAATCTTTTTGGCCTCAATCTTCAGTAGCCCCTGCCCCTGTCCCACACACATCCACCCATATCCCCCATGCCTCCCACTTTACTCCACAAATCAACATCCAGTGTTCTCTCTGGGATCTGTGCTTCCTCTGTGCTATCACCCAGTCCTTACTCCTTCCCAATTCATTTTTCCTTTCCTTCATGTGTCATGTTCCTATCTTGTTTCATTGATGTCTCTCTCCCTCAGCCAGCACCTTCAGTTCCCTTCGTCCACCCTTTCCCTTCACTCCTCCTTGTTACTCTCATCCACTCCACTCAAAACAACCCCTCACACCAGTCAGGCTGCAGCATCGGGCTATGTTACCAGTCATGAAAATGTAGATATACATGTGCAGGTGTTGGTTTTTGACAGACAATTATCTCCAAGGGTGGACAATTTCCAAAAGCGTAATGACAGTTTCAACCTTTGTTATGTGCTATCAACTGCTCAAGGCCTGAATAATATGGCCACTGACAACCTTTATTCCTTCCATTATTTATTAGATTATGGATGTCTCTACTGACTGAGTGTGGTAAGTTTTTGGGAAGATGAAACCAACAACATTTGTGAAATAAGTCTTTCGTTATGTTTCTTAAAAACAAAACTTTGAAACCATGTTATTTATATAATAACTGTTTTGTGCTGGTTTTTTTTAAAAAAAATCAGCTCTGGAATAAATAATGTACATAATAAAATGGAATGTCAGATCCTTTAATCAGGCAGGTAGGTTAGAAAATTTAAAAAGGGAAATGGATAGGTTAAAGTTAGATATAGTGGGAATTAGTGAAGTTCGTTGGCAGGAGGAACAAGACTTCTGGTCAGGTGACTACAGGGTTATAAACACAAAATCAAATAGGGGTAATGCAGGAGTAGGTTTAATAATGAATAGGAAAATAGGAATGCGGGTAAGCTACTACAAACAGCACAGCGAACGCATTGTTGTGGCCAAGATAGATACGAAGCCCACACCTACTACAGTAGTGCAAGTTTATATGCCAACTAGCTCTGCAGATGACGAAGAAATCGAAGAAATGTATGATGAAATAAAAGAAATTATTCAGATAGTGAAGGGAGACGAAAATTTAATAGTCATGGGTGACTGGAATTCGAGTGTAGGAAAAAGGAGAGAAGGAAATATAATAGGTGAATATGGATTGGGGCTAAGAAATGAAAGAGGAAGCCGCCTGGTAGAATTTTGCACAGAGCACAACATAATCATAGCTAACACTTGGTTTAAGAATCATAAAAGAAGGTTGTATACATGGAAGAACCCTGGAGATACTAAAAGGTATCAGATAGATTATATAATGGTAAGACAGAGATTTAGGAACCAGGTTTTAAATTCTAAGTCATTTCCAGGGGCAGATGTGGACTCTGACCACAATCTATTGGTTATGAACTGTAGATTAAAACTGAAGAAACTGCAAAAAGGTGGGAATTTAAGGAGATGGGAACTGGATAAACTGAAAGAACCAGAGGTTGTACAGAGTTTCAGGGAGAGCATAAAGGAACAATTGACAGGAATGGGGGAAAGAAATACAGTAGAAGAAGAATGGGTAGCTCTGAGGGATGAAGTACCGTATTTACTCGAATCTAAGCCGCACTCGAATCTAAGCCGCACCTGAAAAATGAGACTCGAAATAAAGGAAAAAAATATTTCCCGAATCTAAGCCGCACCTGAAATTTGAGACTCGAAATTCAAGGGAAGAGAAAAGTTTTAGGCCGCACCTCCAAATCGAAACAAAGTTGGTCCATTGTAATATGAGACACAATTTAGGTCGAATGAAAGACGATACAGCTACAGTAGTTTGGTTCGAGTCGTAAGCTTAGCAGTTAAGCTTTACCAGGTAGCCATTGCTATGCGTCAGGCGCTCCGTCCGTATTTATACGGGTACCCTTCCTTTTTCATGTGATTCGTCTGTTTTGAATCGATTGCTTATTTTGCTTTGATCTGATAAGTGCCGTTTTCTTTGTTATAGGTGTTTACGTCACTCTAAGCTGAAAATGCGTTACTGTACTGTGTCATGCATTGTTTGTCGCATTCTGATAGTGCGTATTTACGGCCTGTCGCCGCTCGCGGCATGACTTGCTTTATGCGCGCTACCGCCGCTTAAAAAAAAAAAAAAAAAAAAAAAAGAAGAGGAATCGTCTCATTAGCGAAACAATGGCAAGAGACTGCTATTTGTTGTTAGTTACACTGCTGCTTTATTTGACAACCAACAAGAACCAAATAATAGACTGCGTTCTGAACGAGAGTTAGGCGCAAATTTTTCTCCGTTTGAAAATCTTTGCAGCCGCTTATTTAGTACATCAAATTCTGCACAGAAATTAGTCATCTTACATTTAAAATCGAGTCAGTTGCCGTGCTTCATTTCTGACTATATCACTATTAGGCATAAGAATAATACGAATATAAACATGACACGATACGTATATTCTTCCGCGTTTGCTGTTGTCTCACTCTAGTTTCGTAGTTTATTAGGCATGCAGGATTTAAATGAGATAGCAGCAAACACGAAAGAATACATGGCAAAATGTTTATTTTCGTATTATTCTTATAGTGAAGAGAATAGTGCATGTGATTCACATTTCATCAGGTTCCTATTAGCAACCATCTCTTCTCACAGGTAGGAAAAAACTCGGAACGTAGAGTTGGCCATATTGACAAACATCCCTAACAGTCTTGCCAGTCGGATTTTCGTAGTACATTGAAATTCTGCTACATTCGAAGATGAACAATACGGAATTTGTATTTACTTCGTTGGATAATGTAAGAAAATGCAGTGTCCGAAACAAGGGGCGGAGAAAAAAAAGTTTTGGCGCCAGTATTTATCTTTGTGCCCACAAAACATGCTTGTGTAGCGCTACATATATTCGACGGCAGAAGTTAGATGTGGCGGCACCTACCAACATTTTTCAGAACCTCCGCTTGCTTTGCACTCGATTCTAAGCCGCAGGCGGTTTTTTGGATTACAAAAACCGGAAAAAAAGTGCGGCTTAGATTCGAGTAAATACGGTAGTGAAGGCAGCAGAGGATCAAGTAGGTAAAAAGGCAAGGGCTGGTAGAAATCCTTGGGTAACAGAAGAAATATTGAATTTAATTGATGAAAGGAGAAAATATAAAAATGCAGTAAATGAAGCAGGCAAAAAGGAATACAAACGTCTCAAAAATGAGATCGACAGGAAGTGCAAAATGGCTAAGCAGGGATGGCTAGAGGACAAATGTAAGGATGTAGAGGCTTGTCTCACTAGGGGTAAGATAGATACTGCCTACAGGAAAATTAAAGAGACCTTTGGAGATAAGAGAACCACTTGTATGAACATCAAGAGCTCAGATGGAAACCCAGTTCTAAGCAAAGAAGGGAAAGCAGAAAGGTGGAAGGAGTATATCGAGGGTCTATACAGGGACGATGTTCTGGAGGACAATATTATGGAAATGGAAGAGGATGTAGATGAAGATAAAATGGGAGATATGATACTGCATGAAGAGTTTGACAGAGTGCTGAAAGACCTGAGTCGGAACAAGGCCCCCGGAGTAGACAACATTCCATTGGAACTACTGACGGCCTTGGGAGAGCCAGTCCTGTCAAAACTCTACCATCTGGTGTGCAAGATGTATGAAACAGGCGAAATACCCTCAGACTTCAAGAAGAATATAATAATTCCAATCCCAAAGAAAGCAGGTGTTGACAGATGTGAAAATTACCGAACAATCAGTTTAATATCATTCCATGTAGGCTTTCACGGCCGGCGTCTTTATCAGTAAAATCTTCCGGGCTAAGTTGCCGTGGTCGATCTGTAGAACTTCTTCTTCCTGACGTTTCGTTCTCAACTACGGAGAACATCTTCCGAGGTGAGTCGACGACTGGCTGTTAGGAGCTGGGGCCGCCGCTTATATAGAGATCGTAGCCACAGCTGCAAGATACTAACACGAAGTCTTTATAGACGAATGGAAAAACTAGTAGAAGCCAACCTCGGGGAAGATCAGTTTGAATTCCGTAGAAACACTGGACACGTGAGGCAATACTGACCTTACGACTTATCTTAGAAGAAAGATTAAGAAAAGGCAAACCTACGTTTCTAGCATTTGTAGACTTAGAGAAAGCTTTTGACAATGTTGACTGGAATACTCTCTTTCAAATTCTAAAGGTGGCAGGGGTAAAATACAGGGTGCGAAAGGATATTTACAATTTGTACAGAAACCAGATCGCAGATATAAGAGTCGAGGGGCACGAAAGGGAAGCAGTGGTTGGGAAGGCAGTGAGACAGGGTTGTAGCCTATCCCCGATATTATTCAATCTGTATATTGAGCAAGCAGTAAAGGAAACAAAAGAAAAATTCGGAGTAGGTATTCAAATCCATGGAGAAGAAATAAAAACTTTGAGGTTTGCCGATGACATTGTAATTCTGTCCGAGACAGCAAAGGACCTGGAAGAGCAGTTGAATGGAATGGACAGTGTCTTGAAAGGAGGATATAAGATGAACATCAACAAAAGCAAAACGAGGATAATGGAATGTAGTCAAATTAAGTCAGGTGATGCTGAGGGAATTAGGTTAGGAAATGAGACACTTAAAGTAGTATAGGAGTTTTGCTATTTGGGGAGCAAAAATAACTGATGATGGTCGAAGTAGAGACGATATAAAATGTAGACTGGCAATGGCAAGGAAAGCGTTTCTCAAGAAGAGAAATTTGTTAACATCAAGTATAGATTTAAGTGTCAGGAAGTCATTTCTGAAAGTATTTGTATGGAGTGTAGCAATGTATGGAAGTGAAACATGGACAATAAATAGTTTGGACAAGAAGAGAATAGAAGCTTTCGAAATGTGGTGCTACAGAAGAATGTGAAGATTAGATGGGTAGACCACATAACTAATGAGGAAGTATTGAATAGGATTGGGGAGAAGAGAAGTTTGTGGCACAACTTGACCAGAAGAAGGGATCGGTTGGTAGGACATGTTCTGAGGCATCAAGGGACCACCAATTTAGTATTGGAGGGCAGAGTGGAGGGTAAAAATCATAGAGGGAGATCAAGAGATGAATACACTAAGCAGATTCAGAAGGATGTAGGTTGCAGTAGGTACTGGGAGATGAAGAAGCTTGCACAGGATAGAGCAGCATGGAGAGCTGCATCAAACCAGTCTCAGGACTGAAGACCACAACAAAAACAACATAATAAAAGCAAAGACGATTTTCATCTGATGCTACAGATGAACTGTAGTTCAGATAATGAACTCATGAAGGAATAGTAATATTGCTTCTTTAGTTAACATCTCAAGAACTGCCACTGATTCTGATGTATACTGTGAAAAATCTACACAAATTGCAGTGAACAATACAGAATCAGAGGCAAAGTGAGTGCTTTGTGTTCCTACATAGCACTGACATAGTTTTCATGTTATGAAGAAGAAGAAGAGGAAGAAAGCATTGCCTGCAAGGGTATCATTCGTAAACTTTTGATCACTCATCCTAGAAATCAGATCTGACATTTTTGACTGTAACTTTTTCTACGAAAACTGAAAAAGTATTTTCAGGTATAACATATGAACCTTGCCAATGGTGGGGAGGCTTGCATGCCTTGATGATACGGATGCTGTAGGTGCAACCACAACAGAAGGGTATCTGTTGAGAGGCCAGACAAACCTTTGGTTCCTGAAGAGGGGCACCAGCCATTTCAGTAGTTGTGGCGGCAACAGTCTGTATGAAACTTCCTGGCAGATTAAGGTAGCGCACTTGCCCGCGAAAGGCAAAGGTCCCGAGTTCGAGTCTCGGTCGGGCACACAGTTTTAATCTGACAGGAAGTTTCATATCAGCGCACACTCCACTGCAGAGTGAAAATCTCATTCTGGAAACTGTCTGTATGATTGACTGATCTGGCCTTGTAACATCGACCAAAACAGCCTGGCTGTGCTGGTACTGCGAACGGCTGAAAGCAAGGGGAAACTTCAGCCGTAATTTTTCCCGAGGGCATGCACCTTTACTGTATGGTTAAATGATGATGGCGTCCTCTTGGGTAAAATATTCTGGAGGTAAAATAGTTTCCCATTCGGATCTCCCGGCAGGCACTATTCAGGAGGAAGTCGTTATCAGGAGAAACAAAACTGGCGTTCTATGGATCACAGCAGGAAATGCGAGATCTCTTAATTCAGTAGGTAGGTTACAATATTTAAAAAAGGAAATGGGTAGGTTAAAGTTAGATACAGCGGGAATTAGTGAAGTTCAGTGGCAGGAGGAACAAGACTTCTGGTCAGGTAAATACAGGGTTATAAATAAAAAATCAGATAATGGTAATGCAGGAGTACGTTTAATAATGACTAAAAAGATAGAAACACAGATAAGCTACTACGAACAGCATAGTGAAAGCATTACTGTAGCCAAGATAGATACGAAGCGCACGTCTACCACAGTAGTACAAGTTTATATGCCAACTAACTCCGCAGATGATGAAGATAATGAAGAATGTATGATGTGATAAAAGAAATTATTAGTTAAGGGAGACAAAAATTTAATAGTCATGGGGGACTGGATTCGATTGTAGGAAAAGGAAGAGATGGAAAAGCG
Source organism: Schistocerca cancellata (assembly GCF_023864275.1). Taxonomy (NCBI): domain Eukaryota; kingdom Metazoa; phylum Arthropoda; class Insecta; order Orthoptera; family Acrididae; genus Schistocerca; species Schistocerca cancellata. The sequence continues at coordinate 676,887,879 of NC_064631.1, forward strand.
GTAGATGAATATGGAGTGGGGGTAAGGAATCAAAGAGGAAGTCAGAATATAACTTATAACACTTGGTTTAAGAATCTTGAAAGAAGGTTGTATACGTGGAAGAGGCCTGGAGACACTGGGATGTTTCACATAGATTATATAATTGTAAGACAGAGATTTAGAAACCAAATTTTACACTAAAAGACATTTCCAGGGGCGGCTGCGAACTCTGACCACAATCTACTGATTATGAACTGTGGATCAACACTGAAGAAACTGCAAAAAAATACTAAGGAGATGGGACCTGAAGCAGAAGTCGTTGACAATTTCAGAGGGAGCATTAGGCCACAATTGACAAGAACAGAGGAAATACATACAGTAGAAGAAAAATGGGTAGCTTTGAGAGATGAAATTGTGAAGGCAGCAGAGGATCAAGTAGTGCTAGTAGAAATCCTTGGGTAACAGAAGAGATATTGAATTTAATTGATGAAAGGAGAAAATATAAAAATGCAGTAAATAAAGTAAGTGAAAAGGAATACAAACATTTCAAAAATGAGATTGATGGGAAGTGCAAAATCGTTAAGCAGGGATGGTTGGAGGACAAATGTAAGGATATAGAAGCAAATATCACAAGGAGTAAGATAGATACGGCCTACAGGAAAACTAAAGAGACCTTTGCAGAAAAGAGAACCACCTGTATGAACATCAAGAGCTCAGATGGGAAACCTGTCCTAAGCAAAAAAAGGAAAGCACAAAGGTGGAAGGAGTACATAGAGAGCCTATACAAGGGTGATGTACTTGAGGGCAATATTGTGGAAATGGAAGAGGACGTAGATGAAGATGAAATGGGAGATATGATACTGGGAGAAGAATTTGACAAAGCACTGAAAGACCAAAGTCGAAACAAGGCCCTTGGAGTAGAAAACATTCCATTAGAACTACTGATAGCCTTGGAAGAGCCAGCCATGATGAAGCTCTTCCATCTGGTGAGCAAGATGTATGAGACACGTGAAATACCTTTAGACTTCAAGAAGAATATATAATTCCAATCCCAAAGAAAGCAGGTTTGACAGGTGCGAAAATTACCGAACTATCGGTTCAATAAATACTGGTTGCAACATACTAACAAAAATTCTCAACGAACGAATGGAAAAAATAGTAGAAGCCGACCTCAGGGAAGATCAGTTTGGATTCTGTAGAAACACTGGAAGACGCGAGGCAACACTGACCCTACAACTTATCTTAGAAGATCGGTTAAGGAAAGGCAAACCTACGTTTCTAGCATTTGTCGACTTTGAAAAAGCTTTTCACAATATTGACTGGGGTGGGGGTGGGGGTAGAGGGGAGGGAGGGAGGGAGGGGGAGAGGGGGGGAGAGAGAGAGGGGGGGGGGGAGAGAGAGAGAGAGAGAGAGAGAGAGAGAGAGAGAGAACAAATCCAGCGGACACTGTTTTAAAAATATTTATTCTGATCACATACACAAAGAAAATGTTGTACTGAAATATATATTTCCCTCAATTTTTTTGCACGCAATTTGAAATTACAGTCACCTGAGAGAACTTAAAATTCTCACATTCTTTATTTGCAGGCTACATAACATTTTCAATAAAAATACAAAGAACAATATGTCACCTGGCAACTTTACCATTTCAGATACTTCTCGGGCTCCTTGGATTCTTTTTCCAGATCATGGTTCGACTTTTTTCTGTTCTGCAACTTTCTTAGAACTCGTGCTCTGTTCCGCCAGCGTGCATGAATCTGTCTTGCTAGGGCAATGCTGTCACCTGCAAGGAATAAAGGCATTCAGTGAGTGGCACAAACAGAGATACACTGTGTATATGTAGAATAAGTAACAACTATTTTGCAGGAGTACCAAAAGAGAATGGCAGATTAGCCATATTATGAATAGCACATAAATGTTGTATATTTTACAGCAATAATTTAAAAACACTGATGACTGGTATTGAGCTGCACTATTTAGGAGTATCCTTCCATCTAGTCCTGGAGAACACAAGGATAAAAACGTGGGATATTGAGCATCAAGAACGACAGATCCTCCATTTTGTAGTAGATACAACAGAAATTAAAGCACAAGATGGAGTTAGCACTTTTCCAAAATGCCATTTTCTTGAGATACTACGGGCCTACTCGTTGTTCAGTTACATTTCTGAGTTACATAGCAGCTCACAGCTGCTTACAGTCTGACTTGCTGTTGCATTATTTGTGTGGAGGAATTCTACATGGAATAAATTTGTTTTCCTTCAGTATCTCGAAACATTCATTTTGGTACTTAGCCCCTTTTGAATTTGCAGTCTTCATTTATTGACAGTTTTCCAAAATGTCCTAATAAAGCATCCTGTGTTCTTTGGGTGAATATGGCATCATTCTTAAAAGGTCCTTCTTCTTCTCTCATGGTAAGCACTGGCAGTTGTCAACTTACTTTAGCTTCATAGTTTCTGCTGTAACATTGTCCACCAGTGCAGCTTCAGGCCAGCAGGTTAACAATCTATCATTGTAAGTATGTAATGTTGGCTGTTGGATGATGGCAATGGACCAATGATGTTGATGTTGAGGTGACTGAAATGGACCATTGTGATAGGGAGGCTCCCTATCGATGCTTGCATGTGGCGGTGTATGTTGCTGCATTGGCATTTAAGACAACACCTTGCCCATTTGCGGCAGTCTTTCTGTGTACCCGGCCACACGTAATGATTAGTCACTAGGTAGGTTGTCAATGGAATACCAAGGTGGCACAAGTTATGTAGAATACTGAAGGTAAGTGGTAGGAATGGTCGTGGTTTTGATGTTGCAATGTCCACAATACAGCCTGACATCACTTGTTGGAATTTGGATAAGTTGCAGATCCAACACCGATTTTCCTGCTGATAAAAGTCCTTGTAGTTTCTGAGCTGACTGTGGAGCAACGGTAAGCTTGACGTAATCAAAACGGTAAGCTTGACGTAATCAACTGTGCTAGAAATGCTTTCAACCCGAGACAAACAATCAGCCACTACACTATCAATGCTGGAGATGTGCCAAACATGTGTAACGAATTGTGAGCTGAACATAAGCCGATTTTGTTGCCTAGGTGAACAGTTTGTGTGGTTCTGGGGAAAGGCGTAAGTTAGCGGTTTGTGATCATTGAAGATAATAAAGTCTCTAGCTTCCAGGTGAGGTCTGAAGTATTTGATAGACTTATAAACGGCCACAAGTTCTCCATCATAGGCACTCCACATTTTTTTGAGGGTAATAGTTTGAATGAGAAAAACACAAGTGGTTGCCATATGTCACTACACTGTTGTTGCAATGTTGCACCAATCGCCATCTGGCTAGCATTAACCACTCATGCCAAAGGTGCAGTGGCTCAGGGCGTTCCAGTAGTGCAGCATCTGCAATGTTCTTTTTGACCACTTCAGATGCCACACACACGCTATGAGTTCAAGCTATAGGCAGGTTACCCTTGTTCTCTGGGCCGGTGAGTGCTACAATTAACGGTTCCTGTAACTTGGCCAAGTGTGGCAAGTGATGGCGATAAAAATTTAACATACCAAGGATTCAATTCAATTTCTTGGCCATATTTCAGCATGAAATCCGTAATATAGCTTCCACCTTCTCTGGCAGTGGTAGCAATCCTGCTGCTGTTATCCTATTCCCTAGGAAATCCTCTTGGGGCTGGCCAAAGACACATTTGGTGGTGTTCAGGATGACGCCGTAGTGATCCAACTGCTTACCACTTCAGTTAAATGCTGTCAATGTTGCTCTGCTGATGATAAAAAAACTAAAATCCGTCCACGAAAGCGAAAGCAAACGTTAGACCTTGTAGCACTGACTCAATGAAGCATTGCCATGTCTGACCAGCATTCCTGAGTCCACAAGTCATAAATTTGCTATCAAACAGGCCAACAGGACTGATGATTGTCGTCTTGGGAATGTCTTGTTCAGCTACATGGATGTGTGTATGCTTTTGCACAGTCCAGGATGTTAGAAATAACTGCACCACTCAATACATAGTTATAGTCATGTAACAATGGCCTGGGTATCCACCCAGTATTGTTCTGGCATTTGGGGTTCTGTAGTCATCACAATGCCGCCTTGCACTACCCTTTATCGGGATCAAGTGTAGCAGTGAGGACCAGGGGCTGTTGGAAGGCTGCATTACACATTCACAAATTGCACTGTCAAACTCCGCTTTCGCAATTTTAAAATGATCTGGAGCCAAACATCATGATCTGCAAGATGTGGGGGGACTGTTGGGCATCTCTATGTAGTGGACAGGTGCTCCAGGGGGTCGTGTCAGAGCCGGTAATCCATTCAGCAGCTCTGCGTACTCGCCGTACACCACTTGCATTAATTTGTAGTATGAATGGCTGTATTCTGCTGAAATCCGGACACTGTTAAGCCTATGGTGCTGTCAACTAGGCATGAGTACTTGATGGCTGGCAGTAGATTATAATAGGAGAGGAAGTCCACTCCAATGATAGGTTCGGTGATGTCTGCAATGCTATAATCCCACATGAAGGCTTGGTGTAAACTCAGGTCTAGTTGCAAGTGCAGTGTGCCATACGTTGTTATGACTGAGTTGTCTGCAGGGGACAGACAGAAGAACATGGGTGGTTGCTTTCCGTGCAACATAGTCCATGGGTAAATGGACAAATTGAATCCAGTGTCTATGAAATATTTCAAGCTGGACCGTCGATCACTAACAAACAGGAGTGGGAACACTGATCGGCAATCTGAGGAGGAGCCTACTTCTGACTGCCATTGTCATTTGGGTTAGTATAGGGGGGGCTGTGCATCTACAAGCTTGCTTTCTGAATTTCCGGTGATACCAGCAGATAACTTTCTGTTCAGGTTCAGTTGTGGAAGAGGTCGTCCATGACCTGCTGCACAAGCATTGGCAGTATCAATTCCAGCTTCTGTCATTGCTTGGGTCATATCAAGATAACAGTTTGTTACTGGTAATCTGTTATGTCAATGGATCTACCTTGGCCACCACAGCGTCATAACCTGTGTGTGAAACATTTGCCAGTGCAATGATTGCACCGACAGGAGCCAGTGACACTGCATCCTGGGTTTTATTGGCCAACTCTGCTACTACGTCCAAGGATGTGTCAGACTTGACGCTATAATTGCTTTGACAGGTGGTGACAAATGACTGCTCTATACTGCATGCAGTAAGCTGTCCAGAAAGGTTCCCAAGTCTACTTTACTTCTTAGGTGCTGCAAGTACTGCAAAGGCTTTCTGTCCCCAATACCTTTCCAAGTGAGAACTTGACAGATTCAATCTTCCTGCAATGCTTACACTATAGAAAAATCTGGCCTCTACCTGCGCAATCCACAAAGCTGGATTGTATGGCCACGAAGTTGGTAGTCTTACAGCCAATCATCACATGGTGGGGTTCAGATCAGTCATTTTGCAAAACTCTTCTGTAAATGCTCATTAATCCAATGATACTATGCAAGTAAATCATGTCGGTGTCACCACTTTGTCAGTACAAGCTGAGCAGATTGTTGTTCGGGCATTAGAACCTGCATCTACTTCTTATGAAATAACCACACTACACAAAAACTCTTTCGAAGAATATTAACGTTAGCTTTATTGATCACAGCCACAGAAGATGGTGAAAAATATAAAACTTGTTTGATCATTCCGAGCTTGCAATTGAAAATAACTTAACATGAAGGGGAAAAAAAAAAAAAAACATCAGAGTTATCTCGGAACTATGCATGAACTAACTACCAGCATGGAATATAAAAAAACAAAAAGTGTAATCAAAGAATAACAAAAGCAAAACTCAGCACCTCTGGTGGCTGGTGCAAAATGTTTGACGACACAATTATTTCTAAACACAAGCACACGACACAGGCAATACAACACTACATAACTGTGCAATTTTGCCACATCCAGAAATGAGATATTTATGGTCAACACATTCAAAAATACAAGACACTAGAAACATGTACATGAATAGAAGAATTTTGTTTTTATTTTGGATTTTTGGTGAAGAAGTTGTCATTCCATACACTCAGTTCTTTCTTCAGGGTGATGCTAGGTACTTGACTGAGAAGTGCAAATAAACAAGATGCGATTTCATTGCCTGTCCTGCCACCTTCCATCGCATTCCACATACACACTGTTGGATCACCAGTGTCATGCATATTATGTACACTGAAACTGTGAAATGATAGTTGCTACAGAGAGATTATATATGAATGTGTAAGAAAAGGTAGAACATACACTGTTGGAGGTCTATGGACAGTGCGCAAGTATCACTGTTTGGTAATGTTGCAACAAATGCATCAGTTCTCCACCACTCTCTTACTTACACTTTCACAATGTCTCTTCATTGCTTTTGGACCATCACAATATTCTGACTCACAATGAATCATAACTTCACCCATCTTCATTAACAAATGTCAACTGACGAACAGCAGAGTACCAGTGGTAGAACGTGGACTTGGTGCATATCGACGTTCCTCATAGGTTGGAGGCCATCTACGAGCGGCCATAGAAAACTAACAGGAGGACATATGGACATCATTCCTCTTGTCAGGTAATGGCTTGAAACATACCTTCTACTGACAGCAAAATCTTGTTTTTCACAAAATGGTCCAAGTCATTTCTAGTCTTCAATTGCAGATTACTCTTACAAATAAAGGAGAATGTAAGCAAGGAAACAGAAGACAGTAAACAAAAGTAGAGTACTCTTTGGTGACAAACTATACAGTGGTCTAAGACACAATTTCCAGTACAAGAACTTAAGCTAAAGTTGTCAGTAGATTCTTAATAAGTGGGAAAAGAGCAGCTGAAAAAGGTATAGACACTTTCTTATTCTCAGTGGGCAAAATTACCCTTAAACAGCAGAACAATCACAATTGTCAATGACATGGTGATGCCCCAAAAAGAAAGTAAGGAAAGTACTGCATAAAATACAGGGAAATGGAATACATTGGAAATGTGGCCCCTAATTGAAAAATGTTACAACAATGTCTCCACAACAAAAAGATTCCAGATAATTCCCCAATTCAGATTACCAGGAAAATAGTATGAAGGGGAAGAGGTGATCATGAGAAGAAGATTGAAACACTAATGAGAGGGTAGCGTTCTACAAGATGGAGCATGGGATATCTGAAATATTAATGTGGTACATAAGTAAGAAAAGGAATATAATGACATACTACATGTAGTTGCAGTCACTGAAGTAAAGTGGAAATGAGATAACAGTATCAGATAAGAATAATATCAGGTAATATCAACTGCATCAGAAAACAGTGTAACAGGATTAAGGATTATTTCCAAACAGGAAGGTAGAATAAAGAGTGAGTCACTGCCGATAGTTCAGTGCTCTCTTAAATCAAAACCAAACCAACACCAATAATTATAGTTCATGCGTTGTGATGTTATTTATCACTCCGGAAGACTGATGTGTAACCCTACATCTATCTTGGCAATGAAGTATGCATACAAGCTATAACTGATACAAATGTCTTTGGTGTAATTATGCTGGGGATGATTCGTGAAGAAACAGTATAAGAGTGTAAAATTTGATTCATGTCAGTCTCATGTTAGACCTGGAGAGAATAAGATATGTTATGTGCTTTTATTAAGAAAGCCTTGTACAGAAGAATTGAGTGTATTGTTATTGAAGAAAATATGGAGAATATCTTTGAAGAAACTCCTTGTATGTATTTTCAAGAATTTGATGTTATATTAAAGCATCTTACTTCTAGCATTACTCCACACCGCAAGAGGAAAAGAAGAAAGAATTTACAATGCCATGGTCACACTGTTCAATAACAAAAGCTCAATTCTGTGTCCTGCTGAGAAGACGCAAAACAATTAATGCTGATAAAGAATGTTAACAACAACAGGAGGCTGGGAATTAATCATGAAGAAATTACAACTTTAAATGAATATTTACTGAAAAGTTATCATTGTTGTCAGTGATAACTGGGTAAAAAACAATGTAAAGAAGAAGTATGTAGCTAAATACAAGCATGGAAAGTCAAGCTTTTAAGGAATAATTTTGATTATAAGCAACAATCAAATTTATTTGCAAAAGATACGCCACAGAAGATTATGAAGTTGTTGAATGGAAAATTGTAATTGTAAAATTGTAACTGTTTTAACTATGTGTGAGTGCTGACTTGAATGGGAAAAATATTGATGCCTCTGGCAGATTTAAAGGCTCGGGGTGGTGAGTTAACTACTGAATTAAATGTGAAAGTAAAGGCTGAAGGGTGTTAAAATTTGAACAAGCTATTGCTGAAACAAATGTCAAGTTAAATATGACAAAGATCAAGATAGACCTGTGCCATTAAAATCTAGAAATAAATAATAGAATCTCCAAATTACAATCTGAAATTTCTACTTGAACAAGGGAGTTACATTCTGATATTACTGAGTGATGGGAATTGGAGAGGAAAGAGGTTAACGAACAATTTAAACAGATCAAAGATATCACGGAGCAGGAGTCTACTGACACTATAATCAGACTAAATGTTTTAGAGTGACAGAATGACTCAGGCATAGCTGAAGTCTCAGGCTCTACTCTTACAATATTCCAGAAGCACATTAGTGATTTAACTGAACTACTAATACAGGAAAAGACTGAATCATCTGTTGATATACCTCATTTGTCAGATGAAACACACGATAAAAGGAGAAATTCCGAAGGTTTTGGGATGAAAAAGATACAACAATAAAAGAATTTTATAATAAACAAGCATAAATAAAACTGTGGGCTCCCTACAAAAGCTCTAGAAAACCTCTGTTTAAAGAATGGGACAAACCTTTGTAAGCAACCGTCAAAATTTGAACCTGAATGGATTGTTCATCCTACATACCTCTTCGGGGTAATTTCTAAATAACTGCCAAACAGTGTGGTGATTCCAAGAAGATTCATGTTGTCCTTAGTTATTTAGAAGGCAAGTGGGTGAATGGGGAACAGCCCATTCTCGTGAATTTTCTTCTTGGGGTGATTTTCAAGACAAATTTAAAAAGAAGTACTGGTCATCTCAATAAAAGTTAGCAACTGAATTATTAGACCCTAGGTAATATAATATTAGTTGGGGTAGCTGTAGGAAGTATACAGAATGGCACGCAGCAAAGTCCAATATATATAAATCATTTAATAAAAGTGTTAGTACATAAATTGCACTACCATGTATGAAAGGAAATATAGTATTCATTTTGAGAATGAAAACATGGTCCAGGTACACTGTCTCCTTTTTACTATCTATGTGATTGGCCAATTCCAACCTTTGGTCTTTTATAGACACCTGTAATATGTTCAAAAATGGTAACATTGGTTTATGCATCAACTGTCTACAACCTATGACAAGTATACTTTATAATTCAAGTTACTTACATATCTTAAGATTCCAGCTTCATTTTGCATTATAATAAGTTGCTGGTAAATGTGGGCAGGGATTGATTGATTGATTTCTTTATTAATCCATGTAACAATTTAGATTGTGTGGATTTCGTCAGCAAAATCATATACAATACAATATACCTACAATTTATACACATAAAATTAATATTTACACACATTTCTAAAGTATCTTACATTAGTTTTATATCCTTATGTAATTTTCTTATAGTACTGTACAATTCTGGATTTCATATTATAATTATTTCCTCATGTATTACAATGCAGGCTACTTTAATTACGCTACATGTTTTAATTCAGATAATCCGTTACTGCGTAATAACTTTTATTTAATAAAATTTTTTTTAGTTTTGTTTTGAACTGTCCAATTGTGTCAATATCTTTTATATTTTGGGGTAATTTATTATATCATTTAGCGGCATTGTACAACAAGTTTTCTGCTGAGTTTCAACTTTATTTTTCCTCTCTAGATGCAGATTGGATTGGTTTCTAGTTTCATAGCTGTGTACCACAGAATTTTTAACACAGCAGTCAATATTTAGTTTTACATACATAATACTTTGAAAAATGTATTCACAGGGGACAGTTAGGGTTTCCAGCTTTTGGAAATGTTCAAGGCAGTGAGCCCTACTGCCACTCCAGGTTATTATATGAATTGCTCTTTTCTGTAATTTGAAAACTATTTGAATATTTTTACTCTTGACTCCCCAAAATACTATTCCATAAGTAATAACAGAGTGGATATAAGAAAAATATACAGATTCGACACATGTAGTATCACACACTGCAGTCAGAATTCTAAGAGCATAGCATGCTATAGCGATTCTGTTAGTATTTTAATATGTTCTTCCCACTTTAACTGACTGTCAACATGCATACCAAGAAATTTTGTGTAGTCTACACATTCTATAGTTTCATCGTTTAACTTAAAGTTGTTATAGTGTGGTTTTTTGCAGACAGAGAAGTTATCAGTTTTTGTTTCTTTAAAATTTAGTGTTAGTTTATTATTGGATGCCCACTCACGTACACTGTTTAGTGTTTGTTCGGCTTTTTCTTTCAGTGCATCTGGTGATTTGTAACTGATTAGAACATTTGAGTCATCTGCAAACAATATTGTTTGCCCATGCTTGATGCTCTGTGGGAAGTCATTTATGTAAATGAGGAATAGTATTGGGCCAAGGACACTACCCTGTGGGACAACTATATTTACATAATTTGGGTCTGAAGTATACTTTACAATATAGTTTGAGCAACTTGAAATATGTGAGATTTCAGTTATCTGTCTTCTATTTTTTAGATATGACTGGAACCACTTTTTCAAAATCTAACTTATTTAACAATATTTTGTGGTCTATTGTATCAAACACTTTAGTTAGATCAAGAAATATGCCTGTTGTGTAGTTCCCTTTATCTAGTGCTTCTAGAATGTGTTTTGTGAGGTGCGCTGTTGCTGATTCTGTGCTTTTCCCTGATCGAAATCCAAACTGGTCAACAGACAGTAAGTTGTATTTATTTAAATAATTCATTAGCCTATCTTTCATAATAGTTTCTAATATTTTTGCAAAGCATGAGAGTAGAGAAACTGGCCTATGATTTTCAATTTTTCCTGCATCACCTTTTTTGAAGAGAGGTAGTAATTTGGCATATTTTAAATAGTCTGGAAAGTAGCCATGCCTGAAATATTGAATTATAATATCAACTAAAGGTGGAAATAGGCTCTTGATAAAGTCCTTAATTATAAAAATGGGGATTTCATCCAGACCAGCTGAGTTTTTGTTTTTCAGTTTGCTGACTGCTTTGTAGACTTCTTCCTGTGTTGTAGGGAATAACACCACTGAGTGTGATACACCATTATTTGGCTTTTTGACCTGAGGGGCTGTTAGAAAATTTTCCTGTAATTTTATTCCTATGCTACTAAAATAATTATTTATATAGTTTTCCAAATATATTGGGTCTTTTATTAGAGTCCCTTCCTCTTTGATTTTCAAGTTTGACAGATTCATTTTCGTGGTACCAGTTTCCTGCTTTACAATCTTCCCATACTGCCTTATTTTTGTTTTCAGCAGAGAGCACCAGTTTGGAGTTATGAGCTCTCTTTGCTGCAAGCAATATTTTCCTATATCTTTTATAAAACAGTGAGAAAGCAGGATTAGTTTGGCTGTGTTTAGTGGAGCTCAGGTACTTAAGTGTTTCAGAAGATTTTTTGATGCCTTTCGTGACCCACTTGTTTTTTCCTGCTGTTGATAATGGACAACACTTTAAGAAATGTTTCTTCAAAATTTAATTTAAACAATGTCATGAAATTTTTGAATTTGTCATTTGCATTCACCTCTGAGTATACTGAGTCCCATGTTTGTCCTGCTATCTGTTTCGCAAAGTCATATCTATTTTGTTTAGAAAAAAAATCGTCTGTAAATATGCATTTTCTTTGTTTCTTCTGGAGCCACTTTTATATTAATGATTTGACCTGAGTGATCAGATAATCCTAGCTCAGATACCACCATCTCACAGTTTTCTTTGGCTAAATCTGTTAACACCTGATCAACAGCTGTCTTTGAGTATTTTGTTGTTCTTGTTGCACTGTTAACCATTGGAACTAGATTGAAACTTTGAGCAAGACTCATTACTGAGTTCCATGTAGCATCAGGATTCAGTTTATCTACATTCAGGTCTCCACATATGAAAATGTGGTTCTTTGGAGTGGATATCTTGTCAAGAACATGATTAAGTTTGGAGAAAAAGATGTTGAAGTCTCCACTAGGAGATCTGTATATACATAAGATGATCAAATTCCTACACCTGTATTGGTCCCTGATTTCAACTGCTGCCAGTTCAAAATGTTGCTCTTCACTGATTACACCTAAATCGCTTCTGGTCTTATATTGATAATTTTGTTTTACATAAATACAACACCCTCCACACTTCATAGAAGGCCTACAGTATGCACACGCTAAATTATAAGACTGCAAGACTAATTGATTAATTTCAGCCTCATTGCACCAATGCTCAGTGAGACAAACAACTGATCACTCTGTAGACTCCAGCTCCACTTCTAGCTGTTGGGTCTTATTTGCTAGGGAACATATATGTTGGTGAATAATTTTTGCCAATGCTATTTGCATTCCCACTTTTTTTCCGTCTTAATGTCGTTCTGTATTGGTTCAACTGCTTCCTTATTACGATCACACTCATGTTTTTTGTTAGCATTCTTGGATAGTCACCCCCTGCAGACTGTATTAGTTTCCCCTATTTTTTATAATTTTACATAAGTCCAGGAGCATTTTGCTGAAAGTCATTGCACCTACCGGTAGTCTGTTTAGGTGCAGGCCATCCCTACCAATACATTTGTCGTCGAGAAATTTATTTGGGTCAACAAATACAACACCAAGTTCGTCGCAGTGTTCCCTGATGCCAGTGTTTATTTTGTTTATATATGCGTTACTCAATGATCTTCTTTGAAGAATTCCGTGATAACAATTCTGGAGCTTGTAAACAAACCTTTGGCTGACCGAATTACATTACAAATATCATTTATGAATTCTTCTTGTCTGCTGCTTCTAATCTTACTCCTGTGCTTCCATGGCACAAAAATGACACACTCTTGTAAATGGTAACGTCTATTAGCCGACACAAACAGAAAGGTTCATCGTATAGTCAGAGCTGTTATGATGCAACCAAAGATGTTTATAAACCTACCTGTGGATGGTCAATAACATTAGTAAACTACTGGCACCATATTCACTAGCATATTATGTTGATTATTCGCACATATTATCTTATTAAAAGTTGTGTATCAAAACCCATACATCATATGTAATATTAATACATCATATGGTACATTAGAACCCATAACAGATTATATACATATAAGACGATCTTTTTTTACCACTTGTTATAATAAAACTAGAAAATCACAGTTAGCTTACACCTTGTCAGTATCATAATTTCACAATATACTGCATTATATCTATTAGAACCTACAGGTGCTATGTGAAGGGAAAGGGACCAACTACACAACTTAATGTGAAATGGAAGTACAGTTTTGAGGAAAATGGTCTCATATAGAGCTCATACTTTTAGGTCTTATGGTACCAGCTGATTCATAGGTCATGTGCCATGTACACATGAAACATTCATTGTTATGTTGACACCACTAGAAAATAAACCAGACATCCTTAGGTGGCATGTCAGTCATACAAAAAACTACAATCTCCATTACTAAATTATTAACAGGAGAAACAGATTGATTTAAACCAACATAAATATTTATTCACAATATACTAAGTTGAAATTCCAATAATATTACATACATAAAATATCCAAATTCCACACAGAGCTGCCTAGTGTTATAAGACCTACATATATGAGCTCTAAAAGAGTACCATTTTCCTCAAAACTGTAACCACTACTTCCACTTCACGTTATGTTGTACAGCTGGACCCTTCTCCTTCACATAGCACCTGTATGTTCCAATAGTTGTAACGCAATATATTGTGGAATAACTATATTGACAAAGTGTAAGTTAACTGTGGTTTTCTAGTTTTATTATAACAGTGTACAAAAGATAAAGTGAAAAACAGCTGTCTAGCACATATTATATAATCTGTTACTGGTTCTAATGTACCATGTGTTGTATTTGTCACTACATCATTATTGTTTTATTTTATAGACTGACAGGCACCAAATCTATTATAGTCTCAACTGTGTACTGTAATTTCTAATATTACATGTGGTACGACGTATGATGTGTACAGTTCAGTCCACTACTTTTAATAAAATAATGCATGTGAGAATAACCAACATAATATGCCAGTGAATATGGTGGCAGTATTTTACCTAAAGTTATCAACCATCCATAGGTAGGTTTACAAAGATCTTTGATTATATCATAACAGCTGTTTGTGTCGGCTACTAGACATAACCATGTACAATAGTGTATTGTTTTTGTGCCACATACACACAGAGGTAGGATGTATTTCTATCCACATATACCAGCAATATATTATAATGTAAAATGAAGCTGGAAGCTTAAGATACGTAAGTAACTTGGGTTACAAAGTATACTTATATGTGAGAGCTTGTAGACAATTGATGTATAAACCAGTGTAATCATTTTTGAACGTTATTACAGCTGCTTGAAAATGACCAGAGTTTGAAATTGGCCAATTACATAGATAACTAAAAGAATACAGCCTGCCTGGACCATGTTTTCATTTTCAAAACAAGTTTCAGCCATGTACTCCCACAAAAATAAAACTTTAAAATGTTAAGATATAGTACTGTGGATGAGCAAATGTAAATGGATTGTTGACTTTTATAGGGGGCCTGGATATGTAAAATAATGAATGAGGGGATTATAACCAAGATAAAAACTCATGATGTGACAATAACACAGGAACCTTTATCCACCTCAGTTCCAATGTAATAATGGAGCAAAATATTGCAAAATTAGAAAACAGCATAATAATAATAATAATAATAATAATAATAATAATAATAATAGGCTGAGTAACCAAGATCGAAATATAAATCAGGTATTTAACACTGACAATGAGCACAATGTGTGTCCAAATAGATCCACTGACAGACAGGCGATGTATTCACCTTCAGACTACAGCGCACGTTCTGGAGCAGCAGCCAGCTTCCAGGATGTAACACTGGAATAATAGGATCTCACATAGAAAAAGTCGTAGCACTCACTTATCCGATTTCTAAACCTGAGTGGTTACTTGGAGAAAAGGGAAGCAAAACAGAGGAAGAATGCGCAAAACCAACAGTATCCGGAAATATTTTGCGAATAAAAGTAGATACTCATTTAGCTACTAGAAGCAAAATACCTATCGTTAATATCACAGGAGTTATTATCACCAATGAGAAATAAGTATTTATGTGCTGTACTAACAGTAACTGGAGTACACACTGTAGGACAACAGTTTCAGTGTGTGTCATGGGACCCGGGAATGTGGGCATGCATAGCAGAAGAATTTTGGGTCGAGAGGGGGTATGGCGAGGAGATTCAGGCCTGATTGACATAGTTTTGCAGGACTATGTTGGTGAGAGTTAAAGACTGGCAGAATCTAAAAAGATGGAGGTCACTGTGGGAGGAGGGATTGCAGCCAGAGATGGGTAATCTGATGGTGCGGCCATTTGTGGGATCCCTTGAGCCAAGTAAAAACAAGGGAACAGTATATGGGACTGGCTCTATCACACAGATGTCTATTCCACCAATGCACCAACAGTCTTTTTACCTCGCTAGTTTTCTAGTGCCACCCCTGTCCCCACCCCCCTCCCACCCCTGCGCACTGTCTAACCTAACCAACTGCATCTAGCTGACCTACCCTTGCCCCACTTCATCCACTTATGCTCCCACCAGCAGCATTTTACTGTCCCCCCCTCCCTCCCTGCCCCAGTCTCCTCTTTGTCCCCACCACCCATTTTGTTTCTCCCATCAAGAGCTGCTGCTGAGTCTGGCCTCGGCAGCCAGAGACTGTGGTCGTGTGTGTGTGTGTGTGTGTGTGTGTGTGTGTGTGAGTTGTGTTTGAGTGAATGTGTGTATGTTGTCTAATTCCAATGAAAGCGTTTTCGGCCAAAAGCTTACTTGTTTGACAGTCTTTTTGTAGTGCCTATCTGTGACTCAGCACCTCTACTACATGGTGAGTAGCAAACATCATTTTCGTAATATTGTCATTATTCCATCTGGGGTTTTCAGATAAACATACTGAAACTGAACATGACAACAGATCAACCAGTATAGAGGAATTGCTATCAAGGTCTGAGGAATCTGCATGCTTTAGTTCAATGGATTGAACAACATGATACTGGTGGGTACCATTAGATAAGGAATCAACACCAAACACAGGATTGGCATTTGAGGGCAAATCTTACCAATTTAATGTGTTACCCTTTGGCTTGAACATCTCAGCTTTTTATTTGTGCATCAAATAAACACTTAGGAGATGAATTAGTACAAGAATTAATTACATAGTCTGAAGTAATACCAGTGTCTAAGACTTGGAAAGACAACTATTAACTGCTAACGCCATAGTATACATTTCAATGTCACCTGCAGAAGACGACAACGTAGAGAGGTATATGAGAGAACTGAACAGGTATTTCAGTATGCAAAGGAGTTGAAAATCTAATAATCATGGGGTAAGAGGTAATGTTCTACATTCTAGCCCTGGGCCCAACTGACTGCCATATCTTCTGCCAGTGGTGTCAACAGATGCAGTATGGAGGACACGTGGACAGCACACCATTGTCCCAGTCATTGTTGGGTTTCTTGACCTTGGCATTGCTACTAATTGGTCGAGCAGCTCTTCAATTGGACTCATGAGGTTGAGGGCATCAAATACCAGTCATCCCACCAAGGAAAAATCCCTAGTAATACTGCGAATTGAACTAGGTCCCCCAGACAACAATCATGAAGAACTGGAATGTTACTCTAGGGGAAGGAACAAAATGCAGAGTTACAGGAGACTGCAGAGTTGACAAGAGAAAGGAGAGAAGACAAAGACTTCTTGAGTTCTGCAGAGAATTTCAGCACTAATAACAAATATAAAGTGCAAAAATCACAAGCAGAGGAAGTTTACTTGAAAAATCCCACGAGAAACAGGAAGATACTAACTCAATTAATTCATGATGGGATAAAGTTCCCAAAATTAGACATTGTACTGTAACACATATCCAGAAACAGATATAGATTGAGATCACAATTCTGTATGACAGGTAATCCAGTTTAGTTGCAGTTAACAGAAATAAGAAAGGTAATTGAGGAGAAATTGCAGGAAACAGAAGAAATACTTGAATAAATACAAAAATTTGCAGGAACAGACAGTAACACAATAATATATGCCACATAAAAGTTTAATCAACAGGTTGCACTAGGAAAATACAGTGAAATGGCTGCAGAAAACATGTGAAGAAATTCAAAAGGATAATCCGTTGGAAGAACAGATTCAGCACACAGAAAAATCAAAACAGCTTTACGAGAGTTTAACAGCGAAGGCATCAACATTAAATAGTGCAAAAGGAATTCCACTGTTAAACGCTAAGGAAAGAAGAAGAAATGAAGATAGGAAGGAAGGAAGGAAGGAAGATGGCGTTCAACGTCCCATCCACATCAAGGTCATTAGAGACCCAGCACAAGCTAGGATTGTGTCAAGGATGGGAAAAGAATTCGACTGTGCCCTTTCAAAGGAGCCATCCCGGCATTTGCCTGGAGCAATTTAGGGAAATCACAGAAAATCAAACTTTGGATGGCCAGATGCATGTTTGAAGCATTGCCCTCCCAAATGTGAATCCACCAAGTAAAGAAGAAACGATAATTAAATCAAGACCCTAAGCTGCCAACAGGCGTTGATATACATCAACGGGGACAGTTGAAAATGTGTGCCCTGACCGGGACTCAAACCCGGGATATCCTGCTTACATGGCAGATGCTCTATCCATCTGAGCCACTGAGGGCACAGAGGATAGTGCAACTGCAGGGATTGATCCCTTACACGCTCCCCGTGAGACCCACATTTCCAACTTAATGTCCACACACTACATTTATAGTGTCCCTGCCGATTACACTCATTACTCGCGGCAGAACAGATACCATCTTCATATATCATGAAGCAAAGAAGAGATTGGTGAGTAGAGTACACTGAGGGTTTCTATGAAGGGCTTTTGTTATCATGACAGAAGAAGAAGAAATACAGGTAGGAGTCAGTTTTAAGGATATATGGATCCAGTATTAAAGTCAAAATTGAAATAGCTTCAGAAAGCTTGTGATCAAGATAACATTCCCTTGGAATTCTTGAGTTTACAGAAGAAGAGGCAACCAAACAACATTTAACTCATTATGTAGAATCCATGAGATTGGAAATAGATCATTCAACTTTTGAATCAAAATCATTCACACAATTCTAAAGGTAAAAGCAAGAACTACTGAACAATCAGCTTGACAGCTCAAGCATACAGGTTGATAGCCATAATAATTTACAAAAGCATGGGAAATAAAACTGAGAATCTTAAATATGACAACATGTCTGGCTTTAGCACAGGGATGCACCAAAAACACAAAACATTACCTTGCCTAATACAGTATAGGAAACCAGTTGGCATTTAAAACAGTTTCCATTTATTTCAATACAGATCCTGTATGGTTTTTAAGGGCATCTTAAACAATTCTTCTTGTTAAACAATGGTAAGTTCAGGTAACAATGATGGAGGTGGATAGTGATCACACACCCTTCTCTCTAAAGCAGACCACAACTGGTTACTGTTGTGGCCTTTGGAGATATGACAATTCATCCTCGTGCTCATAAAACCAGATCTGGATGATGTGAGCTGTGCACAAAGGGCCCTGTCACTTTGGAACATAGCGATACCACTGGGGAACAAATATTGTACCACAGGATGGACCTGATAAGCCAAAATGGTCACACAATCCTTGGTAGTAATACAACCTTACAGAGTAACTATGGGGTCCATGGAATACTGTGATATGACTGGCAAAAGCACCACCAAACCTCCACCATGTTTCACTCTTACGATGTATACTTGGTCAGAAGTTGGAAACAGTGTGAAATGAGACTCATCTGGCCAAATGACTTTCTTCCATTTCTCTATGGTTCATGTTTTATGGCTTCAGCAATTCATTTTCGCTTTACAGTCATTTGTATCACTTAAGAGTGGTTTTGGGATTCCTGCTAACTCAGCAATTCTCTGCTCATG
Organism: Schistocerca cancellata; assembly: GCF_023864275.1. Lineage (NCBI taxonomy): Eukaryota > Metazoa > Arthropoda > Insecta > Orthoptera > Acrididae > Schistocerca > Schistocerca cancellata. Next base: position 676,906,975 of record NC_064631.1, read on the forward strand.
GAGCTCATTTTGTGTTGTTTTGGTGCAGATAGGGGTCATGAATGTAAATTCAGCTCTGCAGTGACTTTTGCAGATATTGTACTCTTATTTTTTTCACAATCCTCTTCAATGACCATCTGTCATGATCACTCAACACACACTTCCATCCACACTGTGGCTTAATGGATGCTATTTCTCCACTTTCCCTGTAAGCAATATAAATCTTGAATACAGGGTGAGTCACCTAACATTACTGCTGGATATATTTCGTACACCACATCAAATACTGACGAATCAATTCCACAGACCGAACGTGAGGAGAGGGGTTAGTGTAATTGGTTAATACAAACCATTAAAAATTCACTGAAGTATGTTTTTTAACACAAACCTACGTTTTTTTAAATGGAACCCCATTAGTTTTGTTAGCACATCTGAACATATAAACAAATACGTAATCAGTGCCGTTTGTTGCATTGTAAAATGTTAATTACATCCGGAGATATTGTAACCTAAAGTTGACACTTGAGTACCACTCCTCCGCTGTTCGATCGTGTGTATCGGAGAGCACCGAAAGGGATCCAAAGGGAACGGTGATGGACATTAGGTACAGAAGAGACTGGAACAGCATATTACGTCCACATGCTAACACCTTTTTATTGGTCTTTTTCACTGACGCACATGTACATTACCATGAGGGGTGAGGTACACGTACACACGTGGTTTCCGTTTTCAATTACGGAGTGGAATAGAGTGTGTCCCGACATGTCAGGCCAATAGATGTTCAATGTGGTGGCCATTATTTGCTGCACACAATTGCAATCTCTGGCGTAATGAATGTCGTACACGCCACAGTACATCTGGTGTAATGTCGCCGCAGGCTGCCACAATACGTTGTTTCATATCCTCTGGGGTTGTAGGCACATCACGGTATACATTCTCCTTTAACGTACCCCACAGAAAGAAGTCCAGAGGTGTAAGATCAGGAGAACGGGCTGGCCAATTTACGCGTCCTCCACATCCTATGAAACGCCCGTGGCCCGTGTTTGTTACAACACGCAACTGAACGCCGGAGGTTTCAAGCGTCAACTTTAGGTTACAATATCTCCGGATGTAATTAACATTTTACAATGCAACAAATGGCACTGATTACGTATTTGTTTATATGTTCACATGTGCTAACAAAACTAACATGGTTCCATTTAAAAAATGTAGGTCTGTGTTAAAAAACATACTTCCGTGCATTTTTGTATGGTTTGTAGTAAACAATTACACTAGCCCCTCTCCTCATGTTCGGTCTGTGGAATCGGTTCATCAGTATTTGATGTGGTTTACGAAATATATCCAGTGGTAACGTTAGGTGACTCACCCTGTATAGTGCCTCTTTAAACACGAAACACTTCAGCCATCTTGTTTACAGAAGCACCCAACACACAAGAAGCAACACTATGCCCACATTCGAATTCACTTAGCTTTGATATAAAGCACTCACAACAACACAGGACATTGTTCTGACCACGACTGACACTTGCAACGTATTTAGGACGCTGCATACATGATACAAAATACCCCCCAATCGGATCTCCGGGCGGGGACTGCAAAAGATACAGACAATGTGAAGGAAAAGAATCCCAATTTTAACATAGCCACTTGGAATGTGAGAACACTGCTTCAGGTGTAGCAAGCTAGAAAATGTAAAACTTGAAATGGAATGACTGGAAATTGATATCCTAAGCATATTGAAGATGAAATGACCCCAACCAGGTGATTTCTGGTCTGGAAAATACAGAGTCGTTCACTTCAGAACTGACCAAGATAGACCAGGAATGGGTGGAGTTGGAATAACTTTGAGGAAAAACTATGGCTCATGTGTCAAGGGATATGTACAATATAGCTCCCGAATAATACTAGTCAAACTTGAAACTAAACCAAAGAACACTGTGATAATACAAATACACATGCCAACATCCAAAGTAGAAGATGCAGTCATTGACGAAACATACGAAGAAATAAGTAATGTAATGAGAAATGTTAAGGGAGATGAAAACCTGATTGTTATGGGGGACTGGAATGCGATTGTGGGTGCAGAACCAGAGGAAGGAATAGTTGGCAAATATGGACTTGGAAGAAGAAATGAAAGAGGAGATTGGCTAATAGAGTTCTGCTCAAGGCACCAATTAGTTGTTGAAAACACACTTTTCCAACATCACGAACGAAGCAGATACACATGGAAAGCCCCTGGAGACCTGAGGAGACAAGAGATTGATTACATCCTAGTGAAAGCACGTTTTAGGAACCAGATAAAATATTGCAGGAACTATCAATCTGCAGAAATGGGCAGTGATCATAACCTGGTCCTGATGAAAAGTTCACTGAGATTTTTTTGAAGAAGAAGCCAGTAAAACTTAAATGGGAACCAGAAAAACTGAAAACTGAGGGACTAGCAAAGCGCTACGCTCATGAAACAGAGAACCTAGCTAAAAATTTTCAACATAATGGTGTAAATGAAGACTGGGATCAAATTAAATCTGGTATACACAAAGCAGCAGAAAAGATAGCTGGAAGAACTGAACACAAAAACAAGAGGATATTACAGATATTACTGAGCTCACAGAAAGCAGGAAATTATACAAAAATGCAACTGATGAACAAGGAAAAGCTGAATACAGAAGACTAAGGAATTTAATTAATAGACCAGCTAGGAAAGCAAAAGAAAATTTTCTTGAAGAAATGTGCAGGGAAGTGGACGAAAATATGCAAAACAGAAGAACTGATTTAGCCTACAGAACAGGAAATCAATTTTTTAGCAAACGTAAAACAACACTCTCAGGCACAATAGAAAATAAAGAGGGGAAAATGCTGCTTGGTAAAGACATGGTGAAGAGTTGTATGCTGGAACACTTCTTTCAGAGGAAGTAATAGGAAGAGAAGAGTAAGTAGATGAAGATGACGAGGGAGATGACGTTCTGCAAGAAGAATTTGACAAACCTCTTCCAGGTGTACCGGTATGAAATGAGCGTTTTTTTGTGAAAATGAAACACTAATTTTGAATTGAAAAGTAAAAACATTTTATTCAAAGTACTGACCATTGCTTTCTATACATTTTGAACACTGTTCTGCCAATCTGTGGACACCATGCCAATAGAAATGTTCGTCTTTTGAAGCAAACCAATCAGACACCCAATTTTCGACTTCTTCATAGGAATCAAAGTGTTCCTCAGCCAATGCATGTCCCATTGATGAAAACAAATGATAGTAGGAAGGGGCCAAGTCCGGTGAATACGGTGGGTGGGGTAGCAGCTCCCAGCCAAGTGTTTGCTTTGTGTGCAGGTGCATTGTCATGTAAAAAAATCGCTTTGCCATGTCTTCTGGCCCATTCTGGTCTTTTTTCGATCAATGAATGGTTCAAATTGATCATTTGTTGTCTGTAGCGATTAGTATTCACAGTTTCACCAGGTTTTAGAAGCTCATGATACACCACACCTTTCTGATCCCACCAAACACAGAGCATTGTCTTCTTGCCGAATCGATCTGGTTTTTCAGTCAATGTTGATGGTTGTCCCGGAATAACCCATGATTTTTCCCGATTAGGATTCTTAAAATAAATCCATTTTTCATCGCCAGTAATAATTCGATGCAAAATTGATTTTCTTTCATGTCTTTGAAGCAAAATTTGACAAATGGTTTTTCGGTTTTCCATCTGTCTTTCATTCAATTCATGTGGCACCCATTTTCCACACTTCTGGATCTTTCCCATAGCTTTCAAACGGTCAGAAATTGTTTGTTGTGCAACATTTAGCATTGCTGGCGCTTCTGACTCAAAGTATCATCTTCATCCAATATTGCTTGCAATTCAGTGTCTTCGAACTTTTTTGGTGGTCTTCCACGTTCTTCATTTCTTACACCAATATCATTATTTCTGAACCATTGATACCATCTTTTGCACATTGCTTCTGATAGAGCATGATCACCATATGCCTCGACAAGCATTCGATGTGATCTGCAGCACTTTTTTCAAATGAAAACAAAACATTAATGCTTTCCACAAATCATCACTGTCTGGTACAAAATTCGACATTGTTAACACGATAAAACATATGATGTTGTTTGTTCCATGACTTGATGTATACTAAATATCTTTGACAGATGTCATACCAACCAAACAAAAAAAGAAATTAAGGCTCGTTCACAACAAATGTTCCCTATCGACACATTTGTATCTTAACGCTCATTTCATACCGGTACACCTGGTAAAAGAACTATGGGACAACAAAGCAACGGGTATTGATGACATCCCTGCAGAACTAATAAATAATGCTGATGACAGTTTGAAAATGATGCTGCTTAACCTTATTAGCTCCATCTATAACACAGGAGAGATACTGACAGACTTCCAAAAATGTATCATTGTTCCTACACCAAAGAAGGCAGCAGCTACAAAATGTGAACAGTGCCGAACTCTTAAGCCTAATATCACATGCATCAAAAATTTTCATAAAAATAGTTCTGAAGAGAATTGAAGAAAAGGTGTAGGATATGCTGAGTGAAGATCAGTTTGGTTTCTGAAGGGGATTGGGAACGAGAGAGGCGATTCTGGCACTGGGACTCGTTATCAAAAAGCAATTACAGAAAAATAAACCAACTTATATTGCCTTTGTAGACATGGAAAAGGCATTTGATAACGTTATCTAGCAAGAGACGTTCAGAGTGCTGAGGAAAAGTGGAATAAAGTACAAAGACATCGGTGTGATACTCAGTTTCTATAAGAATGAGGTGGCAGTGATTAGCAACTGTCACCAGGAACAAGAAGCAAATATTAGAAAAGGGGTAAGACAAGGATGTGCTCTCTCATCTATTATATTCATTGCTTGCATCCAGGAAGCTATAGACCGAGTTCAAGAAACTACTGAGGTGGGGATCAAAATTAATGAGCAGAAGATAGACATGCTACGTTATGCAGATGATATTGCTATAGTCACGGAGAGAAAAGAGGATCTAAAGGAAGTCCTCAAAACAATGGAAAAAATTCTATGCAATCGGTATGGAATGAGAATAAACAAGAAAAAGACTAAAGTGATGGTATGCAGTACAGGAACAGAATATGAACCTCTGAGAATGAGAATTGGAAGAGAGGAGCTGGAAGTGATAGAGGAATTTACTTACCTGGGAAGCAAAATCACAAGGGATGGTAGAAGCCGGAAAGAAATTGTGAGCAGAATACAAAAGGCCAAATTTGCATTTAATCGGAGAAGGGACTTACTCACCAGCAACAACATCAGTCTGAAAATAAGGAAACATATCATGAAAGATTTCGTTTGGAGTGTGGCCCTATATAGATGAGAAACTTGGACAATTGGAAGAGAAGAAATAAGATGGCTAGAGGCCCTGGAGATGTGGTGCTATAGAAAGATGATGAAGATCAGCTGGAGAGACAAAGTAACAAATGAAGAGGTGCTTAGAAGAGTATAGGAAACCAGATCTCTGTGGAAGCACATCCAAACAAGAAGAGACAAACTTGTAGGGCACATCCTTACGACACAACAACATCATAGGAACAATAGCAGAAGGAGCTATTGAGGGAAGGAATCGGCGGGGGCGACCAAGGATCTCATACAGGATCGTGAGTGACGTTGGATGTAACACATATTTGGAAATGAAGAGGAAGGTAGACAGAAGAGAGGAACGGTGCTCTGCTGCAAACCAGCCTCAGGGTTGAACACTAAAAGAAGAAAGCATACATAACATTTGTGGTCAAGTACAATAACACAACCTGAAGGCTTGACTAGCATATGCATTTATTTTCAAGCATGCTTTTCTTGCTGTGTTCCCATATTTTTGTCCATACCATGTGCACCAGAGAGATATTTCTCACATTATACTTGATAATAGAAGAAAGACTTAAGAAAAATAAGGACACTTTCATAGAACTTGACAATCTAGAAAAAATACATGACAATGCAAAGTGAAAAATGAAAAGTGCATGTGGCTATGGCCTCGCATTGGGTAGACTGGTCATCTGGTGCACGTCTTTTTTAAGTGACATCATTCCAACAACTTGTGTGTTGAATTGGATGAAAAGATGATGAAGACAACACAACACCCAGTCTTCAACCAGAGAAAAATCCCCAACCCGGCTGGGAATTGAACCAGGGCCCCTCGTGTGGCATTCTGCCATGCTGACCATTCAGCTATGGAGATGCGACAATGTAATGTGGTATGCACTATAATGGAAGATGGTTACTGTACAAAACAAGAGGGAACAATGTAAATGAAAAACCAAAGGAGGCATGCTCATATTAAAAAGAGAAAAAGGCTGGGATACAGTCTTTCTCCACTACTGTTCAACTTCTATACCGAAGAAGCAATTAAGAAAATAAAAGTGATTCAAAAGATGGATTACAATTTAGGATGAAATGATATCAGTGATAAGATTCACTTATGGTATTGAAGGGAAGGAAGAACTAAGGTTCCTGCTGGTGGAATGAATAGTCTACAAGGCATCAAATATCATCTGAGAGTAAAGCAAAAGACATTGAAAGTTTTGGGGAGAAGGAGAAATGAGAATAGTGAAAAACTTAAAAACAAAACTGTGGGCCATATAACAGACAACACTGAGGAAGTTTGCTATCCTGAAAACAAAATAATGTATGAAGCATGCAAGACATAAGAAGCAGAGTAACACACGCAAAGAGAGCATTCCTTGATCACAGTAATCTATTGGAATCAGACATAATCTGTAATCTGAGAAACAAATTTCTAAAGTGAACATCAAGAGTACATTCTATGGAAGTGTATCATGGACTATGGGAAAACTGGAAAAGAAGCGACAAGGTGTAGTGTTACAGATGGTTGTTGAGTATGAAGTGCAGTGATAATTTCATATGAGGAGGTTCTCCAGAGAATCAGCAATAAAAATATTATGTGAAAAACTCAACTAGAGGAAGTGACAGGATGATAGGACGCATGTTAAGACATCAGGGAATAGCTTTGCAGGACAAAGAGATTGTAATATGTAATAAAGCTCAGGAGAAATTGCAAATGTATGCTCCATAATGAAATGCTATATAACACAAAATGTTCTTACTAACATACATAAAATGTTGGACAATGTTAATAAATAAGAGAATTAAAATAAAAATACAAGAAACAATAATAATTATAATTACAACAACAACAGTAAATACTTATAAAGTTCCTCTCAGTCTGGTGTCTAAGAGACCTATCCCTCCTTTTCAAAGTTTCCCAACATATTCTCCTTTCCTCACTGAAGCAAGAATCAATAGTTCTGAAAGCTAGTTTTGGCTTTTTCCCACTTTTAAATGTGTCTATCAGCAGCATTTGGAATTATACCTTGGGTGATGCTGAGGGAATTAGATTAGGAAATGAGACACTTAAAGTAGTAAAGGAGTTTTGCTATTTAGGGAGTAAAATAACTGATGATGGTCGAAGTAGAGACGATATAAAATGTAGACTGGCAATGGCAAGGAAAGCTTTTTTCAAGAAGAGAAATTTGTTAACATCGAGTATAGATTTAAGTGTCAGGAAGTCGTTTCTGAAAGTATTTGTATGGAGTGTAGCCATGTATGGAAGTGAAACATGGATGATAACTAGTTTGGACAAGAAGAGAATAGAAGCTTTCGAAATGTGGTGCTACAGAAGAATGCTGAAGATAAGGTGGGTAGATCACATAACTAATGAGGAGGTATTGAATAGGATTGGGGAGAAGAGAAGTTTGTGGCACAACTTGACTAGAAGAAGGGATCGGTTGGTAGGACATGTTTTGAGGCATCAAGGGATCACAAATTTAGCATTGTAGGGCACCGTGGAGGGTAAAAATCGTAGAGGGAGACCAAGAAGTGAATACACTAAGCAGATTCAGAAGGATTTAGGTTGCAGTAGGTACTGGGAGATGAAGAAGCTTGCACAGGATAGAGTAGCATGGAGAGCTGCATCAAACCAGTCTCAGGACTGAAGACCACAACAACAACAACAACAACCTCTTCTAGGTTAATTACTGGCCAACCATTCTCTCCCCTAGTATAAATCCACAGTTTTTATTCTCAGACAGTGAGATGCATGTCAGTCCATCATCAGAAAACAACTGACTAGCATCAACAGACACAGAAACCCAACTCCAGACTATACATATTTCTTGCAGTTATTAATATCTTCAGTTTTCAAGGTTCAATTTCTTGGATATTTGTGTCTTTGTGGACCATAGTCAGGTATTACATGAAATGGAGCAATAATCTGAAAACTTGTTAATAATAAGCACATACTAGTGGAACAAAATGCAATTTGTTTCCTTTTTACACTTTAAAAACAAATTATCTTTGTTGTTCAACATTGCTGAAAGTCTATCAGAAAAAAGTTCTGTAGCTGCTTTCATTCACTGTTTATGATGTTTGTGTGAATCCTAGCACTTTTTACTGATGTCTTATAATGATAAGTAATGTCAAATAACATACTTATTTGGAAATGCTACTAAGCTGTTATTTTATATAATCTTTTTAATCACCCAACCCCACACTTGTTTCAAGTATTATTGTTCCACATCACATATATGTACATTTCCTCAACTGTTATCTCTCTCTTATATTTTACAGCTTTTTTATGCTGTCTCTTCTTTCTACTGCCTTAAAAAAAATTGCTTTTTTTCTTCTTCAATCTTTGTTGTTGACACATTTTGTCAGACCGGTGTTTGTTGTTCCAGAAACTTCTTATCTAACCTTCAAATAGTCCACTGCTGTCTTTAGGTTGATTTTCAGGTTTTCAAAACTTGTTTCTTCCTGTCCTGCTGAGTTTCCTTTGATCAGGGATCAATATCCACTTTCCCATTTAATCCATGAACAGTTGTCTTCTATTTTTTAAACTGAAGGGATCTCTACTCTCAAATTGAGTATTTTTTGAAACTTTTTTATGATTTCAGTCCCAGTCAGCATTTTAAATGAGCAACACAAAACTGTTAGACCTATGAATGAATACAATATAAGAGAGTTTAGAACTAGATTAAGGTCAGTTAAGTGGAATGACATCTTATACAAAGATATGTGTGTGACTAACACAAGAAAATTATTTACAGAGTAAATTGCAAGAATATTTGATGAGTGTTGTCCCAGATCATGAGAGGGGAAAAAAAAAAAAAAAAAAAAAAAAAAACAGCTTATAAACCACAGAGACTAAATAATTGGTTCACACTATACCTCAACAGCATCAGGATTATGCTTCTTATGTTTAACGAAAGACCTCATAAAAGCAGCGAGTGCAAAGAGATGTACAATACAATAAGAAAAATTTATAGATCTGAAATAAGTAGGTTAGAAAATTTAAAAACGGAAATGGATAGGTTAACGTTAGATATAGTGGGAATTAGTGAAGTTCAGTGGCAGGAGGAACAAGACTTCTGGTCAGGTGAATACAGGGTTATAAATACAAAATCAAATAGGGGTAATGCAGGAGTAGGTTTAATAATGAATAAAAAAATAGGAGTGCGGGTAAGCTACTACAAACAGCATAGTGAACATATTATAGTGGCCAAGATAGACACGAAGCCCACGCCTACTGCAGTAGTACAAGTTTATATGCCAACTAGCTCTGCATATGATGAAGAAATTGAAGAAATGTATGATGAGATAAAAGAAATTATTCAAGTAGTGAAGGGAGACGAAAATTTAATAGTCATGGGTGACTGGAATTCGAGAGTAGGAAAAGGGAGAGAAGGAAACATAGTAGGCGAATATGGATTGGGGGTAAGAAATGAAAAAGGAAGCCGCCTGGTAGAGTTTTGCACAGAGCATAACTTAATCATAGCTAACACTTGGTTCAAGAATCATAAAAGAAGGTTGTATACATGGAAGAATCCTGGAGATACTGAAAGGTATCAGATAGATTATATAATGGTAAGACAGAGATTTAGGAACCAGGTTTTAAATTGTAAGACATTTCCAGGGGCAGATGTGGACTCTGACCACAATCTATTGGTTATGAACTGTAGATTGAAACTGAAGAAACTGCAAAAAGGTGGGAATTTAAGGAGATGGGAACTGGATAAACTGACCAAACCAAAGATTGTACAGAGTTTCAGGGAGAGCATAAGGGAGCAATTGACAGGAATGGGGGAAAGAAATACAGTAGAAGAAGAATGGGTAGCTCTGAGGGATGAAGTAGTGAAGGCGGCAGAAGATAAAGTAGGTAAAAAGACGAGAGCTACTAGAAATCCTTGGGTAACAACAGAAATATTGAATTTAATTGATGAAAGGAGAAAATATAAAAATGCAGTAAATGAAGCAGGCAAAAAGGAATACAAACGTCTCAAAAACGAGATCGACAGGAAGTACAAAATGGCTAAGCAGGCATGGCTAGAGGACAAATGTAAGGATGTAGAGGCTTATCTCACTAGGGGTAAGATAGACACTGCCTACAGGAAAATTAAAGAGACCTTTGGAGAAAAGAGAGCCACTTGTATGAATACCAAGAGCTCAGATGAAAACCCAGTTCTAAGCAAAGAAGGGAAAGCAGACAGGAGGAAGGAGTATATAGAGGGTCTATACAAGGGTAATGTACTTGAGGACAATATTATGGAAATGGAAGAGAATGTAGATGAAGATGAAATAGGAGATACGATGCTGCGTGAAGAGTTTGACAGAGCACTGAAAGAGCTGAGTCGAAACAAGGCCCCAGGAGTAGACAAAATTCCATTAGAACTACCGACAGCCTTGGGAGAGCCAGTCCTGACAAAACTCTACCATCTGATGAGTAAGATGTATGAGACAGGCGAAATACCCTCAGACTTCAAGAAGAATATAATAATTCCAATCCCAAAGAAAGCAGGCGTTGACAGATGTGAAAATTACCAAACTATCAGTTTAATAAGTCACAGCTGCAAAATATTAACGCGAATTATTTACAGACGAATGGAAAAACTGGTAGAAGCCGACCTCGGGGAAGATCAGTTTGGATTCCGTATAAATGTTGGAACACGTGAGGCAATACTGACCCTACGACTTATCTTAGAAGAAAGATTAAGGAAAGGCAAACCTACGTTTCTAGCATTTGTAGACTTAGAGAAAGCTTTTGACAATGTTGACTGGAATACTCTCTTTCAAATTCTAAAAGTGGCAGGGGTAAAATAAAGGGAGCGAAAGGCTATTTACAATTTGTACAGAAACCAGATGGCAGTTATAAGAGTCGAGGGGCATGAAAGGGAAGCAGCGGTTGGGAAGGGAGTGAGACAGGGTTGTAGCCTATCCCCGATGTTATTCAATCTGTATATTGAGCAAGCAGTAAAGGAAACAAAAGAAAAATTTGGAGTATGTATTAAAATCCAGGGAGAAGAAATTAAAACTTTGAGGTTTGCCAATGACACTGTAATTCTGTCAGGGACAGCAAAGGACTTGGAAGAGCAGTTGAACGGAATGGATAGTATGTTGAAAGGAGGATATAAGATGAAAGTCAACAAAAGCAAAACAAGGATAATGGAATGTAGTCGAGTGATGCTGAGGAAATTAGATTAGGAAATGAGACACTTAAAGTAGTAAAGGAGTTTTGCTATTTGGGGAGTAAAATAACTGATGATGGTAGAAGTAGAGACGATATAAAATGTAGACTGGCAATGGCAAGGAAAGTGTTTCTGAAGAAGAGAAATTTGTTAACATCAAGTATAGATTTAAGTGTCAGGAAGTCGTTTCTGAAAGTATTTGTATGGAGTGCTGCCATGTATGGAAGTGAAACATGGACAATAAATAGTTTAGACAAGAAGAAAATAGAAGCTTTTGGAAATGTGCTGCTACAGAAGAATGTTGAAGATTAGGTGGGTAGATCGCGTAACTAATGAGGAGGTATTGAATAGGATTGGGGAGAACAGAAGTTTGTGGCACAACTTGACTAGAAGAAGGGATCGGTTGGTAGGACATGTCCTGAGGCATCAAGGGATCACAAATTTAGCATTGGAGGGCAGCGTGGAGGGTAAGAATCATAGAGGGAGACCAAGAGATGAATACACTAAGCAGATTCAGAAGGATGTAGGTTGCAGTAGGTACTGGGAGATGAAGGAGCTTGCACAAGATAGAGTAGCATGGAGAGCTGCATCAAACCACTCTCAGGACTGAAGACCACAACAACAATGAAGACGATACAACTTTTATCAATTCAGGACAGACTCTTGAATCTGTACGAGAAAAAAATAATATAATATTTGAAAAATTGCTTCATTGGTTTAGTGCGAACTCCCTATACATAAATGAAACAAAAAATGAGGAAATATTCTTTAATTTGAAGGTATCAAACAAAGAAAATAAGTCTGTTAAACTGTTAGGAATGATGACTGACCAGAAACTTAGCTGGGATAAACATATCCGTCTGTTCTAAACTTGCACGTGCTACGTTCCTACTTTATAAGCTTAGGAATAATGTCAGCCAAAACTTACTGCTGCATTCATATTTTGCTTATATCCACCCCCATCTTTCATATGGTATTCTGCTCTGGGGCAATTCTCCCAATTCAGTATCAATTTTTTAGATGGCAAAAAAAAAAGCTCTTCGATGTATAGTGGGTTTATCTCCTAGGGATACAAGCAGGGAACATTTCAAAAAACTTAACATCATGACAGTTCTTTGTTTGTACATATGTTATTGCTTATTACATGTAAAAGAAAACATAGCTCAATATCCCCTTAGGTCATCTGTCCATACCCATAATAGAAGATGAAACCACACAATTGATCTGCCATACTCTAGATTGTCCAAGATACATAATAGTTATAAATATGTGGGCCTAGAACTGTTTAATATGCTCCCTAAAATTGTACAAACAGTATCTAAAAATAAATTTAAGACAACATTGGGTCAATGGCTCAAAGGTAAAGCATTTTACTCAGTTGATGAATATAAAGATTGTAATATGACAGATTTGCTGTTTTAACATAGAGAAAGGTACCTCTGCCTGTAGTAGGACCTAAATTTGGAGAAACAATATCTAACATATAGGCATAGACCTATTTCAAGTGCTCTATATTTGTATCAATATCTTAGGATAATGACATAGTGTTATCAACATGTATATGATAATGACATAGTGTCATCAACATGAATACTCCCTGATTAACCCCTTCATGGCCAAAATTATTGAGCAATTTTTTTTAATGAATGGAGAGCAGATAGTAGTTAATAGATAGGTATATTTATCATACGGAATATCAAATTTGCTCCAACGGTGAAAGTGAGGTCACACAACAAGGTGGGAAGTATTCTTCCCACTGCCCTTCCTTGGAGTTAAATGACAAAAACAACTTTTTCAATATATGTCATATTTATTTGATAAATTTACTTCTCTTGTTACAATGATTGTTCACAATTACTTGCCATGAAATTTTTTGAAACATGGGTCTACGCAAAGTGGTATTTGACAATATGTACAAACACAGCGAGTGCTCTTTTCCGCAGCTTTGGTACTACAAAGACGGCACCTACAGTAGGTTTCTTCTAAAATGGGTAGATGCTCCACTACAGCCACATGACGAACGTCTTCAGGTATTTTTCCCCTTTTTGCCAGAAAGACAGGTTTTTGACCACATCCTTTTCAGGATGAGAAGCCAGCGATCAATTGTCTGGCTAGATGGATCCTGTATGTGAGATGATCATGCTGTCCACTTTCTCTTTTACTTATTTTCCACAGGATAAAACTGTTCACTACAGCAACGTCCACCACAAAATAAAATATTCTGTGCCACCAGTTTACAGAATGTCTGCCAGTAGCATACCTTTCTCGTAATTGATCAAACTTATCGACACCAACCATTATTTTGTCGTATTCTGCCACAACTTCAATACTAGTACCATCCTTGTTTTTCCTTTTCACTGTGGCTGTTTCTCTTGGGTCATCAATTGAGGACAGGAAAGTGACTGGACGGTTATCCATCCATTTTACTGCAGAATGGCTCCTTTTGTTTCAAACTGGAAGTCTCCTCGTTCCAATTTTGCGTTTTCCTTCATAAATTTGGGTAAATCTTTCCTGTTGGTCTTCACTGTTGCACATCCATACACACCCTTCTTCAAAGGTGTCGACATCAATTTCATGGTGGTGAAGAATCTGTCAAATGCAACTACATTATTTTTATTATTTATTTCCTTCGTTAGATCTACTACAACCCTTTCGCCCAATGTCAAGTCACTATATGCCTATACTTGCCTGTGTAAACATCAAAGTTCATTATATATCCAGTGAATGAATCTGACAAGCACCACACTTTGTAGCCTCGTTTCACCAGCTTCATTGGCATATACTGTTTCATAGATGATTGTCCTTTGTAAGGAATCATCGATTCATCCACTGACATAAATGATGAGGGCTCACAATTATTCTTACAGCTCTGCAAAAGCTTTTCAATCAATGGCCGTAATTTATGCATTTATCATATTCTGGATGATTTCTTGGCTTTGCAGTTTCATTGTTATTACAGTGAACATTATCTACAATCTTTTTAAATCTTTTACTTGTGATTACATTAGCAATTGGCTCTACTTTTAGTAAAGGATCTGAACTCCAGAAATTAGAGAGAGCAGGAAGTTGATGAATTCCCATTAGAATAAGACATCCTATATAAGCTCTCGTTTCTTGAGTAGTTGTGTCCACCCAGGTTTTAGATGGATATCTACTACCATGATTTTGTTTTGCATGCAAGTTTGTTTCATTTACAATGAAAGTGAAAACATCATCATCAAAGGACGTAGAAAAATAAGTGAGCTCCCGATCATTGGCACTACAGAGAAATTTTGGTTTTCCTTCCTTTCGTGTTTCAAAGTTGTTCTTTACATTGTTGAAGTAATAACAGTTGCCATTCCATTCTTCTTCACTTTCACTGTCCAACGTATCACTACTGGCAACAGTCGGAAGCACGAATGATTCACTGTCATGTTCATCACCATAAATGTCTTGTTCCACAGAAACATGTCTTGAAGCACTGGTGACCGTGTTATCTAGAGCATTCAGTTCATCTGCAGCACCTTCATCTCCTTCAGTTGCTGAATCACATTCATCAGGTAATGAAAATAATATATTGTAAATTTCGTCAACATGTTTGGGATTGCTGAGGTCCAGGGAATGAGACATCTGAAAGGATAACAATGCCAAGAAATAGAGAACTGGAGAGAGTAAAAAATACTATGACAGTTTCAACGGAAGCAAGCACTTGGTGTGGTATGGTAAACTTGACATTTTTTAGTAACATAATGATCTGTGCATTATTTCTGAAACCCACTAAGTCAAAAATGTCAAATAAATGTGGTAAAATATAGAAATATTTGTTCTAGAGACGTAAAACAATGGGCAACCGAAGAGGCGGTGGGAAGGATACTTTCTACCAACAAAATCAAATACTACAATTAAAGTCCACAAGTAATGTAAGTAAAACATATTTTACAACAGGGAACACCAAATAATAAGACACCATAGCAAAAATCAGAAGTATTTACCTTATACTATACCTTTGAGGAAAAAAAATCACAAAATTTCACGCAAACAGCACTGAAAGCCTGGAGCAACACTCAGCTATACAATGCCTCGGAGTGAAGGTACAGCAAAAACGGCGGGAATTTCCGAATGGAAGTAGTACCCTATACTTCCAGAATGAGATTTTCACTCTGCAGCGCAGTGTGCGCTGATATGAAACTTCCTGGCAGATTAAAACTGTATGCCCGACCGAGACTCGAACTCGGGACCTTTGCCTTTCGCGGGCAAGTGCTCTACCATCGGAGCTACCGAAGCACGACTCACGCCCGGTACTCACAGCTTTACTTCTGCCAGTACCTCGTCTCCTACGTTCCAAACTTTACAGAAGCTCTCCTGCGAACCTTGCAGAACTAGCACTCCTGAAAGAAAGGATATTGCAGAGACATGGCTTAGCCACAGCCTGGGGGATGTTTCCAGAATGAGATTTTCACTCTGCAGCAGAGTGTGCACTGATATGAAACTTCCTGGCAGATTAAAACTGTGTGCCTGACCGAGACTTGAACTAGGGACCTTTGCCGTTCGCGGGCAAGTGCTCTACCATCTGAGCTACCGAAGCACGACTCACGCTCGGTACTCACAGCTTTACTTCTGCCAGTACCTCGTCTCCTACCTTCCAAACTTTACAGAAGCTCTCCTGCGAACCTTGCAGAACTAGCACTCCTGAAAGAAAGGATATTGCGGAGACATGGCTTAGCCACAGCCTGGGGATGTTTCCAGAATGAGATTTTCACTCTGCAGCGGAGTGTGCGCTGATATGAAACGTGCTCGGGAGCTCAGATGGTAGAGCACTTGCCCGCGAAAGGCAAAGGTCCTGAGTTTGAGTCTCGGTCGGGCACACAGTTTTAATCTGCCAGAAAGTTTCATATCAGCGAACACTCCGTTGCAGAGTGAAAATCTCATTCTGGAAACATCCCCCAGGCTGTGGCTAAGCCATGTCTCCGCAATATCCTTTCTTTCAGGAGTGCTAGTTCTGCAAGGTTCGCAGGAGAGCTTCTGTAAAGTTTGGAAGGTAGGAGATGAGGTACTGGCAGAAGTAAAGCTGTGAGTACCGGGCGTGAGTCGTGCTTCGGTAGCTCAGATGGTAGAGCACTTGCCCGCGAAAGGCAAAGGTCCCGAGTTCGAGTCTCGGTTGGGCACACAGTTTTAATCTGCCAGGAAGTTTCATATCAGTGCACACTCTGCTGCAGAGTGAAAATCTCATTCTGGAAACATCCCCCAGGCTGTGGCTAAGCCATGTCTCCGCAATATCCTTTCTTTCAGGAGTGCTAGTTCTGCAAGGTTCGCAGGAGAGCTTCTGTAAAGTTTGGAAGGTAGGAGACGAGGTACTGGCAGAAGTAAAGCTGTGAGTACCGAGCGTGAGTCGTGCTTCGGTAGCTCAGATGGTAGAGCACTTGCCCGCGAAAGGCAAAAGTCCTGAGTTCGAGTCTCGGTTGGGCACACAGTTTTAATCTGCCAGGAAGTTCCAGTACCCTATACTGTTCACTAGGTGGTAGCACCATACAGAGGTGGGAACTGTGAATCCCACAGGACTATGAGCGAGTTCATTCTATTGGGAAGCATGTTTCCCATGGCTCACGAAAGGGTTAATATAAATTTGTATAATGTTTCCTTTTTTATTGTGAATTAATACTATATAAAATTCCAAATGTTTGCTATTGTACCACACTAACAATCATATGATTTATATATATGTTGTTATGAGAATATAACCATCTTTATACTGTATATAATAGAGGAAAAAAATACACGTGAGAAATATATATATAAAAAACAAAGATGCTGTGACTTACCAAATCGGAAAGTGCTGGTAGATAGAGACAATAAAAAACATACAAACACACATGCAAATTTCAAGCTCACGCGCGAGTGTATACCTGTCCGTTTTTTCCCCCTAAGGTAAGTCTTTCCGCTCCCAGGATTGGAATGACTCCTTACCCTCTCCCCTAAAATCCACATCCTTTCGTCTTTCCCTCTCCTTCCCTCTTTCCTGATGAAGCAACCTTGGGTTGCGAAAGCTTGAAATTTGTGTGTGTGTGTGTGTGTGTTTTTTATTGTGTCTATCTACCAGCGCTTTCCCATTTGGTAAGGCACAGCATCTTTGTTTTTTATATACATCTTTATACTGTAATTGAACTTATTGATGAAGCCCATTGTATAAGAAAATACTGAACAGCTAATAAAGATCCTTATTCTTGTTTACATTTATTAATCACAATATTTTTTCCTCCTCACCTACTTGAAGGCCACGGGAAATATATTTACGAGTAACTATTTCTTTCTTGCTTTTGTGAGAATATGTTGTACCACTTCTGTATGCATCTGGCATCTGGTAGTAGGTCACTGCATCAGCTGTAGTTTCTCTTTGTCGTGGAATATAGCTTTTAGGACTGTGGGAAATACACAGACCACCAAATTGCATTGTTTTAAAGGACCTTGGGAAATATGCTTACCACCAAAGTAGCTTTTCTATGAGACATGGGAAGTATTAATTAATTAATATCTTTTCTGGATTTTGGGAAACATACTTATCACCAACTTAGCATTTTACTAATGTTTTGGGAATATACAGGGTGAAGAAAATTTGCGCATTTGGAATTCACAGCACAATTCCTTATGTACTGGCCGCGCAAAAATGTCTCTCATAAAATTTTGTCCTGCACATATTTCGGGCAGTAAATAGATGTTAAAGATTGGCAATCTGGCAACACTGTAATCACATGTACGGTAACTACCTCTGTCAGGAGATAGAGCAGTGCTGTGCAGTTGGTGCAGTGGAGAGTGTTTTGGGTTAGCATGCAGGAGGTCGAGGGTTCAATTCTGGGTTAAGGATTATTTGTTTTTATTTGCTAAAAGTAGTCTGCATGGTATGGTGTCTTGCATCTTAATCGTCAAACAGCGACTGCAGTGGATCTTCTGCAAAACATTTCCATTTATGTAGTATGAACACAGAACTGTATATTCAATTGTTTTCACTGGTCAGATTTTAAAGAACCCTTTTGCAAGTAATGGACGCAAATTTTTTCGCGCCATTGCACTTACTAGATTTCAAACCTGTTTTCTACGTACCCTCCCCCAATGGTCCCATGGAAATTACTTGCAAAGCATGGTGATGTAAGACCCTAACGAAATGTAATGGACCTGAGCACGCCAAGAATAATAATTTGTATTAATCGATGGGACCATTGGGGCAGCGTGCACACAAAACAGACCAAAAACTCTGGGTGTCCATAGATGAAACCACAGATGTGAGTGGGCATTATGTTGCTAATGTCGTTGGAGATGTCCTAAAAGTTGACAGGGCTGCAGAAATATATCTCCTAACATGGGAAACTCTTGTGAGAGTAAACAATCAACAACTGACAGTTTATTTGATAACTCTATGAAGCTACTGTTGCTGGATGTTGTTAACAGAGAACATTTTGCTGGTAGTAACAAATGGTGGTTTGTACATGGCTAAGGTAGCCAAGAGACTTCAGATTCTCTGCTTCAGTATGGTGTATGTCACTTGTCTTGCACATGCGTTAACCGAGTAGCACCAGAGGTGCGACCAAATTACTCTGATGTGAATAAATTAATTTGCTGTGGCAAGAAAATCTATGTGAAAGCTCTGCTGCAGTTGCAGAAATTCAAGGAACAAGCACCTTCACTGCCCCCCACCCCCCTGCATCACCACCAATTCACACATGGGGTTCTTGACTTAATGCTGCTGAGTTTTACTGCACCATTTACCACAAAATGAAGACAATCTTTTGTGAGCCTGATAGCAATGAATAAAGTGGTATCAAAACTGTGAAAGAAGTCTGTTTAGATACCTAGTCTGGAAACTGGCATTCATCAACACCAACTTTTCAGTATACCAAAAGCCATTGCACGACTGAAAGCTGCTGGTACTCAACTGTGTGACATCTTACATATTGTGTATACGTGCAGAATGAGTTGAGACAAGCTCATGGTCATGTGGCTGAAAAAGTGAACAACAAATTGCAGAGTGTTCTCCAGCAAAATACTGGGTTTTCTAGAATGTGCAAAATTTTTGACAGTCTCTCTGAGAATGACACTATGAAGATAATGAACCAAAGCTGGCCTACAGTGACCTAGCTCGTCTGCAGTGGCCTTGCTGCCTTCAAATATGCTCCTGTGACATCCTGCAATACAGAGAGGAGCTTTTCCAAGTAGAAAAGTACCTTTAGCGACAATCATAGATCTTTGAAAATGGAAAACCTGAAAATGCACCTTGTGATAAATATAACTGCCAGTTACTTTTGAACACTGTAAAAAGTAAGTATTATACTTGCAATTTGTTTAAAAGTGAATTTTTTATTACACAGTATATAAAAACCAACAAAAATGTTTTTAAATAAATTCATATAAAGTTTTATTTCACTTTTAAAGTCATATTTATATAAGTTTTAGGTCATAAATGCTTGCATATTTCTCTGTTTTTAGGTCATAAAAACCCAGGCCCTAAACAAAATTTCATCTTTATCTGATATACTGGATGACCTACACTATCTCCAGTTACTAATTTCTCTTTCCCTTTCTCTTATGCTTCATCAGTTCACAGTATATATGAAATTGTTAAGGCTTTCATGCCCAATTGTTAACAAACTGGCTGTTGGCTTCTGTTTCGGGTTCTTTGGCTGACCTTTCCTGAAGATTTTTTCTGACATTTCGCCAGCATGAGTGGCTGGTATTATCAAACCTCACCCTTGATTACTGGGTATGGTCTGGGGTCAAGCTTGCAGCCACAGATTGTATGTACCTGGCGTGCCAACATCCTAGGCCTTTTCTGTAGTCATTACTGCTGTGGTTCTCCCCTTGCTACCTGCAACAGTCATTTGCTGTAGAACAAAAATAAAGGATTTGTTCACATTGAAGCTTTGGAATCATCCTTGTTGAAGCTATTATCATGTTTTTTGGGTTTCTATAGCTTCCCTAAATAAGTGGGTGTGGTAGCTCTTCTCCACAGCAAGGACTTAGGTGCCGTCAAATTCTGTTGCGTGGTCAGTCTCACATAGCATGTGCTCCGCCACAACTGATTTCTCTACTTGTCCCAACCTGCAATGCTACTTATGTTCCATGATGATGATGATAATTTGTGGGTGAGGGCACTGAATAGCAAGGTCATCAGTGATCTTGGATGAATGATATACAGACGACTGTACTGAAAATCTATTAAAAATAACAATAAATTGGTACACCAATTTGCATTCTCCCACAAGAACTGAAAGGCAACACTGATAAGGTGAGCATCAGAAAAGCCCTCAATAAAATTCTAACAAACTCAGCAGAATACATAGATAAAATCAAGGATAAAATAACAATACAGACACAGGTCAAAAGGTGACAGATGAATTTGGGTGGATGACTACTTACAAATAATGGGTGACCAAGCCAGTCTCTTACACACTAAAACCTCACACCCAATGTTTTGGGAAGAATTCCAGACAGCACACAGAAGCTTAAAACACGAACCACACACACCTCATTATCAGTTAAAATACAGGGCCAGTCCTGAAGGAGACCCAGATCAACCCTCAGACCATCATATAAAACACAATCAATTAAAACATGTCATATTAACAGCTGTGTCCCACATCTGTGACACACTTGGGGCTCCTCACAATATAAGAGAAAGCCACATGTCAACAGGCAATATCCCACTCTGAGCCATGTAAGGGCTAGTAATGCAGCTCATTGTGGTATAAAGGAACTGAACCATGGTCACACAGAAGGTTTTACGGAACATACTGTACAATTCCTCACCTCCAGAGCTACTGGGCCTCCCATCAATACATGGTCTTCTTGGCAGCAAATGAGGTGAGAGCTTGCAGGGGGAGTGAACAGTGAGCAGGAGTTGGAAGGGAACAAGCCTCCTTGGCAGCTGCATCGACGAGTTCATTTGGTTTGAGGTTGAGTTGTTTGGGGGAGGAGACCAAACAGTGAGGTCACTGGTTTCATCGGATTACGGAAGGGCGGGAAGGAAGTCAGCCGTGCCCTTTCAAAGGAACCATCCCCATATTTGCCTGGAGAAATTTACAGAAATCCCAGAAAACCTAAATCAGGATGGCCGGACATGGGATTGAACCATTGTCCTACCGAATTGGGGGGGGGGGGGGGGGGTGTAGACATCCATGGAATCCTCATTGATAGAGCAATAACAAAATATTAGCCTCCAGGAAGTATTGTAGGCCTTTTCCAAATATAAGATGACACCAATCATGTGTTGCTTGCAGGGGAAAGAATGTTGAATTGCTTTGACCACAGGTCCAACTGTTTCAATAAGCTGTACTTATCAGGTTGTGTCCAAAGCCGGATCCTTATCATTTAGCTACAAAATAGCAGGTCAGCAACTGGAAGCAGTTAATTCCATAAATTATCTGGGAGTACACATTAGGAGTGATTTAAAATGGAATGATCATATAAAGTTGATCGTTGGTAAATCAGATGCCAGACTGAGATTCATTGGAAGAATTCTAAGGAAATGCAATCTGAAAACAAAGGAAGTAGGTTACAGTACACTTGTTCGCCCACTGCTTGAATACTGCTCAGCAGTGTGGGATCCGTACCAGATAGGGTTGATAGAAGAGGTAGAGAAGATCCAACGGAGAGCAGCGCGCTTCGTTACAGGATCATTTAGTAATCGCGAAAGCATTACGGAGATGATAGATAAACTGCAGTGGAAGACTGCAGGAGAGACACTCAGTAGCTCGGTACAGGCTTTTGTTGAAGTTTCGAGAACATACCTTCACCGAAGAGTCAAGCAGTATATTGCTCCCTCCTACGTATATCTCGCGAAGAGACCATGAGGATAAAATCAGAGAGATTAGAGCCCACACAGAAGCATCCTTCTTCCCACGAACAATACGAGACTGGAATAGAAGGGAGAACCGATAGAGGTACTCAAGGTACCCTCCGCCACACACCGTCAGGTGGCTTGCGGAGTATGGATGTAGATGTAGATGTAGATGTAGATCCTGGATAGACCTGGTTATAAGTGACTTATACAATTCAGCCACTCATTGTCTACCCAATGTCTCACAGTGATGTTAGCAGAGACCCCTGCTCTCGTACAGTTGCTATGTGGTTGTGAGTCGTGCCCTGAGATTCCCTGATGGCTTTCCATACTTAACTTCCTGATATGGACCTACTGATGGAGTTCAGGAACTCTTGTCAAGACCTCTGATTACTCTCCTGAATTAGGTGACTCTCCATCCAATCTAGATAAAGATAGCTGTACAGAACCCTCAAGTATCAGTGTAAGATCGAAAGAAATGTCTCGCACAGGTTAGAGTATTAAAATCCTGATGGTAAACCGCTGAAGCATTCACAACAAAGAGCCAGAGTTTGAAGTACTCATAAAAAGCAGTGAAGCTCACACAACACTAGGTACAGAAAGCTGGTTGAAACCTGAAATTGATAGCAGTGAGATTTTTGGGGAAAATTTAAGTGTATATCGAAAGGATACCGTATTTACTCGAATCTAAGCCGCACTCGAATCTAAGCCGCACCTGAAAAATGAGACTCGAAATCAAGGAAAAAAAAAATTCCCGAATCTAAGCCGCGCCTGAAATTTGAGACTCGAAATTCAAGGAGAGAGAAAAGTTTTAGGCCACACCTCCAAATCGAAACAAAGTTGGTCCATTGTAATATGAGACACAATTTAGGTCAAATGAATGACAATACAGCTACAGTAGTTTGGTTCGAGTCGTAAGCTTAGCAGTTAAGCTTTACCACGTAGCCATTGCTATGCGTCAGGCGCTCCGTCCGTATTTATACGGGTACCCTTCCTTTTTCACGTGCTTCGTCTGGTTTGAATCGATTGCTTATTTTGCTTTGATCTGATAAGTGCCATTTTCTTTGTTATAGGTGTTTGCGTCACTCTCAAGCTGAAAATGCATTACTGCACTGTGTCATGCATTGTTTGTCGCATTCTGATAGTGCGTGTTTACGGCCTGTCGCGGCTCGCGGCATGGC
Organism: Schistocerca cancellata; assembly: GCF_023864275.1. Classification (NCBI taxonomy): domain Eukaryota; kingdom Metazoa; phylum Arthropoda; class Insecta; order Orthoptera; family Acrididae; genus Schistocerca; species Schistocerca cancellata. The sequence continues at coordinate 676,930,433 of NC_064631.1, forward strand.
TTGCTTTTGTGCGCGCTACCGCCGCGTACAATTAAAAAAAAAGAGAGGAATCGTCTCATTAGCGAAACAATGGCAAGAGACTGCTATTTGTTGTTACTTACACTGCTGCTTTCTTTGATAATGATCAACAAGAATCAAATAATAGACTGCGTATGATAGAACATGTTCTGAACGAGAGTTAGGCGAAAATTTTTCTCCGTTTGAAAATCTTTGCGGCCGCTTCTTTATTACATCAAATTCTGCACAGAAATTAGAGTCATCTTAGATTTAAAAATCTAGTCACTTGCCGTGCTTCATTTCAGACTGTATCATTATTAGGCATAAGAATAATACGAATATAAACATGACACGATACGTATATTCTTCCGCGTTTGCTGTTGTCTCACTCTAGTTTCGTAGTTTATTAGGCAGACAGCATTTAAATGAGATAGCAGCAAACACAAAAGAATACATGGCAAAATGTTTATATTCGTATTATTCTTATGGTGAAGAGAATACTGTATGTGATTCAAATTTCATCAGGTTCCTATTAGCAACCATCTCTTCTCACAGATAGGAAAAAATTCAGAACGTAGAGTTGGCCATATTGACAAACATCCCAGACAGTCTTGCCAGTCAGATTTTCGTAGTACACTGAAATTGTGCTACATTCGAAGATGAACAATACGGAATTTGTATTTACTTCGTTGGATAATGTATGAAAATGCAGTGGTCGAAACTCGCGGCGGAGAAAAAAAGCTCGTCTTCCACTTTTTTTTAAATTTATTTACTGACGCAGAGGTTTTGGCGCCAGTATTTATCTTTGTGCCTACAAAGCATGCCTCTGTCGCGCTACATATATTCGACGGCAGAAGTTAGTTGTGGCGGCACGTACCAACATTTTTCATAACTTCCGCTTGCTTTGCACTCGATTCTAAGCCGCAGGCGGTTTTTTGGATTACGAAAACCGGAAAAAGTGCAGCTTAGATTCGAGTAAATACGGTAGGCAGATGGGAAATGGAGGTGGTGTATTGTTACAGTAGACAAGAAAATCAAACCCACTGAGATACAAATTGAAGCAGCATGTGAGACTTTTTGGGCAAGACTTGGTATCAGGTGTGAACATAAAACAATAACTGGATCCTTCTATTGTCCACCAGACTCAATTCCTGCTGTAACCAAAGACTTTAGAGAAAACCTCAGTTCACTTGTACATAAGTTCCCCAATCATACTCTAATCATCGATGGAGACTTTAATCATCCAATAATTAACTAGGAAAACTACAGTTTTGTTAGCGGTGGGTGTGATAAGAGATCTTATGAAACATTACTTAATGCCTTCTCTGAAAACTACCTAGAACAGATAGTTAGAAACCCTACTCATGATGGAAATATATTGGATCTAATGGCAAGAAACAGACCAGACAACTTTTAGGATGTCCACATCAAAACTGGTTTGTGACCACGATGTAGTTGTAGCAACAATTATTACCAAAGTACAGGGGGCAGCTAAAACAAGCAGACAGATATATATGTTCGACAAACTAGACAAAAACTCAAATCAGTAGTTTCAACCTAAATGAAGAACTTGAAACTTTCAGCACAGGGCAGGAGCGTGTACAAGAACTATGGCTCAAGTTCAAAAGAATAGTCAACCATGCACTGGATAGCTACATCCCCAGTAGAACAGTTCATAATGGGAGGTTATCTCCATAGTACACAGTCACTGTAAAGAAACTTCTAAAGAAACAGAATTATTGCATAATAGGTGTAAAACAAAGTGTAGGGTTATAGACAGAGAGATGCTAAATGAAACACATTTGGCTGTCAAGACAGCATTGTGTGATGCCTTTAATGACTACTGTAGCAGAATATTGTCCAATGACATTTCACAAAACTCATAGAAATTCTGGTCATATGTAAAGGCTGTTAATGGCACGAAAGTTGATGTCCAGTCCCTAGCGAAAGAGACAGGAACTGAAACTGAGGTAACAAAGCAAAAACTGAAATGCTTAACTCTGTTTTCAAATATTCCTTTACAAAGGAAAACAAGAGACTTGCCCCAATTTAATCCTTGTATGCTGAAAAGATGAGTGAAATAAGTATTAGTGTCAACGGTACAGAGAAACACCTGAGATCATTACAACTGAACAAAGTTTGAGGCCCTGGCAGAATCCCTGTCAGATTCTATACTGAATTTGCAGCTGATTAAGCCCCTCTTCTAACTATAATCTATCATAGATCCCCTGAACAAAAAACTGTGCCCAGCTCTTGGAAAAAGGCTCAGGTCACACCCATCTAAGAGGAGGGTAGTAGAAGTGATCCATAAAACTACCGTAGACATCAGTTTTTTGTAGAATCACAGAACATATTCTGAGTTCAAACATAATGACGTATCGCGAACAGAATGACACCCTCAAAGCCAACCAGTATGGATTTCTAAAACATAGCTCATGAGAAACACAAATCTCACTTTTCTCACAAGATACTGAAAGCTTTGGATCAAGGCAACCATGCAGATGCAACGTTTCTTGATTTCCAAAAAGAATTTGACTAAGTACTACACTTATTGCTAAAAGTACAATTGTATGGGGTACCAAGTGAAATTTGTGACTGGATTGAGAATTTTTTTGCAGGGAGGACACAGCATGTTTATCTTGGATGGAGAATGATCATCAGATGTAGAAGTAACTTCGGATGTGTCCCAAGGAAGTATGTTGGGATCCTTGTTGTTCATGTTGTATATTAATGACCTTGCAGACGATATTAATTGTAAAATCAGGCTTTTTGCAGATGATCCAGTCATCTATAATGAAGTATTATCTGAAAGAAGCTTCATCAATGTTCATAAAATTATTTAATTGGATAGATAAAAAAATCTACTTACCAAGCGGCGGAAGCGCACACACACATAAAGAAAGGACTGTTGGGATTGGCAAGCTTTTGGAGCCAGTGGCTCCTTTTTCAGGCAGAAGGGATGAAGGGGAATGAATAAGGGTAAAGGAAAAGCAGTGGAGAGGTCTAGGAAAAGGGTCAGATTTCGGGAAAGTCACCTAGAACCATGGTCAGGGGGGACTTACCACACAGAATGAGAAGGAAAGACTAATTGTTGGGAACTGCATCGAACAAAATTTGAAAATCTGAGAGCTGGGTGACTTTCCTGAAATCTTCCCTTTTCTACAGCTTTCCAGTCATTTTCCTTCACCCTTCTTCCTTCCCCTTCAACCCTTCTGCCTGAAGGAGGAGCCATTGGCCCCGAAAACTTGCCAATCACAACAGTTTTATGTGTGTGTTCTTCTAGCACATGGTGAGTAGATTTTATCTATCCAATTAAATAATTTTATCTGTAATTGATTGTTTTTGTTGTTGCATACATATTCAGTTAGATCTTGATAAGATTTCAACATGGTGCAGAGATTGGCAGCTTGCTCTAAATGTTCAGAAACATAAAATTTTGCACTTCTGAAAACAAAAAAACGTAACATCTTATGACTACAATATCACTGAGTCACTGCTCGAATCAGCCAACTCATAGGGATCTGAAATGGAATGATCACGTAGACTCAGTTGTGGATAAAGCAGGTGGTAGTTTCGGTTTATTGGTGGAATACTGGGGAAGTGATCATCAGTCAACAAAAGACATTGCTTACAAATCACTCATGCAACCAGTTCTAGAATATTGCTCAACTGTGTGGGATCCTTACCAGATAGGACTAACAGGGGATACTGAATGTGTACAGAGAAGTGCAGTACGAATGGTCACAGGTTTGTTTAATCTGTGGGAGAGTGTCACAGAGATACTGAAGGAACCGAATTGGAAGACTCAAAGACAGACGTAAACTAATCCGAGAAAGTCTTAACAAATAATCATCTTGTGGTGTTGGATTTCTTCTTTAATGTCTGTGCTTGCTACAAAACGGGAAGAGGAATTCCACCTTATGCAAGACACCTTTTTTTCTGTTTTGTTTCATCCAGACATGTTTCAGCACATTTTGTGCTATCTTCCGTGGGTTCTTTTTTATTTTTTAACTGTAAAATTGTTGTTACAAATTAACATTTAGCAAAACTTTTGGTTCATAACATTTACAACTGTGAATGAGTAATTGTTGTAAAATATTATACATCATTTGTTCACAGTTCACAGTTGAGATATTTATTAACGATCTGATGCACTATGTGTAGTATATAACATTATGTCAAAGTTCTGTTTATAGCTAATTGGCAAAAAGAGTGGATGCATGGATTAGTTTACATATCTTACATGATACTATTGGACATTTATTTTGGTAGCTATTCTGCTATACAAGCTACAACTTCTCATCTGCAAAGGAGCAAAATGTAATTTTTATTTTTCTGTTTATTATGCATTTTCAATCTGAACTGAATATATATCATGTTTTTCGCATGTAATATACGGTTTTGATATTGTCGTGCTTTTTCATATGTTGCTATCAATGTGAATAGGCAGATTTCATGGCCTATGGTCACCTGACACTGCACTTTCACCGATTTTTCAAAGCGGGTTTGGCTCGGCGAGGTGCGCATGTTTGTTTGTTTGTGTGTGTGTGTGTGTGTGTGTTCAGGAGGGGGGGGGGGGGGAAGAGAGAGAACTTTTTTTTTCTCTCCCCTGAGTTGTTTTGGTGTGGGTGTTATTTGTATAGTTCTTCTACTGTGGCGAAGAGGGTTTTATAACACAGTGATGTGTATTCATTGAGTACTTTCCTTCCTTGGACTATTGATTTTTGAATGTGATAGATTTCTTCTATAATTAATTTTTGGTTCAAGCTGTTACTAGAGTAGTTTTAAGAATGTGTAAGTCCGTTTCAATGCTTGTTGGGTGGTGATTGTGTGCTATCAGGTGGTTTGCAAATGTTGAGTGTGAGCTATTGCTTTTCAGTGCTCTGAGTTGTTCTGTGTATCTGATTCTGAAATTCCTGCATGTTTGGCCCACACATACAGACTGACAGCCTGTTGGTGGTATTTCTTCCAAGTCTGCTTTGCATTGTGTTGTTGGTTCTGTACGCTATGTTGAGTCCTTGTTTCTTTAGTATATTACCCACCCTGTGTGTGACTTTGTTGTTGTAAGTCATTATGTGCCATTTGTTCCTTAATGTCTGCTGATTTGTTGTGTGTGTGTGTGTGTGTGTGTGTGTGTGTGTGTGTTTCATGGTTATGTGTAGTTTGTGTTTGTATTTTGTGGTTTTGTCTACTCTCTTTGTATCGTACCCATTCTCCTGTGCAAATTGTTTTATTGTATTCAGTTCTTGAGTGTAATCATGTCTGTTCATGGGTATTTTGTTCAGTCTGTGTAGTAAATATCTAAAGCTGGCTTCTTTGTGAGTTATGGGGTGACTGGATTGGTTATGGATAATGGTGCTGGTGATTGGTGATTGTGGGTTTTCTGTAGATTGTGAATTCATGTTTATTGTTTCTTTTGTGTGTGGTGAGATCTATGAAATTAAGTTTTTCATCTGTTAGTGTTTCAATGGTGAACTGTATTTGTGGGTGGATGGAGTTTATGCTGTCATGAAGTTCTTTTATGGGAGGCTGTGGTTCATCTATTAAGCAGGTTATGTCATCCACATATCTGTACCAATATATTATTTTGTACTGTTTTGGTACTACTATTTTGCTAAGGATTTGTTTTTCTATCTCAATGAGGAAAATGTCAGCTAGGAGGCCACTGATTGGGGATCCCATGGGTAGTCCATCTTGTTGAGAGTAAAATCTGTTGTCGAATGTGAAGTAGTTTTGCTCTGTGATGAGCCTGAGGACGGCTGATATTTCTTGTATGTTTGTTGTGGGTATGTTTTCTTGTAGTTGAAGGTTTCTTTCTATGATGTTGATGGTTTCTTCTGTTGGAATGTGTGTGTACAAGGAAATTGTGTCAAATGAAATCAATGTTGCTGTGTTTGGTATGTTTTCATTTCTTATTTTTCCTATTAAGTCACTTGAGTTCTTTAGACTTCTGTTTTCAGTGTATTTGTATACTGACTGTAGCAGAGTGTGTATGTGTGTTTGGCTAAGTAGTATGTTGGTGCTTTGGTAAACTTTATCAATGGATATATGGGTATTCCAGGTTTGTGAACATTAGGTAATGATTTTAGGCTGGGGGCCTTGGGATTTTTCTGTATCACTCTTTTAATCTGTGCTTCTGTGAAAACAAAGTTTCAAGAACCGGCTTTAAATGATTACTTTAGGGATAAACTACAACACCCTAAATATCACTCACGTAGGGATCGCGAGGATAAAATCAGAATAATTACAACAGGGATTGTGAGGATAACATTAGAATAATTACAGTATGCACAGAGGCATTCAAACAATCATTCTTCCCATGCTCCATGTGTAAATGGAACACGAAGGAACCCTAACAACTGGTGCAATGTGACATGCCCAATGCCATGCACCTCACAGTGGTTTGCAGAGTATAGATGTAAATGTAGATGTCCTTTGTTTTAGCACACACCATCCGAAAGTTTGCAATATTCAGACCTGTAGGGCACGAATTGAATCTCCCCATAGCTGCTCTCCTGTCCATGACTGCAGAATGACACTCACCATTCCACCAAGGAACAGGCTGCCACCTAAGTGTTCCTGTTGACTTTGGAATAGTGGCATCACGGCTTGGTGAATCACGGCTATAATATGATCTACCCAGTCCTGGATGCTGTCACACTGCTTGAGAATGGCTAACTGCTTTTAAAGCATCCAGTTAGCCTTTCTGAACAGCCATCTGGTTGGGGTCTTTTCGAGATCTGCTCCATCGAGCAGATAGATCCAGATAGGGTAGTGGTTGCTACCATGAAGGTTGTCGCCCAGTCCCCACAAAGCAGTGTCTGCAAGGGCAGACAAGCAGAGCAGAAGAAAAGGTCTATGGCCATATACAAACCAGCACCAGAGCTAAAATATATAGCTTAGCATTTATCAATATGATGTCTGTAACGTGTTTCAGATCCTTAAACATCTGACCTTTGGGGCAAGTGATGCTAGAACCAAACAGTGCACTGTGTACATTAAAGTTACCAAAAAGGAGACAGGGACAAGAGAGTTCATCAAGAAGATGTGTGAGAACCTCACTGTTAACGGGCTCATGGGGTGGTTGGTATGCAGAGCACATCGTGACAGCAACACAGGCCACTATTTGAACAGTGACCACTTGGAACATTGTGGTTAAGTGTACAACTGAGGACTGCGAAGTGTCCTTGATGAATACTGCTATCCCACCTTTCACCCAGTCACCAGTAATGTCATCTTTTTTGTAGAAGTGATAGCCTCCAAGTACAGGTGTGTCAGTCTATTTAAAATGAGTCTCTTGGAAACAGAGGCAAAAGGTCTCTCCTGTATGAGGAGTCTCAAGTCTTCCAGATTGAGTCCTGTATCCATTCATATTCCATAGGAGTATGGGTGGGATGGTGTGCCATTTGTAGAACAAGAGGAAGTGGAAGACCTGCCTGGGTCTGGTGATGAGGCATTGAAATCCATGATGTTCTTCTCATCAGTCAGTCTGCTTTGGGACTGCTTTCTCATTGCTCACTGCAAAAATATTTCTGGTCTCTTTTGCCACAGTTGTCTGGATCGCTATGTCTTTATTGACTTTGTTTTGGCATGTAAAGGTGTAAGTACGGATGCTGGTTGTGGAAAGTGATGTGCTGGAGGTCATTCACATTGAAACGTCAACTTTGGGAACAGGTTTCTGGACCATGGAGCCATAAGAAGTGTCGAAGACAGAGGAGTTTCATCGCTTTGTATTCCTTTTTAGCTTTTGCATAAGGGATGAACTTGGTCCATTTTTATTTCCCGAATTTTGCTTTCCTCTGCGAAAACAGGACAGTCTCAGCTCAAGACTGTGTGGCTTCCAGAGCTCTTGATGCAGATGGCTGGAGATGGGCAAGTCATTCCCAGTTTGATGGTCAGCCTTTCCACACTTCCCACTGGTCTCTTCACCTCTGAAACTCAGCACTGTATGGCCAAAATGCCTGCATTTGTAGCAACACATAGGATTAAGTACGTAAGGCATAATCCTAAGTTGAAAGAACCCTGCCATGATGTGCTCAGGCAGTGTTGGAGAATTGAAGGTCACAATGAAGGTGGCAGTCTTCTCAATTTCTCTTTTATTCCTTCATGTCCTTCCACATATGCTATCCCTTCTGTTGCCCATTCTTGTTTAAACACATTCTAATTTTTGACTCCTTGTGCCCCATTACTAATCATAATTTGACTATTGGGAGGACTAGCCTCCATCATTTGTTTGCATGAGTGGGTGTGAGCACTCCCAGACGGTACACCCATCACACTGGGAGTTGATACATTTGAATCCAAGGGTTCCCACAAGCAGCTAGGGAACTAAGGGTCCACTCAGATAGAATCTTGCTTCCCTGGATAAGCCTTGTACAACTCAGGTGCAGCAGTTTCCACAGAGGTTGCCCGATAACAACTGTTCAACCTCAACAGCCGTGCATCTGATTGGGGAGCAGCACACCTTCAGACTCAGGGGTTTTTGTACAAGTTTTTACCATCCTCACAATCTGAGAAGTTAATCCCAGATACCTGTTTCCATTGACACACAATACTCCACTGCTATACCACACGGTGGTCACTGAAGCACGCCCAGAGATTACAGTGACAGAGGAATGGTGGTATTTACCAGTCCCCAGCTCAGAAGCCCCAGGGTCGCCAAACCTATACCCAGCAAACAAATGCTGAGCCTCTGAGGGCATAGACTTTTCCACATGTACAGGACATGCGTATATTCCCGACACTGACAGTGGATCCCTTCTATCCTTTGCTGATCTGAGAAACTCTATGACACTCTTTGTTGGTTTATAAATAGTCTTTACACAAGGTTCGAGCAATATTTCACCGATTTTGTCCCTCAGCCTAGGTGTGTACGGCAGGAAGGCCATACCTGACACATCTTCTTCTGCTGTATCACTTTGCCATATTTTAGATGACACTGCTTATGTAACTCGTATAGTACTTTTTGCTCCTCTGAGCAATTTCCACTTTCGCATCTTGTGTATGAGGTGCTGTGGCTCACATATTCATCTTGCACATGGTATGAGCATATTATCCCTCTTTGCTGGCTTGGGTGATAATCAGACAGTTTGTGCAGGTATCAGTCTACCTGCATTGGCTTTCAATAGATGCTGTATCCCAGGTTCTCACCACTTCATAAACAGCACTTTCAGAAAGGGGTAGCTGTTGGTCCTTACACCCTTCATAGTCAGTTTTATGTTGGCATGGAGACGGATGTCTTATGAAGACACCAAGCTGTCCCTTGCCACTGCTTCACACATCAAGGGCGCCAAATTCAGCACCAGTGTTTCGAAATGTTCCATGAAGAAGAGTTTCGTATGTCTTGTGGGAAAATGAAACCAATATACTTCATACAATCAATGAATTCTTTGCTAAAGAAGAAATGACATCAAAGCTGACCAGGTGTGTTGCACAGGTTCCTATGTACATCCGCTGAGAGAAAAGATGCCTTGATTAGATGATTCATAGTACATTTGATCTGCTGCATCAGATCCGCACTTAGTTTCAGTACTTGTTGGATCTCACAGGTCTTAGTTCTTCTGCTCATAATCTTCAGTCTTCATTACAATCATTTCATTTCCCTTGTCTGCAGGCAGTACCAATATACCCTTATTGGCATTAAGGAGGAGGAGGAGATTAGTGTTTAACATCCCATCGACAACGATGTCATTAGAGGTGGAGCGCAAGCTCAGATTAGAGAAGGATAGGAAAGGAAATCAGCCGTGCCCTTTCAAAGGAACCATCCCGGCATTTGCCTGAAATGATTTAGGGAAATCATGGAAAACCTAACTCAGGATGGCCAGACGCAGGTTTGAACCATCATCCCCCCAAATATGAGTCCACTGTGCTAACCACTGTGCCACCTCGTTCAGCCGGCATTAAGGCCCTTGACAGCTTGTAATTCTTATTGCTTCAGGTTGCAAGCATAGACACACTTGAAACTGACAGGATTCTGCACCAAGCAAAACCTCCAGCTTGCAACCTGAGATGTTACAAAGAAGCTTAAAGCCAACAACAATATACTGGTACTGTCTGCCGACAAGAGAAATGTGACCACTGTAATTAAGATTACGGATTATGAGCAGAAGATTCAGGACCTATTATATCTGAAGATGTGCCGAAAACTAAGTGCAGATCCGATGCAGTGGATCACATGGAATACAAATCAGTTATTCAAAGTGTCATCTGTCCCTGCGAACATACAAAGGAAGCTGTGCAACACAGAAGCCCAACCATCTCGGCTGTATGGACTGGCAAAAAGTCCACAAGGATAATGTTCCACAAAGACCGATTGTAAGTGCTCCTGACTTGCTGATGTATAAATTGACAAAACACTTGGCTTCTCTGCTTCAGCCGCACGTGGCAAAGACTGACACACACAGAAAGGACTTGGGGCATTTCACTGAGAAACTGAAGAAACTAAAACTTGGACCAAATGACATCCTGGTCAGCTTTGACGTCATTCCTTCGTTTACTAAAGTGCCACTCAACGATTCTCTGGAGTATGTCGGTTCCATTTTCCTGCAAGACATCACCTAGCTCTTTCATGCATGTCTCAACACGAGATACTTTATGTGGAATGGCAACACCAATGAACAGCTGGAAAGTGACGCCATGAGTAGTCCACTAGTCCAGTGGTGGCCAACTTCTTCACGGAACATTTTGAAACATCGGCACTGTACTTGGTACCTTGTAAGCCTTCACTGTATGGAGCCATAGTGAGGAACAGTTCAGTGAATTTGTAACGCATCTGAACAGTCTCCATGCCAACATAAAATTTACTATGGAAGAAGGAAAGGACCAACAGCTACCTTTTCTTGCTGGTTACAAGGGTTTGTGAGAACCTAGGACACAGTGTTACTGAAAACCAATATACACACAGGTCAATCCCTACACAAACTGTATAAACACCAGACAAGCCAGAAAAAGAGTGGCAACTAATACACTCGTAACATGTGCATGTAATGTAAGCCACAGCACCTCTGATGCAAGATGTAACACCCGTCTAATGCATAAAACTATGGGAGGACCTGAAGCAGAAGACTGTGACAATGCCACAACCAGGCAGCAGGCACTGGTCACTGAACTGTGTGATCAGCTCCTGTGTTGTCAGACTGTGATTGCTGGAACCAGCAGTCAGTAGCCAGCTCAGTCGCATCAGCAGACATAGCTTCCGTAATCACATGCATTCCTGTTGTTTGAATGAGTGAGTGACTGACTGCCAATTACATCAGACTCCAACCACTGCCCCGTTACAGGTAGTTTGCAGTGGTCCACAAACGCAGCCCTTCCCCAAATACGGCACTGTGATCCAGCATTTAATTGCTGGCCCAGATGAATATGTTCCTTTCCTCATAGCAGGGCCACAGACAGTGCCTGTCGTGTGTCAGCCGGTGCTGTGAGTTCTACTGACACATCACTGGAGCCTCCGTGTAAACTCTGCTCCCATCAGGACCACTACCCATCGCCGGAGTCCGGCTGCAGCCCACTGCTGCTCTCCAGTCAACAGTTCAGAGACAGACTATGGGCAGCACCCCGACCTGCTGCATGTCTGTCACTGCTGCTAAATCGCTTCCGGCAGCAAAGCCCACGTCTGGTGACCCTGGTCCATCACTGTCAAGTCAGCATGCTGAATTGGAATACCGCAGAGTAAGCAGTTCTTCACACTTGCGCCTCTGGCCATGACTATGCCTGCCATTCAGTGTGGAATATTACATGCAGAAGGAAACACACTGCAATGACTGTGCCAGCTGGATGGAATAACTAAGACTTGATGTGTTTCTTCTCAAGCTTGTCCACAGCCACTCGTGACCAGTTAGAAGGTTGGACTGAAGCTGTATAAACTAGTAAAGAAACAATAAAGAAGGTTTGTATCCTTATGCAAATCTGCCTCTCTGCCTCTACTGCTTTCCACCCCACCCCCTCCTTCCCCCCCTTTACTCCATCTAAAGAATTCAGCCTGCACTCAAATGAATAAGTTTTTCCTATTAAACCTGCAAATCATTCCAAAGAGCAATGGGTACACCACCAGTTACAAAAGAAGTGTCACAAAATCTAAAGGTGTATTTCGATAGGATATATTTTACAACACTATTTTGATTCAACAGCATTGCCATCAACATTGCTGTGCTGAGGCTGCAATGGACAGCAATTTTGCAGTATGGCTGGGCAATATTGTTGACGTTTCGAGCTGTTGCAGATAGCTGCCAACATATTCCTGAAAGGTAGGCAGTGTTGTTCACCACAAGGGTTGACAATATTTCATATTGGAGGGAAAGTTCTATTTCTGTCCTTGCCTGTAAAGGCTTCCCTCTCGCTCTCACCTTCGTTTCCTACTTCTCTCACTGACAGTGCTGCAGTCACGCATCTAAGCAAAAACAATATCATTTTGTAAAAGACTTCATATTTACGCCAGTGACTGTAATACTTTCTTTATTTCACGATTGCAATTTTGGCTTTAGGCCATTATCAAGTGAAGATGTTATGGTTATTAGGCCATGTCAACCTAAAATGAGCTGACACATTTATATGTCATTGTCTTTACTATTAAATACATTGGTGATGCTGTTACATAGTGCGAGCACACATATCCATATGTCATACAACAACATAGTCTGTAGACACTCATGTTCGTTGGCCCATCACTAGTCATATATGCACTCATATGCATATCCATATGTATTGCATATCCATATGTATGACATATGGAAATGTGTGCTCACACTATGTAACAGCATCACCAATGTATTTAATAGTAAAGACAATGACATATAAATTTTTGTTTTTTTTGTTTTAGGGCGCAAAACTGCTACGGTCATTAGCGCCCAGTCTGTGACTTAGGAAAAGGCAGAAACGGGAACAAAACTCAAAAAATTGGAGAAACTAAAAATAGAGGGAGAGATTAAAAAAACCACTATAGAAGGGGGTTGGTTGTCCCCAAAAAGAGCTTCAAATGACTGACGTCATCTCACTGGCACTAATAAACTCGAGAACGCGATCGGCTGAGCGCGTGTCATCTGCTAAAATGGAAGATATATCAGGCGACAGCTGTAGACGAGCGCGTAACGAAGTAAAATAGGGGCACTCAAGTAAAAGGTGTCTTACCGTCCACAGCTTAGAGCAGTGGGGACAGAGTGGGGGAGGATCACCACTTAAAAGATGTCGATGGCTAAAAAGACAGTGCCCTATCCGGAGTCTAGTTAAAATTACCTCCTCCCGACGACGCGTTCGGGAGGAAGAGGTCCAAGCACAGGGAAGAGCTTTCACATCCCACAATTTATTATTGGGAAGTGTTGACCAATGTGCGTGCCATGAAAGAGTAACACGACGACATAAAACACTCTGTAGATCGGTGAAGGGAATCGTGCGAATAGCTGGCTGAAGAAGAGAGACTGCAGCCTTGGCCGCTATATCGGCCACCTCATTTCCACAGATACCAACGTGTCCTGGGATCCAGAGGAACGCCACAGAGACACCCCCCAAGTGGAGCAAGTGGAGGCAGTCCTGAATCCAGTGCACCAGAGGGTGGACAGGGTACAGAGCTTGGAGACTGAGGAGAGAGCTCAGAGAATCTGAACAGATAACATACTGTATCCACTGATGGCGACGGATGTATTGGACAGCCTGGAGAACAGCGTAAGCTCTGCAGTATAAACCGAACACTGGTCGGGAAGCCGAAATCGATTTGGGGTGTCGCCAATAATCTAGGCACTCCCTACACCTAATGATGTTTTCGAGCCATCAGTGTAAATAAACTTGGCTTCCTTAATTTGTGCACGTAGAGCAGCAAATGCCCGACAATAAACAAGTGAAGGGGTACTATCCTTGGGAAATTGACAAATGTCACAGAGCAGGCAGGTCCGGGGACGGAGCCAAGGCGGTGCTGTACCCCAAGTTGTCAAGAACGATTTAGGTAAGCGGAAAGAAAGAGAATGGAGCAGTTGACAGAAGCAGACTCCCGGCAGTAGTAAGAGGAAGGGCGGCCTGCATACCCTAAATCCAAGGAGGTGTCGAAAAAAATGTCATGGGCCGGATTTGCAGGCATGGAAGACAGATGGCTAGCATAACGACTCAGAAGGACTGCTCGCTGATTGGACAGCGGAGGTTCAGCAGTCTCAGCATAAAGGCTTTCCACAGGGCGGGTGTAAAAAGCTCCAGACACTAAACATAATCCACGGTGGTGGATAGAGTCGAGACGTCGAAGAATAGACGGCCGAGCAGAGGAGTAAACTATGCTTCCATAGTCCAATTTCGAGCGCACTAAGGCGCGATAGAGGCGGAGAAGGACCACTCGGTCTGCTCCCCAGGAGGTACCATGCAGGACACGGAGGGTGTTGATGGATCGCAGACAGCGAGCCGAAAGATAGGAAACGTGGGAGGACCAGCACAGTTTTCTGTCAAACATAAGACCCAAGAATTTAGCGACGTCCGAAAACGGAAGGTTGACAGGTCCTAGATGTAAGGAAGGTGGAAGAAAGTCCCGTACGACGCCAAAAATTAACACAAACGGTCTTACTGGGAGAAAAGCGGAAGCCTGTTTTGATGCTCCAAGAGTGGAGGCGATCAAGACAGCCTTGAAGACGTCGTTCAATAAGGCTGGTCCGTTGAGAGCTGTAGTAGATCGCAAAATTGTCCACAAAGAGGAAGCCCGAGACATCAGGAACGAGACAATCCATAATTGGATTTATGGCAATGGCAAACAGTACAACACTTAGCACGGAGCCCTGGGGTACCTCGTTTTCTTGGGAGAAAGTACGGGAGAGAGTAGTGTTCACCCGCACTCTAAATGGGCACTCTGCCATAAATTCGCGAAGAAAAAGGGGCAGCCGACCTCGAAAGCCCCAAGAGAACAGTGCGCGGAGGATGCCTGTCCTCCAACAGGTATCATATGCTCTCTCCAGATCAAAAAATTTTGCTACCGTTTGGCGTTTCCGAAGAAAATTGTCCATGATATAAGTGGAGAGAGCAACAAGATGGTCAACTGCAGAACGATGCTTTCGGAAACCGCATTGGGCAGATGTTAAAAGACTGCGGGACTCCAGCCACCAAGCTAAACGGCAATTCACCATACGCTCAAAAACCTTACATACACTACTCGTGAGAGATATGTGGCGATAGCTAGAGGGAACATGTTTGTCCTTTCCAGGTTTCGGAACAGGAACGACGATAGCTTCCCTCCATCGTCTGGGAAAAGTACTGTCAGTCCAAATTTGATTATAAAGGCGAAGGAGGTAACACAGACTGTGGGTTGATAAATGCAGCAACATTTGGATGTGGATACCATCCGGTCCTGGGGTGGAGGAACGAGAAGAAGAGAGTGCACATTGGAGTTCCCGCATGGAGAAAACAGTATTATAGCTTTCGCGATTTTGAGAGGAGAAAGCAAGAGGTTGCACTTACGCAGCGCGTTTCTTCAGGAGAAACGCTGGTGGGTAATTTGAAGAGCTCGAAATCTCAGCAAAGTGTTGACCCAATGAGTTAGAAATTGCGACGGGGTCCAGAGAGCGGGCAGAAACTAGGCGCGCCACATAACCGTCGAATCCGACTCCAAACTTCCAAGGAGGGAGTGAAGGTGTTAAATGAGCTAGTAAAGAAGTCCCAGCTTGCCTTCTTGCTATTGCAGATGACACGACAGCATCGCGCACGGAACTGCTTATAGCGGAAACAGTTGGCCAAAGTAGGATGGTGGCAGAAAACGCGAAGAGCACGTCGCCGCTCACGTATTGCGTCATGGCATGCCTCGTTCAACCAAGGAACTGGGGGACGCCGGGGCAATTCGGAGGTGCGTGGTACTGAACGTTCTGCAGCAGTAAGAATAACGTCTGTAGTATGTGTGACCGCATCGTCGACACTAGGAAAGTGACGGTCATTGAACGTCGCTAGAGATGAAAAAAGTGTCCAATCGGCTTGGGCAAACTTCCAGCGTCGGGGCGCATATATGGCAGTTGAGGCTGCAGTCTAAGTACACATGGAAAGTGGTCACTCAAGTGTGTATCATCAAGGGCGAACCATTCAAAGTGCCGAGCTAGTGGAACAGTACCGACCGAAAGGTCCAAATGAGAGAAATTCGTCACGGAGGCAGACAAAAATTTAGGGTCCCCAGTGTTGAGGCAAACAAGATCCACTTGGTGGAAGACGTCTATCAATAGTGAGCCACGTGGACAAGGATGTGGAGATCCCCAAAGTGGGTGGTGGGCATTGAAGTCCCCAACCAGCAAATAGGGGGGTGTAAGCTGACCAAGAAGATGAAGGAGATCAGCTCATGCCATTGGTGTGTCCGATGGAATGTATACAGTACAAAGAGAGAAGGTGTATCCAGAAAGGGAAAGACGGACAGCGACAGCTTGGAAGGAAATGTTTAAGGTGATTGGGTGATAATGGAGAGTATCATGGAGAAGAATCGTAAGTCCTCCATGTGCTGGAGTGCCTTCAACAGAGGGGAGATCAAATCGGACGGACTGAAAATGGGGGGAGAACAAAGCGGTCGTGGGGACACAGCTTTGTTTCCTGAAGACAGAAGATGACTGGCGAGTAGGATCGTAATACAATCGACAATTCATCCTTATTGGCTCGAATGCTGTGGATATTCCAGTGGATAATGGACATACGGTGAACAGAAAGTGGAGGAATGGGACCAAGGTTGCCGTCAACTCAAGAACTGCTCAGAGCTTGCGACCGACAGCGTGGAACGGCATTCAGCCGAAGGCAGAAGATCCTGATTCGTAGATTGTTCAGGAGCAGCTCCTGCCACCAGCGATCGGCCGGTTAATCGGCCGCCAGCAGTGCGCCTCGGCGACACAGAAGACAGCCGAGGGCGGCTACCGCCAGGTGGTGCTGTAGATGAGACACGCCTTGGTGGAGAAGGAGAGGAACTGGGTTTCTTATTAGCCTTCTTGGAAACATGATGTTTAGATGAAGGAGGAACCGATGGTTGTGAAGTTGGGGTATGTAAAAAATCTTCACGAGTATGCTCTTTTGTGGAAGTCTTGGTGTCTGACTTTTGGGATCAAGATTTAGCAGAACCCGATGAAGGGTGAGCCACAGAGTGATCAGGCGAAAGTGGGGAGGTTGAACGGGTGATCTCTGCGCTGGCCGATCTGACAACTGTGGCACTAAAGGTGAGATCACAAGTCTGCGTGGCCGCCTCCTTTGTTGGCCAAGGAGAGGCAAGGACAGCACTGTATTTTCCTGTCTGAGGCACAGTGGGCTTTCGACTGTCGAATAATTTTTGAGCAGCAAAGGTCGACACCTTTTCCTTCACTCTGATTTCCTGAATGAGCTTTTCGTCTTTAAAAATGGGGCAATCGCGAGAGGAAGCAGCGTGGTCACCCATACAGTTGATGCAACGAGGGGATGGAGGTGGACAAGCACCATCATGGGCATCCTTGCCACACGTAACACATTTGGCCGGATTGGAACAGGACTAGCTGGTATGACTGAAACGCTGACACCGATAGCAACGCGTAGGGTTTGGGATGTAAGGGCGAACGGAAATCTCACAGCCCGCTTTGATTTTCGATGGGAGCTGAACTTTGTCAAATATCAAGAAGACAGTACAGTTTGGAATGATGTTTGTGTCAACCCTTTTCATGACTCTATGAACAGCCGTTACGCCCTGGTCAGACAGGTAGTGTTAAATTTCCTCGTCGGATAATCCGTCGAGGGAGCGGGTATAAACGACCCCACGTAAGGAATTTAAAGTGCGGTGCGCTTCCACCCGGACAGGGAAGGTGTGTAGCAGTGAAGTACACAGCAATTTTTGTGCCTGGAGGGCACTGACTGTTTCTAACAACAAGGTGCCATTTCGTAATCTGGAACAAGACTTTACATGACCTGCAATTGCGTCGACACCTTTCTGAATAATGAAAGGGTTGACCGTGGAGAAGTCGTGATCTTCGTCAGACCGAGAAACAACAAGGAACTGTGGCAACAATGGAAGGACTGTCTGTGGCTGAGACTCATTGAACTTACGCTTGTGAGCGGACATAGTAGAAGATGAGGAAACCATTGCGAAAGTATCCCCCATGATTACCGGTGTCTCCGATGGTGGGCTCCATCCTTGTGGGGGCCCTCTCTGAGGGCACTCCTGCCTTAGGTGATTGTTCACACCTCAGGTCACACCTCCCGAGAAACGGACGGAGGGACCAATCGGCACTTTCGGAAGGTATCAGCTCGGGTAATAGCCCCTCCCTGGGCCTGGCCGTTACCAGGGGGTACGTACGTGTCCTACCTGTCTACCCAGGGCAGGGAATTACGCATTACCCTGTCATCGGCTACGCATGGAAATGCGTGGGTCGGCCTTCAGACATGCACAGGGAGGAAAAAAGAGAAAGGGGAAAAACAAAGGGAAAGGAAAGAAGAGAGGTCTCAAACGCCGCAGTGGAGAAAAGGGCAAAGAGAAGAGGTAAGGAAAAGAGAAGGACAAAGGAAGGACGAAGACTGGCAAGCAGAGAAAGCAAAGAATGTGTTACACTTTCGAATGTCCGTCTCCAGATGTAGGCACAAAACATACTCCCAGAAGGGGAGAAAGGGAAGGAAAGAGGCGGAGGTGAGGGGAGGGGGGGGGCGAAGATGGGGGATGGGGAAGGATGCGGAAAAGGAAGGTATGCAGCCCGAAAAGGACGGAGGGCCACATTAGCTTGGGGTCCCGTGCTCGCTATGCACGTATCCACAAAAGAGTTGTGGACCCCCTGGGGGGACATATAAATGTGTCAGCTCATTATAGGCTGACACGGCCTAATAGCCATAACATATTCACTTGACAATGGCCTAAGGCCGAAACTGCAATCGTGAAATAAAGAGTTACAGTCACTGGTATAAATATGATGTCTTTTATAAAGTTCTACATGACTGTGGATCCCAGGTATAAAAAGTTAAATAACATTTTGCTTTTGTTCAAAAGCTCGCATGCATACATATAGCCACATATTCTCTCAAATGGTTATATCTGTGTATTTACCCATTTATACATGTTTATCACTTTAATATTTAATTTCAGTTTTAAGACAAGATGATTACATTTAACCTCTAAAATGTACAAATGCTTGTTAATAGGTGGATACCACCTAAAATCCAATAAATAAATAAATAAATTAAAGTAAAAGTCACTTGTTTTGTAGTAGTTTGTTGTCACAAACTTGTTGTGTACAGTAATGGAGAAGTAGAGAAATGAGAGAATTATGAATTTTATAAATGTGATTCATCTACTACTGGATCTATGGGATGTCGAAATGATTGTATGTTAAGACTACAATATGAAATAACAGTTAGCTGTTGCTGATGAGCTCAGAATCACATTTGATGAAGCATACAAAAAATTTCAAAGTCTTCATACCTATGCTAAATATGAGATACAAAATTTGCATTGGAAGAGTGGAAATGCTGCCACAAGTTTCATACTGTCTCAAGATGTACCCACCGGGTATTGCACACTTCTGATACCATGAGGTTTATTGGAGAATAGTGAACTTTAAAGAAATACACTAAAGTTCTGCGTAAATCATCAGTAGCTAAAAATTGAAAGTGATTGCTAATCAGGTTGTCATCGATGTACACTGCCTTAAATTTGCATCAATATTAGCAATTCTCAGAGAAATTATTTGTATGAGATATTCAAAATCGTATTCCACCATTCTGTTGAAATTCTGGAGCAGGTATGTATCCAGCACCAGTTCACTAACTAAATTTTCTGAAGCATTCTGCTTACCTAAAGAGCAATGCATACTCAAAGCCTGGTTTCTCTTGTTCTTTTCAACTTGATTTCTTGTGTGATGCAAAAGCAACAGGACTGCACTCAGTTTCGCAAGCTCACGTTTATCCATTTAGTGGTAACAGCATGGCCCCTTGTAAACACTAATGGTCCAGAAATGTGTTACTGGAAACGCTACCTGGCAATAGTAGGCAGTAAAGTTGAATACATGTAGCTGAAATTCATGTGGCTACAATACTGCCGAACAATAGTTTCATGATATACTACCGGCAATATGAAATTTTTATGGCCTGTATAAACGCACCTTCACACTCTGTGAAGTGACACATTGGAAGAAGAAACATGAAGTATGGCCTTACAGCCATACATGCCCAAGGTGATGGGCAGAATCAGCTGTATATTGCGCAAATATGGTGTAAAATTATTTATAAGCTGACAAAGATTATCAGAGAGTGTCAAGATTGGCAAAGAAGACAAGGGATCTACTTGCAATATATTGCATACCTTGTGCATGGAGAAAGTCTATGTTGGAATAACTGGACAATCTATCAACACTAGGATCACTGAAGATAAGCAGTATTGCAGACTGGAACAGGTGAAGAAACTGCTCGTGGCGAAGCACACTTGGTGGGAGGCCATCTTGGATTCTTGATATAAAGCAAAAGCCATTGCAAGTAGTAAGGGGAGAACAGCAGCAGTAATGACAATGGGAAAGCCCTCGGACATTGGCACACCAGGTACATAATATAATCTGCGGCCATGAGCTCCAGGCTGTCACCAGCAATTTGGGGGGAGGGGGGGGGGGGGGGCGTGAAGTTTTAACAATGGAAGCCACTCATGCTGACAAAACTTCAGAATAATCATAAACATCGAGCAAAGAATCTGAAAGAGAAGTCAACAGGCAATCTGTGGGTTCAGTGTACAGTAGTTCAATTTTGCTTCATCTTGTTAGTACCTATGCTGTATTTATTTGCATTCATTTTTTCAATATAGCAATAAATATCTTCTATCACCATCTTCATTACCACCACCTTCACCGTCACCATACTGATCAAGTGAAATAATATTAATAACAGCTGCACCATCACTGTTGATTTTAGATGATCAATTCAGAAAGGAAATAATTGCCGCAACTTACCTTGTGGTGTGTCGGGGAATTCTGAAGTATCTAATGTAAATGGCTCTTCAACTTGGCTGAAAAGATCTTCCCTAAATGTTGTTATATTAAATGTTACATTGTTTAAAAGGGTATCATTGAGAGCTTCTATAAAAAACTGCCATCTTGGTGCGTAGTAATGAGACACAATCCCTGGAAATTTAAAGATTCTTCAGTAATTTCATACATATCAGAGCTTTCTTAGTAAAATTCAGCTATCTACAAGTCTCACCTGACCACTGCTTGGTAGCATAATCAGTTATTTCTCCATCAGGTCCCCAAAGAGTTATCTGGTTGCGTGCATTGTATTCATACAGAGACTCCTCCTAGAATGAAAAGAAAAATGATTTAACAAACAGAACCTCTTATTTCATCAACCTTTATTTAAATAAAGGTAGATGATAAATCTATAATCTTTATTCAGGATGATAAGGATATTAAGAGTTATGTGAAATTAATAATGAACTTAACATATGGATTCATTATAATATTTTACTTTATTGATAAAATAAAGTAATCTTTGAGAACATAATTTAGCAGCTTTTCTAAAATAAATATCTGTTTACATCACCCTAAAATTGAATTACACTTTCTTGCATGTAAAAATCAGTTGTCAGATGTATTCCTCATGAATGACTGATGTACACATATTCAGTATTTGTCTATCATTCTATTCCACATGCACCTTGCACTTATGTGGCATTGATACCAGTGTGAAATTCAGCTGGCACCATAAATATCACTGAGATGTTCTACATACATATAATTAAAGAATACTGTTGATGAGGACTACAACTATACACAAACCCAAATACAGTAATACTTTACTTAAAAAAAGACTGGTAGCATACTGAATTCACTTACGTTAGAAATTAAATCTCATTTCTCTTCCTGGAGCAATACAACAACATGAAACCAAGAAAAAGATTTGTAAGAGAGTAAAATGAAAAAATGGGAAATTCAATTTTTTTATCCAAGAGACAAATCTAGGAAGGGAAAGGACTGGTCAGTAAAGGAAAGGAAATAGCAACACTTCACATTCTCATTTTCCATAGTGACACCCAAACATACTGCACTGGAAGAAAGTGTTTTCTGCACATCCCATATATCAAGTCAATGGATAGTTGTTTGAGCGGCAGATTAAGGACGCACCTGTTGCAAATTAAGAGCAAGACTTTCAAACACTACACATCTGCTGTTCTCACCCAAGAACACTGTACTTTCTTATTCGGACAGTACACACACAGGCTAGACACAATACAATTAACAATAGACAAGTGGCCAGCAGACCCTTGCACTCCGGCCTATGTAGTAATTAGTTCCAACTGGGGGCAAGGCCGAAAGGCTACGCATGCAACTGCTGTTGTATTAGCAGGCCAGATGGCCTCTAGTGGTCAAATCAAGCACAAACTTCACGTCTGAACTATGAAGCAGCGCACAAACAAAATTGTTAGTTACAGCAGTCCTCTTCCTTTGCGAAGAAGTGAGCATTGTGCTCACATCCACATCTTTTGTGGTGAACGTAAGTTGTTCCAGTATGCGTCGTGCTGCCACTAGTGAGTAGAGTTGAAAATGGGGCAAGCACGGACAGGTGCGGCACCCGCCCCCCTGTGAGAGGCCATATGGTAGGACATGCGACACTAGTACAACTTCCATTTCCACATCTGACACCAACCACAAGGAAAGACGTGGCAGCTATGGGTGGAACAGGCAGTGCCAGCTTTGACAGAGGCAGCTGTGGTGGAGGTTTCAGCTACAACAGTGCGAGAGAGAGGGTCCTACACATAGGAGACAGTTATGAAGACACTGACAACAGCGGTGGAGAAGGTGAAGGCACCGACTGCGATGTGGGAGATGGCTAGGCACCCGGTGAGCACCTGCGCTCACGCCAAGTCATAGCTACTCAACGTGTTATGATGGCCTCCCTCAGCCATGTGGATGATTACCACCGGCTCCCATTTCTGCCAACAGCCAAACCTGCAAGCCTAAACAGCTGCGCCAGGCCAGAAGCAATGCAGCACCGGTGCCAATGGATGGCCAGGGGTTGGCTGGAGCAGACATAGCAGTGTCCAGGGCTGGCAACCATGCAACAACTCTACTGGACTCTTATCATCAACACAGGTGAACCTATACGACCTGAGGAACCAGTCAAGAGCTACTTCCAACAACACATCTGAAGCGTATTTTTTCATAAGAGTCTTACATGGTCATAGTAGTTGTCCTGCTTCCCTGTTCAACTGAGGGTGGAAAGGAGGAGCCATGACATGGTGAATGCCACTTTTTTTTTTTACAAAAATCTTCGGAATCCAGAGATATGAACAGGGGCTGTTGTCAGTAACTAATGTTTACATTCCACAGCAAAAATTTTGGACAAAGCTGACATTGTTGCTGCCGCAGAAGAAGGCAGATAGTGCACCATATATGGAAACTTAGAACAAGCATCAATTACAATAACCAGCAGGAATTCAAAAAAAGGCCCACAACATCTACATGAATTTGCTCCCAAGGCTAGTGAGGAACCAGGCACAGTGACAAAGAAGCATGAGGAGCTGCCTGGTGGGAAGCACACTGTGGGCAGGCTGCAACAACTCGTGCTGTTTCCCAATCAATGTCTGACCAAAAAACATGTCTGTGTGAAAACACTTTTGTACACCCCAGTGGTCCTTATGCAATAAACACATAACTTCATCCCAATGGGTGGATGGGACTGCAACCATGAGAGCAGTGTCCTCTGTAGCTAACAGCAGCAGTCCTTCCCAAGCAGAAAGACAATTTCATAATGCAAAATAATTTATCAAATGATCAGAAGCACAGCCAGGAAGTTTGTTCCAGATAGTGATGTCGCACAAAAGAAACAACTTTACTTAAAACAGGATCCGTGGCTACGAATGCAAAATTTTAGTTCCAGTGATTCGAAATCCAACAATGGCATGTTGAGCTTCCACAACTAAATGAAAATAAAGCAATTCCTCTTTATAAAACTTTGGATCTGGACAAGTCGGGAAATGCGATGAGGTGTCAGCATTCACCTGTTAACCGTAGGTCAAAAATGTGTCTCATAATCATATCATGACACAAAAAGAGTCTGCCACTGTAAGCAATGTGCGGCTTTGGAAAAAATGCCAAGGGGTGAGAAAGAGACATCAGTGTTCTGTGTTATGTGATCAGGTGGTGAAACTTAAGACCCGTACACAAAAACATGAAATTTTTTTGGAGTAAACATGACCTCCAAAGCCTCTTTCTCTATCTGTGAATAATTCTGTTGCACTGAATTTAAGGATTTAGAGGCATATGAAACAGTGTTGAGATCCATCCACATACCTATGAGCAAGGATGCCACCAAGACCAAATTGACACACATCCATGGCTAACACAAGGTGCTGGCCCGGCTGAAAAGTGACCAAACAAGGGGCTGACTGCAGCTTCAATTTCAACAACTTGAATGCCCAGTCACAAGCCAGTGACCAGTAGGAAGTAGCATCTTTACGTAATGATGCATGGAGTGGTTGTGCCAGCACCATCTGGTATGAATTTGTGATAGTTATTTTGTCTAAAAGGCCTGTAAGTTCTTTACAGATATGGTGTGTGGCAACACAGCAACAGCATTAATATGTTGGCACAATAGTTTGCTGCCAACACATGACACTTCAAAACCCAAATAAATAAACTATGGCTTGTTCAAATTGCACTTCAACCCTACAGACTCTAAAACAGAAAACAGAGCATCAAGGTTCTGCAAATGTTCCCCTGTAGAAGCACCAGAGACTACTATGTCATCTAAATAGTTGATGCAGCCTGGAACTGATGCAATAAGTTGCTCGAAGAAGCATAGGAAAACAGCTGATTCACTTGTCACACCAAAAGGCAAATGCTGGTATTGATAAAGCCCAAACAGGGTACTAATAATGAGAAGGAGTTTAGATTCCTCATGAGTGGCAGCTGTAAATATGCCTCTGCTAAATCAATCTTTGAAAAATAATGCCCCCTCCCCCTCCGATAATTTTGCTAACAGCTCATCATGGCACAGCAAAGGATAGGTGTCAAAGATTGACTGTGCATTAATAGATTTTTTAAAATCACTGCAGAGGCATAATTTACCAGTAGGTTTTTTTGACTATCACCAGTGGTGCTGATAATTCAATGGAATAAATAGGTCAAATCATACCAGGGGATCATCTAATTCTGCTTTTATTTGATCCTGTAAAGTTATCGGTACCAGGCAGGCCTGGAAAAAATGGGGCTGGCAGACTGTCTTATCGTAACATGAGCCAGAAATTCTGCTGCACAACATAGCCCTGGAGAAAATGAGAGGAAATTTCCACAGAATCTCTAACCTTTGATATGGGACTTGATCAGAAACCAAATGCACTTCATCATAAATGGAGAATCCAAACCATTTAAATGCATCCAAACCAAACAGATTTTCCATGTAAGCATTGTCCACAACCAGGAATGTTAATGAACAAACCATGGCCTTGTAAGCCACAGGTGCAGAAAACTGTCCAAGAATAGGAATCTGTTGTTTGTTATACAGTAATTCATCAGCTTCTATGATGCTGGAGTCAGAGGGGGATAACCCACAACCACATAAGCCTGACAATTCACCAATGTTGCTGCTGCACCCGTGTTTTAAGACAAGCACTTCAGTGCATTACTTTCTTTGAGACACCATCACTGCTGACACACTATTCACACCCACATTCATTTCATGTTCATTCGGGTTTAGAAAGGAGTTATATACAGAAGCAATGTGTCCTTTCTTATGGCACCTATTACATGTTGCCTAGTACTTGGGACATGTTGTCTGTTTGTGTTGAATGAAGCAGTACGTTTCTTTTCAAACTGACTGAAGGATGAGGGGTGAGGGCTGAGGGGAGAGGGGGGGGGGGGGGGGTGAGAGAGGAACTGATTTCTGAAACTTTAGACCAGGCTTCTATTTGACTACCTGCAGCCCGTGAAACTTCAAATGACTAAGCTATGTTTTATACTTCTATAAGCATAGGATTTTCACACTGTAGACCTCACTCTAAAACTTCCTTACCAGGAGCAAAACATGTAATTACATCACAAACTATTTGACCTGCATAGAATTCTTTATGAACATTTGACACAAAATTACAATGGCTAAGTCCATGTTTTTCTTCTGCCCATACTGTGTATGAGCGTTCTGGCAACTTTTGCCAGCAGTAAAACTCCACACAAGCAGCAATAACATGAGTACGTTTACAGTAATAAGCAGAAAGTAACTCGCACATCTGATCTAAAGAAAGACTTCAAGGTTCTTGTAAGGGGACGAGCTGACACAACAACTGATACATGCAAGGTGAAATCCATGACAAAAACAGGGCCTAGTAGAAGTTTCCCTCTGTTATCCCGAAAGCCTGGCGATTTTTGTAAGCATCCCAGCCTTCTGATGCATTGTTGTATACAGGGAATGGCGGAAAATACGTTGTTGTTGGGACCACAGGTTGTGCCAATATAGTACGTACGTTTACAGTAATAAGCAGAAAGTAACTCGCACATCTGATCTAAAGAAAGACTTCAAGGTTCTTGTAAGGGGACGAGCTGACACAACAACTGATACATGCAAGGTGAAATCCATGACAAAAACAGGGCCTAGTAGAAGTTTCCCTCTGTTATCCCGAAAGCCTGGCGATTTTTGTAAGCATCCCAGCCTTCTGATGCATTGTTGTATACAGGGAATGGCGGAAAATACGTTGTTGTTGGGACCACAGGTTGTGCCAATATAGTCGCTAAACTGGAAATACTAACAGTCAGTGCCTGCTGTTGTTCGAGAAGAGATTTAACACTGCTTGCGTGAAAATTAAGCTCAAAAGACCAATAACCCAAAAAGTGTTTTAACCCAAGAACACTGAAAATTATTGCTCGAACTGTACACCCACACATGCACACGGAAGGCAAGGTAAAAGACAATTAACAATACATATGTGGCCAACACAGTCTTGCGCTCTGGCCTAAATAGTAATTAGTTCCAACAGGGAATGCAGACAGCAGGCAGCGGACGCAACAGCTGTCATATTAGCAGGCCAGGTGGCCTCTAGTGGGCAAATCAAGCAGTAACTCCATGCGCAACCTGTGAAACGATGTACACACAAAACTGGCAGTTAGCACCTGTATTTTGGAACCTTACAAACTCACTACAAAAGAGGTATTACAGTAAACTTCGACTCAACTACACATTCCATGCATCACCACTGGAACTTGTTGTTTATTGTTTATTTGCTGGAAAATCCACTGTCCATTCATGCCCCCCTCCTCCCCTTCCCAGCCACCATGAATCATGGACCTTGGCATCAGTGGGTTGGCTTGTGTACCTCAGCAATGCAGAAAACAGTATCACTGGTGTGACCACAATGGAGAGATATCTGTTGAGACGCCAGACAACCATGCAGGTCCTGTAAAGGGGTAACAGTCTTTTCAGTAATTGCAGGGCCAACAGTCTGGATGATTAACTGACCTGGCCTTGTAACATCAACCAAAATGACCTTGCCATGCTGGTAATGCAAATGGCTGAGAGCAATGGCAAACTACACCCATAATTTTTCTCAGTGGTATGCAGCCCTAGTGTATGGTTAAATGGTGATGGCATTCTCTTTCAACAAAAAACTTTTGAGGGAAAACAGGGTGTGGACTACTAAGGAGGATGTTGTCATCAGGAGAAATAAAACCAGTATTCTACAGATCGGAGCGTGGGAAATCCCTTATTCAAGCTGACAGATTAGTAATTTTTAAAAAAGGTAATGGGTACGTTGAACTTAGATGTAGTAGGAATCAGCAAAGTTAGTGGCAGGAGGGTGTAATGTAATTAACTGTTGGAGATAAAGTTTATCTCATGCGAAAAGTACGATGCCCACAGTAAAGAGCTAAGGTAACTTCATTATGTTGCCAGAAAGTGTGTTTAATTTATTTAATTATGAATATTTCCTTTTAAGATAAATAATTGATTCGTTTGAGATGTTAAATATTGTATATTTATATGTATTTATTTATATGTATCTTTGGAGTTTATTAAGGCCAGTAGACCAAAGAATCTGGAATGCAGGAATGTCTGCAACTTCCGGGCACATTTTGGCTTGCCCGCCACTTCTTTGTCGGGATTGGAGGGAGATGGACGTGTTTACATGACCAGTACAGTGTAATGCATTTAGAGTATCAATGTTCATAGTGAAAATGTTGTAGTTACTAAACAAAAAGTATGAATAAATATAATTTTTAACTGAAAGTATTTTGGATCCGGTAGTGTTTATTTCAAACAAGAAGAAAACCCAGGACATGCTTGTTGAAGTAATTATTTTGCAGACAAAACTTCGAAAACCCCTAGACAAACGAGATCTGCAGTGTGTAATCTTTCAGCAGCCACTAATAAATAAGTCTTGCTGAAATTGTGCTGGAACTACTCGTATTATTCTCATTCAAAGACACGTGGTGAGAGTGTGGTCCTACCACAATATACCGCGTAAGATTCCACAATTGTTCAGTTGTGAAGAAACGAGATAGGCAACAACCAGTACAAGGGACAGGACTTCTTGTCAGGAGAAAACAGGGTTACAAATACAAAATCAAATAGGGGTAATGCAGGAGTAGGTTTAATAATGAACAAAAAAATAGGAACACAGTTAAGTTACTATGAAGAGCAAAGTGAACGCATTATTGTACCCAAGATAGACACAAAGCCCGTGCCCATCTCAGTGGTACAAGTTTATACACCAACTATCACTGCAGATGATGAAAAGATTGAAAAAACGTGTCATGAAATAAAATATATTATTCAGATAGTTAAGGGAGATGAAAATTTAATAGTCAAGGGGGACAGGAATTCAATAGTAGGAAAAGGAAGAGAAGGAAAAATAGTGGGTGAATATGGACAGTGGGAAAGGAATGAAAGAAGAAGCTGCCTGGTAGAATTTTTGTACACAACATAATTTTATCATCGCTAATACTTGGTTTAAGAATCATGGAAGAAGGTTGTATATGTGGAAGAGACATGGAGACACCGGAAGGTTTGAGACTGATTACATAATGGTCTGACAGAGATTTCGGAACCAGATTATTTTACTGTGTAAGACATTTTGAGGGACAACTGCAGGTTCTGACCACTATCTATTGATTATGAACTGTGGATTAACACCGAAGAAACTGCAAAAAAGATAGGAAATTAAGGAGATGGGACCTGGATAAGTTGACAGAAGCAGAAGTTGTTGATAATTTCAGAGGGAGCATTAGGCCACAATAGACAAGAACAGAGGAAAGACATGCAGTATAAGAATGACCTTGAGGGACAAAACAGTGAAGGCAACAAAGGATCAGATAGGTAGAAAGGTAAAGCCTACTAGAAGTCCTTGGATATGACAAGAGATATTGAATTTAATTGATGAAAAGAGAAAATATAAAAATTCTGTTAATGAAGCAAGTGAAAGGGAATACAAACATCTAAAAATGAGACTGGCATGAAACGTAATATGGCTCAGCAGCAATGGCTAGAACTTAAATGTAAGGATTTTGGGGCATATTTCATTAGGAGGAAGATAGATACAGGAAAATTAAAGAGGTGTTTCGAGAAAAAAGAAGCAGCAGTATGAATTCGAGAGCTCAAATGGAAAATCAGTGCTAAGCAAAGAAGGGAAAGCTGAAAGGTGGAAGGAATATACAGGTGATGTATACAAGAGAGATGAACTAGAAGGCAGTATTATAGAAAGGGAAGAGGATGTAGATAAAGATGAGAGACAAAAATATAAGAGTGCAAGAAGAATTGGACTGAGAAATGAAAGACATCAGTCAAAACAAGGTCCCTGGCGTAGATGATGTTCTGTCAGAACTACTGAAAGCCTTGGTAAATCCAGCCATGACAAAACTCTTCCATCTTGTGAGTAAGGTGCATGAGAGAGGTGAAATACCCTCTGCCTTCAAGAAGAGGAGAAATGTGGAAACATGCGAGCCAATGCATGACTTCTCTTAAAAGACGGGTCAAGGAAAGGCAAACCTATGTTTACAGCATTTGTATACTTAGAGAAAGCTTTTGACAAAGTTGAGTGGAATACCCACTTGAAAATTATGAAAGTAGCTGAGGTAATATACAGGGGGCAAAAGGTCGTTTACAAATTGTACAGAAACCAGAAGGCAGTTATAAGACTCGAGGAGCATGAAATGAAAGCAGTGGTTGAGAAGGTAGTGAGACAGAGTTGTAGCATGTACCAAATGTTAGTCAGTCTTTACAATGTGCAAGCAATAAAGAAAACCAAAGACAAATTTGGAGTAGGAATTAAAGTTCATGGAGAAGAAATGAAAACTATAAGGTTTGCTGATGACATTGTAATTCTGTCAGAGACTCCAAAGATTTGGAGGAGCAGTTGAACGAAATAGATAATGTCTTCAAAAGAGATTGCAAGATGAATGTCAACAAAAACTGAAAGTCAGGTAATGGAATGCAGCCAAATTAAATCAGGTGATGCTGAGAGAATAAGACTAGGAAGTGAAACACTTAAAGTAATTGATGAGTTTTGCTGTTTGGGCAGTAAAATGACTGTTGACAGCCAAAGTAGAGAGGATATAAAATGCAATCTGGCAATGACATGAAAAGTGTTCCTGAAGAAGAGAAATTTGTTAACACTTAATATAGATTTAAGTATTAGGAAGAGTTTACTGCATGTATTTGTCTGGAGTGGAGCCATGTATGGAAGTGAAAACATGGATGATGAACAGCTTAGACAAGAAGAGAATAGAAGCTTCTGAAATGCTGTGCTACAGAAGATCGTTGAAGATTAGATGGGTAGATCACATCACTAATGAGGAAATACTGAATAGAACTGGGGAGACAAGAAATTTGAGGAACAACTTGACTAAAAGAAGGGATCAGTTGATTGGACACATTCTGAGAGATCATGGGAACACCAATTTAGTATTGGAAGGACATGTTGAGGGTAAAAATCATAGAGGGAGGCCAAGAGATGAATACAGTAAGCACATTCAGAAGAATGTAGGTCACAAT
Organism: Schistocerca cancellata; assembly: GCF_023864275.1. Lineage (NCBI taxonomy): Eukaryota > Metazoa > Arthropoda > Insecta > Orthoptera > Acrididae > Schistocerca > Schistocerca cancellata. The sequence continues at coordinate 676,961,321 of NC_064631.1, forward strand.
AGTTATTCAGAGATGAAGAGTCTTGCACACGATAGAGAAGAGACAACAACAGCAACAAAAACAACAACAACTCTACTGTAATGGAAAACAAGTTATCTCATTTTGGATTCCAATAATTTTGTAATATCTCTCATAGTGCATCCTCTGTGATAATCTTCTGAAAGCTCTCCAAGTGTATGCCATTTGTATCTAGTCAGCAATGAACTGAAATATTTGGGTAAAGGTCCTTTCTTGAATTTAATGATTATTGCCTGTAAATACATCTCGTTTCTGGGAAAGTATGTAAAACAATAAACTAGAATGCATGCAATTCTTTGAGAATGGGAAACCGATATTTTAAGCTGCTAATGGTTAAAGAAATAACGAATTTCTCTGCATTCAGTGACTGGAAGCTTTTATCCACACATTCCCTCATCATCACCATCACAGGGTATCCACACATTCCCTTATCATAGCCGTCACAGGGCTCTTCCACGTACTGAAAAATCTTAGTCTTAAATGGACTGTTAGGGTTTAAAAATAAATGGTCACTCACACAGTATTATAGAAGGATCAGGAGGTAAACAAATGCACACTGTAAATTAATATCAGTAGAATTAGGTGTGAATCCTAGTACTACATCCAGATTTAAGCTTTCCGCATTTTGAATAAATGTCTGAGTGGCATCATTATCTTATACAGCCTTGTTCTTCTCAAGAATATGGGAACAAAGAATAATCACAGGGAGAGTTCCCATCTCCACAAGTCAGAGAAGCTCATATTTTTAGCATTATTCCTACCAAAGATTGATACACATTTAGCTTTCAGCAAAAGCCTTTTTCAGAAAACAAAAAACAACACACATTCATTCAGACGAGCAAGCACATCTTGCGCACATATGACCGTTATCTCCGACACCTTGGACCACAATGCAATTGTCACATTGAACAGAACCAGCAATCTGGAGGGTGCAGGAAAGGGGAAGAGGAAGGGGAAGGGATAGTAGGGTACGGCTGGCACCAGGGGTAGCATCGGGAGGCTGTGGGGCAAGGAAGTGGGAAGGAAAGGGTGGCAGGAGCAGGAAATGGTAAAAGAGAGGAGCAGGGAAGGGGAAGACAGGTGAGGTGAGTGCACTGGCACAGGGCAGCACACAAAGTGGATGTGAATAGGGAGGAGCTGATAGGACAGAGGGGGAGGAAACTATTGGGTGGAGGGTGTGGGGACAGTAGGTTACTGTTGGTTGAGGCCAGTATAATTTTTGGAGCAGAGAATGTGTTGTAAGGGTAACTCCCATCTGCACAGTTCAGAAAATCTGGTATAGGAGGGAGGTACGAGATGGCCCAGATTGTAAAGCAGCCACTGAAATCAAGCATCTTATGTTCAGCTGCATGTTGTGCCACAGGGTGGTCTATTTTTGCTCTTGGCCACAGTTTGGCAGTGGCCACTCATCATTGTGGACAGCTGGTTGGTAGTCATACCAATAAAAAAAGCTTTGCAATGATTGCAGCTAAGCAAATATATTACATGGCTGCCTTTCCAGGTGGTGCAGACTCTGATGGGGCAGGAGAGGTCTGCGACAGGAGTGGAATTGGAACTGCTTAGTGGGTGCATTGAGTATGTCTTGCAGCTGGTCCTCCACAAAGATATGATACCTATGGCAACGGGTTGGGACGATGGGAAGATGGGGGATGTGTGGAGAAATGGCACGGGAAATCTGTTGAGGACTAGGTCTGAGGTAACATCCTTCCCTAGGTCACCAACCTTTCAGCAGAAGAAAGGACAGCAATACACAATCTCAAAACAAATCCTGACCTAATCATCCTATCTGCAGACAAAGGTTCCACCTTTGTCAATATGAATGAATACCTGATGAAAGCCTCTGCCAATTATCTGATTTCGCCACCTATACACTCAGCTGAGGGATCCCATCCTGGAAGTCCAACATAACCTCCAATCCCTGCTTAAAGCCTTAGGCTCTTCTGAGAACATCTCCCCTATATGCTCCCCAAAATCCACAAACCCAACAAACCTGGACACCCCCTGTAGTTGGTTATCATGCCACCACTGAAAGAATTTTGGCTGTCACTGACCAACACCTCCAAACAATTGCCTGCAATCTAGTCTATGTCAAAGATGCCAACCACTTCCTGTGTTGACTACCCAACACCGACACCTCTTTACCTACTGGATCCCTACTCGTTACTGTTGATGCCACTTCCCTATACACCAACATCCCTTACGCCCACGATCTTGTCGCTAAGCAACACTACCTTTCTCAACATTCTTCAGGCTACAGATCCACCACCTCATTCCTCAAACACCTTTCTAACTTTATCCTAACTCACAGCTACTTCTCCTTTAAATGGGCCAACTAGAGGAGACCTTCCTTGCTCTCCAAAACACCAAACTCTAAGTCTCGTTCTAGTTCAGGTTCATTGATGATACCTTCATGATCTGGACTCAGGGCGAAGACACTCTATCTTCGTTCCTTAAAAACTCAACACTTTCCATTCAATCTGCTTCACCTAGTCTTCCTCAACATGCTACTTTCCTGGAAGTGACCACCTCTCTGATGGCTCCATCTACACCTCATCTACACCTCAGAGACTTGGCCACCTGTGGAAGCAACCATGTCATATACTAGCTCTGCTGCAATCATTGCACAGCTTTTTATACTGGTACGACTACCAACCAGCTGTCGACAAGGATGAACAGCCATCACCAAACTGTGGCCCAGAGCAATGTAGATCAACCTGTGGTACAACAGATAGCTGAACACAGAATGCTTGACTCAAATGGTTGCTTCACAGCCTGGGCCATCTGCATCCTCCTCTCCACCACCAGCGTTGCTAAACTGCGCAGATGGTAATGATCCTTACAACACATTCTCCATACCTAAATTATCCAGGACTAAAGCTACGGTAGCCTACTGTCCCCACACCCTCCACCCACAAGCCACATTGTACCAGCGTACTCATCCGTGCCCAATACACTGTCATGTGACCATGTGGACTGTTGATGCCTCAAATTCTCCTCACCAATAATTATAATTATTCCTATTGATCCCACATCCTCCCTCATCATCACATATCTTCATGTTTTATTTCCTACAGCTACCTGTGCCACACAAACATGTGATCCTCGACCTAACCAATCCCCCTTCTCATCCTCTTCCCTTATCCCAATACACACATTTCCCATACCTCTTGCATTCCCTTTCTCCCATGTTTTTGTATGTTTTTAATGTATTTGTGTGTATTTTTACACAGTTTCACACATTTTGCTATTTTTACAAATTTGTGCATATTTTATATATCACTGTGTGATTTTGCATGTCTTTTCATATTTTTATGCTTCTTTTCTGTTATGCTGCTACCCTCACATTTCATTTTCCTTCATTTGCCCACTTCCGTATCATTCCACTTTCCCTTACGCCATGCCTGTCACAATGGACCCCTGCTCCAGCATTCTGCACCAGTTCAGAAAGTATCCCTTTCCACCGCTAAAACGCAGTCCCACATTCTGTTTCTTAAATATTGTCCAAACCATGGAATCCTTCCCAATCCATAAAAATTCTTTTCTCTGGAACTAACTCCTCCTTTCACACTGTTCTTCATATTTTCTGATTCTGGAAAGCAACATGGTAAAATTGGAACAGAGACTGGAATAGAGATGATAACAACAGCACAAACAGGATGGGGTATTAATTTAGGAAACAAAAAGCTAGCTTGGGCCCCATCATCGATCCACAAGTTAGAAGCTTATGAAACAAATAACAAATGGACCAGAAATTACAATAATACTGACACACAAGAAAAAAACACTACTGGAGTGATCAGTAGCTACCTTAAAGATATGTGCTATCCTGTTAACATTATATCTATTGAGAAAGAAGTATGTTCACCAGGTAAGGCAAAACACGCAGATAAAGTAAGGGAGTGCATAGAAATTGGAAGAGAGGATTCAGAAGAAATTAGTTCATCAGAATTCTATAACTGGGTAGAGACTTGTCATTTGTTGGATGCTGAAGTAAATGATTTATGTAATGATTTTGGAACTCAGAAACTAATGGAAGAAACAGGTAAGAAAAAAGTGAATACTGTGTTAATTGACAGCAACTTAAGTGAAGCTATGTATTTAAACAATAACGAAGTAGCGAATGATGATGTTCGTAATATGTGTGGTGATACTGATGGCATTCGTGATAATATTGATGACAATGAATACAATGGATTGAAGGTACGCGATGACGAGTACAATAATGAAGAAGAAAAGTACTCTGTTTATTTTAAAGAAGAATTGGAGGCATAGGTATTAGCCAGGATGCACACACATAATAGTGGCAATCATGTTGTAGAGGTACCCAGCAAATGAAACTTTATTTAATTAGTAGTAAGGAGGTATGTATAGATGATCATACTAATTCAGTTACCAGTTATGACATTGACAGTAGATGTCTTAATAATATGAATTAAAATTAATCTTTTTATATAATATGTAGTTAAATAGTGATGCTACTGAGAAAGTTGAAAGTTTTGGAAAGATGATTAAAAATCTGTGTTCAACTTTATCCAAACTGTCGGTATCAAATTAAATATGTTATTTTAAGGCAACTTAAAGGACAGTACCATAGTGATGGTACATGTGAAACATGTAAGTGTACATGTATTGAAATTCTCAGTGACAATGACAATGATGTCTGTGTTAATTAATGAAAGTCTACCAAGGCAATGAAATGGTAAGAACAACAGTGATGTTGAAGACATAATGAATAGATTGCAACACGCTTGCACAGGACTTTCACCTTTTGAAGTCATGTTTGATAATAAAGTAGCAAATCTTATAATCTGAATTAGCAGATTTTCCACCATGTGCTGCCATGTCTGCTCAAGAACATGAAGCAATTGTGAAAGAAACCATGAAAAAGCAGGGAGAGATATGAAAGAAGAGAGATGATAGTAACGTTAAAATAACTAAATTCAACACTGGAGACTATGTTCTTGTTAAATCACTTGAGAAACCTAAAATTTTAACGTCTGCATTAAAAACATTCTTCAGCATCTATATCGGTCCATTTGAGGTCATAGCGAACCCGCATCCCAATGCTTACTGGTTGATTTATCCAAATTCTAAAAAAAACTTCTTGGACTAAGAAATGCTACCTCAGTGAAGCCATAGTAACAAAAAGTTTTCTACATTATTTAATGAACTACGTAGTTATAGTTTCCCATAAATTTTCCTGTAAACAATTTTAATGTGGTAACTTATTATTTTTGGTTATGCTATGTCACTTTTCTACATGTTGTTAATAAGTCAAGATTTGTATTTTATTATGTCCTTTCACAAAAAGTATTAGCTTTTTTACAGTGTTATTTGTCAATGTTTGGAGTAATGTTTTAACTAACTGCTCACTTAAAAAGCTGAAGCTTTGAGTACAAGTCTCAGTCAATTCCTGAGCATTTATTATCCACTTCTTAACACAATTTTCTTTGCAGTATATAATGAGTTAGTACTTGTGACATTTCCATGGTATATATTAATCATGATTTTTGCGTAAAAAGACTATGGAATCTGAAAAATGACCATTACTGTTTACAACATTTATTTCTGCTGTCTAGAATTAGTTGTGATCCAGTGAAACTTTACGATATTTCTTGTGTACTAGTCTTGGGAATGTTGTAACATCAAGTTGAACACATATATTTCAAAACGACACAACACGTATAAGTCACAGAGCAAGTTGACAAGCAATACATGTGAAAGCGGTAACATTCAAATGAGCACTGAGTCCAAGTCTAGCGGCCGCTGCCTGGCTGTCCACTCTGGTGGCACAGCTGCTGTATGGCTGGCAGACAGTGCCGCACGTAGAGGACGCGCGTAATTGCGCGGCGGCACTTTGATCGGCGAGTCACAACACTTTTCCCCCCTTTGAAATTGTTGCACTGGTCTTGATGGAGGCGGCCTGGAAATAGCTAATGTCCATAGGCATTGTTTGACTGGCCGTAAAGTATCGAGGAGGAGGCTTCCCATACGGACGGAAGTGTCCCCGATGATAACGGGTCAAGATGACAGGAGACGTAGGGGTCGAATCTGCTGGGGCCCCGTGCACGATCTGCCCATTGCGGCAAGTCCAGTTGATATAACAGGAGACATGGGCGATGTGTTGGCATCTGTAGGAGGAGGAGGCGAGGAGATTGGCTCCGACAGAGGATGGTCATCCGGTTCCTGATGGGCACGTCTGCTGGTGGCATCCGTTCTTGTGCTGGTACCGCGATGACTGTGAGAGGGCTGCGTTGTGAGTATTGAGAGATGCCAAGATCCCGAGCATCAGGTAGAGCCGAGGTGGTGTAGCGGCATTCGGAAAAGGCATTGCCGGCACACAAGGCCGAAGCTGGTCCGAATGATGCACTGTAACACCTGTGTCCGTCTGGATTTCATACAGGCGTCGGCCACGGTGTTGTAAGATGCGGCCCAGACTCGATTTTAGCCGCCTGACATATCCCCGTACCCAGACAAGGTCGTCGGCGGTGAACCGGCCAATTGAAGGCAGGTGGAAGGCCGCAGAAAATGAAGTAGCATGCGGGGCTGTCGGCCATGTAAGAACTCAGCCGGACTGTGGTCGCCCATGGGGGTGAAACGGTAAGACGCCAGAAACTGGAGAACCACATCATCAGCAACAGAAGAAGTCAGAAGTTTCCACATCTGAGCCTTAAATGTGCGGACCATTCGCTCAGCCTCACCGTTTGATTGTGGATGGAACAGCGTGGCCGTGACATGCATAATGCCGTGCTGAGCACAAAAATCCGCAAATTCGGAAGAGGCAAATTGCAGACCATTATCAGTAACAAGAGTAGAGGAGAGGTCTTCCCAAGAAAAAATGCGGGCGAGAGCACTTGTGATTGCCGCGGTGGTAGGCGACGTGCAACGGACAATGAAAGGAAAGTTAGAGCGGGTGTTAATTACGAGGAGCCAATAAGTACCTAAAAAGGGTCCCATGAAGTCAGCATGAATGCGCTCCCAGGGCTTCTCAGGCAAAGGCCACGGTGACATAGATGACTTCGGAGCGGTAGCCTGTGACGCACAAGGGCCGCAGGCAGCGACGATGTGTGCGATTTCAGAGTCGATGCCAGGCCAGTACACATGACGGCGCGCCAGAGATTTTGTGTGAGACACACCCTAGTGCCCTTGGTGAAGGAGGCGCGAGACCGAAGCACGCAAAGACACAGGTACCACAACATGCGGCGAAGCATTGTCAGTGGAAAGGAGGATAACACCACCCCTAGCCATGAGGCAGTAGCGCAAAGCGTAGTAGTTCCGCAACGGATCAGAAGTCTTAGCGGATGGGCGATCTGGCCAACCCTTCTGAATACAGCGTAAAACCCGGGAGAGGGTAGGGTCACAACCCGTAGCAGCCGCCAGCCGGTCCTCGGTGATGGTGAACCTGTCTACAACCCACTGCTTGGCAACATCCAGGTGGAAACACAGGCACAGGGCCTGTTTCAGGGAAGTCTTCAATTTCTGGAAAGCCGCATCGCATGACGCGGACCAGTGAAAGGTACGTTTTTATGCAACAGGCGATGCAACAGCTGAGCCACCGAAGCAGCAGACGGTAAAAACTTGTGATAGTATGCTATTTTCCCCAAGAAGGCCTGCAGTTCCTTAACAGGTGTAGGGCGAGGAAGGGCATCGATTGCAGCGACAGTATGCTGAAGCAGACGAATACCATAGTGAGAGAGTTGAAACCCCAAGTACGTGATATATGCCTGAAAAAATTTTGATTTCTGAAGATTACTCTTCAGACCGGCAGTCTGTAAGACATGAAAAAGTGTGCAGAGATTTTGAAGATGTTCATCAGTGGTGGAGCCAGTGACAACAATGTCGTCCTGATAATTTATACACCTAGGGACAGTGAGCAATAATTGTTCCAAGAATCGCCGAAAGAGAGCAGCGGCCCTGGCAACCCCGAATGGCAATCGTTGGTATTGATAGAGGCTGAAAGGCGTGTTAAGGACCAGAAACTGCCGGGAAGCAGTGTCGAGAGGAAGTTGATGATAAGCTTCTGACAGGTCAATTTTAGAAAAATACTGGCCTCCAGCAAGTTTAGTGAACAATTCTGCAGGTCAAGGCATAGGGTAAGTGTCGATAAGGCATTGAGCATTTACAGTGGCTTTGAAATCGCTGCAGAGACGAATATTACCATTTGGCTTAGCAACGACAGGGAAGGACCACTCACTGGAAGTGACAGGAAGCAAGACCCCTGAAGCAGTGAGATTATCCAGCTCTCGTTTGAGCTGATCACGAAGGGCCACAGGAATGGACCGAGCCCAAAAAAACTTAGGTCGAGCAGTGGGTTTGAGCATGATATGAGCTTCAAAGTCGTTTGAACCCAGGAGAAAAAAGGGATGAAAATGTCATCGACAAGGAATTCAATTGAGCATAAGGAATTGCATCAGAGACAGAGACTTGAGATGCAGCGAACAGTTGAAACTAGCCAATACTGTGGAATTAAACATTTAGTTTAAATACATTGACTGCCTCTGCGAAAAAGGTTAATAAAAGTCAAATGTCTTTAGCAAACAGACAAAAATAACTTCATTGTTCTGCAAGGCGATTAATGCTTGACTGTCAGAAAGGTGGAAATAAAATTAATTATGTGAATGCGTTTTAATTCACTTGATAGCTCCTGGCCACAGATATCCGTTAAGTTTTCATTTGACGTGAGAGTAAACAAAGAGGAAACAGCAAAATCACCAAATGTAAACACGGGTCATGTGGAGACTACCCAATATATCTCAGACTGCTCTGCGCATCAGCCCCGGATCTACGACATTTGCGAACCGGGTCAATACTAAAAAGAATACAATTTTCAAAATATGTTCATCTTGTAGCGCACAAAGTCTGAAACATAAAACAAATGTATTTGAGGAAATGTAAGGCATATTATTTGGTCTTAAGTATGCCAAAGTGCAGTGCCACGCCTCTTCATAAAGCATTTTTCTACCGCACGTCCAAACTATATTCAGGAGAGTGGAAATTGAAATGTCCTATGGTGCTTCTCCTGCTCCCAGTCCACCGGTTTGACAGCCTGCCCCTCTTTAAAAAATCTCACAATTAATAGTGGATGGGATTATTTGTAATCGAGAGAACAAGAACTCTTCAGAAAATCTGAACTCTATATTGCCTACTAGTTAATAACTTGCTGTTTTGTGTGACATAAAATTAAGTATAGGATATATAAAACCAATACTAACAAGGGATAAGCAAGAAATTACACATTTCTTCAAACCTTAGCTCGTAGCATTTTTTCTCTCTAATCTTGCTACAGCTTTACATGGCGTGCTTTCCTTTCTGCGAAAGAATTACCTCATCAAAGTTCGTCAAACGTTTTGCTACATGAAAAATGAAATGTCATTATCTATACCCACGCCTGGTGTGGTTTCTCGATCTGATTACGTCTATTTTACCACTGTCTGCTGGATAAAACAAAATAGGCCGTTCTAATACGGCAGCAGTTTAGTAACACAACCAAATAAACGAGACTGTTTTGGCACAAATGGCCATTTTTATAACACGACAGAATATAATCCACGAACTACCAGTATCACATGCCTATTAGGCCTACTACAAGCAAAAAGCTTTATGTGAGGAAATAGTTTTACATTTCATTCATATGCACCAGCTTCTCAAGCATGAGATCGAAAAGTAGTATTACGAAATTTTTATATAAATTTGGAATCGTCTTATTCTTCCATAATTTGTGTGATGTCCCCGTTTTTTTCTCCTTCCTCGTTCTAACAAACAATCTTGTCATCACCAATTCTGTAGCTATTCCTGTCACTACCAAAATTTGTTCGCCGGTTAACTTCACTAACCCTGCCAGAATCACAGGTTTAGTTATCCCGCGATTATTTTCCGGTTAGGCGTTATTACGCATTCGAGCAACACGTTTTCCACATTAGTTCCAGAATAGAACTTACGCGACTGCTAGCCGGGGACTGTACTACTGGTCCTTACTAGTGTAGCGATCTGGCCAAAAATTTTCTGTCAAAATTTCATTTTCTTGGATACACCAAGAAGATAATATGTAATCTTTCTCACCTGTTATTCCTGTCAGCCATTTATTTCCATTCTGGTAGTCTGAATCTATGGGTTTTGCTAGTAATTGTAACAATGCTGATCATTCGCAAACCCAATCAATCACACAATCGGATATCGAATGGAATTCATCCATTCGGCTTTACTCCGCTCAGCTCGTATAGCCCCGTCACCTTTTGTCTGCAGAAAGTTTATTTCTAGATGCGACAAGGATTCTCCTGACAAGATATCATGTACACTATGCATGCATTCATTCAAAAGTCAACTTATAATTCATTCAGAAATCAACTTAAAATGTGTTCAAAAACGTTCATAAACCACCAGAGAAGCGTTTCAAAATCATGTGAATAATCGATAGACAAACGTGCGCTAGGTGCTAGGAGCTTTGTGAAACAAGTTTTTTTCCTCAAGAATATGAATTTGACGCCCCCTTTCCCCGGTAGCATCTAGCTGCTTGCTGCGACTGCTTGCACAGCCAACAGCCATATTCCTGTAGCCAGAAGCGGGAGAATCTACTACTCAAATGTGGCTCAACTGTGCATGCGCATGCGCATGAGCCCACTCATAACTGCTAAAACAAATCGAATGTAAACAGTTGCGACTTAATGCTCATTGGAGGCAATTTGTTGTTAAGAAGCATTGCATAGTCTTCCTAAAGCCTTTGACACATTTTCAATTGGCAGACGCTTGCATGATCAGTGTGCGTCATTGTTGTATTTGGCGCATTTGCTTTGCAATTTAAGTTATTTTCGTTTTTCTCTCTCTTTTATGTTTTATTGTTGAAGTATTATTCTGCTGTAGCGGGATACAGTAATATCCTTTGTTAGAGTATCGGCTCTTACCAGTCAAAATTACAAAAATTTAACTGAAAACTAAAACAATGAAAAATTCCCAGGATTCTAAAAATATCCCGGGTTTTTCCCGGTTTTCTCCCGGATGAAAAAATTCCCGGGTTTTTCGCGGATCTCCTGGTTGTCCCGGTTCGTATACACCCTGCAATATATCAACTATCTGAGGGCACTTATTGATGTATTGTCAATTCTAGAAATATTGATGAGCAGTACTGATGGACCTCAAAATATTCTCAGTATTGTCAATACATACTGAACGTGTGAGGTCAAATATTGAATTTTTTCAGTTTGCCATTGTGTATATCATACCACAAATTGAATTTTTGAGGAGTTTTGAACACAAAGGAATTTTAATAGGGCTATGCTTGGGTAATCATTGTGTATGACACTTTAGAATGGTCAATGGAGGACCCTCTATGACATTGCCTAATTCATTAATTTAAAAATATAGTATAGATTATGTTACATGGCAGTTCTGAAAAACGCTGCTATTTCAAAAAATACGTCATACCTCTGCAATGACTAGTAACAGTCTGCGAAATGCGTGTCAGTTTCATCAAATCCATATGGCACAGGCTGTGAAGCAGTCATTGAAATGAAGGATGTCATGTTGGGCAGTGTGCTTAGCAACAGGGTGGTGCAGCTGTTTCTTGGCCACAGTTTGTCGGCGGCCATTCACGCAGACAGACAGCATGATAGTTGTCATGCCCAATGCCGCACAGTGGCTGCAGATTAGCTTGTAGATTACATGACTGGTTTCACAGGTAGCCCTGCCTTTGATGAGATATGTGATGTTTGTAATCGGACTGGAGTCGTTGGTGGTGGGAGGATGTATGGGACAGGTCTTGCATCTAGGTCTATTATGGGGTATGAGTCATGAGGTAAGGGATTGGGAGCACGGGTTGTGTAGGGATGCACAAGTATATTTTGTAGGTTCGGTAGACAGTGGAGTACCATGTGGGAGGGGTGGGAAGGACAGTGGGCAGGACATTTCTCATTTCAGGGCACTACAAAAGATAGTCAAAAGTATTTCTTTGTGAAATTGTTTCAAAAGAATTTCTTCAGTATACTATTTCACTTTGATTTTTTTCTGAAATTCCACAATTTCTCTTACACCAAAGAAACAAAAAATGTGATATCAACATAGACAAAGGTGTGTTTTCATCTTCCAAAGAACCAGTTTCTCATGGAAATAATTTCCATTATAGAAAAAAGAGGAGGTTAGGATTTTCAAGTTCTTCTGACAATGAGGTCATTGAAGACAAAGCACATGCTCAGACTGAAAGGCAAGAGAAACTAAAAACAGCTATGTTCCTTTCAAAAGAACCACTCACGCAGTTGCCTTAAGTGAATTAGGGAAATAGAAAGAAACCTAACTCCGGACTGAGCGGCATGTATCAGAACCTCACTTCTCCCACATACAAGTCCATGTCTTAACCAGTGTACTGTCTCGATCACAGTTATTTATTGAAAAAGAAGGCCATAAACATTCTGAAAATGCTTACAACCCTAATATAAAACTAATATAACAAGTCTTTATGCCAAGATTAAGCTACAAGAACAACTCACAAATGGAAAGTTATTTTATGCAATGGTGCCATTTTCATTTTGATTAAAATTACTAATATTCATTGTCAAACAATGGGAAATCTAGGATACGAAAACAAAAATATTATGAAAAGGACAGATTACTACTCACCAATTAGAGCAGATGGTGAGTCACAGACAGGCACAACAGAAAGACTGCTACACATTTAAGCTTTCACCCAAAAGACCTTCTTCTAAAGTAGAAAACAAACAAACACACACACACACACACACACATTAACAAAAACATAACTCACACACACATGAATACTGTCTCTGGCTGCTGACTTGTGAAAATAAAATAACATATATTATTAAAAAAAAGAAAATATTCACAAAATACTTAGTGTCAATGCCTAACATACCAGCGGTGTTGTGGCTAAAGCCTTGGCACTCTTTAGCCATGCCCCCAAAAGAAATGCCTCACTGGAACCCAACAGTGTGTCCAAATCACCCAGCAAACTGAGGAAATCTTCAGCATTTTTCCTGAAAGGTACCAGACTAACTATAGAATCGCTGATAATAATGTAGAACAATTTTTCACATTTTACATAAGAATAATCACTTACTGAAATGCTTGTACATCACCGGTAAAATACCCATTCCTGAAGCGTCTGTATAATCCACTTCCCAGCACTTGTAGGTACTGTCTAGTGACATCAACAACATCATGCTTGTAACATGAAGAGTTATTAAATTCCTCTGATGCTAAGAGTAGTTTATCCCATGCAAGAACAACCTCGGAAATATTGTACCATATCTGTAAATTCCACAATTCATATATAATCAATATTCTTAGCTATTTATGAACTAATTCTAGAGAAGAGAAACATATATAACAAAAATTCTGGAGCTGCTGAATCTCTGTAATGTATGACAGTAAAGAATTTTCACTACTTCTATAATGGTTTCAGTGCCAGGTGTGTGTGTGTGTGTGTGTGTGTGTGTGTGTGTGTGTGTGTGTGTTTTAGCTTTATAAAGAAGAGCTTTGTGCAGGTAGTTATTGCCCCTCTTATGACATACTTATAATACTTTTTTCAGCAACTGCTAAGCAAATATGGGAAAATAAAAGTTACTTTCAAAAGACGTCCCTAAAGTGTTTGATATATGTAAGTCTAGCAAGAAAGTGGAAAATTAACACGAAAGATATTTACTGTTTCTCAAATTTTACTTAATTTTTGAGTCAGCAGTTTCTTACAGTTTTGCAAGCCATGCCATACTATTTCTACTAAAGTCTGAATTATTAATGCAGCTTACTAGACTCCTATTTTTCTGAAACATTCCAAGACATGAGCAGCAAAATGCCAACATGCTGAAGCAGTACATGCAGCTTGAAATACTTACATGGTCACTGCCCACAGGTGCAGTACTGCAGCAAAAACAGACAAACTTTAAAGAAAAAAAAGTGTTAAATAACTACCATTAGCACAATCTCCACGAGAAGAACTGAAAAGTATTAAGCTGGAATGATACCAGTACTTACGTTGCGAAGCCCAGAGACCACGAATATACACACCCACAACTGTTACATGCACTATACGAAATATTGTAATATACACCCACATGCAAAAAAATCTCAAAACAAGGTGGTCCTGTATTTTCGTTATGTATAGTAAATCATATTAAATGAATCCATCATGAGGGGAAAGAACACAATAACAAATCCATAACATGTCTGCAAGATGCAGCATTAATTAAATTATCCAGAATGAATTAAGAATGCCCTCTTTTCAAAGACCATCATGAATTAAAATAACAAAGGCAATAAGTTGGTATGTACATTTTCAATTTTCAGAAGTGCACTAGAAGTAGTAAGATTGTACTGCAAGCAAAGTAAGTCTCTGTGCATAAACAAACTATTTTTTTAGTTGTGAATCATTCAACCAGTAGTCGAAGGTTATCAAGCTTATAAGTTCCATTAAGTCCTTGACATTTTTTCTCTACAATAAAAATGAGTTGTCAGTCCTTGGATTAGACTAATATTTCATTGAGAACTGAGTGGAAATAACAATAACTTTTATTGAATATAATTTCCTCACAGATAAACACCAGATGCAAAGATATTAATGTATTACATTAACAGAAACAAATCTATTAAACTTCATTGGGGAACACTAGGTATTAATTTATTGTTTGTGGATGACTCTCCATCCAGTGTTGCAACCTGCCCACCATTAAATTTTCAATCGTCATAAACTTGGTCAGATATCTGACAGGAATAAATTTTCTTTACAAACAGGCAATTTAGCAATAAATCAAAGCTTGTTTTGAAGATAATTTCCACAAATGATTGCCCACTGAACGCATCTGTACCTAACGATATATATTGAACATGCAACTCTATGTCAACCACACAACTCTAGAGGCATAAATTAAGGTAAACGTTTAGCATGTTGCTGGGGAAACACAGTTTATTGTGAATAGCAATGAGAGAAATCATGGCAGTTTTGGGTGCCGATACACTCACATGGCAAAATCTAAATCCTCCATTACATAATGTGTAAAGTGGTTTGAAATTTTGTTGGGTATTCAGATAGCTTCCAAATGATGATAGCAGGAATTGTGTAGAATGTCATGGACTCCACTCTATCAAACTTTGCTAGAAAGCTGTGGATGCTGATTTTCCTTTCCAACTGTACTGCATCCAGTGTCACAAAAGAACGTCTATAATAAAGAACACATCATTTGACAGTTCCAAGTTATCCATCAAGAAAAGCATCATTTTAGGCTTATGTTGGATAAGAGACTATATACTACAAATGACAGCTTCTGAAACACAACTGTCCACAAACACCATGTGTGACTACTGTGGTTTCTTCAGAAAAGTCTACTACGTTTTAGTCACAAATGAGAGTGGTTCAATCACTAGCCAAAACAAGGTTGTTGAAATAGGTGACTCACATATAGCTACTGGAAAATACCAAAGAGGATGACCACTGAAAAATGAAGGTGAACATATTTGTGGGTATTTGACAGCATTGAAAGAGAATCCCACAAGTGCTTTACAGTTCAAGTTTATTGGGGGGGGGGTCTCCGATAAAGCACTTTTTATTGCCAGGCACAAAAGTGATAATGGCTTTAAGTCATACACACCTTAAAAAAAAGTAAGCTTTCAACACGAATTTGTGAATCATTCTGCTGAATCTGTGTTAATGGACAATCCATCTGTCCACAGACAGAACATCAAACACTTGTGGAAATCTGTTAAGTCGTCAATAAAAAAAGAGGGACGTCCAGGAGTCAGGGACAAGGGACGTCCAGAAGACAGGGACAAATTCTACCTCTTACAATACCTTTATTTCCACAACTTAGGTTGCATGTAAAAAAGACCCTTCTGATACTCTCCCAATATTTCTGACTGACATAGCAGGAGTGTACCCTGGTTATGGGAAAAAAGGATTGCTGCCGGCAGCTTACACAACATGAAGTGTATGAAGAAGATGTGGCTGACAAGTAAAGTTACTACTTTCCTTTGTAATTAATTGTAACTTAGTAAACATTTGTCTTTTGTCATTGCTATAGTGAATATATATAGGGGCTCACAATCATTCCTGGAAAGTATAGAAGCACCAAATCAAACTGGTTACCTCTACACATGGCACCAAGGATACCATCCATGAACAGCACAAGCTGGTTTTTGCACACACAGTGTGTTTTAAACCACTGCTGACTTCCGTGCAGAAGCCAATTTTCCAGGAAGTCATTATGTTTCACTTGACACAATGTTCCTAGGATTCTGATAAACATATATGCGAGTGGTATAAGATGGTAGTTCTTTGGATAAATTCCACTTCCTTTTTTGTAGGTGGGTTTCACCTGCCCTCTTTTCTAATTACTTAGAACACGTCTGTGTTCAAGGACCTACTTAGATTAGATTAAATTAGATTAATACTAGTTCTATGGATCATGAATACAATATTTCGTAATGATGTGGAACGAGTCAAATTTTCCAATACATGACACAATTAAGTTAATTTAACAACATAATTAAGTTAATATAACAACTTATTTTTTTTTATTTTTTTATAATTTTTTTTCTTAATTTATATCTAAAAATTCCTCTATGGAGTAGAAGGAGTTGTATTTCAGAAATTCTTTTAATTTCTTCTTAAATACTTGTTGGTTATCTGTCAGACTTTTGATACTATTTGGTAAGTGACCAACGACTTTAGTGGCAGTGTAATTCACCTCTTTCTGTGCCAAAGTTAGATTTAATCTTGAATAGTGAAGATCATCCTTTCTCCTAGTATTGTAGTTATGCACACTGCTATTACTTTCGAATTGGGTTTGGTTGTTAATAACAAGTTTCATAAGAGAGTATATATACTGAGAAGCTACTGTGAATATCCCTAGATCCTTATATAAATGTCTGCAGGATGATCTTGGGTGGACTCCAGCTATTATTCTGATTACGCGCTTTTGTGCAATAAATACTTTATTCCTCAGTGATGAATTACCCCAAAATATGATGCCATATGCAAGCAATGAGTGAAAACAGGCATAGTAAACTAATTTACTAAGATGTTTATCACCAAAATTTGCTATGACCCTTATTGCATAAGTAGCTGAACTCAAACGTTTCAGCAGATCATCAATGTGTTTCTTCCAATTTAATCTCTCATCAATGGACACACCTAAAAATTTGGAATATTCTACCTTAGCTATATGCTTCTGATTAAGGTCTATATTTATTAATGGCGTCATACCATTTACTGTACGGAACTGTATGTACTTTTTCTTATCAAAATTCAGTGAGAGTCCGTTTACAAGAAACCACTTAGTAATTTTCTGAAAGACATTATTTACAATTTCATCAGTTAATTCTTGTTTGTCAGGTGTGATTACTATACTTGTATCATCAGCAAAGAGAACTAACTTTGCCTCTTCATGAATACAGAATGGCAAGTCATTAATATATATTAAGAACAACAAATGACCCAAGACCGACCCTTGTGGAGCCCCATTCTTGATAGTTTCCCAGTTTGAGGAATGTGCTGATCTTTGCATATTATGAGAACTGCTTATTTCAACTTTCTGCACTCTTCCAGTTAGGTATAAATTAAACCATTTGTGCACTGTCCCACTCATGCCACAATACTTGAGCTTGTCTAACAGAATTTCATGATTTACACAATCAAAAGCCTTTGAGAGATCACAAAAAATCCCAATGGGTGGTGTTCGGTTATTCAGATCATTCAAAATTTGATTGGTGAAAGCATATATAGCATTTTCTGTTGAAAAACCTTCCTGGAAACTAAACTGACATTTTGTTAGTACCTCATTTTTACAGATATGTGAAGCTACTCTTCAATACATTACTTTCTCAAAAATTTTGGATAAAGCTGTTAGAAGGGAGATTGGACGGTAATTGTTGACATCAGATCTATCCCCTTTTTTATGCAAAGGTATAACAATAGCATATTTCAGTCTATATTTCAGTCTATCAGAGAAAATGCCCTGTTCCAGAGAGCTATTACACAGGTGGCTGAGAATCTTACTTATCTGTTGAGAACAAGCTTTTAGTATTTTGCTGGAAATGCCATCAATTCCATGTGAGTTTTTGCTTTTAAGCAAGTTTATTATTTTCCTAATTTCAGAAGGAGAAGTGGGTGAGATTTCAATTGTATCAAATTGCATAGGTATGGCCTCTTCCATTAACAGCCTAGCATCTTCTAATGAACACGTGGATCCTACTATATCCACAACATTTAGAAAATGATTATTAAAAATATTTTCAACTTCTGACTTTTTGTTTGATAGTTTCTGGGTCACTACTCTTTCTTGCTATCAGATACATTTCCCTTTTCTGGTTACAAGACATTTTTATACCCTTAGTAAGCTATGGTTTGTTACATGGTTTCTTACGAGTATATTTAACTATTTTCTTGGGGAGTCATAATCAAAAATGGAACTAACACACTGGTAAATTCTGTATAGAGGCTGACTGTTTTGGAGCCTTGTTGAGGTTTAGTGATTTGCAGTGCTTTTTAAAAGCACCAGTACTGATTTCTATGCCAATCACCTTTCCTTCCAATCACGCGCAGGTCGCCGAAGTGGCGTCAAATCGAAAGACCTGCACCAGGCGAACGGTCTACCCGACGGGAGGCCCTAGCCACATGACATTTCCATTTTTTTTTACCTTTCCTGACATATGGAACTTGAATGGTGGCAATATTTCTTGATTTTTCATGATGCGACTTTTAAAGAAAGAATTCTATCATTTTGGCTTTTGTTTTGCTATTTTTTATGTTATTTTCTGTCTCATCCATTTCTGGACACATTTTTGGGTCACAGACAGTTGCAACACGTAACCAAAATTTCTTGGAATATGACATCATTCCTGTGATAACATTTACTGTGGCAGTTACTGATGGCTTCAAGCATTTTGTTACGGAGAATAAAGGCTGTTCTCTTAATTTTTGTCTGCGGCATGGTTATCAATTTTGGAGCAACTATGGCTTCCTCTTCAGGCACTTTAACAATGTTATTGATGTGATAAACTGTGGCATCCTCTAGTACAGCATCTAAAAGCTTATTGATGAGCTAGTTAGTTGGAGGTTCTGTGGGCCATTTTACATGATAGACCATAATTATGTGAAATGACTCATTTTACACTCACATTGCGAATTAATTTGTACATATAGTTAACACACATTTCAGCAATAGAAATTCTTCAACAAGATACATATAAAGGATATACCATAACATTAATATTAACAAAACATACATGTGGTGGTATATCACATCTACTGCAATGCGAAAGAGCCTGAATATGATGCTGTAGTTGCTTTGAAACTGATAGCAAATAAATAGAAAACAATAAACACAGCTAAGTGGTAGAACAATAGCCTTTCATCTCCCTAGCAAAATATTTAAAGCTGACATTCCCAATTTCCATTGCCATGGAAACAACAAGAAAATTTCAAATATTGTTCTTGATGTAGCCACATGATTTTCAATTAACATCTGTGTATCTTTGGATTCATGCTTTGGATTGTACTTATGGCGCCTTAGGCACTGCTTCTTACAAAGTTCCTCAATATTATTAGTACACCAACTTGATATCTACCATCTTCAATCATTACAAAAACGACCTATTTTTCTTGAGCTTGACTGCCTATTTGTTTGAATCTTAACCCCAGCCCTTTATTATCTAACATAATAATACAAATTGTTTGCTATACACATAAAAAATGAGTCCTACAAATGTGAATTTCAGTTCAGTTCACGTATCCACTAACACTGGCAGAAATGTAGGTGACCATTTAGTGCAGCAAAATTGTTGTAATGTTCACAGTTGGTGCAAGCCCAGATATGTAGGTGAGCTAATTCAGGTGTGAAGTTGAAAGCAGAACTCTCTATAGACAACAGCCAGATTGATCAAAGTAAAAATCTGTAAACAAGGCACAGTGTCAACACAACACTGCAATGGTGCATAACCGTATGCTTCATAAGTATATGTGAACTACTGGTGGTCTAGTGTACAATTGTTCACTAAGTGCAGTACTTTACTCTTGATGACCTCTGCTAGTGATGGGCTCACATGCAGGACACCTCATTCCAATAAAACAGTCTATGCTATGACTGTTTACATGATTCCATTTCTGAATCATTGCTCGATGGGGATATGGCGAGTTCCTTTAATGATGTTGCAGCACAGAATACAAAGGGGCAGAAACTTTAAAAATTTTATTAAAACCCTCTCACACTACCACAGGCAAATTCAAGTCACGCCAGAGACAGAGTCAGAAGCATGAGGCAAGCTAGAATGTCACAAATGGGTCAGGCCAACAGCACTGCACAGAGTACAGATGCACTTGCAGCAGGAAGTAGACTGTGACAGAAAACCAAAGGAAGGGAGACAAGCATATTCATTAGCTAATAAGACACATTGCAAGAGACATTCTCTCTTTCATAAGAGCACATACTGAGGGACCGACACAGCAGTTAACGGCCTCTTGCAGAATATAGCAAATAAGGAGGACACATTTGATAATTACAAACAGAGCTTTGCATCACAGCCTCATGCTAGCTCCTTTTAAATACTCCAGATCTTGTCATGAGTTGATCATTGTGATTGATGGCATTCACAATAATAGCACATGATTCCATGACTGCAATACTGTGCTGATTCTACGTCCTAAATGCTCCAGCACAGTCTATGGACTAGCCAAAGATGTACTCAAGATGATGGACTTCACCTGATGAACTTCAAGTTGCTCGCTGTCAACCATCTACTGATGGAGGAGCTGACATCTTCCGATAACACCACATTGCAGAGCACTGCCAGTACCAAACTACAATGCAGAAGCCAGCAACAAGGCCTCGTGGGATCTACGTTCCTGTTCAACGTTCAGACACCTTTGGGTGCTAAAACCTACCGACCACATGACTACTGATACCAGGTACATCACGGATGTATCATCAAGGGTCATCGTAGAATTTGGAGCGAAACCAAGAATGCTCCAGCAGTCAGTGCAAGAACCACTTCGCGCTGGGTAATAGAAGAGATTGCTCACCAGCAGTCCGCCACAACGCCAGGGTTACTGACATCTTCTCCTGGGCATGGAAACACTGAGGTGACTCAATGGATGTCAGATAGAATCCAACCTGCAGCTGAATGGGCAACAGCCCAGGCTGGTGTGGAAGAACGGCGACTTGTAAACATTGTGAATAAATATCTTAAGTCAAATAATGTTTTACTAGTGTTAAAAACACTTCACAGGTACCCAACAGCTATCCTGACTTCAAAGTTATCTGTGTTTGAGGAATGAATAATTTTCTCCTCATTCATTCACTGAATATTTAAACCTCTGCAGCTTATTTTTCTGGTCTTTTGTACTTCAGTATACAATTTTGCTACAACCGCATTGTAACCAATGATCTCAGTGTCCGTGGCAACATCCTCATACAGATCTTATCTGGCTGCTGCCACAGATCTGGTATATTTTAATCTTAGTGTATGGTTCTGACCCTCTACTCCCAGTAATTTTCAACAAAAACTTTATATGTGTTTATAGGAAATTTTATCTCAACAAACAACGTGAACCTGTAACTTTCTCAATAATTAATTCAGTTGTTATCAAATGAATTCAAAACATACATACGGAGAATCTCCCAGAAATTATCATTACTTCTGCAGAAGCATTTGGTGGCTGACAGGAAGGTTCCAACAACAAATTAGTTTCTTATTCTTGTCGTCTAAGCGATTACAAATGAAGATTCAACTCCTACTTCACTTCATTTGCATTTCTTGTCTGCTACTACAAATACATCAGCTCCCAAACCATGGAACTTGTATTTTTGCTACATACTTACATTTGTTGACTATTATCAGTTTCTAGTCATAGCAAAGTCTCAATCCTTAGTATTATTTGGGCTCCACAGCTTTTCGATAGTGCTTCAAACTTTGACTCTTCGTTGCAGGTGCTTCTCCATCTGATCACTAAAATCATGGTATTTCACCTCTTCTGAAGCCCTCTGCAGAATTATTTGTTCTGACTGCATGGAGATATTCTATTCTAGGTGAGCTGTGTACCCATTCCACGCACAGCCATTCTCTAGTGTGTAAAACAGCCCAGATTCATTTAGGGAGACCCGCACCCCTCTATCACATGGAACAAATTTAGGAAGTAATAATCTATGTTGCCAGAGAGCAGCCAAAGTTTCTGGCTCTGCCTTTACACTTAGCTCCAAATCAGAGGTCTGTGGTTTGTTTTAGAAACAATGACACAGATTGTGAGGTTTGTCAAAATACCACAAGACACAGCTAATTTGTTTTCACATTCTCACAGACCAAAGAACCACAGTTTTAATCTTTAACAAGTTCATACAAGCTGTGAAACACAGAATAAAGAAGTTGATCATAATCACCAGGTGTGGCAGTAAGTTGTGTACATCACAGATCTTTCTTGCCTAACATGCTGCCCTCATTAATTTACGTTGTTCATAACAAGAGGTTGTAAGGAGTTTTTATTACAAATTTTCAATACTTTGATGTCTGAAAGAAATTCTAGTGGGGTGAATGCAAGTGTAAGGAGAGTATTTTTATTTTATTTTTTGTTCTGGTGAGATTTTGTATTTTTTTCCAGAATAAATTTCAGGCATCAGTTGCAAATAAATTTTATCACGCTTCATCAGTTTTGATAAATTAAGTTGTCATTTTCAGAGGCTTATTATTAGTTTAGCTGACAACAATACCTTCTTCATAGAAGGATAATGCCATTATATGTCCAGAAATTTACATAATTATTATATGTGATTTATTTTATACACTGACTGACAGTTTACAATAAGAGATACAAAGATGTGATTCAGTTATTATAAATTGGCAGTTAATGTTTAAAATAATCACATACAATAAGTATGTAAATTTCTGGACATATCATGGCATTATCCTTCTATGAAGAAGATATCGTTGTCTGCTAAACTAATACAAAGATTCTGAAGATAACAAATTACTTTGTCAAAACCGGTAAAGCATAATAAACTTTATCTGCAACTGATGCCTCAAATTTATCCTGAAAAAATAATACTGCAGTTGCTGAAAATTATACCACAAATAAAATAAGAGACTTGTACTGGTTTGGTGGAGAGTTTTCTTCCCCATAGGTTACATCGCAGGCAGGATACGACATGGCACAGCCACTCTTTAAGAAAATTCCCAATGCATAAAGCTGGTCAAGAATGAGAAATAGTGAAGACCTTAAAAGGAGCTGAATCGGGGCATTTGGAACCTCAGTTGGAGATGTTGTATACATTAGTTATAGGCCGTATCAGATCACCTAGAAGCTCAATTGAGAAGTTTCCAAAGTGAGAACGTTAATTTCATTAATAAAATAGTAAGTAAAG
Organism: Schistocerca cancellata; assembly: GCF_023864275.1. Classification (NCBI taxonomy): domain Eukaryota; kingdom Metazoa; phylum Arthropoda; class Insecta; order Orthoptera; family Acrididae; genus Schistocerca; species Schistocerca cancellata. The sequence continues at coordinate 676,984,684 of NC_064631.1, forward strand.
TAAAAAATAAACCTGAAGATTCTCTATGTCAATATAAGTGGTAAATACATTACGCATGGAATGGAAAGCACTGTAATCTACACAATGCCATTTGGCGATGGATTTTCAAATCAAAGATTTATAGTGCCAATGGGAGAAGAAAGTGACATGACATTTGATCAGTTTAATTTGATTCAATGATTTCAGCACCTGGATGACATTTTATAAGACAGCACACACTCAGATGTTCACAGAGGGGACTTAGTTAAATTAAGAGTTGACACAATCACATATCTTAGGAAGGTTATCTTGGTTCTCCTGCTAAAACCAGCTTTATTTCACAATTACTGCCCTAACAAGAGAAATAATAGTTAATGAGGTTGTTTCAAATGGTGATCACTTGTTTCAGCATAATAATGGTGACTGAGCACCTCAGCCGTGGATTAAATTACTTGAAGAAATACAGCAGCTCTCTCTCTCTCTCTTTCTCTGCCTATATCTATCTATCTGGTGGCTAAGACACATTCCCCTTCATCATTTGGCTTAGCACAATTACACAGCTGAATGAATTTTATTTTGACTGCTGATGCAGACCTTTACGAAATAACCAAATCATGATTTTTGGCCACCTTCTTACTGAGTCATTTATTAACATCAAAATTGCTTTTAAGAGATACTTGCTTCAATGCTGCAGTCAACCGTTTCTCCTAACACTTTTAGTCCCCCCCCCCCCCCCCCCCCCACACACACACACACACACACACACACACAAGCACTGTTCAAACTGATCACAGTTTCAGTACAGCATTCGACATATTTTCAACTTGCCTGCTTGCTTGCTTTGGTCAGAAAGTTATGGTTTTTTCAGGCATCCAGAAATAAAAATACTTAAAAAGAGATGGACCTGATCAAACTGTCATAAGCCTGCATGTATTTCATACGTATTTAACTCCATTCTATAACAATATGTCATTTTACTCTTCTTCCTAGAATTTGGACAATTTTTTTAAAGTTCTTCTGCATATTTTTCATAATAAAATATAGATCTTCTATCTTTACACAGAGACAGAAAAGAAAAGTTCTACTTTCTATTAAAATTCCAACAGTACATTTCAAATATAATGCTCATTGATGATCTATGAAATTTTGTACTCAAATTCTTCAAAGTGCTACAAACTTCAGCAGAAAAGTCAACAATTTATATGAACAAATTACTGCCTATTTTGCATAATTAAATAACTTCAAATACAGACTTTACTTACAGGCTCACTCAAGAAAAATGATGGTGAGACGGAGATGATGCTTTGTCCACGCATAGAGTAATCTGTTGTGCAGTTATACACCGATCCCTGATGCATTGTGAAGTAAGAAGAGCAATGTATGTATAAGTATAGTGTATCAATTACAACATACAATAACGAAATGAAGTTCTGAAACAGTTGTGATCACAAAAAGAGAGATGGAATGAAAGTATTATATTAAAAATTTACATATTTGAGCAGCATCATATCTTAAACATAAATTCTGTGGTTTTGGTCACTCCATTTACAGATGGTATCATATTTTTATTGTATTAAAATTCTTCTTTATCAAAGTTAATTGAAGGAAATAAATAGCATGGAATATGATGAACCTTATGTTATCAAGACCCAGTAAAGTGAAATAAAAATAGCTGTAGGCACACTTCTGTGTACTGACAACAGACCAAATATTGCAGATACCATAAATCATCTATAAAATCAACAGAATAAAACAGTAAGGACATGAATTTGCAGGATTTCCACCAAAATTCTTTAGCAAGTACTGTATGTCCTAAAAAAAGAGCAATGGCTGTAATTTCCACTTTCTAGAAATGCATAAGCAATGTAAAACAGAAAAAGCAAATAAATAGCAGAAAAATAAAACATAAAACATTCTACAGTGATGCCCTAATAGGTGGTCACAGCACACTGAATGAAAGACTACTTTAGTAATTTGATTTAGCAAAACAATGAATATGTAAAAGGAGTTGTGTGAGAGGACGCACACAGACTGATTGTGTTGTGGTTTGAATAGACAAGAAATATTAGCACCCCTGGCTCACTAGCACAGGAAAAGAATTAACACACATTACATTGTAAAGATACTATTGTTACCTTGGAAAAAACAGGCACTAAATGTGACTAATTAACTGTCTGAGAGCAGAAAATTCTGGACAGAAATGTGCGGAGTCATACTGAGCTGATTCTGCATGCTTGGCTAACCCGCTGAAAGTGCACCAGCCCAACCTCCCCCCCCCCCCCCCTCTCCCCAGTCTCCTTGGAAGAATCTACCTTTCCACTATTTTTTTCAACAGAGATTTAGGAAATGTTATAATTCTTAACACATATTTAATAACACAGGGTGTCTCACAAAAGACACCTGGGAGGGGTCCACAGGTCACAGGCGCATTTGCCGGCTGTTGCTGCTGCATCTGCCGGTTGTCACTATGCATAGTTCTCAGACACCAATACTTTGTGCATGCCCCCTACACTATGAGACTGATTGCACTTTTGTTTCTGGTGTTTTATTTCGATATTTTTTTTTTGTCTCTTCAATTATTATTGCTAGACATCATTACTGCAACTGTGCCAAATCCGGGGCTTTCGCTGCACGTATGTCACTGGGCCCAGTCCTCAAGACAGGAACACCATATGCATGTGTTGTATACTGTGCAGCTGAGTGTTCTGGTGTTTTGTTTTGAGTTTCCTATCGAGTTTCCACTCAGTATAGCATACATGAAGGATCAATGAGTGTGTCTTGTGCTGGACTATGCAAAAACAGAATCTTATGTGGAATGTTAGCTGGAATTCATATGAAAATTTCCTGGTGTGCACGTTTCCAATGATTCAATGATACGTAAGTTATCAAGAAATTTCAAGAGAGTGGATCTGTGATACACAAAGGAAGGCATAGAGAACCTAGAGTTTTAACTGAATATAAATTACACAAGATAGGGGAGGTATTGGAAAGAAGACCGAGAAAATCTCTGCACTGTTTGGCACTTCAGACTGATGGGTCAAGAGAATCTTCTCAAGAGCTGTGCACAAATTGAAATTGAAACCATACAAAATAATGGTAGTGTATCAAAGGAAGAGCTCAGATACCAATGCTTGACATCCGTTATCGCAACTGGCTGTTACAGTCCATGTATGATGGGGAAGCTGATCCTGATACACTTTTTTTTTTTCCTGATAAAGCATGGCTGCATCATGAGGGCATGTAAATTCTCAGAACAATTGACATTGGAGCTCTGAAATCCTGATGAATTACATCAACAACCTCTACACGACATGAAAACAGGAGTACAGCATGCAATTAGTGCAGGACGAATTACTGGACAAATCTTTTTCTATAAAATAATGTGTTCTGACAGGTATGTGAACAATATACTGTATCTTTTTTTTATTATTTTTATTTTTCCTTTTTTTAAAGAACCAACACCTAACAGAAAGATGTGTGGTTATTTTATGCAGGACAATGCAAGATCACACATCACCAACACTTCTCTGTCAGCAATACAGAATGTTTTTGATAATCTTTGGGAAATGTTAAAAGACAAGGTGTATGCAACCAATCCCCACCACTCAAAGAGATGGATGATAGGGTTCACCCAGTCATTTCCCTGATTTCGGCAGCCAAAATTCGTCAAGTGTTTGGTAATGTGTTCACGAAATGTCAAGCTGCTATTAGCACAGAGGGACATCATTTTGAGCACCTACTGCAAATAAAGGTAAGTTTAAGTTAATCAAATGGCAACACTGTTTATGGTTAATTCAGTGGAAGCACACGAGCAGCCGACTACCAGTGGCGCCCGGCGGGTGTGGTGGCAGCAGCCAGGGCCATGCTGTGCAACCCATGGGCCCCTCCCAGGTACCTTTTGAGAGACACCCTGTATAATACTTCTTAAATACATTACAGAGGTAAAAAAGTACTGAGTACAACAAATTAAATGTATCTTTGAAGTAAATAAATAACAAATTGTGTAACTTTTTAAGAAGTAAAACAAAATCCATGTCTTATTGTTTAAGGTATCTAACATACATATCTTTTAGTATTATTTGATTGGATAGATAAAAAATCTACTCACCAAGTGGCGGAAGAACACACAAACACATACACTAAAGACTGTTGTGATTGGCAAGCTTTCAAAGCTATTGGCTCCTTCTTCTGGCAAAAGTGTTGAAGGGGAAGGAAGAAGGGTGAAGGAAAAGGACTGGAGAGGTCTAGGAAAAGGGGTACATTTTGGGAAAGTCACCCATGAGAAGGATGCAGTCCCCAGCAATCAGTCTTTCCTTCTCATCCTGTATGGTAAGTTTCCCCCGACCAACGGTTCTGGGTGACTTTCCCAAAATCTACCTCTTTTCCTACACCTCTCCAGTCCTTTCCCTTCATCCTTCTTCATTCCCCTTCAACCCTTCCGCCCGAAGAAGGAGCCACTGGCTCCAAAAGCTTGCCAATCAGAACAGTCTTTTATGTGTGTGTGTTTTGCCTCTGCTTGGTGAGTAGATTTTTTATCTATCCAATTAAATAATTTTATCAATAATTCATTGTTTTCGTTTTTATATCTTTTAGTATGATGTATAGTAGAGAACATATTTTATTCACTCCTCATAAATTATTAATAGTTTATAAATTATTAACTGTAATTGATTGTTGAAAAGACATTCCTTTTCAAGAATTATGTTTTACTGTAATTTTACTTTTCATTTCCTTGCTTTGAGCAAAGCAAAGCCATTGATTACGTCATTGAAAAATTTAAGAGCCATGTGGTATTCTATCAACAGGATAGCTGAATTTGAGTCTGCTTCACCTTTACTTGACCTCAAGCACCTGTTTTGTCACTTTCAGTTTTCTGAAGCTGCTGTCACTGGAACTATCATAAATATCCTCAAAGCCATTTTGATGTTTGGATAAGCATCTTGTAACCCATACTTTGAAAATGGAGGGGAATATCCATTAAAATATCAAAATGAGAAGCTGCATCAGTGCTCCTCTCAGCTGTTTCAACTGCAATTTGAAAGCCGCTATTTTGTTAACTAGATCAGTTATATTGATATTTCTACATCTCATCTATACTCTGCAAACTACTGTGAAGTGCAATGCAATCCCATTGTACCAGTAATTAACATTTCTTCCTGTTCCATTCACATATGGAGTACAAGAAGAATGACAGTTTGAATGCCTCTGAGTGTACAGTAATTATTCAAATTTTATCCTCATAATCCCTATGTGAATGACATGTAGGGGTTTTTAGTATATTCCTAGTCATCAATAACAGCCAGTTCTTGAAACTTTGTTAATAGACTTTCTTGAGATACTTTATGTTTATATTCAATAGTCTTCCAGTTCAGTTCCTTCAGTATCCTTGTGAAACTCACGGATGGATCAAACAAACCTGTTACCATTCGTGCTGCCCTTCTCTGCATGCCCTAAATATCCCCTGTTAGTCCTATGGTATGAGTCTCACACATCTGAGCAATATTCCAGAACCAGCCGCACAGGTGATATGTAAGCAATCTTGTATGTAGACTGATTGTGCTTTCCCAGTATTCCACCTATATACTGAAGTGTACCAGCTGCTTTACCACAACTGAGCCTATGGCATCATTTCATTTCATATCCTTACAAGGTATTACACCCAGGTATTTGTATGAGTTGGCTGATTCCAATAGTGACTCACTGATATTATAGTCACAGGATACAATGGCTTCTTCATTTTGTGAAGTGCACAATTTTACATTTCTGAACATTTATAGCAAGTTGGCAGTCTTCACACCCCTTTGAAATCTTATCAAGATTTGACTGAATATTTATGAAGATTCTTTCAGACAGTACTTCATTATAGACAACTGAAACATCTGCAAAGAGTCTGAGGTTACTATTAATATTGTCTGCAAAGCCATTAATATACAACATGAACAGCAAGGGTCCCAACACACTTTCCTGGGGCACACCTAAATTTATTTCTACATCTGACAATGACTCTCCATCAAAGATAACATGTTTCATACTCCCTACCAAAAAGTCCTCAATCCAGCCACAGATTTTACTTGATACACCATATGATCGTACTTCTGACAATAAGCATAGGTGTAGCTCTGAGTCAAATGCTTTTTTGAAATCAAGAGATACTGCATCAACCTGACTGCCTTGATCCAAAGCTTTCAGTATGTCATATGAGAAAAGTGTGAGTCGGGCATCATATGATCACAGTTTTCAGAATCCATGCTGGTTGGCTTTGAGGATGTCATTCTGTTCGAGAAACCTGATAAGTTTGAGCTCAGAATTATGTTGTAATATTCTACAACAAATCAATGTCAAGGGTATCGGACAGTAATTTTGTGGATCACTTCTGCTACCCTTCTTGTACATGGGTGTCACGTGTGCTTCCTTCCGACTACAAGGCATGTTTCTCGTTCAAGGACTCTACAATTGAGTATAGTTAGGAGATGGGCTAACTCAGTCACAAATGCAATAGAGCTGATAGGGGTTCTACGGGACCCTGGAGCTTTGTTCAATTTTAATTATTTCAGCGGTTTCTCAACAACACTGACAGTAAATACTGATTTCTCTCATCTTTTCAGTTGTATAAGGACTAAACTGGACAATACTCCTGGGTTTTCCTTTGTAAAGCAACATTTGAAAACAGAGTTAAGTATTTCAGCTTTTGCTTTGCTAACCTCAATTACAGTTCCTGTCTTAATATGGACTGGACACGATCTTTGGTGCCAGTAACAGCCTTTTGCATATGACCAGAATTTCTTTGGGTTTTGGTTAACATCATTTGACAATATTCTGCTATGGTAGTAGTTGATGGCACGCATTGCCCTCATGACAGCCAAATGCGTTTCATTCACCATCTCTCTGTCTATAGTCCCATGCTTTGTTTTACACCTGTTATGCAGTAGTCTCTGTTTCCTTAGAAGTTTCTTCACAGTGACTGTATACCATGCTGATAAATATCCCATGTGACCCATGTTCCATAATAGTCATTTCTTTATGATGATGCTCAGACGAAATGTCACTGTGACAACACTGTGCCTTTATGGAAAGGCTTCCCCTTCTTTCTTTGGGGGGGAGGGGAGTGGGGAGGGGGAGGAGGGTCAGGTTTTGCACCCCATCCATGCCTGCGCACTTGACAGGGGTCTATCTCATCGTGCCCTTGGTACGCCCTGAAAATGGAGTGGGGAGGTGCAATGACTGAAATGGGATGATAGGAATGATCATTAACTCACAATTACTCGAATTGAAATCCTACCAAATATGAAACCCATGTCATGTAATGAGGGTAAAACTGAACTTGGGAGGAATTGGTAACTCAAGAACTAATACAACATGTCTAATTATGAAGAGGCTATTGTTACCTCAGAAAAACAGGCACTAAATGCAACTAATTAACTGTCAGAGAACAGAAAATTCTGGATGGAATACAAAATATAAGCAATGGAATGAGTTAAAACAATCTCTCTCTCTCTCTCTCTCTCTCTCTCTCTCTCTCTCTCTCTCACACACACACACACACACACACACACACACACATATTTCTCTAGTATAGAAGCTGGAATTAGTTGAATGTTTATTTTGGATGGTGCAGTGGACTGAACAGGAAATAAAAAATGGTTCAAATGGCTCTGAGCACTATGGGAATTAACTGCTGAGATCATCAGTCCCCTAGAACTTAGAACTACTTAAACCTAACTAACCTCACACACATCCATGCCCGAGACAGGATTCGAACCTGCGACCGTAGCGGTCGCACGGTTCCAGACTGTAGCGCCTTTAACCACTTGGCCACCCCGGCCAGCGAACAGGAAATAAGAGGAATGAGAACTGCAAGAGGGGAGGTGTGGGGGAGAAAAGTGAGGAAGTATGATATCAGTACAGGACCACAGAAACCACACTCAGATAAATGCAGGAGCAACATACTACACCACTGATGGACAGATGTTGTTTGGCAATGGTCGTTCATATGGGTAGAAGTCTGGATCATGATCATAACCTTTCAAAGTGGAATCTATCTGTTCAAGTTCCATCAGTCTTTAACACTTATCAACCTAAACCTAAAAAGCAAAATAATAATTTTATAGTACAGGTTTTCATGAACTTTTTTTTTTACCAATTCACAACACACTTCTTCTCCACAATTCCAATTGTCAGCAACACATCTCCTATATCACAGTCCTTGCCCTCAAAAAACTTCACGAACATGCACACTGCCACCTCAGCAGACTGTCAACCCTATTAATCTCATACTTCCACCTTGAAATTCAACTGAACTATCCACCACACCTACAAAACAATTCATAAAGCCTCACTGACAACCTCTTGCAGCTGCTAAGCAGTGCCTTGCTAACTTGCTACTGCAGCCACATCCCTCCCAACAGCAAACATGCCACAGACAGACATCTAACACAGTAATCAACATAACCTCAAAGGCTCTCACCAAAGATCACACCTTTATCCTCACACCAAAATTCAGTCATGCTGGACTGTTGCTTTTCTACGATGGGAACGCTTCTTTGTAAAATGTGTGACGCACTGGAACACACAACAGAAACAGTATATTACTGGCTTTCAAGCTCTTGCTCTTTCCCTAGTAGAGAAAAAGAGGATACATCTAACAAAGGAAGAGCAAGAGCTCAAAAGTTAGTAAAATACTCTTTCTGTTGCATGTTTCTATGCACCACACGTCAGTCAGCTATATGTGAGTGGTGGCCTTACATTTATTTTACCAACTATCCATCCAGGAATTTCAAGTGTTATATATTTATTTGACACATGCTCAACAGACCAATATCAGCACAAAACTAATGTCAACTTCAGCCTTCTTCAGTTTGTACCTCCATTGAACCTTGTAATTCCAACACTCCCATCTAACATGCCCTAATAACATCCTACGATATTTTAATTTCCAATCTTGCCTCAACTTCCTTCTCCATGGCCCTCCACAATTAGTCCAATTTATGGCCAAACAGGGAACCTCATTCACCATTTCAAAACTGATACTGCCCTTATCATCCTCCCCACAGACAAGGGCATCACCACCTCAAAAAGCCACAACCATTTGCAAAAGTCAGTGATTACATGGCCAAGGGCATCAGCCATCTGTCTGGCACATGTACCTGCTGCACTCAACCCAACCCAATTCAGAAGTCGTGCACAACTTCCTATTGCTTCTCAATACCCTCTGCCCTTCCCATAACTCTCTTTGGAATGCTGCCCTTCTCATTCCTACCAATCACTGAACACTCACTTTCTCCATGCTTACCAAGATAAGTAAATAATAATCACTCAGTATGTCACACTATAGCTGGTTCCTGCACCTCCGATGAAATGATCTGTGGTTCTGTAGACCAGAACTACAACCTATAGCTTGCAGCCTAGCCTCATATATCAAATACACTACCCACTTTCTCATCCTGTTCTCCACAGTTCCTGTTGATAATGGAAACTGGGTAGATAAAGGGCAGCATAGATGCGAATGGCTTAATGCTGTAACTTATGGAGAACTCTGGAGGAGGCTTCATCCATCAGAGGATGTCATATACACTCCTGGAAATTGAAATAAGAACACCGTGAATTCATTGTCCCAGGAAGGGGAAACTTTATTGACACATTCCTGGGGTCAGATACATCACATGATCACACTGACAGAACCACAGGCACATAGACACAGGCAACAGAGCATGCACAATGTCGGCACTAGTACAGTGTATATCCACCTTTCGCAGCAATGCAGGCTGCTATTCTCCCATGGAGACGATCATAGAGATGCTGGATGTAGTCCTGTGGAACGGCTTGCCATGCCATTTCCACCTGGCGCCTCAGTTGGACCAGCGTTCGTGCTGGACATGCAGACCGCGTGAGACGACGCTTCATCCAGTCCCAAACATGCTCAATGGGGGACAGATCCGGAGATCTTGCTGGCCAGGGTAGTTGACTTACACCTTCTAGAGCACGTTGGGTGGCACGGGATACATGCGGACGTGCATTGTCCTGTTGGAACAGCAAGTTCCCTTGCCGGTCTAGGAATGGTAGAACGATGGGTTCGATGACTGTTTGGATGTACCGTGCACTATTCAGTGTCCCCTCGACGATCACCAGTGGTGTACGGCCAGTGTAGGAGATCGCTCCCCACACCATGATGCCGGGTGTTGGCCCTGTGTGCCTCGGTCGTATGCAGTCCTGATTGTGGCGCTCACCTGCACGGCGCCAAACACGCACCAAGGCAGAAGCGACTCTCATCGCTGAAGACGACACGTCTCCATTCGTCCCTCCATTCACGCCTGTCGCGACACCACTGGAGGCGGGCTGCACGATGTTGGGGCGTGAGCGGAAGACGGCCTAACGGTGTGCGGGACCGTAGCCCAGCTTCATGGAGACAGTTGCGAATGGTCCTCGCCGATACCCCAGGAGCAACAGTGTCCCTAATTTGCTGGGAAGTGGCGGTGCGGTCCCCTACGGCACTGCGTAGGATCCTACGGTCTTGGCGTGCATCCGTGCGTCGCTGCGGTCCGGTCCCAGGTCGACGGGCACGTGCACCTTCCGCCGACCACTGGCGACAACATCGATGTACTGTGGAGACCTCACGCCCCACGTGTTGAGCAATTCGGCGGTACATCCACCCGGCCTCCCGCATGCCCACTATACGCCCTCGCTCAAAGTCCGTCAACTGCACATACGGTTCACGTCCACGCTGTCGCGGCATGCTACCAGTGTTAAAGACTGCGATGGAGCTCCGTATGCCACGGCAAACTGGCTGACACTGACGGCGGCGGTGCACAAATGCTGCGCAGCTAGCGCCATTCGACGGCCAACACCGCGGTTCCCGGTGTGTCCGCTGTGCCGTGCGTGTGATCACTGCTTGTACAGCCCTCTCGCAGTGTCCGGAGCAAGTATGGTGGGTCTGACACACCGGTGTCAATGTGTTCTTTTTTCCATTTCCAGGAGTGTAGATGATGATGATGATGATGACGATGATGATGATGATGATGAATGAGCAAATTATGTAAATCATAAATTCAGTTTGTATCCATGGGTTTCTGCCATTTGTAGTGTGTGTTTTAATCAACATGAATTGTGAAGATACATTATTCTCATCAATGGTCAAAAAATTAAGGAAGTTATAAGTCTTTCAGTTAGTGAACAGGTAATCTAGAACAATCTCCACTCCCCCTCCACTTTCTCTCATTCTCCCTCATCCCAATCAAAATAAATTTTTGTTCTCATGGTCTATTACTAATTTTGATATCTAAATATTTAAGCAAATAAATTTTACTAACAAAATAACTACATTATCAAAATAAAGGAATACTTTACTGAATCACTGTCTTAAACAATTTCTTCCACTAATTATTTCACAATAAAATCTTCTGTGATATCTCTGAAATTAATTTTAAGTAAAAAATCATTTTCAGTTGGCATAATTGCTGCTCAATGATAATTTTTGAAACACTTATGTTTTAAAACCTACTCTTACCTGTAGCATTTGTGACCCTGAGATATCTGTAAGTCTTAACACTAAAATGAATACATTAATTGCAACTTATTTGCAGAAATGAATTTATACCACCATGATGGGTGAATTTTTTTGAGACCTTCAATATCTCATCTCATAGTTACAAGATGATTTAAAAATAGACCATTTCCTCTGCAAATTCCTATTTCATACACAAGAATAGGTCCTACAAATATTTAGGCAAAATCTGTAATTATGGCTTGAAATTCCACTGGGATGTCAGTAAGGAACGCAAAGAGGAAATTAACTTTGTTATAAAAATATGAACAATGAGAAAAATTTACATATACATGGTCTGGTCACATTAATGTCACCACCACCTATGTTCAACACAATGTGCAGTAACACTCAGGGATGGCAGGTGGCAGCACTAGTAGTGGAGGGTATAAAAAGCTTGTCAAGAGAATGGGGAAAACAATGCAGTCATCGTCGTCGTAATGCAGAAACAGAGTGATTTATATGACATCCAAAAGAGCACGATCATTGCTTTTTGGGCCAAAACAACTAGGGTTGTAAACTCTTTGCATGTTGCTGTAGTTAAAGCGTACTGCGCATGACAGAATGGTGCAATCCACAAAACAGCACCAGGCAACTGTGGTGCACCACAAGTCATAGATGACAGGGGTGAATGATGGCTGTGGAGATGTGTACAGAAGAATAGATGTGCAACTATTAGTCAACTGACCACCCAGATGAACAAAGGTGCTACCAACAGTGGTTCCTCGATGACCACTCGTTGAATGTCGCTGCACATTGTACTCAGCAGGCACCTGGTTCATGCATCCGTGCTGACTGCTGTTCATCAGTGTCGAGGGCTGGAATTGGCACACCAGTACCGCAACAGGATGTCCACTGAGTGGTAACAGGTGGCCTTTTCAGATGAATCACATTTTATGCTCCATCAGCATGAAACGTCTGAGAGCAAATACCTGGCAAAGATCACTGAAAGGATCCAAGCCAGAGGAGGGAGTGTTATAGTCTGGGGAATGCTTTTGTGGTATTCACTGGGTGATCATGCCATTCTGTAAGGTACAATAAATAAACGAAAGTATGCATCTATCCTTGGGGATGATGTCCACTCCCACATGCATGTTGTTTTTCCTTGGCATGATGACATTTACAAGTAGGACAATGCAACATGTCGCACAGTTCACAGAGTACATGCATGGTTTGGAGAGCACCAGGATGACTTTACTGTACTCGCCTGGCCAACAAACGTGGATCCTCAACCGAGAAACATTAATACAGCTGTCACGGCATCGGAGATGGCATAGCTTCAGATCCCTGTCAGTACTTTCCAGACCCTCATTGACTCCCTAAATGCACATCTCGCAGGATCCCGCACACCGAAAGGTGCATATTCAGGTTTTTGACAGGTTGTCACATTAAATAGATTGGACAGTGTAGCTTATCAAGTATTGATACGAGAATTATTCTTCTGAGTAACCACTGCTGCAATTATCTTTCCTCTGCACATAAGTTCGCCTTCCTGTTTTGGTGGATTGTACTTTCGATATTTTCATTTACCTTTTTCTTGTAGTGATGAAACATGTCTTTTGTAATGTTAATTAGTAAAGGAAAATAAGTTCAGAAGTTAGCAGCCTTTGTTTCTTTCGTCAGAATTTCTTAACACAATATGTAAAGTCTTGAATAACAGCCCATAAACATGCTGTAATGACACCCCCCCCCCCCCCCTCACCCCAATCCATCTCTCTCTCTCTCTCTCTCTCTCTCTCTCTCCCCCTCCCTTTGAGGCCTGAACATTGTCTCCAAAATCTTCTATTTACTGATGACGCATCACCTTTATACACCACCTTATCTCAGTCACTGTGATCAACATTGTCTCAAAAACTTTCTTTTTATTGATGACATGGTGAGACAACATCTTGATTGCATCACCTTTATACACCACATTATGTCAGTCACTGTGATAGTGCAGAACCTCTGCTACAAGCGACAGAATTGCAATAAGAAGTGTTAGATGAAAAAAGGGGACATTTCTTCAAATGGAGATAAGCTACTGGTATGTGGCAAGGGATTGAGAGTAGGAGTCATAGAGACCCTCCTGAAAACATGTGGCCAGCAGAGTGTTATTGATTTGCAGTGATTGTGCACAGAAGTGCCCACCATATGCAAAAGTACTGATGAGTCACAGTAGCCCTCTCAAAAGCAAACATTTGAAGTTGATGCCAATGAGGAACAGCTGTCTGCCTCCGGAAATTGCAACTTGCTGGAATAAATTAACCTTCATTATTCTGCATCATTTCATCACAAGGAACTTCCTGAAGATCCTCGTTTTGTTTTCATTTTAAAATAACAAAGTCAAAAGGTTCCAATATAGTTCACAAATATATTTTAGATTTTGACTGGTGGCATGCCATACAGATTCAGACATTACTTTTGAATCTTTCCCTAATTAACTGCTTCTCCTTGAATTGTCTTTAAAATTAATCAATAAAATTTCATAGTGGAAGGAATGAACTACATATCTAGGCATAATGCAACTGTCACCAAGTAGCAGATGCATTGAATAGCACACATGAGAGAAAAAGGGGAGCTGAGAAGGACAAGGTGATGTGCATGGGGAACAATGTTGACGTTCTGGAGAAATGAGAATACAGTGTATTCACCTGAGGTCCAGATAACAAGGAAATTTTCAGTGAATCTTAACCAGGCAAGGTATTCAGGAGTCTAACTGGCTGGAAAGAATATTTAAAGATGGTTCATAAACAATTTGGTGTAGGACAGTGGAATTTGAATGCCTGTAGCAGTGCCAGGTATTTGTCTGCAAGTGACATTACCAAAGAAATAGTTTTGGTTGAGGATGTTGTCTTCAGTCCGAAGACTGGTTTGATGCAGCTCTCCATGCCACTCTATACTGTGCAAGCCTCTTATTCTTTGAATAACTACTGCAACCTACATCCTTCTGAATGTGCTTACTGTATTCATCACTTGGTCTCCTCTATGATTTTTACCCACCATACTTCCCTCCTATACTTAACTGGTGATCCCATGATATCTCAGAACACGTCCCATCAACTGATCCCTTCTTTTGGTCAAGCTGTGCCACAAATTTCTTGTCTCCCCATTTCTATTCAGTATTTCTCATTACTTACATGATCTACCCATCTAATCTCCAGAATTCTTCTATAGCACCACATTTCAAAAGCTTCTTCTTGTCTAAGCTGTTTATCATCCACGTTTCACTTCCATACATGGCTACACTCCATACAAATACTTTCAGAAAAGACTTCCTTACACCTAAATCTACATTTGATGTTGACAAATTCCTCTTCTTCAGAAATCCTTTCCTTGCCATAGCCAGTCTACATTTTATATCCTCTCTACTTCAACCATCATCAGTTATTTTGCTCCCCAAATAGCAAAACTCACCTACTGCTTTAAGTGTCTCATTTCCTAATCTATTTCCCTCCACATCACCTGATTTAATTCAAGTACATTCCATTATTTTTGTTTAGCTTTTGTTGATGTTCATCTTATATTGTCCTTTCAAGACACTATCCATTCCGTTCAGTTCCTCTTCCAATTACTTTGCTGTCTATGACAGAATTACAATGTCAAACAAACAAACTCAAGCTTTTTATCTCTTCTCCCTGGATTTTAACTCCTATTCCATTATTATTATTATTATTATTATTATTATTATTATTTACTGCTTGCTCACTCTACTGATTGAACAACACTGGGGATAGGCTACAACCCTGTCTCACTCCTTTCTGAACAACTGCTTCCTTCTCATGGCCCTTGAACCTTATAACTGCCATCTGGTTTCTGTACAAGTTGTAAATAGTCTTTCGCTCTCCGTATTTTATCCCTTCCACCTTCAAAATTTCAAAGAAAGTATTCCACTCAACATTTTCAAAAGCTTTCTCTAATTGTAAGTCTACAAATGCAATACAGTTTTGTCTTTCTTCAATCTAGCTTCTAACAGAAGTCATAGTGTCAGTATTGGCTGGTGTGTTCCAACATTTCTCCTGAATACAAACTGATCTTCCCCAAGATCAGCTTCTACCAGTTTTCCAGTCTTCTGTAAAGAATTCGTGTTAGTATTTTGCAACCATGTCTTATTAAACTGATAGTTCGGTAATATTCACACCAGTCTGCACCTACTTTGTTTGGAATTGGAATTATATTCTTCTTGGAGTCAGAGTGTATTTGGCCTGTTTCATACATCTTGCTCACAAGATAGAAGAGTTTTGTCATGGCTGGCTCTCCCAAGGCTGTCAGTAGTTCTAACAGAATGTTGCCAACACCCAGAGCCTTGTTTCGATTTAGGTCTCTCAGCGCACTGTCAAATTTTTCACGCAGTATTCCATCTCCCATCTCATCTTCATCTATGTTCTCTTCCATTTCTATAATACTGTCCTCATGTACCACTCCTGTGTATAGACCCTGTGTAAACTCCTTCCACCTTTCACGTTTCAGATTTCCCTTCTTTGCTTAAGCCTAGTTTTCCATTTGAGCTCTTGATATTCATACAGGTGGTTCTCTTTTTCAAAGGTCTCTCTAATTTTCTTGTGGGCAGTATCTAACTTCCCCTTAGTGATATGTGCTTCTACATCATTTCATTTATCCTCTAACCACCCCTGCTTAGCCATTTTGCACTTTCTGTTAATCTCACTTTTTAGGCATTTGTATTCCCTTTTGACTGCTTCATCTACTGCATCTTTGTATTTTATCCTTTCATCAATTAAATTAATATCTCTTGTGTTACCCAAGGATTTCTACTAGCCCTCGTCTTTTTACCTACTTGATCCTCTGCTGCCTTCTATTTCATCTCTCAAAGCTACCCATTCTTCTTCTACTGTATTCCTTTCCCCTGTTCTCGTCAATCATTCCCTAATGCTCCCTCTGGTTATTTCAGTTTATCCAGGTCCCATCTCCTTAATTCCCTACTTTCTTGTAATCTCTTCAGTTTTAATCTACAGTTGATTACCAATAAATTGTGGTCCAAGTCCACATACGCCCTTGGAAATTGTCTTACAATTTAAAATCTGGTCCTGAAATCTCTATCTTACCATTATATAATAGATCTGAAACATGCCAGTGTCTCCAGGTCCCTTCCACATACACAACCTTCTATCACGATTCTTAAACCAAGTGTTAACGATGATTAAATTAATCTCTTTGCAAAATTCTACCATGTGTTTTCCTCATTCGTTCATTTCCCCGAGTCCAAATTCACCTATTTTTCCTTCTCCTCCTATCAAATTCCAGTCCCCCATGACTATTAAATTGTCGTCTATCTTAATTATCTGCATAATTTCTTTTATCTGATCATTAGACCTGTGACTCTTAGGTTCTAAAAATCTTAAATTAGGTACCTAAAATAGGTTCAATCACTTACAAAAATGGTTATAAAAATCAGAAAACACGTCACCAAAATCTGACATTTTATTGTCCAAAGTCTGACATTTTATTGTCTAGAAAGATAAATAGATCAATGAAAATCCACATTATATTATTTTCCACATCTATAATTACAGTCACAGTAAATAACTAACACTTTCTCTAGATTTTCCATTGAGATACTGCATTTCGTCTGTTAATAGCATCTTATATGCTGAGAATGAGCATTCCACGTCAACAGATGTCACCGGAGAATATTTAAATAATGGTATTAGGCACAATGGGACTGCACACTCATGTTCTGTTGATTTACCTGATAAGATGTCAGCCACTGTGTCCTTTTTGTCTTCAGTTTCTCACTAACTTTCATACCAATAGAACCTGGGACCAAGTTGATTTTTTCTGTCACTTCTTCTATTAATCACAGATGCATGTAGACTGGTTTCCCTGAACACTCTAGCTTTAATAATAGGGAGCCAGAGTGCGTAATGAGATTTTATGTATGCAATGTCGTTGGAAATTGTTGGGTCCTTTAGAAGATCCTAAGCTGAAGTAATGCTCAGTGTCTCCTCTCGCAATTTAAGAACAATGTTCTTAACATCTTCCAAATGCTCACTGTAATATCCCACGGCCTCTAGCCACGTTCACCAGTGAGTAAGTATGGGTTCTGGTGGAAGTGGTACTTTGGGAAGTTCCTCTCGAAATAACTGGATTCTTGTAGGTGCTTTAATAAAAATCTTTTTGATGGTTAAAACTAGCTTATTTACATGTAGAAATTCGAGACGTGCCGGCTGGAGTGGCCGAGTGTTTCTAGGCGCTACAGTCCGGAACCGCACAACCGCTACGGTCGCAGGTTCGAATCCTGCCTCGGGCATGGATGTGTGTGATGTCCTTAGGTTAGTTAGGTTTAAGTAGTTCTAAGTTCTAGGGGACTGATGACCAGAGCAGTTAAGTCCCATAGTGCTCAGAGCCATTTGAGCCATTCGAGACGTATCATCTCAGCTACATGATTCATGGCATGGTCAAGACGTGTGATACGAAGCAAGGCTGGGTAAAACACTTTCAACAATTTAACAGCAGCAGCTATCGTGTAAGCAGCTGCATCAGTGTAGGTTACAAGTACTTTATTTTCATCTAGACTGTTGGGGAAAAGTAATTTGAGGACTTTATTAAAAAAGTGAGCAATTGTTTCCCGTCCTTTTTTTTTTTTCCCCCCCCCCCCAGATCCAGATGAGGTACAGAGTGAGTGTCAGGATCTAAACTTCCAACAATCAAGTTAGCCACACCTTGTCTGTCAGTTGTCTCATCGACAGAGATCCACATGTATGAATTGCCTATACCTTCCCTTATCCCGCTCAATGTATTTTCATATAAAGTATCTACATAGTTCTTTCTCAGTGTGGAGTATGATGGAATGCTGCGGTGACAGTATTTCTCTAGAAAACTTTTGAACTGGCTATTTTCAACTGCACTGAATGGTATGTTTGCTGCAAAAATGGCTGTTTGTTGCATTTGGTTTAGTTACAAATGTTTATTTCAAGTTTGATTTATTTTTTAAATTTGCCTCGTGTTTACTCCCCGCAACATGTTGACTTAAATGCGACCTCTGTTCAGAATGTACCTAGAAACAAAAGAAATGAGAAATACTTTGTGCAAGAATTTACGTACAAGATCCACTTAGCAAAATTAACCTACATTAAGGGTTTAGAAACAATATATTTGCATTTGCACATGCCTGGCCCAAGTTAACTCAGGAAGAACAGTGGAATCACTGTTCTCTGAGTGGGCATCGCAGATAAAAGTTAAAATTTTACTCACATCTTTGTTGCACAAATTGCAGTGAATAACTCTTCTGTCTGCAGAGAAATCAGGAAATTCTTGTAACCACTGAGGAATAAGAGATAATTTGGAGCTGGCTTCTTTCAGCATGCTTGACTTTCCACAAATACACTGTCGCTGTGCAATATTTAACCACATCCAAGCAGCACGCTGACCGACTGCATGAAGACAGTGTAGGTGTTTTAAACAGGCTGTTCTGACAGGGCAGGAAGTGCTGGAGGCAGATCACAAGGCTCCTCCACGCCCTGCCGGCCCATTTGACGGTTCACAGTAAGCGACAATGCTCTGTGGAAGAGGGTGGGCTGGAACAGCCTGGCATATGCTGTCTTCATCTGACTTACAATTGGTGTTCAGGCATGCAAACAAACCAGTTATTATTCAGTCACTGTTTTCTAAGAAGCCAGGAAGACCAGAAGAGTAGTTTTAGTCATACAAATTTTATATGACTGGATTTTTAAAAATTAGATACAGTCATGTTCTAACATGAAATTAGGTATTTTTAGGATTTTTAAAAAGAGGTACAATCAGGTTCTAAGGTGAAATTAGGTATTTTAGGTACTATAAAATAACAATTTTTGATAAAATATTTGCGTAATTCTTAGCTGGGAAGACCACGAGAGAATATTAGTTATAAAAATTTTTATTCAAGTGGATTTTTAAAATTTAGGTACTTTTAGGTGCTATAAAACTAGCGTTTTCAATCATAGATTGACATAGTTCATGCACGTACAACTTTTACTGCCTATATTTAATGAGGAACAAAAATGTCTTCACCTAAAATCCAAGGTCTACTGATCATACATTTCTTCAATCTCTTCATCATCTGTGGAGCTTGTTGGCATATAAACTTGTACTATTGTGGTAGGTGTGGGCTTTGTGTCTATCTCGGTTACAATAATGCATTCACTATGCTTTTCATAGTAGCTTATCCGCATTTCTATTTTTTTATTCATTATTAAACCAACTCCTTCAAGCTATCCACTCCCATTTCTAAATTTTCTAACCTACCTGTCCGATTAAGCGATCTGACATTCCACGCTCCAATCCGTAGAACAACAGGTTTCTTTCTCCTGATAATGACAGCTTCTTGGGAGGACTATATTTTACCTCCAGAATACTTTACCCAAGATGATCCCATCATCATCATCATCATCATTTAACCATACAGTAGAGCTGCATGACATTGGGAAAAATCACAGCTGTAGTTACCCTTGCTTTCAGCTGTTCACAGTATCAGCAGGGCAAGGCTGATGTCGCAAGGCCACATTGGTCACACCAACAGTACAGCTGTTGTTGTTGTTGTTGTTGTGGTCTTCAGTCCTGAGACTGGTTTGATGCAGCTCTCCATGCTACTCTATCCTGTGCAAGCTTCATCATCTCCCAGTACCTACTGCAACCTACATCCTTCTGAATCTGCTTGGTGTATTCATCTCTTGGTCTCCCTCTACGATTTTTACCCTCCACGCTGCCCTCCAATGCTAAATTTGTGATCCCTTGATGCCTCAAAACATGTCCTACCAACCGATCCCTTCTTCTAGTCAAGTTGTGCCACAAACTTCTCTTCTCCCCAATCCTATTCAATACCTCCTCATTAGTTACGTGATCTACCCACCTTATCTTCAGCATTCTTCTGTAGCACCACATTTCGAAAGCTTCTATTCTCTTCTTGTCCAAACTAGTTATCGTCCATGTTTCACTTCCATACATTGCTACACTCCATACAAATACTTTCAGCTATCTTTATTATTGAGGCATGCAAGCCTCCCCACCAATGACATGTCAGGCTGGGTAATGTTTTATGGTGGTAAAACTATGGGATTTTGAGATGCCAGCATAGAGGGATGTGGCATTGATGAGTGAAAGGCTGAACTCCAAGTAATAAAGAGACAGTAACTGTGGAGAGTTGATGAGAAAATGTATTTGACGGAGGGTGCAAGCTACAGGTTGAGGGTACTTGTCTACAGGAGCAAAGACTCTTTCAGAGTGCCTGCAGGAACCAGCCACAAGTGATTGGATTTATATATTTTGGAAAGCATTTAATAACTGTGTGTTGAGTGATCGGTAGTAAAAAGTCTGCCTAAAAATGAAAAGTGGAGTATTAGGGGTAAAGTGAACAAATTAGGAGCATCTACTGAATACGAAAGTATGGGTTTTATAGAAGTCTTGTGTGCCCTGTGCTGCTCTCGGTTAACTCTGCTGTTAAGGGCATAAACTAAGATCTGAGAAGGTTCATTCACGTGGATCCAAAATCTCATATTGGTGCTGTTCCAGTAGTTGCTACTGGGAGATGGAAATGTATTTCTCATGGTCCATACCTGAATAGGAGGGGCAAGGACAAATTAGCAAATCTGTTTCCAGAAAACGTAAGGGGGACATCAGCACATGAAGGCAAATCCCTGTGGTTATTGGAGACAAGTGAGAAACCTGCTTGAGGTCCGATTCAGAATGACACTATTAAAAGAAATTAAATTGACAGAGACTCGTAGTTCATCTTATAAGAATAGAAGGAGAGGAGAAATCAACTTGTTTCATCGAAATATTAGGTGGATGAGGGAAATAAACTAAATAGATTTTTCATTTGTTTAGAAAATCTTAGCAGTTGGAAAGAAATTCATGTAATTTGTCAATCTGAACACTACAGAGCCACAGACACAAGTAAATTCTATGTAGATCAGGATATAGAAGCATATGCCTGAGAGGTAGTATTTGAAAATGTAATACTTTCAATAGTTACAGTAATCAGGTCCCCCCCCCCCCCCCCCATCCCCTTTTAACTTTAAAGTAAATTTCTTGAAGAAATCTGACAGAAAGAGTGATACAGAGGTACTGTTAGTCAAGTATAATTTAGTATGCAACATGTTAAAGATTGGTGAAGTCAAGGGGCCTCCAGGAAGAAGGTTGGACAGATAGGAAACTCTGGATGTTGAGAAGCAGAGCGCAAAGACTGTTTCAAGTTAAAAAAAAAGACTGCATATATAACAATCAAAGAAAACAATGAAACTGGTAAATGAAAAACTAGTTAAGACTTTAAAAGAAAGTTTTTAAAATGTTGACTGGAGTATTGTTTAGAAGGAGTGTAATGCTGACTTAAGTCTAAATCCAACATATTTTTTAATGCGTTTGCATCCATATTGAAATTAGTTTACCAAAAAGATAGTTAAATGCGATAGTGGGAAGTCATTTAAAAAATCCTGGATCACTACTGGTATCAGAGTATCTTCACACCAAAAATAGGACATGAACAAAAAGCCAGAATAAGTAAAGATTTAGAAATACCTCCATGTTATAAACATAACTGTAAAATATTAAGAAAAGTTGTGAAAAATTAAGGAGTATGAATATCTTGTCTGAAATTGACACATCAGACAACAAAATAAAAGATAGATAGGGAAAGAAGGCACAGAAGATGACATTATTTCTGTTAAAAATGATGGGAACACTGTAAAAGAAAGTTCGTGTGTGCCAGATATTTTTAATAATTACTTTTTAGAAATAAGCGAATTATAATTTGAATTACAAGTGGACCAAACAACTGAGACAGCTATATATACATTTACACACATAACAAAGTTTTTAAATGATAAAATAGTTCAGATCATCTGTGATTTATTGCAGGCATTTGTTTGTGTCTTTTATCACATATATTTTACGTTTGTTTGCATGTCCATCTTCTGCAGCAGCTGTTATCATCTGTTACTATAGCCGGGTGTATACATGGAGAAGGAAAAAAAATCCCGGCTGAAAATACACTTTTTCTGTGTTAAGTGACAGTATACTTTTCCTCAGCACTGTAAAACTTATCAATCCTTTGATGATTTATGTTTTTATACACCATCATAGAATTACCCGGCACTTTATAAAACGAAACTGAGGGGAAAAAAACGTTTTGGAAAGACCTTTGTCGTGCAGCAACATGTACGCTGTATATTTTCGTATTACAGAAGTATAAATTTCAATTCCATCAAACATCGCATGTTACTTTCCGAAGCACTGAAATCGAGATTGCGATGTGCTTTTGCAAGCATCATACCTCATGACGTGATCTCGCCAGCCGATGACAGCGGATATTCTGAGCATAGGGCAAGCGATGTAGTCAGCCAATAGCAATATCACTGCAGCGCGTATACACAAATTAAAGTAAATGGTTTAAATTAATATACATAGCGTTGCTACAAGAAAAGAAAACATTTCACATATAATATTGGTCTCGAAGATTAATAAGCTGCAAGAGACGCTAGGCTTTCACATAAAATATTGGTCTCAAAGTTTAATAAGCTGCAAGAGAAGCTAAGCTTTCACCCATAACATTGATCTTTTTTGTGCATGTTACACTTTAAGCTACATCACACAAATGTGACAGTAAAATTTTTAATAGCGACATAAATGTCTGATCTCCTGGGATCAAAAT
Source organism: Schistocerca cancellata (assembly GCF_023864275.1). Classification (NCBI taxonomy): domain Eukaryota; kingdom Metazoa; phylum Arthropoda; class Insecta; order Orthoptera; family Acrididae; genus Schistocerca; species Schistocerca cancellata. Next base: position 677,007,819 of record NC_064631.1, read on the forward strand.
TTTTCTAAATGGTCATCCACAAAGAACTGATTTTAATGATTTTTAAATGAGAGGTAAACGCTCTGTGATTTAAGAAATTCGCTGTACATTCTCACACATAGTTCCGCTTGCATAAAAGGAAATTTACTTTGAACTAATGCTGTTCAAACAACCATTCGCAATATTTTCCTGCGACCTGTAGAAATAGGTTCGTTTCAGCCGTTGCCAGAGAGCGCCAGGTAATAGGCATCACCGCGCTTGCGCAGCTACTATGGCGCAGGAAGCCCCTATGCTCGTACGTTGTTGTTGTTGTTGTTGTTGTTGTTGTTATTGTGGTCTTCAGTCCCAAGACTGGTTTGATGCAGCTCTCCATGCTACTCTATCCTGTGCAAGCTTCTTCATCTCCCAGTACTTACTGCAACCTACATCCTTCTGAATCTGCTTAGTGTATTCATCTCTTGGTCTCCCTCTACGATTTTTACCCTCCACCCTGCCCTCCAGTACTAAATTGGTGATCCTTTGATGCCTCAGAATATGTCCTACCAACCGATTCCTTCTTCTAGTCAAGTTGTGCCACAAACTACTCTTCTCCCCAATTCAATACCTCCTCATTAGTTATGTGATCTACTCACCTAATCTTCAGCATTATTCTGTAGCACCACATTTGTTCTATTCCCTTCTTATCTAAACTATTTATCGTGCATGTTTCACTTCCATACATGGCTACACTCCATACAAATACTTTCAGAACTTTAAATCAATACTCGATGTTAACAAATTTCTCTTCTTCCGAAACACTTTCCTTGCCATTGCCAGTCCACATTTTATATCCTCTCTACTTCGACCATCATCAGTTATTTTGCTTCCCAAATAGCAAAACACCTTTACTACTTTAAGTGTCTCATTTCCTAATATAATTCCCTCAGCATCACCCGACTTAATTCGACCACATTCCATTATCCTCGTTTTGCTTTTGTTGATATTCATCTTATACCCTCCTTTCAAGACACTGTCCATTCCGTTCAACTGCTCTTCCAAGTCCTTTGCTGTCTCTGACAGAATTACAATATCATCGGCGAACCTCAAAGTTTTTATTTCTTCTCCATGGATTTTAATACCTACTCCAAACTTTTCTTTTGATTCCTTTACTGCTTGCTCAATATACAGATTGAATAACATCGGGGAGAGGCTACAACCCTGTCTCACTCCCATCCCAACCACTGCTTCCCTTTCATGCCTCTTGACTCTTATAACTGCCACCTGCTGTCTGTACAAATTGTAAATAGCCTTTCGCTCCCTGTATTTTACCCCTGCCACCTTCAGAATTTGAAAGAGAGTATTCCAGTCAACATTGTCAAAAGCATTCTCTAAGTCTACAAATGCTAGAAACGTAGGTTTGCCTTTCCTTAATCTTTCTTCTAAGATAAATCGTAGGGTCAGTATTGCCTCACGTGTTCCAACATTTCTACGGAATCCAAACTGATCTTCCCTGAGGTCAGCTTCTGCCAGTTTTTCCATTCGTCTGTGACTTATTAAACCGATTGTATGGTAATTTTCACATCTGTCAACACCTGCTTTCTTTGGGATTGGAATTATTATTTTCTTCATAAAGTCTGAGGGAATTTCACCTGTCTCATACATCTTGCTCAACAGATGGTAGGGTTTTGTCAGGACTGGCTCTCCCAAGGCTATCAGTAGTTCTAATGGAATGTTGTCTATTCCCAGGGCCTTGTTTCGACTTAGTCTTTCAGTGCTCTGTCAAACTCTTCACATAGTATCGTATCTCCTTTCATCTTCATCTACATCCTCTTCCATTTCCATAATATTGTCTTCAAGAACATCACCCCTGTATAGACCCTCTACATAATCCTTCCACCTTTCTGCTTTCCCTTCTTTGCTTAGAAATGGGTTTCCATCTAAGCTCTTGATATTCATGCAAGTGGTTCTCTTTTCTCCAAAGGTCTCTTTGATTTTCCTGTAGGCAGTATCTATATTATCCCTCGTGAGATAAGCCTCTACAATCTTACATTTGTCCTCTAGCCATCCCTGCTTAGCCATTTTGCACTTTCTGTCGATCTCATTTTTGAGATGCTTGTATTCTTTTTTGCCTGCTTCATTTACTGCATTTTTATATTTTCTCCTTTCATCAATTAAATTCAGTATCTCTTCTGTTACCCATGGATTTCTACTAGCCCTCGTCTTTTTATCTACTTGATCCTCTGCTGCCTTCACTATTTCATCCCTCAAAGCTACCCATTCTTCTTCTACTGTATTTCTTTCCCCCATTCCTGTCAATTGTTCCCTTATCCTCTCCCTGAAACTCTGTACAATCTCTGGTTCTTTCGATTTATCCAGGTCATATCTCCTTAAATTCCCACCTCTTTGCAGTTTCTTCAGTTTTAATCTACAGTTCATAACCAATAGATTGTGGTCAGAGTCCACATCTGCCCCTGGAAATGTCTTTCAATTTAAAACCTGGTTCCTAAATCTCTGTCTTACCATTATATAATCTATCTGAAACCTTCTAGTATCTCCAAGGTTCTTCCATGTAGGCAACCTTCTTTCATGATTCTTGAACCAAGTGTTAGCTATGATTAAGTTATGCTCTGTGCAAAATTCTACCAGACGGCTTCCTCTTTCATTTCTTAGCCCCAATCCATATTCACCTACTATGTTTCCTTCTCCACCTTTTCTTACTGTTGAATTCCAGTCACCCAAGACTATTAAATTTTCATCTCCCTTCACTACCTGAATAATTACATTTATATCATACATTTCATCAATTTCTTCATCATCTGCAGAGCTAGTTGGCATATAAACTTGTACTACTGTCGTAGGCGTGGGCTTCGTGTCTATCTTGGCCACAATAATGCGTTCACTATGCTGTCTGTAGTAGCTTACCCGCATTCCTATTTTCCTATTCATTATTGAAGCTACTCCTTCATTACCCCTATTTGATTTTGTATTTATAACCCTGTATTCACCTGACCAAAAGTCTTGTTCCTCCTGCCACCGAACTTCACTAATTCCCACTATATCTAACTTTAACCTATCGATTTCCTGTTTTAAATTTTCTAACCTACCTGCTCAATTAAGGGGTCTGACGTTCCACACTCCGATCCATAGAATGACAGTTTTCTTTCTCCTGATAACGACGTTCTCTTGAGGAGTCCCCGCCCAGAGATCCGAATGGGGGACTATTTTAACTCCGGAATGTTTTACCCAAGACGACACCATCATCATTTAATCATACAGTAAAGCTGCACGCCCTCGGGAAAAATGACAGCTGTAGTTTCCCCTCGTTTGCAGTACCACAACAGTGCGGCCGTTTTGGTTAGTGTTACAAGGCCAGATCAGTCAATCATCCAGACTGTTGCCCCTGTAACTACTGAAAAGGCTGCTGCCCCTCTTCAGGAACCACCGTTTGTCTGGCCTCTCAACAGGTACCCCTCCATTGTGGTTGCACCTACGGTACGGCTATCTGTATCGTTGAGGCACACAAGCCTCCCCACCAACGGCAAGGTCCAAGGTTCATGGGGGGCTTGTACGTGTAAAACATTAAAAGTTCTTGTATTATGTCATTAAAAAAAAAAAAAAAAATTAAGACATCAGAGGATACTCCAAGAGCATCGGAATTTGGTGAACCATACTAAAATGCAAATTTGGCTTACACTGCACATTCGTATGCCCAGATACGGATGTAAATTTTCTTGGAGAACCAGTTCTGAACTATCCCATGTTTGGTTCTTTATTATGGCATAATGCCATACACGCTAGAAGATGAAAAGATGCACTTTTGAAATGCTGCAAACAGTTGAAACTATGCTGTCACACTTCATTTCATTTCAAATAAATTGACTGCCTCAGCAGAAAAGATTAATAAAAGCCCAATTTCTTTAGCAAACCAACAAAAGTAACTTCCTTGTTCTGCAAGGCGCTTAATGCTTGACTGTCTGAAAGGTGGAAATAAATCTTAAACTAATATTTTAAATCTTTAATTCACTTGATAGCTCCCGGCAACAGAAATCCGTTTTGTTTTCATTTGACGTGAGTGCAATAAATGAAGAGGAAACAGCAAAATCACTAAACGTAAACAAGGGGTCACGTGGAGACCATCCACCCTCCCACTACAACTCAGACTGCTCTGTGCATCAGCCCCGGATCAACGTTATTTCCGAACCGTGGCAATACTACATAGTGGTGTCCCCCTCTCCCCTCTCTATAGCGTTTGATGTAAGATGATAAAAATTTTAAAAATCGACTCTTCAAAAATGTTTACATTTTGTTGCACACATCTTTCTGAAAAGTCTGATATATATAAAGCATATGTGTTCAAAGAAATCTAGGACATGTTATCTGGTCCTAAGTGTGCCAAAGGGCAGTGCCACGCCTCTTCACACAGCATTCTTCTATCGCACGTCATTGTATTTCGCTCTGTGGAATTCAAACATATAATATTTTGTAATGGATGCCATCAATCTGTATTTAGGGCAGTGGAAATTAAAATGTCTTGTGGTGTCGTCCTGCTCCCACTTGCCCAGTTTGACATCCAGCCCCTCTTCTTATTTAAAAAAACAAAAAACTCACAATTAATAGTGGATGGGATTATTTGTAATCCGGAGAACAAGAACTCTCTAACCTTGCTACAGCTTCACATGGTGTCCTTTCCTTTCTGCAAAGGGATATATCACCTCAAATTTCATCAAACATTCTGTCACATGAAAAAACGAAATGTCGTTGTCTAATACTGAAAAAGCTGTTAATACAAACAGTACCCAAGACTGGTGTGGTTCCTCGATCTGATTAGTGTATTTTGTCACTGTCTGCTAGATAAAGCGAAACAGGCTTGTCTAATATTGCAGCAACTGTAACACACACCAAATAAACAGACTGTTTTAGGGCAAACGGTCTCTCTCTCTCTTTTCTTAACATGACAGAATAAGTACCAATATCAAATGCCTATTAGGCCTACTACAAGCAAAAAGCTTTATGTTCGGAAATAGTTTCACATTTCATTCATACGCTCCAGCTTCTCAAGCATGAGATCAAAAAGTAGTAGTATGAAATTTTTGTATAAATTTGGAACCACCATACTCTTCCATAATTTGTGTCATGTCCCCATTTCTTCTCCTTCCTCGTTCTGGGAAACAAACAATCTTATCACAAATTCTGTAACTATTCCTGCCAGTGTCAAAACTTATTCTCCGGTTAATTTCACTAACCCTGCCACAATCAAGTGTTTAGTTATCCCGTGTTTATTCTCTGGTTAGGATTTATTACGTGTTTGTACAACGCGTTTTCCGCGCTTCTCCTAGAATAGAACTTAAGATGGCTGCTACCGGGGTCTGTACATCTGGCCATTACTAGTGTACCAGTCTCGCCAAAAATTTTCTATCAAAATTTCAGTTTCTTGGATACACCGAGAAGATAATACGTAATCTTTCTTACCTGTTATTCCTGTTAGTAGTTTATTTCACTGTGGTAGTCTGAATCTATGGATTTCGCTGGTAATTATAACAACGCTGATCATTCGAAAACCCAGTCAATCCCATAAACAAACAGCGATTGACATTCACCGGTTCGGCTTTATTCCGCTCAGCTCGTATAGCCCCCTCCCCTTCTGTCTGCAGGAAAGTTTATTTCTAGATGAGACAGGGATTCCCCTGGCAGAGACATGACGTACACTATGCACGCATTCAAAAATCAGCTTATGATCCATTCAGAAACAAACTTAGAATATGTTCACAAATCTTCAAAAATCAACACGGACCCATTTCAACAATCAATAGACCAACATGTGCTGGATACTAGGCGCTTTGTGAAGCAAGGCTTTCTCCTCAAGAATATGAATTCTTGCCCCCCATGGAATCTGGCAGCTCGCGCGTGCCAGTAAAATTTTTCCAGGTAGCATCTTGCTGCACTGCTTATACAGCAGCCACTTCTGGTAGCCATCTGCATGAGTCTGCTCGCAACTGCTCATACGAACCTAATGTAAACAGTTGTGACGTCACACTCATCGGAGGCAATTTGTTGTTATGAAGCATTGCACAGTCTTCCTAAAGCCTTTGACACATTTTGCTGTTGACAGACACTTGTATGAGTACTGTGTTGTTGTTGTATATGGCGTATTTCCTTTGCAACTTAAGTTTTATTTTAGTTTTTTTTCTCTTTTTTTCATGTTTTATTGCTGCAATATTATTCTGTAGTGAGTGGCAAGATACAGAAATATCCGTTGTTAGAGTATTGTTTCTCAACAGTCAAAATTACAAAAATTTAACTGAAAACTAAAACAAAGAAAAAATTCTTGGAATTCTAAAAAAAAGAAAAAAAAAAGAAAAAAAATCCCGAGTTTTTCCCGGTTTTCTCCCGGATGAAAAAATTACTGGGTTTTTCCCGGTTGTCCCAGGTCGTATACACCCTGTCTTGGCCACAGTTTAGAGATGACCATTCATCCTGGTGGGTATCTGTTTAGTAGTGGTACCAAATTAAAAAGCTGCGCAATGATTGTAACAGAGGTGGTATATGACATGGCAGCTTGCACAGGTGGCCCGGCCTCTGGTGGGGTCGGATAAGCACTCTTGTCATTTTGTTGGTTATCCCACCCTGTGTGAAAAATGTTTGGTGACCTCTGGCATGAGGTATCCAATGAAATTTGTTACTAGAATGAGTGTTTACTGGTAGGGAGTACACAGCAAGTTGTCTTGGATGAGGAGTCATTGACAGGTGCAGAAGTAACTTCAGGTGTGCCCAGGGAAGTGTGTTGCGTCCCTTGCTGTTCATATTGTATATTAATGACCTGGAATACAATATTAATAGTAACTTCGTAATTTTTTGCATATGATGCAGTTAACTATGACGAAGTACTGTCTGGAAAAAGATTGGGCAAATATTCAGACACAGACTTTGATAAAATTTCAAACTGGTGCAAAGATTGGTTACTTGCTTTAAATTTTCAGATATGTAGAACTGTGCACTTCACAAAACAAAATAAAAACATAGTATGCTATGACTACAATATCAATGAGTCATAGCTGAACCTGTCAAATCATACTAATATAAGGGGATAACAATTTGCAGGGTCAAGAAATGGAACGATCACATGGGTTCAGTTGTGGTTAAGACAGGTAGCATACTTTGCTTAATTGGCAGAATAATGGGGAAATGTGGTCAGTGACTGCTTGCAATTCACTCATGCAACCCATCCTTGAATATAGCTCAAGGGAGTGCGCCCCATACCAAATAGAGCTAACAGAGGATATTGCATGCATACACAGAAGGGTAGCACAAATAGTCACACATGTGTTCGACCTACAGGAGAGTGTCACAGAAATGTTGAAAGAATGGAACTGGGAGACTCTAGAATACAAACATAAACTATCCGAAGAAAGCCTGCTTACAAAGTTTCAAGGACCAGCTTTAAATAGGAGGCTAGGAATACAGTGCAATGCCCTAAATATTGCTCCCATAGGGATCATGAGGACAAGATTAATTACAGCACACACAGAGGCTTCTGGACAGTCATTCTCCCTATGCTTCATACATGAATGGAACAGGAAAAAGCTCTAATAATTGGTACAATGGGATGTACACTCTCCTATGCACTTTGTAGTGGTTTGCTGAGTATGTATGTAGCTGTAGATGTAACAGATCTGCATTACCATTCAATGAGTCTATCTTTGGCAAAGACGTGGTTGAAATATGCACCTCTAAAACTTTGAAAATCTACCCATGGAAATAAAATGTCTGGCGGGTAACAGAATTGTTTTCAAATGTAGATTACAGATCTTTCTCCTGACAACTCCTATACAATACAGGAATTCTTGAACAAAATTATAACTCATTACTAACAGAAAAACCTGTACATGACCAGTATGTACCCATTATAAATACTTTTTAAATATATAAGGAGCAGTCAAATGAAACCCGGTCATGAGTGTAAAGTAACGGTAATGGTTTTACTAACTCAAAAATGTAGTTATACACAGTACACATACTCAAAAACAGTCACCAAAACTGTTGGCACATTTATCCCATTGCGACAGTAGCAGGTCGATTCCATCCTTGAAGAAGCTAGTAGGCTGCTGTCGGATCCAGTACTAGACCCAGTCGTACACTTCGTCGTTCCATGAGAATCAATGTCAATGAATACCTTCTTGGAGGTCCAAACAGGTGAAAGTCACACGGTGAAAGGACCGAGCTGTATGGTGGATGTTCCAGAGTTTCCCACCGAAACTGCTCCAATGTCATCTTCACAGCATTGGCCTTGTGTGGGCGGGCTTTATCATGCAGGAGGATAATGCCATGAACAACATGCCTCAGTGTTCCAACTTGATGGCTCGTCGAGAAGGTTCTGTAAAGTGGCTTGATAACGTGTGACACTTATTCCAGGAACTCGCAAGTAGTGGGACTTTGTGGTCAAAAAAGAAGGACATCATGACCTTACCAGAACTGGTGTGCATGGCCTTAGATTTCTTTGGTGGGGGTAAAGTCGCATGTTTCCACTGCTTGTTCTGATGCTTGCTTTCTGGTTCAAAATAGTGACACCAATTTTCATCACCTGTGACAATATGCGACAAAAAACCACATTCCTTCTCATGATAACTTCGCAGATGAATCAAAGAAAACCATTTGGATATTGCGCTGTTCGGCAGTCAGTTGGTAGTGAACCCACTGCGCACAGATTTTTCGAAAGTTCAAGCGTTCTTGTACTGTGGTGTGAGCGGTGCCCACACTAATACCCAGTAACCGATAGATCTTGTCCACAGTGATTCTGCGGTTGTCCAAGACTAAAGCATTCACTTCCGCAACCATTTCCAGTATGACGACACAATGAGCCTGTCCAGGACAAGCATCGTCTTCCAGTGACTCACGCCCCTCAAGGAATCGTTTGTGCCATTTCACAACACTCGAATGACTTGACTGTACTCATCATACACAGCCTTCATCCATCGATACATTTCATGGCCTCCTACTCCCTCTGACTCCAAAAATCGAATCACTCCTCATTGTTCTTGCTTACTTGCCTGCATGTTCGGTAGTGGACTATAACTTGTGTGACCAGCTTCTCTTCAGAATGAAACCACACTTGCATATGTAACATCAACTGGTGCACACGTGTCAGTCTCTCAACCAATAGATGGCGCCACCATACCCGCAGATGCTTGGTGCCACCTTATGTATAAGGCAAAGGTAGACGCACTGACCAGGTTACATTTGAATGAACCTCATATTACTCAAAATATGTGTTCTATGTTTGTTCAGTTGACATGTTCCATATCATGACATTTGTCATGAATATAATCTATGGAACAAGCAACTACCAAACAAACTATCAAATTCTGAAGCCAGATTCTTCCTTTACATAATTAAAAGCCAATTTTCCCCATCGCAACTGCTGAACCTATCTGTCTCTTTTATTATGAAGCAGAAAATGTCCATTTAAAATCGCATACTCATTTAGAATTGATGAAAAGAGAAAATATAAAAATGCAGTAAATGAAGCAGGCAAAAAGGAATACAAACGTCTCAAAAATGAGATCGACAGGAAGTGCAAAATGGCTAAGCAGGGATGGATAGAGGACAAATGTAAGGATGTAGAGGCTTATTTCACTAGGGGTAAGATAGATACTGCCTACAGGAAAATTAAAGAGACCTTTGGAGAAAAGAGAGCCACTTGTATGAATATCAAGAAATCAGATGAAAACTCAGTTCTAAGCAAAGAAAGGAAAGCAGAAAGTTGGAAGGAGTATATAGAGGGTCTACACAAGAGCGATGTACTTGAGGACAATATTATGGAAATGGAAGAGGATGTAGATGAAGATGAAATGGGAGATACATACTGCGTGAGGAGTTTGACAGAGCACTGAAAGACCTGAGTCGATACAAGGCCCCGGGAGTAGACATTCCATTAGAACTACTGACGGCCATGGGACAGCCAGTCCTGACAAAACTCTACCATCTGCTGTGCAAGATGTATGAGACAGGCGAAATACCCTCAGACTTCAAGAAGAATATAATAATTACAATCCCAAAGAAAGCAGGTGTTGACAGATGTGAAAATTACCGAACTTTCAGTTTAATAAGTCACAGCTACAAAATACTAACGCGAATTCTTTACAGACGAATGGAAAAACTGGTAGAAGCCAACCTCAGAGAAGATCAGTTTGGATTCCGTAGAAATGTTGGAACACGTGAGGCAATACTGACCCTACGACTTATCTTAGAAGAAAGATTAAGGAAAGGCAAACCTACATTTCTAGTATTTGTAGACTTAGAGAAAGCTTTTGACAATGTTGACTGGAATACTCTCTTTCAAATTCTGAAGGTGGCAGGGGTAAAATACAGGGAGCGAAAGGCTATTTACAATTTGTACAGAAACCAGATGGCAGTTATAAGAGTCGAGGGTTATGAAAGGGAAGCAGTGGTTGGGAAGGGAGTGAGACAGAGTTGTAGCCTATCCCCGATGTTATTCAATCTGTATACTGAGCAAGCAATAAAGGAAACAAAAGAAAAGTTCGGAGTAGGTATTAAAATCCATGGAGAAGAAATAAAAACCTTGAGGTTCATCAATGACATTGTAATTCTGTCAGAGACAGCAAAGGACTGGGAAGAGCAGTTGAACGGAATGGACCGTGTCATGAAAGGAGGATATAAGATGAACATCAACAAAAGCAAAATGAGGATAATGGAATGTAGTCAAATTAAGTCGGGTGATGCTGAGGGAATTAGATTAGGAAATGAGACACCAAAGGAGTTTTGCTACTTAGGAAGCAAAATAACTGATGATGGTCAAAGTAGAGAGGATATCAAATATAGACTGGCAATGGCAAGGAAAGTGTTTCTGAAGAAGAGAAATTTGTTAACATCGAGTACAGATTTAAATATCAAGAAGTCGTTTCTGAAAGTATTTGTATGGAGTGTAGCCATGTATGGAAGTGATACATGGACGATAAATAGCTTGGACAAGAAGAGAATAGAAGCTTTTGAAATGTGCTGCTACAGAAGAATGCTGAAGATTAGATGGGTAGATCACATAACTAATGAGGAGGTATTGAATAGAATTGGGGAGAAGAGGAGTTTGTGGCACAACTTGACAAGAAGAAGGGACCTGTTGGTAGGACATGTTGTGAGGCATCAAGGGATCACAAATTTAGCATTGGGGGGCAGCGTGGAGGGTAAAAATTGTAGAGGGAGACCAAGAGATGAATACACTAAGCAGATTCAGAAGGATGTAGGTTTCAGTACGTACTGGGAGATGAAGAAGCTTGCACAGGATAGAGTAGCATGGAGAGCTGCATCAAACCAGTCTCAGGACTGAAGACCACAACAACAACAACAACAACAACAACTCATTTAGTGTATGCTGTGGGCAGCAAAAAGGCAACAAGTCATAAAATATAAGGACCATCAAAACTATCCCTTATTGTAACACTCTCAGCGTGTTTCACAAACAAGATAAGTCTTTGCAGAGTATTGGTGCAGTGCAGCATAGCAAATTTAATGCTGAAAGCAACATGAAGCATGCAAGGATTACACTGCAAGTCAAGATGCCCTTAAAAACTCCACTTATATAATCTCCACAGCCCCCTCCGGGAGACACCACCTTGGCGAAGCACTATCCGTGCGGGTGGAGAGGCTTGTGTATCCGCAGGAAGCTGAGGGCTATGCCGAAGGTAGAGACCTACTTCCGGAAAGGCCTAAGCCGATGGATCAGACTAAGAGTATCCCACAACGTACCCTCTTCCCTATCCACTCCTAGTCCTACCCTATTCCCTGGCCCATGCTGAGGTGTGCGTGGCACATGGGAAGATGTGTCGCAAAGGGAGCCTCAGGGATACCGGGCGACCTCCCTGAGTAATTAGCCTTACACCGCGCGGGGTATTCGTGGTGTGGACCTTCTAGATCCCCAAATCTCGTGGGACCAACATGGACATAATTACAGAAAAAGAAAAAGAAACTGAGGGGCAAATTGAGACCTCAGATACCCAAACATCAGGGACTGAACTGATGGAAGGCACTACCACTATTGAATCAGGGTCTAGACCTGAGCCAGAAGTGGGAACTGTAACCGAGAGGCTAGACCAGATTAAGATCAAAGGCTTGTCTGGGGCCCAAAGGAGGAAGCTACTCAGGGAACAGAGGGAAAAGGAAGGAAAAGAATGGCTTCCTATACACAAATGGAGGGAAGTAAAGGGACTAGAATCCAAGACCCCCAGGAAAAAAACTGCCTCAGGTTGAAGGGGACACGCAGACCGCCACAACTTCAAAGACAGGTAGTAAGAGGATAAGGGAGGAATCAAAGACTCCCTCCTCCCTGGATAAGCGAGTCCAGAGAAAACTGAGGCAAGAAATAGGGAAACAGACCTATAGTACTGCAGTCTCGGTTTTTCAGATGGCAGTTTTCCAGGAAGGTTATCCATTGGTGGCCATTACCTCGCAGCAGGAGGAACTAGTACAGATGGCCCTCTTTGAAAAGATTGGGGGGGACGCTGGCCCAGGTCCCAACTTCAGGAGGGTCTATCTAGACCGTGGTGCACTCATTTTTGTCTGTGAGGGGGTGCACACAGTAGAATGGCTCAAGGACAAGGTGCCCATGATATCCCCGTGGAAAGATGCGAATCTGCTGGTCAAGACGGCAGCGGAGCATCTTAAGACCGCAAAGATATCATTATGGGTACCCAAGATCCTTAAGGAAGTCTCTCCCAAGACTGTTCGGGAAAATATGGGCCCAGAACCCAAATGTCCCAACAGAAGACTGGAGAGTGATTAGCCAGAAGGTTGCTCCAGAAGGACAAACCCTGGTGGTGGAGGTTGGTGAGGAGTCCCTAAAGGCGATGCGGGAGCAGGACCTGAAACTGTTTATAGGGTTCTCGCAGGTCACCGTCAGGGTTCTCAAAGACCTCAAAGATGGCAGTAAGACGGAGCCTGGAGGTGCTGCAGATTAATCTGCAGCACAGCAAAGGAGCCTCTGCTGCTGTGAGCCGCTGCCTGGGGCGACAGGAAGTGGACGTGGCCCTGATACAAGAACCCTATCTATACAAAGGGGGTGTATCGGGCCTCGGAGGCACTGGAGGCAAGCTGATCTATGCTACAAATCTAAGAAACTCCAGAACATGCATCTATGTTAGAAACGGCATTTCTTTCATGCCAATGATCGATTTCTGCTCTAGGGACTTAGTGACCATCAAAATGCAGCAATGTGAGGAAGGTTATCACAAGGGAAATTGTCTTGGCCTCAGCATACCTTCCTTTCGAAGACAGTTCTCCCCCTCCCTTGGAGGTGAGGAGACTGGTAGAGACCTGCCATCGGCAAGGTGACCAACTGCTGGTGGGGTGCGACGCCAATGCCCGCAACTTAGTGTGGGGCAGCAAGGACACCAACAGTAGAAGTGAGTACCTTCTTGAATTCCTCTTAGCTAACAACTTAGAGGTCCTGAATAGGGGCAATGAACCTACATTCAGGAATAGCAGAAGGGAAGAAGTAATTGACATAACATTTGGTTCCATGACGATGGGTAGCTATGTCAGACAATGGCAAGTGGTGTTGGAGCCATCCTCATTGGACCACATGTACATTAAATTCAAGGTTGAAATGGGAATCAGACTGACCATGACTTATAGAAATCCCAGGAAAACAGACTGGGAGACATATAGCAGGGACCTTGACTTAGTCTTATCGGAAATTAAAACCACGATAAGGAAGCCAGTAGAATTTGACGAAGTAGCAGAGGCTGGTACCTCTGCCACAGTGACCTCATATCAAGACAACTGCACAACCACCAGGAAGTGCACAAATAGGAGTGTTCCTTGGTGGAACAACAAATTGGAAACAAAAAGAAAACAGGTATGGAGACGGTTTAATATTGCGAGACGCAAAGGACAATGGGCTAAATATCTAAATATCGTGAGGCCCTTGTCAGTTACAATCTTGCAATAAGGCATGCAAAGGAGGCATCCTGGAAGGCATTCTGTGAGGAAGTGGAAGGCACAGCTACACAAGCCAGACTTCACAAGATTCTCACTAGAGTACCAACTAATCCAGGAGGTATGTTGAGGAAGGAGGATGGGGAATATACAAAGACAGCACATGAGATGCTAGAATTGCTCCTCAAAACTCACTTTCTTCAATATGCTCTGCCGGATAACACAGACCAGTATGTGACCCCAGAGAGACAACATTTCTCAGACACTCGAAGAGAGGACTGGGAATCGGCCAAGGAGTATGTGAACTTCAACAAAATCCAGTGGGCGGTGGGAACATTCCAGCCATTCAAGTCACCTGGCCAAGATGGAATTTTTCCAGCTCTCCTGCAACAGGCAGGAGGAAAGCTTATAAGAATCCTATGCAGGCTATTTAGGGTTAGCTTAGCAGTAGGAATCATTCCCAATGTTTGGAGGGCAGTGAAGGTTGTCATCATTCCAAAGCCAGGGAGAATTGATCATACCAAGGCCAAGGATATGAGACCAATCAGTCTTGTCTTCCTTCATTCTCAAAACATTGGAAAAACTAGTTAATGTATACGTTGGGGAGAGGAGGCTAGTAGGGTCCCTCTACACCTGAACCAACACGCATACCAACCAGGTAAATCATGTGAGACAACTCTCCACCAACTCGTCGGGAAGGTGGAAAAAGCACTTAACTTCCAAGAAATAGCTCTCTGCATCTTCCTGGATATCGACGGGGCCTTTAGTAACACGACCCTCGATTCCATGGTAAGAGCAGCAGAGGTGGATGACCTGGGGACCACTATATGTAGGTGGACCAGAGCCATGCTTAGTGAAAGGAAGGTAGAGGCTACCATGATGAATGAAAAGATGGTAATTAAGACCACTAGAGGCTACCCACAAGGAGGAGTTTTGTCTCCTCTATTTTGGAATCTTGTGGTGAACGAACTCATTGAGGAACTAAATTCCAAACAATGCTTCTGCCAAGGATACGCAGATGACCTTGTCATAGTAATACTTGGCAAATTCACTGACACAGTCAGGAATATGGCACAAGGAGGGTTGGGCATTGTGCAAAAATGATGCAGTAAACAGGATCTGAGAGTTAATTCTAAGAAGACTGTCATGGTGCCATTTACAAAGAGACATATTCAGCATGCAAGTTGGAATCTAAAGCTCTTCGATGAAACTCTACCTGTGAAGGTGACAGTGAAATATCTAGGGGTAACCTTGGATGAGAAGCTAACTTGGACCCCTCATATTAAGAGTATCTGCTCCAAGGCAAAAAGCATGTTAGTGAGTACTAGGAAGGCTTGTGGCAAAAACTGGGGCCTAAACCCCAGGGTTATGCACTGGATATACACCACAGTGGTTAGACCTAGGATTTCCTATGGGGCCGTAGTGTGGTGGAAGAAGATAGAACAGCGGGTTGCTGCTAAAGAGCTTGTTAAGGTGCAGAGATTGGCCTGCTTAGCCATAACAGGCGGAAGTAGCAGCACACCAACCGCTGGAATGGAAGCCATGCTGGACATGCCTCCACTTCACCTTTGGGTTAAGATGGAGGCAGCAGCTGGGGCACACAGACTTAAAACTGGCCAAAACTGGGTCTCAGTTGGATATCCAGAATCACACACTAACATAGTGAGTGAGGTAAATATAGGTATGGCTGGCGAAATGCCCGCTGACTATACAATAACTCTTAACTGCTTCGACAAGCCTTAAAACATAATAATTGGAAGTAGGGAGCAGTGGGAGAAAACAGTTCGACACCGTATGGGGGACATAGTTTGATTCACCAATGGGTCAAAAACAGATCAAGGCGTTGGGGCAGGGTTGTACGGGGTTCAGTCAAGACTGGAGAGCAGCATCTCTCTAGGGAAACTGGCCTCTGTATTCCAAGCCGAAATTACTGCAATCAGGGCCTGTGTGGAAGAAAATATGAGTAGGTGCTACAATGATCGTAGCATCTACATCTATTCAGACAGCCAGGAAGCCCTGAAATTATTGGCAGCTCCTGCAACAAGATCTAAGATTGTTGCAGACTGCCACAGGGCTCTGGTGGAGCTAGGGGGAAGCAATAGGGTGTACCTAGTGTGGGACCCTGGCCACTCAGGGATCTGTGGCAATGAACAAGCCGATACATTGGCGGATGGGGGCAACAACTCCATTTATTGTCCGCCGCTCGTGGTCTCGCGGTAGCGTTCTCGCTTCCCGAGCACGGGGTCCCGGGTTCGATTCCCGGCGGAGTCAGGGATTTTCACCTGCCTCGAGATGACTGGGTGTTTGTGTTGTCCTCATCATTTCATCATCATCCAGGAAAGTGACGAAATTGGACTGAGCAAAGATTGGATAATTGTACGGGCGCTGATAACCACGCAGTTGAGCGCCCCACAAACCAAACATCATCTCAACTCCATTTATTGGACCGGAACCGGTCTTGAAAATCACCAAGGCTATGATCAAATTAGAACTGCGGAACTGGCTTAGGAAACAGCACGTAGGATATTGGACCAAGGTCCATAAACAAAAACATGGTAAGGTAATGATGCCCAAGCCATGTTTTAATAGAAGCTCTGTAATCCTGGGATTGAACAGGAAAGAGATCAAACTCATGACTGGACTGATGACCGGCCATGGGAACTTCAAAAAAAACCTACACGCAATGGGTATAATGGAAGAGGACGCTAAATGTAGGATCTGTGATGAGGGTGAAGAAACTGCATCACACCTAATCTTTGAATGCATGGCATTGGAGAGTAAAAGATACAGAATATTCGGGACAACTGGACCTGAAGAAATTGTGTCTAACAAAAAACTGGTAGAGGGACTCCTTGCACTATTCTAGGGCACTGGTTGGCTTTACTAGATATACAGGGAGTGATACCGCACAATAAACCTAGTTTCGGAGTGAGTAGTGGCAGGTTAGAACTAAGCTGTTTCAGTTCTCCTGTTAAAATCAAATCAAATCAAAATCTCCACACCAATTACCACAACCCTTTTGCACATCAAATACTTTTAGCAACAGTGAAACTCCTTACCTGTTACTGAATGGAATGGACGGACTTCCTGCTCCCTAGCTACAAGCTGTCAGTGAATATAACAGAATTCAAGCTCTTCAGATGTGATGAAAGGAGAAAATATAAAAATGCGGTAAATGAAGCAGGCAAATAGGAATACAAACGTCTCAAAAACGATATTGACAGGAAGTGCAAACTGGCTAAGCAGGGATGGCTAGAGGACAAATGTAAGGATGCAGAGGCTTATCTCACTAGGGGTAAGACAGATACTGCCTACAGGAAAATTAAAGAGACCTTTGGAGAAAGGAGAACCACTTGCATGAATATCAAGAGATCAGATGGAAACCCAGTTCTAAGCAAAGAAGGGAAAGCAGAAAGGTGGAAGGAGTATATAGAGGGCCTATACAAGGGCAATGTACTTGAGGACAATATTATGGAAAAATGGAAGAGGATGTAGATGAAGATGAAATGGGAGATATGATATTGCGTGAAGAGTTTGACAGAGCACTGAAAGACCTGAGTCGATACAAGGCACCCGGAGTAGACAACATTCCATTAGAACTACTGACAACCTTGGGAGAGCCAGTCCTGACAAAACTCTACCATCTGGTGAGGAAGATGTATGAAACAGGCGAAATACCCTCAGACTTCAAGAAGAATATAATACTCCCAATCCCAAAGAAAGCAGCTGTTGACAGATGTGAAAATTACCGAACTATCAGTTTAATAAGTCAGAGCTGCAAAATACTAACGCGAATTATTTACAGACGAATGGAAAAACTGATAGAAGCCGACCTCAGGGAAGATCAGTTTGGATTCCGTAGAAATGTTGGAACACGTGAGGCAATACTGACCCTACGACTTATCTTAGGAGAAAGATTAAGGAAAGGCAAACCTACGTTTCTAGCATTTGTAGGCTTAGAGAAAGCTTTTGACAATGTTGATTGGAATACTCTCTTTCAAATTCTGAAGGTGGCAGGGATAAAATACAGAGAGCGAAAGGCTATTTACAATTTGTACAGAAACCAGATGGCAGTTATAAGAGTCGAGGGTTATGAAAGGGAAGCAGTGGTTGGGAAGGGAGTGAGACAGAGTTGTAGCCTATCCCCGATGTTATTCAATCTGTATATTGAGCAAGCAATAAAGGAAACAAAAGAAAAGTTCGGAGTAGGTATTAAAATCCATGGAGAAGAAATAAAAACTTTGAGGTTCATCAATGACATTGTAATTCTGTCAGAGACAGCAAAGGACTTGGAAGAGCAGTTGAACGGAATGGAAAGTGTCTTGAAAGGAGGGTATAAGATGAACATCAACAAAAGCAAAACGAGGATAATGGAATGTGGTCGAATTAAGTCGGGTGATGCTGAGGGAATTAGATTAAGAAAACACACTTAAAGTAGTAAAGAAGTTTTGCTATTTGGGGAGCAAAATAACTGATGATGGTCGAAGTAGAGAGGATATAAAATGTAGACTGGCATTGGCAAGGAAAGCGTTTCTTAAGAAGAGAAATTTGTTAACATCGAGTATTGATTTAAGTGTCAGGAAGTCGTTTCTGAAAGTATTTGTATGGAGTGTAGCCATGTATGGAAGTGAAACGTGGACGATAAATAGCTTAGACACGAAGAGAATAGAAGCTTTTGAAATGTGGCGCTACAGAAGAATGCTGAAAATTAGATGGGTTGATCACATAACTAATGAGGTGGTATTGAATAGAATTGGGGAGAAGAGGAGCTTGTGGCACAACTTGACTAGAAGAAGGGATCGGTTGGTAGGACATGTTCTGAGACATCGAGGGATCACCAATTTATTATTGGAAGGCAGCGTGGAGGGTAAAAATCGTAGAGGGAGACCAAGATATGAATACACTAAACAGATTCAGAAGGATGTAGGTTGCAGTAGGTACTGGGAGATGAAGAAGCTTGCACAGGATAGAGTAGCATGGAGAGCTGCATCAAACCAGTCTCAGGACTGAAGACCACAACAACAACAACAACAACAACAACAGATGTGTGGGCCTCTTCAGTAACTTTTTCATTGAGCCAGTATCATTTATTGTCATAAAATATTCATAAAACCGGTTCTGGCACATTATTGCCAATACCAAAGAATTTTCATAAAAAAAATGATTCTTTCAGCCTCAAAGAAAGTACTTCTGTGTGCAAACATGAATGCCAACAATGATGCATACACTTTTGCCAAAATGTGAGTACACTTCACTATAAAATATGATAAACTCAAATTTTATCATACAGTGCAGAGGAATGAACTTGGCTTGTAGCAAAATTGTGTGCATCATTGACGACATTCATGAATAAATACAAAACTATTTTCCTTGTCACTGGATGGAACACCATGTGAACATTCATAACCACATCTGTCAATGGCAGTAATGAGCCAAAACATGTAATGTGAACATTTTATAATAATTAACTATTCTGACTTAACAAAAAGTTTTACTGTAGGCAAAGTGGGTTGCATGGGTTGAAAGCAGCATTACATCAATCCTTGTTGACACAGTCTTAAGCAAAAGGAGCTCACAAGGAATCCAGGGAAGTACACTATAGAAGATCCATCAGTCTCAACATGCTGTCACTAGGATATTGAAATCTACTTAGTGTACTGGAAGTCAATCAAGAATGAAATTCAAGCAAACTTTTCATGAAATATAATCTTTCATACTATTCATCACGGTTTGAAAACATAACAGTGCAATAAATGTAAGACAGTGTGGTAGTGATGAAAGCTGAAAATATAAAATCAAATTGCCTGCCCATCTTCCAATCATCAATAACTCAGTTGTAGCCTAAGAGATGTAAAACTTTGGCGTAACAGTGTAAAACCATTAAAATATCATTGTCATGCACATGGCACATACAGATGCTCTTTATGACTATAGAAACATGCATGTCATTTCAAATACTTTTCAGAGGGATTCCATTTTTCTAAATAAATTAGTCCACAAAGTGTTAGGGAATACTTAACAATGGGCAAGAAACTCTGGAACAAAGGAGTGTAACAACTCTGAATATAACCCATGTCAACCACAACTGCCAAGCTGCTTCCATCTCCAAATTTCTACAAGGGAAAGGCCCTTCAATGTGAAACTACAATTCAATAACGACAGTCTTCTTCCATATAGTAATGGAAATTATATGTAAGAGAGTTGCTGTAATTTGAATCAAAACTGAATTTATTCATCTCATAGGAAGAGATGAAAGGGATAGATGAAACAAAAGTGTACGGGAATCAAACAGGAAAATAACATATTTACCTGAGTATAAGACGACCCTGAATATAAGACAACACCCTCTCCCCTTTTTTAAGAGTGTCCTTGAGAAAAATTCATTTTTTAACATGTTCTGATTAATCAAAATTACAAACTTTTATTTATAGTGAGGTATCTGACTAATAAGTTAAGATAACACTCATTCTAAATTTATGCGATTTATTGATTGTCTACATTTTGTTCATACAAGCAGAAATAAAATAAACAGTTTTTATCTTCATTGCCTTCTTTGTTTAGTTAGACTGTTGTATGGGGTATAACTAATTTTAAACATCACAGTCATCATCTTATCAAAACAGCTGAGAAACTTTTATCTCCATTGCCACAAATATTTGGCTGTTTCTTCCGAATATATTGTTGTTTGTGAGGTTGTGGTCACTATGGAACCCAACAACAAGGTGGTGGGCTCCTACTGTCTGCCCGCCGCTCTCTCATTGGCTGTGTAGAACGAGCAGCTGACACACCCCCAATCATTCCCATCATACCTCACAGTGAGCGCTGGCAGCATCACTGTACAAAACATGACTTTTAACGTCTCTTGCAGAAATGTATGCTACTGTTGAGTATTTGTCCAATTATAAAGTCAATCTGATTTTGAGGGCAAATGGATTCAGGCAAACTGCTGTTTAAACATGGTAAATGTCCACAAAGAGTCTAAGCATGCAGTATACATTGACATGGTTGGCTGCCTGAGGAAATTTCTGCCTGCCCAACATGTCCTTCCCCGCTTCATAGTAGTTCTCAGCCAAGATGTGTCACTGTTACCAATCCAACTTCCCGTAGCACTGTGCTTGAACAACATTGAAACCTAGATTGCTTTATCTTCTACAGCGCAGATCATGTGTAACAATAGCAACTAATATATAAATAAGAGAGCGCAATCACTGTTCAGTCCAATTCTCAAACTTTCGCTCGTCTGTTCATACTAACTCCACAACGTGTCTTTCCACTGTAAATTAATCTTGCAACAACGATTACAGTCCGTTTAGACCTTAATGTCCCAGATGCGTTCTCACAGACCACTAGCATTTATCGTTACTCTGTTGCTAATGCATATGGATGGGTTAGAAGATTACAGCCTTGTCTAGTTGTCCTTTCCTGAAGCTGTCACAGCTTCCTTTGTCAGTAGTCGCATGGATGTGACTTGGACCTATACTTTTACAGCTGCTTGCATGTAATGGTGTCTCAGACCGCACCTCCGACTTTGCATTATGGATTCGGTAACCAGGTCTTTTTATATGGTTTGAAGAGAGTTTAGGATGTGATGTTGGATTAGATAGTGACAACAAAATTGAAAGTGAACGTAATTCAGAATAGGAAGTGAAGAAGAATTTGTTTTAAGCACTTGTGAATTCCTAGAATGAAACAGGTGACCAAATTGCTGAAAACAGAAGTGTAGAGGCTGAATATTTAGCTAAAGGTTCTGTTACAAATACGTTTAGTTGAAACAAACATCACTGGTTGTCGAAGCCTCTTCTAACAATTCCCACTGGCATTATTTTTCTGCACGTTGAACATAAGTGGGATGAATGGGTGAGTCCTTCACAATTTCTACAAAGACAATACTCAGGTGAGCCACTTTAATTTTTTGAAGAAGCTTGCAAACTTTCTGGGAACACCACAGATAAAAAGCAAGTCAACAACTGTCATGTACCCTGTGAACTTCTTGCAACCATTCACTATGTTTTGTGTGTATCAAAACCAAAAGCAAAAGTTGTGAACTTCTTGCAACCATTCACTATGTTTTGTGTGTATCAAAACCAAAAGCAAAAGTTGTGAACTTCTTGCAACCATTCACTATGTTTTGTGTGTAGCAAAACCAAGAGTAAAAGTTGTTGTAGACAGATTGAAGAAATGCAAAACATGCTCCATGTGTGACCCAAGAAAGGAGAGAAAGACGTCTTATATTTGTCATCATTGCAAGATGTCAGTCTAACTCGATTTTTTTACAAAAATTTCCCGCTAGTGCAAAGTAAACTTCTGAGAAGGAGACTAAAATCCTGAAAAGCACCAGTGTAAGTCTCATTTTTTAAAAATGTTTTATGTGAGGTTTTTCTTTGTTTTATTGTTACATGTAAAATAAATATAAAAATATACCAGAATGAGATTTTCACTCTGCAGCAGAGTGTGCGGTAATATGGAAATTCCTGACAGATTAAAACTGTGTGCTGGACCGAGACTCGAACTCAGGACCATTGCCTACGCAAAAACCAAAGGTCCCGAGTTCGAGTCTCAGTCCGGCACACAGTTTTAATCTGCCAGAAGTTTCAATAAAATAATAGCAAACATTAAAATTTAGAGTGCGGGGTATTTGAGTTTTCACAGCATTAGCATTATTGTTGTTTCAGTCTTCAGTCCAAAGACTGGTTTGATGCAGCTCTCCATGCAACTCTAACCTCTGCAAGCCTCTTCACCTCTACATAAATACTGCAACCTACATCCTTCTGAATGTGCTTACTGTATTCTTCTCTTGATCTCCCTCTACCATTTTTCCCCCAATACTTCTCCCCAATACTAAATTCGTGATCCCTTCATGTCTCAGAATGTGTTCTTTCACCCGATCCCTTCTTTTGATCAAGTTGTGTCACAAATTTCTTGTCTCCCCGATTCTTTCCGTACCACCTTAGTAGTTACATGATCTACCCATCTAACCTTCAACATTCTATAGTAGTGTCACATTTCAAAAGCTTCTATACTCTTTTTGCACAAATGATTTAATGTTGATGTTTCACTTCCATGTACGGCTACACTTCAGACAAACATTTCAGAAAATACTTCCTAACACATAAATCTACATATGATGTTAATAAATTTCTCTTCTTCAGAAATGCTTTTCTTGCCATTGCCAGTCTACATTTTATGTCCTCTCTACCTCAGACATCATCAGTTATTTTGCTGTCCAAATATCAAAACTCATCCACTACTTTAAGTGTCTTGTTTCATAATCTAACTCTCCCAGTATCACCTGATTTAGGTCTACTACATTCTTTTATTCTTGTTTCACTTTCGATGAAGTTCATCTTATATCCTCCTTTGATGACAATGTCTATTCTGTTAACTGCTCTTTCAAGTCCTTTGCTGTCCCATCAAATTTTTTATATCTTTTCTCTGAAATTTAATTCCTACTTCAAGTTTTTTCTTTGGTTTCCTTTACTGCTTGTTCAATGTACAGATTGAATAACATCAGGGATAGGCTACGAATCTGTCTTTGTAGCAGTTCATCTACTTTTATTTCTCCGTTTGTTCCTCGGTGTCGATGTACTGCATTGCTACGCTGGCTAAAAAGCGGGCTTTGTAATTCCAATACTTGACTACAGTAAATAATGTAGTTGACAGGTGCACAGTTGTGTTTCACAGTACTTTAATTTCACTGTTCACAACACCCAAATATTACACAGTTATACGGCCAGTGCACTTTCGTTTAACTTTCCATAAGCCTCATTAATAGTTAGCAGGCGAACTGCTACAAATTGAACATCTATGAGCAGTAAAAACCTAATCATAAAGGTAACAGTTCTTGAAGAATAGAAAGGTACGTATGGAGCAGACACTGTCATTGTTTTTACACACGGCATAATTGTTTAACACTTGTTTCAGAATTAAGTTGAAGCACTGTTGTTGCTCTAATCACACAGGTTTCTCGTTTGAAACTCAGCTGTGGACTGACTGTCTCATGACCAAAAATCGGGCCCTTATATATCCTCACAATAATAGGCACTGTAACTACACATTGTTCGAAGTTTAATTTACAGAAATTACAATTAAAAATTAACTCATTAATTAATTGAATACATCAAAAAATTGGTTCTTTTTAACAGTTTCCTCTACTACAAGCGTTAAGATGAATTATTTGTTTACGTTAGGCATTTGTACAGGTTAGTTCATACATTCTTTGTGTGTTTCCCTTGCGTTATCTAGGCACGGACTCGTGTTTCAGTAACTGTTGTTCAACATCGATTAGAATGGACTGGGACTGTGATTGCTGTGTTCGGATGAGGGCTGAGTTGGCATCCCTTCGGTCACAGCTGCAGGCGGCACTGACTTCTGTCACGCAGCTTGAGGCTGTTGCCAATGGGCACCACTGTGGGGAGCTGGACTTGGGTATCACGGGGATGTCAACCTCGTCCCGTCTGTCCCCAGATCGGTCTGCCGCTGTGGTTGCCCTGGTTGCTGCCCGCAGTGGGACTGAGTCCTCGCCTGTGGTTGACTGGGAGGTTGTTCCAAGGCGTGGCAGGCAGCGAAAGATGTCCCCAGAGGCTGATCAGAAAGCCTCCCCAGTGCGTCTGACAAACAGGTTTCAGGTACTGTCTCTGGCTGAGCCAGATGCAGCTGCCTGCCCTGTTTCAGAGTCTGATTCTCAGCCTTCAAG
The DNA here is from genome assembly GCF_023864275.1 of Schistocerca cancellata. Lineage (NCBI taxonomy): Eukaryota > Metazoa > Arthropoda > Insecta > Orthoptera > Acrididae > Schistocerca > Schistocerca cancellata. The sequence continues at coordinate 677,032,414 of NC_064631.1, forward strand.
GTCCGGGCAATCGCAGAGGGTGGGCTTATTGGTAGTTGGGAGCTCCAATGTTAGCTGTGTAATGGGGCCCCTTAGGGATATGGCGGCTAAGGAGGGGAAGAAATCCAGTGTGCACTCCCTGTGCATTCCGGGTGGAGTCATTCCTGATGTGGAAAGGGTCCTTCCGGATGCCATGAAAAGCACAAGGTGCAGCCAGCTGCAGGCGGTGGCACATGTCAGCACTAATGACATGTGTCGCTTTGGATCTGAGGAAATTCTCTCTGGATTCCAGCAGCTATCTGATTTGGTGAAGACTGCTGGTCTTGCTTACGTGATGAAGGCAGAGCTCACCATCTGCAGCATCGTTGACAGAACCGACTGCGGACCTTTGGTGCAGAGCCAGGTGGAGGGTCTGAATCAGAGGCTCAGACGGTTTTGCGACCGTGTTGGCTGCAGATTCCTTGACTTGCGCCATAGGGTGGTGGGATTTCGGGTTCCGCTGAATAGGTCAGGAGTTCACTGCACTCAGCTGGCGGCTACACGGGTAGCGGAGGCTGTGTGGCGTGGACTGGGAGGTTTTTCAGGTTAGAAGGCCTCGGGAAAGTACGGGGTGGGCTGCAATCTCAAAGGGTGCATGGAAAATACAGGACGTGCTTGGATCAAGGAACAGTCAGAATTGTAGTTGTAAATTGTTGTAGTTATGCTGGGAATGTCCCTGAGCTTCAAGCGTTAATAGAAAGCACAGAAGGTGAAATCGTTATAGGTACAGAAAGCTGGCTAAAGCCTGAAATAAGTTCTACGAAGTCTCAGACGGTGTTGAGGAAAGACAGATTAGGCAGAATTGGTGGTGTAGTGTTTGTGTCTGCCAGTAGTGATTTATCTTGTAGTGAAGTCGAAGTAGATACTCCGTGCAAATTGGTATGGGTGGAGGTTATACTTAACAGCCGAACTAAGTTAATAATTAGCTCCTTCTACCGACCCCCAGACTCCGATGATATAGTTGCTGAACAGTTCAGAGAAAATTTGAGTTTCGTAACAAATAGATACCCCACTCATATGGTTATAGTTGGTGGGGACTTCAACCTTCCCTCGATATGTTGGCAAAAATACTTGTTCAAAATCGGTGGTAGGCAGAAAACATCTTCCGAGATTGTCCTAAATGCTTTCTCCGAAAATTATTTCGAGCAGTTAGTCCACGAACCCACGCAAATTGTAAATGGTTGCAAAAACACGCTTGACCTCTTCACCACAAACAATCCAGAGTTAATAGAGAGCATCATGACTGATACAGGGATTAGTGATCACAAGGTCGTTGTAGCTAGGCTCAATACTGTTTCTTCCAAATCCACCAGAAACAAACGCAAAATAATTTTATTTAAAAAAGCAGATAAAGTGTCACTAGAAGCCTTCCTAAGAGACAATCTCCAGTCCTTCCGAACTGACTATGCAAATGTAGACGAAATGTGGCTCAAAGTCCAAGATATAGTAGCAACAGCAATTGAGAGATTCATACCTCATAAATTGGTAAGAGAGGGAACTGATCCCCCATGGTACACAAAACAGGTCCGAACGCTGTTGCAGAGGCAATGGAAAAAGCATGCGAAGTTCAGAAGAGCGTGAAATCCCGAAGAGTGGCTAAACTTTGCAGACGCGCGAAATTTGGCACGAACTTCAATGCGAGATGCCTTTAATAGGTTCCACAATGAAACATTGTCTCAAAATTTAGTAGAAAATCTGGAGAAATTCTGGTCATATGTAAAGTACACAAGCGGCAAGACGCCGTCAATACCTTCGCTGCACAGTGCCGATGGTACTGTTACCGACGACTGTGCCACTAAAGCGGAGTTATTGGACACAGTTTTCCGAAATTCTTTCACCAGGGAAGACGAATGGAATATTCCAGAATTTGAAACACGAACAGCTGCTAGCATGAGTTTCTTAGAAGTAGATACCTTAGGGGTTGCGAAGCAACTCAAATCGCTTGATACAGACAAGTCTTCAGGTCCAGATTGTATACTGATTAGGTTCCTTTCAGATTACGCTGATACAATAGCTCCCTACTTAGCAATCATATACAATCGCTCGCTCACCAATAGATCTGTACCTACAGATTGGAAAATTGCGCAGGAAGCACCAGTGTTTAAGAAGGGTAGTATATCATTGACGTTGGTTTGCAGTAGGGTTTTGGAGCATATACTGTATTCAAACATTGTGAATCACCTCGAAGGGAACGATCTATTGATATGTAATCAGCATGGTTTCAGAAAACATTGTTCTTGTGCAACGCAGCTAGCTCTTTATTCACACGAAGTAATGGCCGCTATCGACAGGGGATCTTGAGTTTATTCCATATTTCTAGCTTTCCGGGAAGCTTTTGACACCGTTCCTCACAAGCGACTTCTAATCAAGCTGTGGGCCTATGGGGTATCGTCTCAGTTGTGCGACTGGATTCGTGATTTCCTGTCAGGAAGGTCGCAGTTCGTAGTAATAAACGGCAAATCATCGAGTAAAACTGAAGTGATATCAGGTGTTCCCCAGGGAAGCGACCTGGGACCTCTGCTGTTCCTGATCTGTATAAATGACCTGGGTAACAATCTGAGCAGTTCTCTTAGGTTGTTCGCAGATGATACTGTAATTTACTGTCTAGTAAGGTCATCCGAAGAGCAGTATCAGTTGCAAAGCGATTTAGAAAAGATTGCTGTATGGTGTGGCAGGTGGCAGTTGACGCTAAATAACGAAAAGTGTGAGGTGATCCACATGAGTTCCAAAGGAAATCCGTTGGAATTCGATTACTCGATAAATAGTACAATTCTCAAGGCTGTCAATTCAACTAAGTACCTGGGTGTTAAAATTATGAACTACTTCAGTTGGAAAGACCACATAGATAATATTGTGGGTAAGGCGAGCCAAAGGTTGCGTTTCATTGGCAGGACACTTAGAAGATGCAACAAGTCCGCTAAAGAGACAGCTTAAAATACACTCGTTCATCCTCTGTTAGAATACTGCTGCGCGGTGTGGGACCCTTACCAAATGGGATAGACGGAGGACATCGAAAGGGTGCAAAAAAGGGCAGCTCGTTTTGTATTATCACGTAATAGGGGAGAGAGTGTGGCAGATATGATACGCGAGTTGGGATGGAAGTCATTAAAGCAAAGACGTGTTTCGTCGCAGCGAGATCTATTTACGAAATTTCAGTCACCAACTTTCTCTTCCGAATGTGAAAATATTTTGTTGAGCCCAACCCACATAGGTAGGAATGATCATCAAAATAAAATAAGAGAAATCAGAGCTCAAACAGAAAGGTTTAGGTGTTTGTTTTTCCCACGCGCTGTTCGGGAGTGGAATGGTAGAAAGATAGTATGATTGTGGTTTGATGAACCCTCTGCCAAGCACTTAAATGTGAATTGCAGAGTAATCATGTAGATGTAGATGTAGAAGTCATGAAATTAACAAATATAAGTACGCAAACAATACTTTTGACAAAATTGTTAATTACTTTGGAATTAATTAAGGGCTGGCTTTGCTAGCATGTTTTCGAATAGACCCAAATAAATACTTTACAACTACTAGCACTTCATCCTTCAAATGTTTACAAATATTACAGTATTTATATTTGTTTATATGTCAACAATAGAATTTAACTCACGAAACAATCATTGATTTCTCCTATAATGAAAGACACTAACTAGGAATAGTTCAAATAAATCAGAAAATCAATTACATACATAAAACTAAGCATAAAATTAGATCTGGTCTTATATTCTTTAAAACTGAGGGTCAACCTTTCTCTATAATGAAAATAGAGATTATATTCAACTATGTTAACGGTAATTAGTTAATTTTTTTTTTAAGGAATTTAAGTAGACAGATGGCAAACAAGAGGGGAAGTAAAATTATCCCAGCTTGCTTCATCACACCTCCTAACCGTTCCTTCCTTTTTTTGCCCCTCTACTCGTATAACTGCTGTCTGGTTTCTTTGCAAGTTGGAAAAGCCTTTCGCTCTCTGATTTTACCCCTGCTGCCTTCAGAATGTCAATGAGTATTCCAGTCAACATTGTCAAAAGCCTTCTCCAAGTCATCAAATGCCATAAACGTAGGTTTGCCTTTCCTTAACCTATCTTCTAAGATAAGTCGTAGGATCAGAATTGCCTCACATGTTCCTACATTACTCCAGAATCGAAACTGATCTTCTACCAGTTTTTCCATTCCTATTTAAAGAATTCGTGACAGTATTTTGCAATCATTACTTATTAAACTGATAGTTCGGTAATTTCCACATCTGTCAGCAACTACTTTCTTTGGAAATAGAATTATTACATTCTTCTTGTAGCCTGAGGTTATTTCACCTTTCTCATACATCTTGCACACCAGATGAAAGAGTTTGTCATGGCTGGCTCTCCCATGGCTATTAGTAGTTCTGACGGAATGTCTTGTACTCACGAGGCCTTATTTCGAGTTAGATCAGTCGGTGCTCTGTCAACTTCTTCTCAAAGTATTGTATCTCCCATCTCGTCTTCATCTACGTCCGCTTCCCTTTCTATAATATTGCCTTCAAGATCATCTCCCTCTATATATTCCTTCCACCTTTCAGCTTTCCCTTTTTTGCTTAATATTGATGTTCAATCTGAGCTCTTCATATTCATACAGCTGCTTCTCTATTCTCCATAGGCCTCTTTAACTGTCCTGTAGGCTGTACCTGCCTTTAGCTTACAGGAATATGCTTCTAAATCCTTACACTTGTCCTCTGGCCATTCATGCTTGGCCATTTTGAGGCAAATCATCAATTAAATTAAATATCTCTTGTCTTATCCAAGGATTTCTACCTTGTCTTTTTTACCTATTTGATCATCTGCTGCTTTCACTATTATTCTCTTAAAATCATCATTAACATTATTATGTAATATTATGTTCATTATCTGCAGATTTGTGTTTAAACACCCTTTTTTCGTAAAAATAAACTTTACAATTTTTTTGTATATGAACAATGAACAATGGACCTTACCGTTGGTGGGGAGGCTTGCGTGCCTCAGCGATACAGATGGCCGTACCGTAGGTACAACCACAACGGAGGGGTATCTGTTGAGAGGCCAGACAAACATGTGGTTCCTGAAGAGGGGCAGCAGCCTTTTCAGTAGTTACAGGGGCAACAGTCTGGATGATTGACTGATCTGGCCTTGTGACACTAACTAAAATGGCCTTACTGTTCTGGTACTGTGAACTACTGAAAGCAAGGGGAAACTACAGCCCTAATTTTTCCCGAGGGCATGCAGCTTTACTGTATGGTTAAATAATGATGGCGTCCTCTTGGGTAACATATTCCGGAGGTAAAATAGTCCCCCATTCGGATCTCCGGGCGGGGACTACTCAGGAGGACATCGTTATCAGGAGAAAGAAAACTGGCGTTCTACGGATCGGAGTGTGGAATGTCAGATCCCTTAATCAGGCAGGTAGGTTAGAAAATTTAAAAAGGGAAATGGATAGGTTAAAGTTAGTTATAGTGGGAATTAGTGAAGTTCGGTGACGGGAGGAACAAGACTTTCGGTCAGGTGAACACAGGGTTACAAATACAAAATCAAATAGGGGTAATGCAGGAGTAGGTTTAATAATGAATAGGAAAATAAGAGTGCGGGTAAGCTACTACAAACAGTGTAGTGAATGCATTATTGTGGCCAAGATAGACACGAAGGCCATGCCTACTACAGTAGTACAAGCTTATATGCCAACTAGCTCTGCAGATGATGAAGAAATTGATGAAATGTATGATGAGATAAAAGAAATTATTCAGGTACTGAAGGGAGACAAAAATTTAATAGTCATGGGTGACTGGAATTCGAGAGTAGGAAAAGGGAGAGAAGGAAACATAGTGAGTGAATATGGATTGGGAGAGAGAAATGAAAGAGGAAGCCGTGTGGTAGAATTTTGCACAGAACATAACTTAATCATAGCTAACACTTGGTTCAAGAATCATAAAAGAAGGTTGTATACATGGAAGAATCCTGGAGATACTAGAAGGTATCAGATTATATAATGGTAAGACAGAGATTTGGGAACCAGGTTTTAAATTGTAAGACATTTCCAGGGGCAGATGTGGACTCTGACCACAATCTATTGGTTATGAACTGTAGATTAAAACTGAAGAAACTGCAAAGAGGTGGGAATTTAAGGAGATGGGACCTGGATAAACTGACTAAACCAGAGGTTGTACAGAGTTTCAGGGAGAGGATAAGGGAACAATTGACAGAAATGGGGGAAATAAATACAGTAGAAGAAGAATGGGTAGCTCTGAGGGATGAAGTAGTGAAGGCGACAGAGGATCAAGAAAGTAAAAAGACAAAGACTAGTAGAAACCCATGGGTAACAGAAGAAATATTGAATTTAATGGATGAAAGGAGAAAATATAAAAACGCAGTAAATGAAGCAGGCAAAAAGGAATACAAACGTCTCAAAAATGAGATTGCCAGGAAGTGCAAAATGGCTAAGCAGGGATAGCTAGAGGACAAATGTAAGGATGTGGAGGCTTATCTCACTAGGAGTAAGATAGATACTGCCTACAGGAAAATTAAAGAGACCTTTGGAGAAAAGAGAGCCACTTGTATGAATATCAAGAGCTCAGATGTAAACCCAGTTCTAAGCAAAGAAGGGAAAGCAGAAAGTTGGAAGGAGTATATAGAAGGTCTATACAAGGGTGATGTACTTGAGGACAATATTATGGAAATTGAAGAGGATGTAGATGAAGATGAAATGGGAGATGTGATACTGCGTGACAAGTTTGACAAAGCACTGAAAGTGCCTGTGTCGAAACAAGGCCCCGGGAGTAGACAACATTCCATTGGAACTACTGACGGCCTTGGGAGGGCCAGTCCTGACAAAACTCTACCATCTGCTGAGCAAGATGTATGAGACCGGTGAAATACCCTCAGACTTCAAGAAGAATATAATAATTCCAATCCCAAAGAAAGCAGTTGTTGACAGATGTGAAAATTACCGAACTATCAGTTTAATAAGTCACTGCTGCAAAATACTAACGCGAATTCTTTACAGTCGAATGGAAAAACTGGTAGAAGCCGACCTCAGAGAAGATCAGTTTGGATTCCGTAGAAATGTTGGAACACATGAGGCAATACTGACCCTACGACTTATCTTAGAAGAAAGATTAAGGAAAGGCAAACCTACGTTTCTAGCATTTGTAGACTTAGAGAAAGCTTTTGACAATGTTGACTGGAATACTCTCTTTCAAATTCTAAAGATGGCAGGGGTAAAATACAGGGAGCGAAAGGCTATTTACAATTTGTACAGAAACCAGATAACAGTTATAAGAGTCGAGGGCCATGAAAGGGAGCAGTGGTTGGGAAGGGAGTGAGACAGGGTTGTAGCCTCTCCCCGATGTTATTCAATCAGTATATTGAGCAAGCAGTAAAGGAAACAAAAGAAAAATTTGGAGTAGGTATTCAAATCCATGGAGAAGAAATAAAAACTTTGAGGTTCGCCGATGACATTGTAATTCTGTCAGAGACAGCAGAGGACTTGGAAGAGCAGTTGAACGGAATGGACAGTGTCTTGAAAGGAGGATATAAGATGAACATCAACAAAAGCAAAACAAGGATCATGGAATGTAGTCGAATTAAGTCGGGTGATGCTGAGGGAATTAGATTAGGAAATGAGACACTTAAAGTAGTAAAGGAGTTTTGCTATTTGGGGAGCAAAATAACTGATGATGGTCGAAGTAGAGAGGATATAAAATGTAGACTGGCAAGGAAAGCGTTTCTGAAGAAGAGAAATTTGTTAACATCGAGTATAGATTTAAGTGTCAGGAAGTCATTTCTGAAAGTATTTGTATGGAGCGTAGCCATGTATGGATGTGAAACATGGACGATAACTAGTTTGGACAAGAAGAGAATAGAAGCTTTTGAAATGTGGTGCTACAGAAGAATGCTGAAGATTAGATAGGTAGATCACATAACTAATGAGGAGGTATTGAATAGAATTGGGGAGAAGAGGAGTTTGTGGCACAACTTGACAAGAAGAAGGGATCGGCTGGTAGGACATGTTGTGAGGCATCAAGGGATCACAAATTTAGCATTGGAGGGCAGCGTGGAGGGTAAAAATCGTAGAGGGAGACCAAGAGATGAATACACTAAGCAGATTCAGAAGGATGTAGGTTGCAGTATGTACTGGGAGATGAAGAAGCTGGCACAGGATAGAGTAGCATGGAGAAGTGCATCAAACCAGTCTCAGGACTGAAGACAACAACAACATATATTTTTGAGTGGAATAAATGCAACCTTTCACATAAAAAACTGAACTGTTTTGCTGAAATTGCTGAAATCAATTTTTATGGCTATATAAATATATTGGTCTGTCAGACTGCATCTGGGACAAAGTGTGAAAGAAAATGAGCTGGGAAGCTAAGGGTTGATATGATTTATTGTGTTTGTTAGACATTTCATTTTAGATTAATAGCCCTTTTCATTTCATCTGAAAGTCATTGTCTTGTTCTAAAGATGACTAAAGGCTGATAACAAGTTTCTCCAGTTTTCTAACTTCTTCTTCTTCTTCTTCTTCTTCTTCTTCTTCTTCTTCTTCTCAGTTATCGAGTTGAGCCTCTATAGACTGCGTGGTAACAACCAATTTCATTTTAGTGTCTAAGTCTTGTTCTTGTTCCAGCTTTGACTTTCCTGCCAGTATCTTCTGAGACCACCAAAAAGTGCCCGTTTATGGTCTTCGGGCAAAGGTCCTCCCCGCCTTTGGACGTTGATGCCATTTTAAATTCTTGGTAGTTGTTCATCAATCTTCTAAATTTGTTCCTGTCAGGAATTTCTCTCTTCTTCAAGAAACCAGTTTTCTAACACATTTACAGCAAACGATTTTCTCATTGAAACTTCCTGGCAGATTAAAACTGTGTGCCCGACCGAGACTCGAACTCGGGACCTTTGCCTTTCGCGGGCAAGTGCTCTACCAACTGAGCTACCGAAGCATGACTCACGCCCGGTACTCACAGCTTTACTTCTGCCAGTACCTCGTCTCCTACCTTCCAAACTTTACAGAAGCTCTCCTGCAAACCTTGCAGAACTAGCACTCCTGAAAGAAAGGATATTGCGGAGACATGGCTTAGCCACAGCCTGGGGGATGTTTCCAGAATGAGATTTTCACTCTGCAGCAGAGTGTGCGCTGATATGAAACTTCCTGGCAGATTAAAACTGTGTGCCCGACCGAGACTCGAACTCGGGACCTTTGCCTTTCGCGGGCAAGTGCTCTACCAACTGAGCTACCGAAGCACGACTCACGCCCGGTACTCACAGCTTTACTTCTGCCAGTACCTCGTCTCCTACCTTCCAAACTTTACGGTACACTCGCACAACAAGTTAAGAGAGGCAAAGCCAGGCATAATGAGGTGGAAATTAACAAGATGCTAGAGGCACACAAAAATTCAAGACCAAAAAAAGTAATAATAGTAACAGCATTTGACTTGACTGATAAACTAGAACAGTTGATATTTTCCTTGCTACAAGGTAAACAGATGCATATGCTATATTTTTTTCTTTGTGTCTTTCTTTTACTGTGCTGCTGTATCTTCCTTGATAAAGAATCCTCTGTGAGTTTCCCAATCATTACTATATATTTGAATTGTTAACTGCCCTTTCTACCAATACATAACTCTTCTGGTTATCACATCACTTCTATCATTAGGTTTGTGCATAAGTTCATAGCATTTTTGTTTTGCATGTGTGTTTTCTGGTTGCTTTGGAGTTATTTATTGATTGCCATTTTTTATTTGTAGTTCACTGTTGCTACTTGAGTTTACATAATATCATTTTGTCTTTGAAGATAGTGAGTGGAGCTGTGAACACTAAAAAATGGAGTGCTAGATGAAGTAGGTTTAATAATGAATAAAAAAATAGTAACTCGGGTAAGCTACTATGAACATCATAGTGGACACATTATTGTAGCAAAAAGAGACACAAAGCCTATGCCTACCAGAGTAGTACGAGTTTATATGCCAATTAGCTCCGCAGATGATGACAAGATGAAGAAATATATAATGTGATAAAGGAAATTATTCAGATAGTTAAGGGAAACAGACACAAAGCCTATGCCTACCACAGTAGTACGAGTCTATATGCCAACTAGCTCCGCAGATGATGACAAGATGAAGAAATGTATAATGTGATAAAGGAAATTATTCAGATAGTTAAGGGAGACAAAAATTTAATAGTGATGGGAGACTGGAATTTGATAGTAGGAGAAGGAAAAGTAGTAGATGAATATGGACTTGGGGTAAGGAATGAAAGAGGAAGCCACCTGACAGAATTCTGCACAGAGCATAACTTAATCATAGCTAACACTTGGTTTAAGAATCATGAAAGAAGGTTGCATATGTGGAAGAGGCCTGGAGACAATGGAAGGTTTCAGATAGATTATATTATGGTAAGACAGAAATTTAGGAACCAGGTTTTAAATTGTAAGACATTTCCTGGAGCAGGTGTGGATTCTGATGATAATTTATTGGTTATGAACTGTAGATTAAAACTAAAGAAACTGCAGAAAGGTAGGAACTTAAGGAGATGGAACCTCGATAAACTGAAAGAACCACAGGTTGTAGACAGTTTCAGAGAGAGCAGTAGGGAACGACTGACAAGAATAGCAGAAAGAAATACAGTAGAAGAAGAATGGGTAGCTTTGAGGCAGCAGAGGATCAAGTAGCTAAAAAAACGAGGGCTTGTAGAAATCCTTGGGTAACAGAATAAATATTGAATTTAATTGATGAAAGGAGAAAATACAAAAATGCAGTAAGTGAAGCAGACGAAAAGGAATACAAACGTCTCAAAAATGAGATCAACAGGAAGTGCAAAATGGCTAAGCAGAAATGGCTATAGGACAAATATAAGGATGTAGAAGCATATATACTGCCTACAGGGAAATTAACGAGACCTTTGGAGAAAAGAGAACCAACTGCATGAATATCATGAGCTCAGATGGAAACCCATTTCTAAGCAAAGAAGGGAAAGCAGAAAGATGGAAGGAGAATATAAAGGGTCTATACAGGGGAGATGTACTTGAGGGCATTGTTATGGAAATTGAAGAGGACATAGATGAAGACGAGATGGAAGATGTGATACTGAGAGAAGAAATTGACAGAGCACTGAAAGGAGTGAATAATTTGACAGAGCACTGAAAGATCTAAGTCGAAACAAGGTTCTGGGAGTAGACAACATTCCATTAGAACAACTGATAGCCTTGGAGAGCCAGCCATGCCAAAACTCTCCCATCTGGTGAACAACATGTACGAGACGGGTGAAGTATCCTCAGACTTCAAGAAGAATATAATAATTCCAATCCCAAACAGAGCAGGTGTTGACAGGTGGTAAAATTAACAAACCATCAGTTTAATAAGTCATGGTTGAAAAATACTAAAACGAATTCTTTACAGACGAATGGAAAAACTGGTACAAGCCGACCTCGAGGAAGATCACTTTGGATTCCGTAGACTTACATTAGAAGATGGGTTAAGGAAAGGCAAACCTACATTTCTAGCATTTTCTAGACTTAGAGATAGCTTTTGACAATGTTGACTGGAACACACTCTTTCAAATTCTGAAGGTTGTTGTTGTTGTTGTTGTTGTGGTCTTCAGTCCTGAGACTGGTTTGATGCAGCTCTCCATGCTATTCTATCCTGTGCAAGCTGCTTCATCTCCCAGTACCTACTGCAACCTACATCTTTCTGAATCTGCTTAGTGTATTCATCTCTTGGTCTCCCCTGAAGGTGGCAGGTGTAAAATACAGGGAGCAAAAGGCTATCTACAATTTGTATAGAAACCAGATGGCAGCTATAAGAGTCCCACAGGAACTTACCTAGGGTTACCAGATGCCTGGTAATTCCCGGACACGCCCTACATTTTAACCGTTTGTCCGTCATCTGGGGGGGAATTTTTGAAAAGTCTCTAATATCCTACATTTTCAGAAATAAACAGTGATCATTAGAAATGATCTGGCATCTGTGAAAATAGAAACGAATAATTGGTTATTAGCAGCAACTGCAAGTTGGTATGGCAACACAGCTACAGTGATACAGCATATACATTCCATAGTAATAAAGAACAATAGATGTGGCTACACAGCATTTGAACTCTGGGTTAATATGGACTTTGGTGTCGGCGGTGCCTGCGTGCCGTGCAGATGTTGGTAACGGTACGATGAATGGCGGGAAATTGAGACAACAAATCATAATACAGATGTGAAGAGCCAATGACTTGATTTTCTCTCTCTTCCATTTGCAGTTTGGTTATTGAAGATTAAGATTGAGGAAAGTCAACAGTTAATTCACAGTACTTTTTTACAAGCCGAAATGCTGAAACAAAAATGCAAATATATTAAGACGGAAATGTTTCTCTTGTAGGTGCACAAGATTTGGAAGTACACCTGTCTTCCAAGAAACATAAAACATCTCAAAATTCTGCCAGTACTTCAGATATTAAAGATTTCTTTGCTTTCTTTGCTCAGCCCACACAGTCAGCATATCATTTTAGCGCTGCAGAGGCAACACTTGCATTTCATGTTGTTAATCACCAAGCATCATACAAATCCGTGGAGTGCATGATGAAGCTAAACACAAAACTATACAGCAATTCTCAAATTGCAAAGAAAGTTTCGTGCGCAAGAACAATGACCAAAGTGATTGTTAATAAAGTCCTTGCACCACATTCTGTTGACGTGGTGATACAACGTCTAAAAGAAATTTCTTTTTTGGGGGTTAGTAACGACAGCAGTAATCATGGTTCCCAGAAAGTATTCCCTATTTTAATACAATATTTTGACCTTAAAGCTGACAGTATGCAGACACAGGTAATCGAAATTAAAACTACATAAAATGAAAGTGCAGAAACAATATCATCAAATGTTCGAGACACTTTAGTAGGGGTAGGAATAGAAAAGAAATGTGTTGCATTTGGTGCTGACAATACGATAACAAATTTTGGTGTTATAAGTCGACCAGAGGGCAAAAATGTATTCACCAAACTATAGGCCTACAGTAATGAAAATTTAGTTGGAGTGGGTTGCCCAGCTCACATTCTTAACAATGCCATTCAGCATGGGTCAGATATTTTAAGTGTAGATTTATAGTGTATTGTTTTCAAGCTGTACACTTACTTTTCTACAATACAGTAAGTACACAGGAACTCAAGCATTATTGTGAGTTTGTAGAAATTAGTTACAAAAAGCTTCTTAGTCACAGTAAAACCAGGTGGTTATCTCTGTTCCCTGCACTTGACAGAATAATTGAAATGTATGAGGCTTTAAAATCTTACTTTTGTCTATATCCAATGCTCCTAAAGTTCTAAAGATTTTCTTTGAAACAGTTTGAGTAAGGCTCATTTATATCACTTACAATCATTGATGTCTGTGTTCAACCATTGGATACAACAACTTGAAAGTGAACAAACATCCATTGTCGAGATGGTCACAATTTTAGATAATGTGTGTTGTCTTCTCAAGAATAGATTAGAGAGTAATTTCATGTCACTAAAGATGAAAAAGTCTTGATACGTGCTAGGGAGGAGGGCCTTGATAAAGAAGCTGACAATTTTGAGCAGGAGGCGGTTTCATTGTATGGCGAATGTCTGGGCTATTTAGGTAAATGGTGTGTGTCCTTTTCAGAACTCGGTTGTTTTAGGTGGTTAAATTTAAATGATAAAGTATGCATGGATGATGTACAAAAGTGTATACAGCTCATGAGTGATAAAGGAATTGTAATAGATGATGTCAAATGTTGTGATGAGATATGTAATGTGAACCAGTTTTTGCAGCATCATAGCTCTGAACTTGAGAAATTGCCCTGTAATGATAAGTGGATTAGATATTTTAGTGGTAGCAAGCATGAGGACTGCCATTCTGAACTGTTGAAACTAATTCAGTATTTTTTTTACTATTCCTGCACATAATGTTAATGTTGAAAGAGTATTTTCACTCTTAAGAGCACAGTGGACAGATGAAAGAAACAGATCATCTGTTGATTCAGTCAAAGGTATCATTTTTGTAAAGTATAATTTTAAAAACTTCAGTTGGTTGGAATTTTTTGATTATATTTCAAACAAGCTAAATGTTTTGCACAGGGTTACTTCTTCAGAGAAATATAACTGGCTGCTGTTGATTATCATATTTAACATTGTATGAGTCAGGTTTAAAAAAATTAATGTATATGCCTGTGGATATTATAAATAGCATTTAAATTTGAAATTAAAACAATTTTTTTCATTGAGCAATAATGTCCTACATTTTTGACAAATGTCCTACGTTTTTTCACCAATGTGTCCTAAATTTCCATTAGATAAAACTGGTAACCCTAAACTTACCACCACCTACCACAGTTATAATAGTCGAGGGGCACAAAAGGGAGGCAGTGGTTGAGAAGGGAGAGAGACGGGTTGTAGCCTGTCCTCAATGTTATTCAATCTGTATATTGAGCAAGCAGTAAAGAAAACAAAAGACAACTTTGGAGTAGGAATTAAAATCCTTGGAGAAGCAATAAAACCTCTGAGGTTTACCGACGACATTTAATTCTGTCAGAGAGAGCAAAGGACCTGGAACAGCAGCTGAACGGAATGGGCAGTATCTTGAAAGAAGGATATAAGATGAACATCAACAAAAGCAAAACGAGGATAATGGAATGTAGTCGAATTGAGTCGGGTGATGCGGAGGGAATTAGATTAGGAAATGAGACACTTAAAGTAGTAAATGAGTTTTGCTATTTGGGGAGCAAAATAACTGACGATGGTTGAAGTGGAGAGGATACAAAATGTAGACTGGATATGGCAAGGAAAGTGTTTCAGAAAAAGAGAAACTTGTTAACATCGGGTATGGATTTAAGTGTCACGAAGTCTTTTCTGAAAGTACTTGTATGGAGGCATTAAGGGATCACGAATTTAGTATTTGAGGGAAGCGTGGAGGATAAAAATCATAGAGGGAGACCAAGAGATTAATACACTAAGCAGATTCAGAAGGATGTAGGTTGCAGTAGTTATTCGGAGATGAAGAGGCTTGCACAGGATAGAGTAGCATGGAGAGCTGCATCAAACCAGTCTCTGGACTGAAAACCGTGACAACAAGTGGAGAAATCAAAACATTTCCAACATATTCTTCTGTTTGAGTTCAATAGAAGGGTGGCAGCAGCAGAGGCAGCCAGAAACATTTGTGCCATGTTTGGGGATAACACCACTGGACAGAGTATGGCAAGAAAATGGGTTTCTCATTTTAAGGAGGATCTTTTGACATTCGTGACCCCTCACATTCAGGAAGGCCTTCGGGGCGTGATGAAGGTCACTTAAACGCATTAATCCATAATTATCCATGTCAGCTGTGCTCGAGAAAATGTGTTGAACTGTGATAATTCCATTGTGTGACATTTGCAAGCAATGTGGAAGGTTGTAATATTGAATGCATGGGCATTGCATGCTCCAAGCCAAAATCACAAAAATCAGTGGGTAGCCACATATGTATCTCTGCTTGCTCATCATCAAATTGCTTGTGAATAGCACTGATCATTCCTATTCTGTATTGCTACTGGTGATGAGAAATGATGTCTTTAAGCTAAAATAAGGAAACTAAAAGAATCGCTGAGCCCAAACAAAGCATCAACTCCCTGTACAAAGACCTGCACACATCCACAAGATAATATTATGCATCTGGTGGTACAGCACCATTGTGGTGTACTACGAATTGCCTCCCTGTGATGTAACCATCAACTGCCGAAATTTATTGTCAACAACTGAGATATCTTGCAGACACAGTCCAAGAACAATGACCAGGAAGACTGTGTGAAATGATGTTACCATGTGCTAAGGCCCACCTGCAGTTAGCTAGACTGACAAAATACAATATACAAGAGTTGGGTTGGCAAGTCATTCCACACACACTTTATTCATCTGATCTTCCCCACTCAGATTTTCACCTTTTCTGCTCTCTATCAAACAACATTCAAGGAACTTGCTTTCTGAATGAAAATGCCCTCTGAACATGGCTCGACAAGTTTTTCACCTCAAAAACGTGTGATTTCTGCAGGAGCGGAATCAAAATGTCACTCCACTTTTATCAGACTGTTGAAAATAGTGAAGGAGAATATATGGCAATATTATGAAAAGGACAGATTGCGACTCACCATATAGCGGAGATGTTGAGTCACAGATAGGCACGACAGAAAGACTGTTAAACAAGTAAACTTTCGGCTAAAAGAGGCCTTCTTCCGAATTAGACAAAATACACACACACACACACACACACACACACACACACACACACACACACACACACACAAAAGTAACTCACACACGATACTGAAGGAGAATGGATGGCAATATTATGAAAAGGACAGATTCCTACTCACCATATAGCGGAGATGTTGAGTCACAGATAGGCACAACAAAAAGACTGTTAAACAAGTAAGCTTTCGGCTAAAAGGTCTGGTTCCAAATTAGACACAATACACACACACACACACACACACACACACACACGCACGCGCGCGCAAAAGTAACTCACACACGTATGACCACTGTCTCTGGCTGCCGAGGTCACAGTGCGAGCAGCAGGAGAAGCAATCTGGGGGTGGGAGTAAGGAGGAGGCTGGGGTAGTAAGGGGGAGGGATAAAAGGGTAGTGGTGGAGGATTGTAAAGTGCTGCTTCTGGGAGCATACAGGGGTAAGGTGGAGAGTGGGTCAGGCAGCTAGGTGCAGTTCTGACGTTGGACGGAGGGGGGCGGAAGTAAATGGACTGTGAGTGCATTGGTGGAATAAAGGGAGTGTAGTGCTGGAATGGGAACGGAGAAGGCGGTAGGTGGGTGAAAGACAATGACTAACAAAGGTTGAGGCCAGGAGGTTACGGGACCATAGGTTGTACTGCAAGGAGAGCTCCCACCTGTGCAATTCAGAAAAGCTGGTGTTGGTAAGAGGGATCCAGAGAGCACAGGCTGTGAAGCAGTCACTTGCTGCAACGAGAAATATGAATCACAGTAGCACACTGTCATTCTGCAATGAATTAGAGTACTTTGACACCTTTATTATAAAAAAACGCATCGCAGATCACTGGTCGACTGCGGTGCATGTTGACAGCGGGGCGGCAATCTTCTTGTAGATGCTGCTGCCTTCTTCTGCATCACTCTGCCAAATGTCTGTCACTTTCCGAACCTCAAGGAACACCTCAGGGAACACTACTGCTACCTACCAACTCCATCACACAACTTTTCAAAATTTTATAGAACTCTTTAGGTTTTCTTTTGAATCACACTCGTACTATATACAATCAGAAGTATTTTGATGGTGATAACATTGTTTTTCCTGAGCTATCAAGGAATCTCAAAGTTGGTAAAGGAGAGAAAATTAGAAGGTAAACACAGTAGAAAGAGACCTTATCTCGACTACAGTAAGCAGGTTTAAATTGATGTAGGTTGCGGAAGTTATGCAGAGATGAAGTGGCTGGCACTTGATAGAGCGGCATATTATTGTGGAGGGCTGTACCAAATCAGTCTTCAGATTTTAGACAGCAACAGCAACGTTGTTTCAGGAAAAAAAAAAAAAAAAAAAGGGTAGTGGCTTTTAGACACTGTTCCCCAACAATTATGATTCGTGTGTTCTGGAAAATGCATGACAATGTCCAGGGTCTATAGTTCACACAGTAGAGAAAGTATCTTTTAGCTAAAAAAATATAGCATATTTCTTAGTGAACAAAGTTACTTTATATCAAGAATCCAGAGAAGAGGTGTGTCAAGCATCACACTGACAAGTTTCTCATCTGACACAAGAATAGCAGAGAATTTAATAACTTCAAGTAAACAAGTGGTATGAGTTGTTGAATTTTTCCAGCAGATGAATCTCACCCTCAATAACAAGAATATGGCTGCTATGAAAATCTTAAGTCATTAGTGGGAATTTGGGTACTTACTTCTGATCACTCAGTCTGAGAAATTTTGAAATATTCATACAAGTGGAGCATGCACACAGCTGCCCAAAAATATACTATTATAAAGCCACTTTCTGCTGAATTATATATTACAAGCCATTGCTCACATTAGGTCCATACAAACATGCACTATTGAAATTATAGTTTACCAATGATTTAAGTTTCAGACTCGGTCGGCGACAGATTATATATTTTCCTCTGACACGCTGGGAGCCTCTGAAGCTGTACACACTGGACTAACATGAAAAATACATAAATAGCTCATTAACCTGCATAACATCAGTCTATTTTCTGTATGTATTATTATATTCTTAATTCTGTATAAATATTAGGAAATCAAAAAAAGTTGCTGACAGAAACCTGAGTTCATACTGCTAGTATGAAATAGGTAAATTCTACACACAATGGATGGCAGATACATTTGTCTAGCTGAATTACTGACTTCCCTCACCTTTAGCAGCTGCCAAGCTTCATCAGCATTTTCATTGTAAGCACCATAGCGTCTAGTTGCATACTGAGAAAACCTACAAGAATATATAGAAAATATAAGAAAACCATGTGCAGAATACTTCATAATTACATATACTGCCAGAACTGAACACAAAAATACCGAGTCAATTACAAGTTGGATTTCAGAATAACTCTTCAAGCAAGACGTCCTTTTACACATTCTTAAATCAAATAATAACCTTTTTGGTGGTAAAAAAAATCCAAAATCCATTGTAATTTTATCATCATCATCAGATTACTTAAACACGCACGCGTGCCCACACACACACACACACACACACACACACACACACACACACACACACACACACACACACACACACACACACGCACACATGCACGCGCATGTGTGCACACGCACACATGCACGCGCGCACGCGCGAGCCAAACTATTATGACCACTGCCCACCGTGATGCTGAATACCACCTGGTGCAGCTTCATGCATGTGAAATGATAAGGAAAGGTTATAAGCAGGGGTGAGAAGAGTGAGGGAATCTTTCTAGGGATGATATGGGTTCCAAAAGGCAAAATTCACTGGCCTAAGCAACTTTGAGAAAGGACATACTGTTATGGCGGAGAACCTTGGAGCAGGCATCTCAGAAACAGTGAAGCTTTTCACTGTTGCATAGAGCCTAAAGACCTTAACAAATTAGTCATTATGATTTACAGAATTCCAGAAAGGGTTTTAGTCACACCATTTCTCTCTAAATTCCAGTGCTTGCTACATAAACAAAACAAAACAGACAGAAGAAATAAATGGTAACAGGAGCCGATTTTAATATAAACATTGCAAATGGCAATAAAGAATCGACAAAATTTATTGGTTCAGTTAAAAAGTCTGCTTTTAAACTAAATTTTTTGGAGTTAACCCGAGAAAATATTCACTCTGCGGCATGCACTGATAACATTGTAACAAAGTAATATATTGCAAATGTATGTAAACTCTGTCTAGACTCAGACTTTCTGATCACTAAGCCTTGTCTGTCTCACTGCCAAAACATGATAAACAAAATGCAAAAAAAAAAAAAACTTACATTAAAATAAGTTTCAATAAAACAAATATATTGAAATATTCTATGAGACACTAAGCAAAGTTAAATAGTCTCTTGGGGATGGTGATTAAACAACTGGAAACTTTAGTAAATTCTTAAACATTTTTCTTTGGAGTATTTAATGAATCTTTCCCACCAAGATCATATTGCATAAAAGATCAAGTAAGATATGATGGATAACACCAGGAATAAGAATTTCCAGTGAGAGAAAAAGGAAGTTACAACAATCAGCTGAAGTGCAACAAAGATTCTGATTCTGTAAAATATGTTAGGAACTATAAAACTATTTTTAAAAAAGTTGTGAAAGCTTCAAAACAGATGGCAAATGGTAAAATCATTCTAGCACAAAATAAATACAGAAAACAAGGGCAGTCTGGTCTGTAGTTAAGTCTGAATCAGATGTCAAAAATTACAGGCAAGACGTTTCAAATAACAAACTTAAGGAAAAATCTGTTGTAAATCCAGCTCAAATACCTGAGTGCTTCAATGAGTACTTCATAAGTGTATCAAAATCTGATTTAGATGTAGCAAAGTGAGCAGAAAGTAAATAGTTTTGGGTTGAAAGGCAATATTAGTTAATGTCTTAAAAAATTCAACAGTGTCTCAAAAACATTTGTTGACAATGTCATACTCTCCTTAAAAAACAAATACCCTGCAGGCTTGGATGGGATACCCACCAAAGCAATTAAAAAAGTTTACAACATAACAGCTCATCCTCTCTCTCTCATAATAAACAAATTGTTCGAGGAAGGTTACGTCTGTAATCGTCTTGAAATATGCAGAAGTAAAACCATAGTTTAAAAAAGGTTCAAAAGATTACATGAGAAATTATCTTCCCATTTCTATATTCCCAATCATATCAAAAATATTTGAAAACATTGCAGCTCTACAGAAACAAAGCTTCATCACACAGTATGGTATCATTTCAAGTAACCAATCTGACTTCCAACCAGGTAAAAACACAGTTGATGAAATAAATGAGTTTGTTGGAAAAATTACTTCATGGCTAGATATGAAAGCTAAAGTTGCAGGAATATTCTGTGATCTTACAAAACCATCTGACTCTGTAAACTCAACAGGTATGGAATAAGAGATATTGCTTTGAAATGGTTTGAATCCTATCTCATGAATAGGAAACAAAGGGTAATAAGTACATCAAATGGAGCAGATTACTTCTCAGAGTGAAAAACTGTGTCACAAGGTGTTCCTCAAGGCTCAATTCTTGGACCAATTCTATTCCTGTTCTACGTAAATGACTTGCCTCTTAATATAAATACTCATGTAACCTTGTTTGCAGATGATACTTCTGCACTAATCAAAAACAAAACTTTTGACAATATACCACAGAGTGTCATGAACACTTTAAGTAACTTGGAAACATGGTTCAACCTAAATGGCTTAAGGCTAAACATCTCAAAAACTCATATGATGAGTTTTAAAACTAATCAATCAAACACTGAAGAAATCTGTATTACTCACAATAATAAAAAATTGGAAGAACTTGACTCAGTCAGATTCTCTGGAATAAACTTAGACAGAAATTTTAGTTGGAGTTCACATATAGAATATCTAGCAAATAAATCAAACAGACTTGCATTTACAATGGAAATTTTAGCCAGTGCCACTCATATGGACACCAGGAAAATAGCATACTATTGCTACTTTGAATCTGTTGTCAGATATGGCACAATTTTTTGGGGAAGCTCAGGAAATGTTACAAGAATTTTAAAGTTGCAAAAAATAATCATTCGTAAATATCCAGTGCACAGCCGAGGGCAACACATCAAAGACCTAAAAACATTAACTGTTCCCTCTTTACACATCTTTGAGGTGTTTCTTTTCCTACACAGCAGAGCTGATCTATTAAAAACAACATTTTGAACACTCATACAACATGATATAAAACTCACAAGAAAATAAAAGTGTCTGACACAATGAATATGAAGCTAAAAATTTTAAGCTTTCTAATTGAAAGGTGCTACTACTCAGTGGAAGTTTTCTGAGGGACGAAGTGGTTCTCTTGAGCTGGATCCCTAAAATGGATTAAAAATTTATGCTAGTTATAGTGGATGTAAATTATGAAATAGTGTTAGAAAGAACCTTCTATAAATTCCTCAATAAGTAATGTTGTAAGTGTGACAAAATTTCAAATAAGTGAATTGTAACCTTGACATGTCTCCTGTACATCAGACTTATGTTCTGGAATTTTGAATGTTATGAGATGAATAAAACACATTACACATTTCACATTTCTGTTCACATGCTACTGTCATGAGCACCTACGGGAAGTGGTTGAAGTGTGGTCAAACCATGAGTAGGGGCATCATCCTGGCCAACAGCTGCTCGAAACACAGACTGCGCCTAATACGCAGGCTGCTGGAGGCTGTATCACACTATGCAGGACATTCATCTGGGCTTCCGTGGAACCTGTGGTAGTAACTGAATGTACCATGATAACTGTGAACTACATGAACATTATTGCAGACCACTTGCATTGCTACAGCTATGATATCTTCCCTGATGGCAACAGTATCTTGTAGCAGGTTAACAGTCAGTGCCACAAGGCCAAAATCATGCACTGTAGCCTGAGCAGCATGACAGTGAAATCACATTGATGTTTTTAGTCACCAAATTGCCTGATCTGAAGCTGACAGAACACATCTGAGACGCCACTTGGAGCCAGATCCACGCCCGCAAACCCCATCCCAGGTGCAAGACCTGTGCACAGACATCTGGTGACCTGGTGCCACTATCAAGGACTTCTCAAATCCATGCCACACAGAATTGCTGCTGTATTGCATTCCAGAGATGGACCAACATACCATTAAGCATGTGATCGTATTGTTTTAGCTTCCTATATTTACGAAGACATAGAATCAAAACAATTAAATAAAAAGGTTTAAAATGGTCTCACACACAAAGTATGAATGTGCTCTCCCACATGGTGAAGCACTGACAACCAGCATGGCAGCCAACTCTATGGATATTACTTTACAATACACAATGTTTTAATGTTTCTAACGACATATTTGGTACGCTTGCTGTTGACTGATCTATTATCAATATATGGAGATCTAACCTTCTGAAGATTGATTATCTAGTGGCCAATAGAAGGATCTCGGTCTTCCAATTGTATGGTGGGACGCAAGAGTTTGACATGTCTTCTTTGAGTCAACAACCATGTTTTCCTGTCTGCTTAATCCAAATATAGTCTTGGAAGTATGTTTACAGTATGTCACAGTAAACACTATCCAGGCATCAACATGCTGTGAAATGAAGAACTGGGAATAAAAAAATTTGTGTCATCTAACATACACTTTTATCTCAAGCCAAATCTGCTTTAAGCAACCCAGGTCCACACTGAACTCAGTGCCTGTTCCCCTGGTCAATATAAACTGGAGCCAACAAAATTAAGAGGTAAGTACTCGCTTTTTATGAGTGGTTGAGACTAAAATGAGGTGTACTGCAATGGACACTGGGAGCTTGTATGTTTTTTTAATATGACAAAAAAGCAACACAGTCTCGTTCTGCAGTATATATGTCTTTTACATATCTTGATAACCATTCTCATGGTAGTGTTTAGTCGATTATATTGGAAAGAAAGCCAGATAGTCATACAGAGAATAGTGGGAGAAATAATTCTTCCTTTATCCTCTGCTACTCACAGCACTGAATAATGATGTTAATTATTATTCTAATTTCGCCCATTATACCAGTAAATCTCTTGAGGGGTCATTGGCCCTTGGAGCGGCTGGAACTGCACTACAGTTTTACAAAAGGTACTGTTGTTGTTATATCTGTAATAATGGTAGTGGCTGGACATGAAACACTAGCAGCCTGGAGTTTTTCTACCAATTCAAAACTGTGAAAAGTTTTACCTAAGGCACATCCGCATATATATTCTACAGGATGCTCGAAACTGAATTTCTTTACTGTGGCTTGACTCAGCTATTAAAATGTGCAATGGATAGATACAGTAGTAACAAGAGCAAAATACTGAAAATCAAAGTAAAGGTGGCCTGCAGTAAAACTGCATGAAATCTACTAATTTCTGCATTTTCTCCACGTGCATCTCCTGAAATTACCAAAATTTGAATTATTGACACACTCCTCTATTTTTCCAGTCACAGTTTACTAGTAAATTGTTGGCTTTTTGAAGATTACTCTTCACACTACCTTTAACAGCAATGCTGTGATTAAGCCTTTTCCCTGCAGTACCCAATCTTCCACGAGTACTAGGCCAGCAAGGTATGCAGAACAACTTCTGTGGCGTTTGGAAAGAAGGTAAGGTGCTGGTGGAAGTAAAGCTGTGAGAATGGGTCATGAGTCATGCCTGAGTAGCTCAGCTGGCACAAGCACTGCCCACGAAAGAAAATGTTCTGGCATCAGGTCCTGGTCCAGCACGCAATTTTAATATTCCTGGAAGGTCCAAGTCCAATGGAAGCTGTAGCATTGCTATAGATATTCTTCAGTATACTGACAAATGTTGAATCAATGCCATTCAAATGGAAGTGTTACTCCACAAGATGGCTATTTAGATATGTGCCACAATGGCAGCAAGCAGTTCCAGCACAGCCAGCCACATTGGGGATACCTCATCTGAACAACATGCTACCACCATGAACTCTTCTACTTTTCACCATAACCATGAAATGAGACTGGTTAAACAGGACACCACCAAGTGGAGGGGACTTGGTATTCTGTTTTGCTACATCTCCTTGGAAAGTGTCGGGCTTAGTGGCAGTATTACAAAATTCATTCCTTCAGATTTTAAGGGGATTCAACTTGTGACTAGAGGAACTCAGGTTATTTGGGCACTCACTTAGTCAAGAAAGTTTTTTTCCCTTCAAAAGTTAGTTAATGTGTTCATCCCAAATCTGTGAATTTCTTTCTTTAGTTGCAAATAAAACTGTTTAAATGGTATACCTGGTGAAAACTTCATGTGATATAACTAAAGGAAGGGATATATCCGTTGGCAACAAGGTTTAAAAGAGCAAATTTTCATTCCACACATGCTGTTCGAGGTAGCCACTACAGCCTTCTAGGATTGTTTCAAGATGGCCACAGCCAACGAGTTGGTAGATTTGACACACCCTGTGATCATCCTGCTACAACTAATGCAGCAAACAAATGAGCTACAGATAGAAGAACTGGTGGCATTGACCAGGGCCAGAGCTACACGAATGGGTCGACACAACCATCCGCAATGTCCAGCAACATCATCATCACAACAGCATTTGAACGGAAGGTAAAGCCCTGGACCTGCTATACAGCCCAGATGGTGCAGCACTTCATTGTTCACACTATCAGAAGTGATACGCAGCAACATGCATTTTTGTGCAGTCCTTTTATGTGTACCATCTGATACAACAGTTGCATCCTGAATCAGACCCCACTCCCTATTGTATGCTACACTTAAAGCTAGCCTCACAAAATATTTTGATTCTCTAGTCCATGTGGCGCCAGCCAGGCACAAATTTTTTAGTTGCCACAAGCTACCGTCTGAATCTTATAGGAAATGGATGGCACGGCTTCAAGGTCTACCAACGTAGTGTCATTTCTGATGTACCGATGAACAGTGCAAACAATCCTATGCATCCTTCTTTCGAGACACGTTGCTTCTCTGTGCTCCCAATGATGTACTACACCAAGACTTATTAAAACTGAAGGACCCCCACATTGGATGCCTGCTTACCTATCATATCTGCTTTCGAACAACCAGTACACACCACAGCCTCTTTTCAGGACCCAATTTTTTTTTCTCCCCCCATCTCACCCAGCAGGATTCCAAGGATGACACAGAACCGTACAGCCATGGCTGACCTTGAAGTTTACCTCCGTGTATGGCAGACGAAATGTGCAATATGTGGAAAGGTAGGACACAAGGCAGAAGTTTGTCACTCTGCTTCAAGAATGTCAGTCAACTGGATGAACATAGAACCTCTGAAGCATATTGTCCTGTAGGAACCTTGAACAATAAGATATTGCTTTGGTCCAGGCAGTACTAAAACTTTCCCGAAGTTACTGGCTACTACAGTCAACATTAACACTGTTCCGGTAAAATTTCAGATAGGCATCGGATCCATAGTAACAATTACAGTCTGGCCCACATATCAAATGGTGAGCACACCCCCACTTCAGGGGGTGGCACCCACAAAGTGGCTCTCCCGGCAACACTGGCAATGATGGGCACAGACATCACACATGCAACATGTCAGAACAAACAGTTTGCCCCTCCCAACTCTACTTTCCTTGTCCCACCACTTATATCCCCTGGTCCTGTGTTCATCTTGATGTTGCAGGTCCTTTTTTGGGCACCTCCTGACTCACTGCTGTAGACACAGAAAAAAATTTCTATTTGTGACCAGGATGACCTATACATCCTTTGCCCATACCATCAAACCAAGTTTGCTCTTGAGGACCTTCCAGAAACAGGGAATGGCTCACAGTTCACTGCTTCAAAATTTTCCAATTTCTTCACTGCTAATGGTATTGCTCCTGTACATACTGCTCCTTTTCATCTAGCCTCAAATGGGTTAGTGAACAGATTTGTGAGTACCTCTGAGTAGACTTTGTTAAAACCGACCCACCTATGAGACACTATCCCTTTTCTTTTCGTCCTACCATGCTAGACTTCAATAAGGTACATCACCTGCCATAAGGCGCCATGGTGACCCACATTGATTGCACTATCAGTCAACTACCCCATGTGAGCAAGCCTACTCCCTGTCCATCTCGCTGCCACTGGTTTTTCATACACAATCCCATCTGGCTATGACACTCACCAGTGGACACGCCTGCTGGAGACAAGCATCCATCACTCAACTTATAGGATGTGCTATGGTCAAAGTTGAGCTCCCGGATGGGTTCCATCACCAGAAGCATACCAAGTTCAACTCTATCGAGATCCTTATGGAGGGCCTTACTCAGTTTTTTGTTCCAGACACTCTGATCAACCATTCCACATTCAGAAGTTTTGCAGCAGACATCCCCTGGCATGGACAATAACCGCATACATGATGATCGTTGATGAGCACCTCAGTCACAGCTAATAGACATGGATCAACGATCTGACATACATCCCCTGGAGATTGAATTCGAAAAAGACAAGGAAGACTGCCCCCTCCATCCTGGGGAAGGGGGGAGAGGGAGGGAGGGGGGAGGTTGCTCTGGCGACAAGTGCAACAGGCAACAACAGCAACACACACAATATACATCACGTTGATGGTAATCCAGTCCATGCAAGGCAAAAATTCAAACCTGTCAGTTTATAGCACATCAACAGAGGGTGACATCAGAAGCAGGGCCAGCAGCAGGTTCAAGGTTCACGTGCACAGCCCCAATTAGCATTCACAGGTCAAATTATTTCCTACTTCCACCAAAAATAAGTTTGAGCCAAACAAACAAAAGTGTTACTCTGCAAGACGACTACTTAGACCCACGTCACGATGGCAGTGAGCATTATCAGCACAGCCAGCTACAATGGAGAGACCTCACCTGGATGACGTGCAATCTTGATCAACTCTTCTAGTCTTCACTGTCACCGTGAAGTGGGACTGGCCAAACGGGATGCTACCGCATGCAGAGGACTTTGTATCCACGTGAAGGAGATGTAGTTGGTTTGCTACATCTCCTACACTTGAATAGTGTCGGGCCTAGTGCCAGTATTGTAAAATTCATTCCTACAGACTTTAAAGGGATTCAACCTGTGATGTTACTTTTTGGAACTTAGATTATTTGAGCATTCAATCAGTCTAGAAAGTTCTTATGTTCTTCAGAAGTTAGTCATTGTGTTCATCCCAATTCTGTGAGTTAATTTCTTATGTTGCAAATAAAACTGCTTAATTTGTATACCTGGTGAATGTTTCATGGGACATAACTAAAGGAAGGGACATAACAAATTCCCTTTCCCAGTTTCTCGTTTTTCCTCGCAAAGCTTGCCCAATGAACATCTAGTACGAGCTACTACTCAGTCTCACTCCCATCAAAAGTACAACATCCCTTTCATGTCCCTCAAAACTTACAACAGCAATCTGCTTATCTTTGTAAGTTGTAGATCATAGTTCTGCCCCCATATTTTATACATGTTACCTTCAGAAAGATCGTGTTCCACTGTTAACAGCTTTCTTTAAATCTACAAATGTAATAAACATATGATGCTTTCCTCCAACCTTCTTCCAATGGGAGTCATAGGGCCGACAGCACTTCATGTGTTCCTACATTTCTCTGGAACGCAAACTGGTCTCCCCCCACCGTTTGCTTCTACCAATTTTCCACTCTTCTATAAAAAAATCAGTTCATTTTGCAACCGTGACTGATTAAACAAATGGAAAAATGGAAATAAAATCCCATGCTTCTTGAAAGAGCGCAGGGGAACAATGCGGGAGACCCGCACCACCATACTAGCAAGGTCCTAATGGAGGTGGTTTGCCATTGCCTTTCTCTGACTGTAATGAGGATGAATGATGATGATGAAGATGACACAACACCACCCAGTCATCTCGGAGCAGGTGAAAATCCCTGACCCTGCCGGGCATCGAACCTGGGACCCCGTGCTTGGGAAGCAATAATGCTACCACAAGACCACGAGCTGCGGACGATTAAATAGATGGTTCTGTAATATAAATACACCTGCAGCACCTGCTTTCTTTGAAACTGCAATTATTACATTATTCTTTAACTCTGAGAGTAGTTCATCTGCCTCATACATCTTACAAACCAGATGCTAAAGTTCTGCATTTGTAGGTTCTGCCAAGAATCTCAATAATTCTGAGGTAATGTGATTTACTATACTTCTTCTTCCCTTTTTATAATGTTGTCTTCAAGATTTTTCTCTTATACTCCCCGTCTATACATTCTTCTCACCTTCCAGCCTTCCCTTCTTTACTTATTATTGGCCTGCCATTCAAGTTCTTGATATTCATACAGCTGCTTCTCTTTTTTCCAAAGGTCACTTTAATTTTCCTGTAGGTTGCTTCCACCTCTGCTGTTCCTGCTTGGCCATTTTGCACTTCCTGTCAATCTCATATTTTAGACAACTGAATTCTGTTTTACCTGTTTCTTTTGCAAAGTTTATACATTTTTCTTCTTTCATCGATTACATTTAATACCTCTGATGTTATTGAAGGATTTCTACTGAACTTTGTCTTTTTGTAAATCTGACCCTCTGCTGCCTTAAATATTTCATCTCTTAAAGTTACACATTCACTTGATTCCCAGAAATGATGAGTGACGAGAACCTTTATACAAGAGATTTGTGTACATCACTGTTAATGAATAATGTTCTGTTACATGGAATAAACATTTACATCACAAGTATTTAACTGATACATCATGGGAACCCAGACTAAGATATCACATCTGACAGCAAATGAAAAAAACAGACAGTCCTTTATTTATTTATTGACGGGCAAGGGACATGATGCCACTCTGAGATTAATGAAAAACAGTAGATAAGAAGTGCATAGTGGAACAAAATTGTTGAGGCTTTTGTGGACACTTGTTGACATATTACCTGTTGGCTTCTGTCTCCAGATCTTCATCCAATGTTTGTTTAATGATTTTCCTTCAGTTCACCAGTATGTGAGACTGGGATTGAGAAATGTTTGCCTCTGTTACTGCTGAGGGCAGTGAAAAGTGAAAGTTATGAAGTATTTGAATATTATGTTACCGGCAATAACTGATGAGGGAAACAGCATATTTTTTTTAACAAGTCATCAGTAAGAATGAAGACCACTGAAGTTGTTGGTGGCTCAATGAATACCAAATAAAACTCTTTTTTTCATACGTTATATTAAAAGGTAATCACCAACCCACAAAAATGAATAGCAAGTTAAGACAACAGAAGTAAAAAGAAAATTTTCAAAAAACAATGGAGTACCCGTTTTAACTTGTGCTCAGAAAATTAATAATGCTGGTGTTGTGTCACATAAAAGACTTTTCATTTTATACATAGTGCACCAGCACATACAGCTTATCATCTGCTTTACTCTACAAACCATCACTTTCCAGCATTCCTCAGCAAGTGTGCTTGCCATAAAGAAATCCATTTAGGATTTAATATCAACTCTTGTACGTTACATTACATTTTTTCTACATTTATATCAAAAGGAAACACTGAAAACAGTTGGATAACCTATAACATAGCTGCAAGATATCATTACAGACCTCAATGATGTAATGACTGAATGAAAGTAAATTAGCAGATATATTTGTTTCCCAAAGGATTACAGTTTCAGAAGAATTGAATGAGTTATTCAAGAGAAGGAGCTTCACATGATTTATTCAAGATAAAGAGCTTCACAAACTGAGCTAGTCAATAATGTGTTGGTCCACCTCTGGTCTTTACATAAGCAGGTATTCGATTTTGCATTCATTGATGGAAGTGTTGGATATCATGCCAAATTCTGCAGGTTAGATCATCAAAATCCCTAGCTGGTTGGAGGACCAATTGGGCAACCTTGCTGGCCAAGGTAGGGTTTGGCAATCATGAAGACAAGCAGTAGAAACTCTTGCTGTGTGCAGGCAGACATTATCTTGCTGAAATGTAAGCCCAAGAAGGACAATAATATGGCATACACTCCTGGAAATTGAAATAAGAACACCGTGAATTCATTGTCCCAGGAAGGGGAAACTTTATTGACACATTCCTGGGGTCAGATACATCACATGATCACACTGACAGAACCACAGGCACATAGACACAGGCAACAGAGCATGCACAATGTCGGCACTAGTACAGTGTATATCCACCTTTCGCAGCAATGCAGGCTGCTATTCTCCCATGGAGACGATCGTAGAGATGCTGGATGTAGTCCTGTGGAACGGCTTGCCATGCCATTTCCACCTGGCGCCTCAGTTGGACCAGCGTTCGTGCTGGACGTGCAGACCGCGTGAGACGACGCTTCATCCAGTCCCAAACATGCTCAATGGGGGACAGATCCGGAGATCTTGCTGGCCAGGGTAGTTGACTTACACCTTCTAGAGCACGTTGGGTGGCACAGGATACATGCGGACGTGCATTGTCCTGTTGGAACAGCAAGTTCCCTTGCCGGTCTAGGAATGGTAGAACGATGGGTTCTATGACGGTTTGGATGTACCGTGCACTATTCAGTGTCCCCTCGACGATCACCAGTGGTGTACGGCCAGTGTAGGAGATCGCTCCCCACACCATGATGCTGGGTGTTGGCCCTGTGTGCCTAGGTCGTATGCAGTCCTGATTGTGGCGCTCACCTTCACGGCGCCAAACACGCATACGACCATCATTGGCACCAAGGCAGAAGCGACTCTCATCGCTGAAGACGACACATCTCCATTCGTCCCTCCATTCACGCCTGTCGCGACACCACTGGAGGCGGGCTGCACGATGTTGGGGCGTGAGCAGAAGACGGCCTAACGGTGTGCGGGACCGTAGCCCAGCTTCATGGAGACGGTTGCGAATGGTCCTCGCCGATACCCCAGGAGCAACAGTGTCCCTAATTTGCTGGGAAATGGCGGTGCGGTCCCCTACGGCACTGCGTAGGATCCTACGGTCTTGGCGTGCATCCGTGCGTCGCTGCGGTCCGGTCCCAGGTCGACAGGCACGTGCACCTTCCGCCGACCACTGGCGACAACATCGATGTACTGTGGAGACCTCACGCCCCACCTGTTGAGCAATTCGGCGGTACGTCCACCCGGCCTCCCGCATGCCCACTATACGCCCTCGCTCAAAGTCCGTCAACTGCACATACGGTTCACGCCCACGCTGTCGCGGCATGCTACCAGTGTTAAAGACTGCAATGGAGCTCCGTATGCCACGGCAAACTGGCTGACACTGACGGCGGCGGTGCACAAATGCTGCGCAGCTAGCGCCATTCGACGGCCAACATCGCAGTTCCTGGTGTGTCCGCTGTGCCGTGCGTGTGATCATTGCTTGTACAGCCCTCTCGCAGTGTCCGGAGCAAGTATGGTGGGTCTGACACACCGGTGTCAATGTGTTCTTTTTTCCATTTCCAGGAGTGTATAATATTGTTGACATACCGCTGTGCTGTAAGTGTGCCACGAATGACAACCAAAGGGGTCCCACTGTGAAAAGAAATGGCACCCCACACCATCATTCCTGGCATGTGGAATACGGCGGGCGACAGTCAGGTTTGTATGACACCACTGTCCAAGGCGTTTCCTGATACGTGTTTGCTGGTCATTGGGGCTCAATTCAAAGCAGGACTCATCACCAAAGACAATTCTACTCCAGTCAATGAGATTCCAGGCCAAAGACATATCTGGAGACATGCTCGAGACATGCTCGACAGTGGTGGGATACCAACCTGACTGTCACCCACCACAGGGCCTGACAACCAGGAGTGATGGTCAGGGGTGCCATTCTTTTCAAAGCAGGACCCCTTTGGTTGTCACCTGCAGCACCCTTACAGCACAGTAGTACATCACTTATATTCTATGCCATTTCTCATTGTCTTTCATGGCATGCCATACTGGGCTTACATTTCAGCAATATAATGCGCATCCGCACACAGTGAGAGTTTCTACTGCCTGTTTTAATGCCTACCAAACCCTACCTTGGCAAACAAGGTCGCTAGACCTCTCCCCAATTGAGAATGTTTGGAACATTATGGTCAAGGACCCCAACCAACTTGGGATTTTGACAATCTATCGAACCAACTGGACAGGATTTGGCATAATATTCCTCAGGAAGACATCCAACAACTGTATCAATCAATGCCAACCTAAATAGCTGATTGTAAAAGGCCCTGAGGTGGACCAAGATGTTATTGGCTTGTTCAATTTGTGAAGCTCTTCCTCTTGAATGAATCATCCAATTTTTCTTTCTGATTGGCTGCACATGTCGATCACTTCTATCTATTTCTGTCACATTCAGATAATTTCTTTGTGGTGTGTCTTTTTTTGTCTTAAAGCGTACTTTCTGATTTCAAAAAATGACCAAAAGAATTCTTCATTAAAGAAATGTGTAATAACGACTGAGGATAATCTCTCCCAAATAAAAAAAAAGTAATTATCTCAGACACAATTCTACTGTAATTCATAAAAAAATATTTTTCTCTCACAAATCTGCTATGTGCAATTGGTTTCACTTACTCGAATCTTCAATGATAACAACACCACTGTTGTGCTAAGCTTCCTTGTAATGAATTATACTTCACGCAGCAAGACAATATGAAATATTTTCAAATTAATGCAGTAAGGAAATCTGAGACACATCTGCAAACTGGATTTTTTCATATCAGAAAAAGAAGATACCAAGAACAACAACATTAAGATGTCTGAACAAAGGATCAATGCCTTATACTGAACTGAACACATCTTTGTGAATTTTTTATAACACTCATAAGAAAATACACATATCAAAAAAAGTTTTGCATCACCTCGGTTCCAAGAGTTCCAGAACCTGTACAGAAAACTGGAATAGAGATCAACATAAACATCATTTCCGCCCGTTTTATTGCTCATGAAAACCACATGTTGCATGTTGTACCACCATACAGTGAGACCTTCAGAGGTAGTGGTCCAGACTGCTGTGCACACCGGTACCTCTAATACCCAGTAGCACATCCTCTTGCATTGACACATGGCTGTATTCCTCGTGGCATACTATCCACAAGTTCATCAAGACACTGTTGGTCCAGATTGTCCCACTCCTCAACGGCGATAAAGCGTAGATCCCTAGAAGTGGTTGGTGGCTCACGTCATCCATAAACAGCCATTTTAAATCCATCCCAGGCATGTTTGATAGGGTTCATGTCTGGAGAACACACTGGCCACTTTAGTCAAGGGATGTTGTTATTGTGAAGGAAGTCATTCCAAAGATATGCACGAAGGGGGCACGAATTGTCATCCATGATGACGAATGACTCGCCAATATGCTGCTGATATGGTTGCACTATCAGTCGGAGGATGGCATTCACGCATCGTACAGCCATTACAGTGTCTTCCATGACCACCAGCAGTGTACGTCGGCCCCACATATGCCAGCCTAAAACAGCAGGGAACCTTCACCTCGCTGCACTCACTCGACAGTGTGTCTAAGGCATTCAGCCTGACTGTGTGGCCTCCAAACAGGCCTCTGACGATAGAAGGCATATGCGACACTCATCGAAGAGAATGTAATGCCAATCCTGAGTGGTCCATTCAGCATGTTGTTGGGCCCATCTGTACTGTGCTGCATGGTGTCGTGGTTGCAAAGATGGACCTCGCCATGGACATCGGGAGTGAAATTGTGCATCATGCAAACTATTGCTCACATTTTGAGTTGTAACACGATGTCCTGTGGCTGTACAAAAAGCATTATTCAACATGGTGGTGTTGCTGTCAGGGTTCCTCCGAGCCATAATCCGTAGGCAGCGGTCATCCACTGCATTAGTAGCCCTTGTGTGGCCTGAGCAAGGCATGTCATCAACAGTTCCTGTCTCTCTGTATCTCCATGTCCGAACAACATCGCTTTGCTTCACTCCAAGACACCTGGACACTTCCCTGGTTGAGAGCCCTTCCTGGCACAAAGTAACAAAGTGGACGCGATCGAACCACAGTAATGATCGTCTATGCATGGTTGAACTACAGACAACACAAGCCATGTACCTCCTTCTTGATGGAATGACTGGAACTGATCGGTTGCTGGACCCCCTCCGTCTGAAAGGTGCTGCTCATGCATGGTTGCTTAGATCTTTGGGCGGGTTTAGTGACTTCTCTGAACAGTCAAAGGGACTGTGTCTGGGATACAACATCCACAGTCAACGTCTGTCTTCAGAAATTCTGGGAACCGGGGTGATGCAAAACTTTTTTTATGTGTGTAGACTGAACATATCTTAACATCTAAAACATAAAAGTCGACAGCCTGAAGAATACAAGTATAGTTACCATTCTTTCAAATCAGCTGGTTCTTCTCTCCAAGACATTTCATTCATGAAGTCATACATAACATAATTCTGATTTATGCCTTCAGGGGTAAGTCCTGTTCCAACCATCGTACTGTTAGCCATACTTCTCCCTTGAAAAACACCCTGAAAACCAAAATTAAAAGATCACTATCTCCACACAGTACTAAGCAAAAAGTACACTTATTAGTCATGCCTAATCCATGTACTGCTTGATGATAAATAATTATGAAAACAGCTAATACATCTTACATCACAGATTAATAGACCTATTTACAAGAGTAAATGGCTTATTTCACATTCAATGGAAAACAAAAATTAATGTGATTTCTATGTTTCAATGGTAATTAAACCAAATGAGCAACTATACAAAAGAAACTTAATTCCTAACATGGTGGATCACTATGTACTTGTCTATGAGAGAAATATTTCAAGCCCCCGCTCTAAGTCGCAATATTTTAACAAGGAGTATGATTTGTGATCATAGGCCAAAATGATTTCCATTAGTGACACATATCATCCCAAAGTGTTCCCTTCATGACTAACATACGACAGTCTCCTGTCTCTCCTGTTTACATATTTGCACATTAAAATAATTCTATAATGCCATCAACCAACCATGAGAATGAGGCTTTGTTATTTCCTATCTTGCTACCCTACCAGGCATTTCCGTATCTTATGGACATCAATGTCTAAACAGTTGTAAAGCTCTTCTTCACTTTGCTTTGATCAATACCAAAGGAAACTGTCCAAGAGCTACAAGTGGCAAATGTTTATGTGGCAAATGTTGTTTATTGCTCGACACCTCAATTGCAAAGCAATAGTTACCTTTACTCCTTCCATTGTTTGATCAATTTTTCCATGCAATAACCAGGTCACTAACCAGGAACACAGTGCAAAATAATATTGCTGGACTGTGTATTAACAATACTAAACATAAAACACTCTCATGAACTTGTGGGAAATCCAGTATGGAATATGATATGCACACAGGGATAAAACACTACTCACCAAACAGAGGCAACATACAGCAATGGAAAACCATGACGAAAAGATGGTAAATTCATCAGCTTTAGGACAAAGACCTTCTTCAGAGGTGACGAACATTCAACTACACCTCACATCCACTGTTGTTTCTGATTCTGTCATCTAACTGAGATGAATAACAATCTTGGTTGGGGTGGATGCAGAGGAAATAGATAGGGTGTGGAGTGAGGAGGCAGAACACTGGAATGAGTGAAGGTCATGCTGGGGATAGAAAAAGCATACACATGCAGAGCAGGGTAGGATGGACAATCCAAGAGCTGGAGTGGGTCTCATAGTAGAATAGTAGAATAGTGCGACAATCTATCATGGATGGTGTGCACGAAGTATTGTATGAGCATAACCATTACCTGACAGTGGCAACACGCTGGCCCCCAAGTTTAAGCAAGCTGGGTTAATTTTACTTCCCCTCTTGTTTTGCCATTAGCCTCCTTAAACTTCATTTTTTCATGTTTAACTAATTAGCATTGACATATGTGAGTATAACCTGCATTTTCATAATAGAGAAACGTTGGCCCTCAGTTTTAAAGAATATAACACCAGATCTAATTTTGTGCTTAGTTTTATGTATGTAATTGATTTCCTAATTTATTTTGACTATTTCTAGTTAGTATTTTTGTTATAGGTTAAAATCAGTAATTGTTTCGTAACTTAAATTCTACTGTTGACTTATAAACAAATATAAATTCTATACTAATTTTAAACATTTGGGGGAACAACTAATTGTAATCTTAAAGTATCTATTTGGCTCTATTCAAAAACATGTTAGCAAAGCCAGCCCTTAATTAATTCCAAAGTAATTAACAGTTTTGTCAAAAGTATAGTTTGTGTACTTATATTTGTTAATTTCATGACTTAAACAAATATTTTGGCTTATCCCTTGTAGTAGAGGAAACTGTGAAAAAGAACCAATTTTTTGATGTATTCAGTTAATTTAACGAGTTAAGTTTTTAATTGTAATTTCTGTAAATTAAACTCCGAACAATGAATAGTTTCAGTGCCTATTATTGTGAGGATATATAAGGGCCTGATTTTTGGTCACGAGACAGTCAGTCCACAGCTGAGTTTCATACGAGAAACCTGTGTTGGTTAGAACAACAACAATGCTTCATCTTAACTGCAGAATAAGTGTTAAACAATTAGGCCATGTGTAAAAACAATGACAGTGTCTGCTCCATATGTACCTTTCCATTCTTCCAAGAACTATGAGCCTTGTGGTTAGGTTTTTACTGCTTGTAGATGTTCAATAGTAAACTATTGTAGCAGTATGTAGATGTTCACCTGCTAACTATTAATGAGGCTTATGGAAAGTTAAACGATAGTGCACTGGCCATATAACTGTGTAATATTGGGGGGGGGGGGGGGGGGGGGTTTGTGAACAGGAAAAGTAAAAGACTGAGAAACGCAACTGTGCATTGGTTGGCTACATCATTTACAGTAGACAGTAGTTGCACATCAACAACCCATTCAGCCAGTGTAGCGATGCAGTACATTGACACCGAGGACAACAAATGAAGAAGCAAAGCAGGCTAGCGTCGTCACATGTGGTACCCCAGGTGAGGACTATTGTACGTAGGCACAACAAACTAGAACTCACGAACTGTGACAGTGAAGTGTGAACTAGGGCAGATTACAGGGATTTAAATGGAAGAGATAATACAGCCAATCAGCACTGGGGTTTTATGGCCACAGTAGGATAGGAACCAATCAGTGAGTGGGTTCTATGGAAGCATCCATTGAGTACAGGAGCAGCACGCAGGTGACACAGCCGACTGAGATAAAGAAGGCACCTTGACAAGAGAATTACAACTTGCCACAGCCATTCAGTCCCGAGATGACAACCACAGCGGAGCAGCAGCAGATGTGTGATTAAAAACAAGGTAATTCATTGCAAAAGCTGTTTTGTATTAAGTGATATATAATGAGTGACCTTAATGAACAAGACAGAGTGACTGAGGACAAAGCTATAGAGATTAAGTTGTTAAATGAACAGAAGGACGTAAGTGTGACTGGTTCTGTATACAATAGTAATTATTAATCAGACATGAATGTAACTTTGAAGGATGGTTATGGAAGTCCTATTTTAAAGAGCGAAATGGATGAAAACAGTAGTGAAGTGGATGAGGTTGTTAAGGTTAAGCAGGAAGAATCTAGAAGCAAAAGTGAGCAGGAGCAAAAGTGTACGGCAGACGGAAAAGTGGAAGCGATGTTAAGGCAAATTATGAGTCATTTGAATAGTATGGAAATAGTTTGAAAGAAGACATTCGGAGGCGAGTAATAGTATTAAGAAACTAGTACATAATACTAATAAGAAATTAACACTGAGCAGTAAATCTATAGAGCAGAGAGAGAAACTTTGTGATGACAATAGTAGCAAGGTGGAGGTTTTCGAAAAATAATGTGCTGAAAATAGGGTTAAACTTGAGAATCAAATCAATCAGATTAAAAATGATTCAGAAACTGAGGTAGAAACCAAGTAGGCAGTAGTGGAAGAGAAAAAACTGGAAAAATGGCTCTGAGCACTATGGGACTGAACTTCTGAGGTCATCAGTCAAAAATGGAAAAATTAAATGAAAATGTAGATTCACAATTGACTGAAATAGAGATAAACATGGAAGAAGTAAAAAATCTAAAGCATAGCGTAAGTGACAGTGGGTCTGATTCTGACAGCAGTGGTAATGATGATAGCAATGACAAATCCAGTAGTGATGAGGATCAGGTATTCAAATTTATAATTGATAATGATGGCAATGTGTTAAGTAAAGAAAGAATAAAGGAGGATTATGTTAGTCCTAATGAAGAATTAGAGTTTCAGAGTGTTAATGAGGAAGAGGACCATGCTATCTGTCATTTGACTGTGTCTGATAATCATTTTGGTTAGCAGGATGATAGTTTTTCGAGGAAAAAAGATTAATGAGGATTTGTTGTATGAAGAAGATCACATGGCAAGCAAAAAGGAGGTGTGTCACCTTGTAATAACAGCAAGTGTACAAGGTATACATGTTAAGTGTTTACTAGACAGCGGTAGTGATCTGAATCGTATTTCACAGCCATTTTTTGAATCTATTACGAATGCAGAGGGTATAGTAGTAATGCATGTTTCTGGAACAAAAATTATTGGTGCTGCTGGTAAGCTATCAAAGTGTGTGAAACAAGAAGTACTAGTAACTGTGGAATTGGCAGGACAGCTCTTGGAGCACAATTTTTGGTGATTCAAAATTTCAGCATTGATGTAACATTTGGGACTAATTTCTTGTGCAATTAACAAGTAGGGGGTTCAACATTCTGTGTTGGATTCATTATGTGGCGATAATGCTTATCCCAGCTGTGTGTCTCATTTTTCATGTTTCCTGAGCCAGTCATACTCTTCTCCTCTCCTAACTGTAATTTATAAGTGAATCAGAATTAGTAAAGAGGTACCATGGTTAATGAATTTCTTTCAAACAAGGAGGTAAGGTAAACAGAAAATGAAAGGTGTCAGCGTAAGTGGAGGATAATAAGTAATCAGCTCATGTGTGCAGCAGCAGAGGCAATATGCAGTATAAACCATCTTGAATATGAGGTCTTAATGCTAACTGTGGTACCGTCAAACGGGGTGATTTTGGACGGTTTTGTCGTTATTTTGATTGTAACTTTCGTATATATTGTTAGATTAAATTGATTGTTATGGAAGTGGTAGGGTGTATGTGTAGCAAATAAAATATCCCAGAACCAGAAAGTGTATGTGTAGGTATATTTATCTGTGGCAGTTAAATAAAGTGTCAGAAGTCACCCCATGGATTGGGGTGATTTCGGACACATGTGTTTTTTAAATCTCTGTCCGAAGTTACAGTATATAGAGGGCGAATTCGGACAGTTACTGCCTCTTTTAAACTCTACTCGCTTTTTATTTGATTTTGGTGATATTTCATACATTTTAAGGTAGCCCATTTTTATGAATAAGTGATATGGAATGATGGTTTCATCATAGTGGATTATGTTGCTAGGTGGGAGATTTTCCAGCTTTGCCTTGATATTGGAGAAAAATATCTTAACAGTCTCTTTGTTCACTTCTACACAAGCTCGTTTAATATTTTAGCTTAAGCGAACGGAAAGATCTTCTGACTGTCGTTTGAGGCAATTATTACAAAATTTCTTCTCTTTTCGGCCAGATTTATCGAGGTAGCCTTTAACTAAATACCTAATATCCAATTTAGTCAAGGGAAATCCCCAATGTGCAGCCCTCAAGATACCTCGCTTCAACATTTCTTCTTCTTCTTTATTTAGCACTGGCTGTCCTCCCATTTTTTTCGGATGTGCTTCCTGCACTTTATTTTGTAGAGTTGATTTAGGTATACCTTACAAATCACATGCTTTTCTGTACAATAATTTACCACTCTGAATATCACAAACAGCTTTATCCAAAAGTTCCGGGTCATAACTACACTGTACTGTAGCACCTCTCCTGCTCTTATACATTCTTAGCATTGTCTGAAATCACCCCAAACAATACACAGTTTAACAAAAACCGTCATTATTTTACAACCTTGCACCGGAAACTCGACAAACTTGTACCAGAGATTGTCTCAATGCTGTTAGCTACTGAGTGTGTCGACAATTATGGTTACAATATCTTCCCGCTTGATGCAACAATAGAAAGTTTGCACTTTACAATAATGCATGGATTTTTTACACTGAGACTGTTCGTCAATTATTCACCTAGGGAACAATTGACACAAAATAAAAGTTGTGGAAAGCGATAAATGCAATCTTGCGCTTAAAATAAGAGGTGCACGGACGTTAAAAATAAGTAACTCTTTGTTTCTATGCAGTGGCAAAGAGCAAATAAGCCATACTGTCCGAATTCGCCCCGGCTTCCGAAATCACCCCGTTTGACGGTACAGTAGAAGTGTTAGTGTTCTGTGCAATCAGTATATAGAGATAACTATCTACATACAGAAGTGTGTCATGGTACAGCCTTTTCTAACACTAAGGAATTACAATTTTAAACTTAGTTGCCCGGAGTCATGCGCGTGGAATGTATTAGCAAGATTTGTATGTATATCACCCTTCAGGCTGGAATCTCAAGCAAATTGATGGAATACAGTGAAATAATAGTTTTTCTGAGTGATCATTTTGTCAGATCAGTAATGAGAGTTAAGTTTGCCTCAGCATAAGAATCTGTTGCTGTGGAGTGTTTTTCAGTAGAGTCAGTTTTGCATTAGATAAGCAGAGCACAGGTGTTTATTGGTTAATGAAATAATAAATCAATGGATAATGTTAGTGTGGTGTCACCGCCAGACACCACACTTGCTAGGTGGTAGCTTTTAAATCGGCCGCGGTCCGGTAGTATACGTCGGATCCGCGTGTCGCCACTGTCAGTGATCGCAGACCGAGCGCCACCACACGGCAGGTCTAGAGAGACGTACTAGCACTCGCCCCAGTTGGACAGCCGACTTTGCTAGCGATGCTACACTGACGAAGACTCTCTCATTTGCCGAGAAGATAGTTAGCATAGCCTTCAGCTAAGTCAATTGCTACGACCTAGCAAGGCGCCGTATTCAATTGATATTTACTATATGTAGCATGTATCATCAAGAGCGATGTTCTACAATTATGGATTAAAGTTAAGTATTCCAGAAGCTACGTACTTTTCTTTATAGCATTCATTACGTATCCTGTTTCAGACCTCACGCCAGCCTGCGTGAGTTTAAGCGCGTGCCTTTCGGCTTCCTCTCATTGTGTCTAGGCTGTCTTGTCTAGACACAACATTTTTGGCGACGAGTCTCAAGAGGATTTAGCGTTCGTATTGCACTAATTTACTTGTGTCATGGCTTCGCCACAATCTCCAGATGTACTGTCCGAATTTTATCACTTGCAGAATCAGCAGACGCAGGCGTTATTGGATGCCCTTGGACAGCTCGTCCAGGGTCAACGTGCAATGCAAAATGATGCGGCTGCCGCCGCTCCACCGCTACCGCAGCCACAACACGCAGTTGCACCACCTTTTCGTCAATTTGATGCGGCACTGGAAAGCTGGACGGAGTGGTCACGCCAATTTGGATTCCATCTCGCCGCCTACAGAATTCAAGGTAATGAGCGGCAGCCTCACTTATTGTCATGTGTCTGCGTCCAGACGTACCGTGTGATAGTGAAATTGTTTCCCCGCCGCGACGTAGCAACTCTGTCCTACGAAGAAATTTTGTCTGCATTAGATGCATATTTCAAGGAATCAGTCAATGTAGTTGCAAAAAGGTATACGTTCTTTCGTACAAAACGTACGGCCGGTCAAACTAATCGGGAGTGGGTTGCAACTTTGCAAGGCCTTACTAGGGATTGTGCTTTTGAGTGTGAATGTGGACTCCCTTATTCAGATACTATGGTGCGTGATGCAATTGCACAGAACATTGCTGATGTTCGTATATGGGAGCAAATTTTGAAACTAGTCAATCCCTCCCTTCAACAAGTGATAGACATATTGGATAGGCAAGACACACTTGACTTTGCTCAGGAATCATTTGCAACTTCGCTAGCCGTGTGTCACATTAACCGGCCCGCCGGGGCGAGCTGCACGGAACTGTAAACAGCCCTCGCGCTCGTCCGCGCAGCTGCCGCGAAGCTCTCAACTACGTGTCCCGCGGCAGCAAGCAAATGCAGTACTAAAGTCATGCCCGCAGTGTGCTACTAGACATTCGCGTGAGAATTGCCCGTCACGCCAAGCTATTTGCTTTTCCTGTAATAAACGAGGACATGTTCAAAGTGTTTGCCTGAAAAAGCTCAGAACGGACACTCACACCCATTCCAGGCCCTTTGCTTCGCGCCGGAATCGGAATCGAACCAAGAATACTCAGGCTCGTGAACCTTCGCCCATGGAAATTCATGTAGTTCATTCCACTCCGCCCAGTGCCGCTCTCTCTAACAGTGACTGTGTTCGTCCCACAAATAGCGTGCGTCAACGTCGACGGAAATCCCGTCAAGTCGCAAGTGCTTCTGTACCAGTGTCTGTTCACGTTGCACGAGACAGTCGCTCTTGTCGTCAGCAGGACAATTAACTTTTTGTAGACTTGGACATTCATGGCAAGGTCATACCATTCCAGCTCGATACCGGAGCTGCAGTTTCATTGATCAATAAAGACACGTACAAACTACTGGGCACACCTCCGTTGCGTGCCGCAAATGTTACGTTAAATAGTTATTCAGGTCAGAATATCCCTGTGTTAGGACAGTGCAGCCTTCTTGCAACATACGAGGGACAAACAAAACTTGTGTCTTTTTACGTCCTTCGTTCTTCTTCTGCAGTGAACTTATTTGGTTTAGATTTATTTCAGTTGTTTAACTTGTCTATAGTCAATCAGGTCCTATCAGTGAATCAGACTGTGCCTTCGGCCAGTGTTTCTAGTCTATGTGAAGAATTTGCAGACATTTTTGCACCGGGCCTCTGTTGCGCTAAGAACTATAAAGCCCATTTGGAACTGAAAGTAAACGCGCAACCGAAATTTTTCAGAGTGCTCAATGTTCCCCACGCATTGCATGAGGTCGCAAGAACATTAAACAATTTGGAATCACAAGGTGTGATTGAACGTGTGAAGGCTTCTCTCTGGGCATCACCCTTAGTAATTTTGCTAAAACCTTCCGGAAAATTGAGACTTTGTGTGGACTTCAAGGCAACAGTGAATCCACAACTAGTGATTGCAACTTATCCTTTACCCCGCCCGGAAGATCTTTTTGACAAACTGTGCCCGGGTAAATATTTTTCGAAATTGGACCTAGCAGATGCGTACTTGCAACTACCAGTGGACGACGAATCCCAGCGCGTCTTGGTGGTTAACACGCATCTTGGTTTGTACCGATTCAAAAGACTGCCATTCGGGTGTGCATCCGCTCCTGCATTGTTTCAGCAATATCTGCAAACTGTTTGTGCCTCGGTCCCTACTGCAGCAAACTATCTGGACGATATTGTGATCTCCGGAAAGACGGAAGAAGAACATTTAGCCAACCTCCGAACATTATTTCAGGTCTTGCGACAAAATGGTCTTCGCTTGCGGAAGGACAAATGTGTGTTTTTTGCTCATGACTTACCATATTTGGGACATGTAATCAATGCACAAGGCATACATCCGAGTCCAGAGCACCTCCGTGCCATACAGGACTTGCCTTCGCCAAAGAATTTGAAGCAGCTACAGAGTGTTTTGGGAAAAATTAACTATTACCATCGCTATGTGCGCAATGCCTCTTCCATTTCAGCTCCGCTTCATCGCTTACGCCGTAAAGGTGTTCCGTTCGTCTGGACGACGGAATGCGAACGCGCCTTTCGCCAGTTGAAATCGGCGTTGCTTTCTAATACTTGCCTTACGCCATTCGATCCCCAGAAATCCCTTTTGTTAATGGTAGATGCATCGGATTTCGGGATCGGTGCTGTGCTTGTGCACAAAGATGGATCGCATGATCGCTCTATTGCCTTTGCGT
Source organism: Schistocerca cancellata (assembly GCF_023864275.1). Classification (NCBI taxonomy): domain Eukaryota; kingdom Metazoa; phylum Arthropoda; class Insecta; order Orthoptera; family Acrididae; genus Schistocerca; species Schistocerca cancellata. The sequence continues at coordinate 677,076,276 of NC_064631.1, forward strand.
CCAAATTGCTCTCGTCTGCGCAAAGAAATTATTCACAGATAGAGAAAGAAGCTTTGGCTCTCGTCTTTGGTGTTACTAAGTTTCATGATTTCTTGTATGGTCGTCACTTTACCATCATCACAGACCACAAACCTTTGACATCACTTTTTCATCCGAACAAGACTGTACCTCCACGTACAGCGCAGAAATTCATTCGCTGGTCTATTTTCCTCTCGCAGTACCGCTACGATATCTTGTATCGGTCCACTGCTAAGCACAGAAACGCCGATGCGTTGTCCCGTTTGCCTGTTGCTGAGGATAGAGCATTCGATTCTTCCGAACTTGCTTGCATGTTCATTGATGCAGAAACCGATGACGTGGTCGAATCGTTTCCGATTGATTTTCGTCGTGTAGCTACAGCCACAGCTGCTGACCCTGTCCTTGCTACTGTTTTGCGTTTTGTTGCTACGCAATGGCCCTTGTCGAAATCACGGATCGAGGATCCGTTGGTTCGCCAATTTTTTGCTCACAAGGAGAGACTTTTTGTATGACGTGGTGTTTTGCTGTTGCGTTCTGATAATGATCAGTCACGGGTCGTGGTCCCACGTTCGTTACAGTCCTCTGTCTTACGGCTTCTCCACTAAGGACATTGGGGTATAGTGAGAACGAAACAGCTTGCTCATCAGCACTGTACTTGGTTCGGAATCGATGCTGCGATTACACATATGTGCTCTTCTTGCATGGCGTGTGCCGAACAACAATCCGCACCACCGCGGAAATTCTTTGCATGGCCGAAAGCCACTTCCCCTTGGCAACGCTTGCACATAGATTTTGCTGGTCCATTCCGGAATGCTCGATGGTTGGTTGTGGTCGATTCCTTCAGTAATTTTCCTTTTGTTGTCCGGATGTCTTCCATGACGTCATCTGCCACCATCCAAGCGTTATCCGCTATCTTTTGCATTGAAGGTCTTCCACAGACTATTGTTTCCGACAATGGCCCACAATTCATGTCCGCAGAATTCCAGTCATTCTGCAAGGCCCATGGTATTCAACATCTGACATCCGAGCGGTTTTCGCCTCAGTCAAACGGTGCCGCTGAACGATTGGTCCGGACTTTCAAGTCACAGATGTTGAAGCTGAAAGAGTTGCATTCTCGGGAGGACGTGTTATTGCTCTTCTTGTCCTCGTATCGCTCTCAGCCCCGAGATGGTCGCTCACCGGCTGAGTTGCTCCACGGTCGTCCTCATCGAACCTTGATGTCTTTGCTGCATCCGCCGCATCAGGTTCCTGTGCAGCGGCAGACGCCTGCATTTGCTCCAGGCGACGTTGTATACTATCGCAACTATCGAGGTTCACGGCGTTGGCTCGCAGGGCGCATTCTTCGCTGTCTTGGCCGCGCTATGTATTTGGTTTTGGGGGCCTCTGGTGAGGTGCGTCGGCATCTCAATCAGCTGCACCTCTGTCGTCGCACGGGTTCTGCCGCTCCCCGTCTGCTTTCAGCGACGGTGCCGTCCGGTCAGCGCCCTGGGGACCCATCTACTGGCTCGCCTCATCCCCAGGTGTTACCAACGCTGCCTTCCATTTTGCCACATGGCAACGCGCCGCCGCCGCCGCCTGTTCTCCCGCCGGCGACGCCCGCGGTGGACGCTTCGCTGCAACCGCCAGGCGCCTCCCTGGGTCACGCGCCGCCGATCGCTTCCCGTGACTGGCTATCCTCCGACATGGACCTCTTGCGCATACACTGCCTGTTGGCATACACCCTGGACTAGGTTTTCAGGCGTTTCCTACCTCCCCTCGGACCGAATGGCCGGGTGTGGGTGGCACAGCCTCGCCTGTTGTTAGGCTCCCCACTTCGTCGCATACGTCAACATGGGGTCCTCCCCACGGCGGGCGGAAGCCTTATAACACAACGTCCGCCGATTTGCGGGGGAGGAATGTGGTGTCACCGCCAGATACCACACTTGCTAGGTGGTAGCTTTTAAATCGGCCGCGGTCTGGTAGTATACGTCGGACCCGCGTGTTGCCACTGTCAGTGATAGCAGACCGAGCGCCACCACACGGCAGGTCTAGAGAGATGTACTAGCACTCGCCCCAGTTGGACAGCCGACTTTGCTAGCGATGCTACACTGACGAAGACACTCTCATTTGCCGAGAAGATAGTTAGCATAGCCTTCAGCTAAGTCAATTGCTACGACCTAGCAAGGCGCCGTATTCAATTGATATTTATTATATGAAGCATGTATCATCAAGAGCGATGTTCTACAATTATGGATTAAAGTTAAGTATTCCAGAAGCTACGTACTTTTCTTTATAGCATTCATTACGTATCCTGTTTCAGACCTCACGCCAGCCTGCGTGAGTTTAAGCGCGTGCCTTTCCGCTTCCTCTCATAGTGTCTAGGCTGTCTTGTCTAGACACAACAGTTAGGGTCTTAATGGTTAGGGAGCCTGTCTCTGCTGTACGGATATGTTTTGGGAATGCAATCCACTAGCTAGTAAGGTAAGAAATGTAAGTAAAATAATGGAGCTGACACACAAAACTGAGTAATGAAAAAGATAACTGTAAAAAACAAATGTGGTGTAACTGTATTGATGATCTAATTGTGAATTAGGCAACATTGGGCACCATTTATATTGTGCAATTCATGACACTACAGCTGTGAATGTGAGCTTAACAGAAAGAGCAATATTTTAGTGAGGTACATGTCGTATAATGCTGCATTATTGGAACTATGGTTATCTGAAATCTTCTATTTGTGTTCTGAGGAATTATGAGCTTAAAGTGGTAATACTGGGAGGAAGGAACGTAATTTTGCCGATGAACTGATAACTGTGGTGCTAGAGTGATGTGAATATTCTCACAGGTAAACTAATTGATAACATTTTGTGAGGATTTAATTTTCTGGTTGAATGAGAGTAGTGCTCAGAGTTGAGTAGACAAGTGGGGCTATGATTTGGTACAACTTCCATCCCCGTAATCATGATTCAAATAGTAATTAAGTTTTTTTTTTAAATTGTGACTATTCTTTTTCCATAACGCAATGATTAGTAAATCTATGCCACTGCACATCTTGAGTTCTTACTAGAGGTAGTGTACATATTTTAGACACTAAGGTGCTATATTAAAGTGGCAAAGAAACCCAAATCTTTCAAGTTTAAACTGTTTTGGGCAGTTATGACTTAGAGTAATGTTTCATAGTGTGATGTACAGTAGATTTTAAAAAAATTTCTAGTCCACACGTTTCGTGCTATAGTCAATTTTAGTGATAATTATTGTAATGTTATGAGAAATATGTAATGTATTTATTTATGATGTAATGACTAACATTTACATTTTTTAAACTTAGTTAGAAATAAAAGTAAGTGTACTACAGTAGGATATTTTGCCTAATTTTTTCATGTACTGTGGCAGAGGAGAACCACATCCAAGGGAACTGACGCAGTGTGTTACCTTACTAACTGCCACTTAGACCTGTTGAAGGCGTGGACAACTTGGTGAGAAAGTGTGTCAAAGCTCATTGAAAAAGTGAAAGTGCTTGTGATAAACACTGTGAAATTTTTTGTCTAAACATGAACTGCAACGCGCAGTCTAGTTTAACTTCTTTGCTACCCATGAGGTTTAATTTTTTGTTAGGCAAGACAGAACTTGCATAAAGTGATACGGATCTTACAATGTAATAAAGTGATACAGATCTTACAGTGTAATAAAGTGATACGGATCTTACAATGTAATCTTTGTTTACCCTAAAAGGACATCAATTATGAAGAAGATGCCTAATTTTTTGTTAAAAGAATAACTTGTAGATATTTTGTGATGTTGTTGTTATGGTCTTCAGGGCAGAGTCTGGTTTGATGCAGCTCTCCATGCTACTCTATCCTGTGCAAGATTCTTCATCTCCCAGTACCTATTGCAACCTACAGCCTTCTAAATCTGTTTAGTGTATTCATCTCTTGGTCCCCCTCTATGATTTTTACCCTCCATGCTTCCCTCCAATACTAAATTGGTGATCCCTTGATGTCTCACGATATGCCCTACCAACCGATCCCTTCTTCTGGTCAAGTTGTGCCAGAAACTCCTCTTCTCTCCAATTCTATTCAATACCTCCTGATTAGTTATGTGATCTACCCATCTAATCTTCAGCATTCTTCTGTAACGCCAAATTTCGAAAGCTTCTACTCTCTTCTTGTCTAAACTATTTATCGTCCACGCTTAACTTCCATACAAGGCTACACTCCATACAAATACTTTCAGAAACGACTTCCTGACACTCAAATCTATACTCGATGTTAACAAATTTCTCTTCTTCAGAAACGCTTTCCTTGCCATTGACAGTCTTCATTTTATATCCTCTCTACTTCGACCATCATCAGTTATTTTGCTCCCCAAGTAGCAGAACTCATCTACTAATTTAAGTGTCTCATTTCCTAATATAATTCCTGCAGTATCACCCGATTTAATTCAACTACATTCCATTATCCTTGTTTTGCTTTTGTTCATGTTCATCTTATATCCTCCTTTCAAGACACTGTCCATTCCGTTCAGCTGCTCTTATAGGTCCTTTGCTGTCTCTGACAGAATTACAATGTCATCTGCGAACCTCAAAGTTTTTATTTCTTCTCCATGGATTTTAATTCCTACTCCGAATTTTTCTTTTGTTTCCTTCAATGCTTGCTCAATATACAGATTGAATAAGCCTGTCTCACTCCCTTCCCAACCACTGCTTCCCTTTCATGCCCTGTGACTCTTATAACTGCCATCTAGTTTCTGTACAAATTGTAAATAGCCTTTCGTTCCCTGTATTTTACCCCTGCCACCTTCAGAATTTGAAAGAGAGTATTCCAGTCAACATTGTCAAAAGCTTTCTCTAAGTCTACAAGTGCTAGAAACGTAGGTTTGCCTTTCCTTAATCTATTTTCTAAGATAAGTCATAGGGTCAGTATAGCCTCACGTGTTCCAACATTTCTACAGAATCCAAACAGATCTTCCCCAGAGTCAGCTTCTACCAGTTTTTCCATTCGTCTGTCAAGAATTCATGTTAGTATTTTGCAGCCGTGGCTTATTAAACTGATAGTTTGGTAATTTTCACATCTGTCAACACCAGCTTTCTTTGGGATTGGAATTATTATATTCTTCTTGAAGTCTGAGGGTATTTCGCCTGTCTCATACATGGTGTTTTGTGAGGCCAGGCTCTCCCAAGGCTGTCAGTAGTTCTAATGGAATGTTGTATATTCCCAGGGTCTTGTTTGGACTTAGGTCTTTCAGTGCTCTGTCAAACTCTTCACGCAGTATCATATCTCCTATTTCATCTTCATCTACATTCTCTTCCATTTCTATAATATTGTCCTCAAGAACATCGCCCTTGTATAGACCATCTACATACTCTTTCCACCTTCCTGCTTTCCCTTCTTTGCTTAGAAGTGGGTTTCCATCTGAGCTTTTGATATTCATGTAAGTGCTTCTCTTTTCTCCAAAGGTCTCTTTAATTTTCCTGTAGGCAGTATCTATCTTATCCCTAGTGATATGCGCCTCTATAGCCTTACATTTGTCCTCTAGCCATCCCTGCTTAGCCATTTTGAACTTCCTGTCGATCTCATTTTTGAGACATTTGCATTCCTTTTTGCCCACTTCATTTACTGCATTTTTATATTTTCTCCTTTCATCAATTAAATTCAGTATCCCTTTGTTACCCAAGGATTTCTATTAGCCCTCGTCTTTCTACCTACTTGATCCTCTGCTACCTCCACAATTTCACCTCTCAAAGCTACCCATTCTTCTTCTACTGTATTTCTTTCCCCCATTCTTGTCAGTTGTTCCCTAACACTTTCCCTGAAGCTCTATACAACCTCTGGTTCTTTCAGTTTATCCAGGTCCCATCTCCTCAAATTCCCACCCTTTTGCAGTTTCTTCAGTTTTAATCTCCAGTTCATAACCAATAGATTGTGATCAGAGTACACATTTGCCCCCGGAAATGTCTTACAATTTAAAACCTGGTTCCTGAATCTATGTCTTACCATTATATAATCTATCTGAGACCTTCCAGTATCTCCAGGCTTCTTCCATGTATACAACCTTCTTGTGTGATCCTTGAACCAAATGTTAGCTATGATTAAGTTATGCTCTGTGCAAAATTCTATCAGGCGGCTTCCTGTTTCATTCCTTAATCCCATTCCATATTCATGTACTATGTTTCCTTCTCTTCCTTTTCCTACTATACAAGTTCCAGTCACCCATGACAATTAAATTTTCGTCTCCCTTCACTATCTGAATAATTTCTTTTATCTCATCATACATTTCATCAATCTCCTCGTCATCTGTGGAGCTTTTTGGCATATAAACTTGTACTACTGTAGTAGGCGTTGGCTTCGTATCTATCTTGGCCACAATAATGCGTTCACTATGCTGTTTGTAGTAGCTCACCCAAATTCCTATTTTCCTATTCATTATTAAACCTACTACTGCATTACCCCTATTTGATTTTGTATTTATAACTCTGTATTCACCTGACCAAAAGTCTTGTTCCTCCTGCCACCGAACTTCACTAATTCCAACTATATCTAATTCCCTGAGTTGAAACAAGGCCCCGGGAGTAGATAAAATTCCATTAGAACTATTGACGGCCTTGGGAGAGCCGGTCCTGACAAAACTTTACCATCTGGTGAGCAAGATGTATGAGACAGGTGAAATACCCTCAGACTTCAAGAATAATATAATAATTCCAATCCCAAAGAAAGCAGGTGTTGACAGATGTGAAAATTACCGAACTATCAGTTTAATAAGTCACAGCTGCAAAATACTAACACGAATTCTTTACAGACGAATGGAAAAACTGGCAGAAGCCAACCTCAGGGAAGATCAGTTTGGATTCCGTAGAAATGTTGGAACACGTGAGGCAAAACTGACCCTACGACTTATCTTAGAAGTTAGATTAAGGAAAGACAAACCTACGTTTCTAGCATTTGTAGACTTAGAGAGAGCTTTTGACAATGTTGACTGGAACACTCTCTTTCAAATTCTGAAGATGTCAGGGGAAAAATACAGGGAGCGAAAGGCTATTTACAATTTGTACAGAAACCAGATGGCAATTATAAAGAGTCGAGGGACATGAAAGGGAAGCAGTGGTTGGGAAGGGAGTGAGACACGGTTGTAGCCACTCCCCGATGTTGTTCAATCTGTATATTGAGCAAGCAGTGAAGGAAACAAAAGAAAAATTCGGAGTAGGTTTTAAAATCCATGGAGAAAAAATAAAAACTTTGAGGTTCGCCGATGACATTGTAATTCTGTCAGAGACAGCAAAGGACTTGGAAGAGCAGTTGAACGGAATGGACAGTGTCATGAAAGGAAGGTATAAGATAAACATCAATGAAAGCAAAACGAGGATAATGGAATGTAGTCGAATTAAGTCAGGTGATGCTGAGGGAATTAGATTAGGAAATGAGACACTTAAAGTAGTAAAGGAGTTTTGCTACTTGGGGAGCAAAATAACTTATGATGGTAGAAGTAGAGAGGATATAAAAAGTAGACTGGCAATGGCAAGGAAAGCGTTTCTGAAGAAGAGAAATTTGTTAACATCGAGTATTGATTTAAGTGTCAGGAAGTCGTTTCTGAAAGTATTTGTATGGAGCGTAGCCATGTATGGAAGTGAAACATGGACGATAACTTGTTTCGACAAGAAGAGAATAGAAGCTTTCGAAATGTGGTGCTACAGAAGAATGCTGAAGATTAGATGGGTAGATCATATAACTAATGAGGAGGTAGTGAATAGGGTTGGGGAGAAGAGAAGTTTGTGGCACAACTTAACTAGAAGAAGGGATCAGTTGGTAGGACATGTTCTGAGGCATCAAGGGATCACCAATTTAGTATTGGAGGGCAGCATGGAGGGTAAAACTTGTAGAGGGAGACCAAGAGATGAATACACTAAACAGATTCAGAAGGATGTAGGCTGCAGTAGGTACTGGGAGATGAAGAAGCTTGCACAGGATGGAGTAGCATGGAGAGCTGCATCAAATCAGTCTCAGGACTGAAGACCACAACAACAACAACAACAACATCTAACTTTAACCTATCCATTTTCCTTTTTAAATTTTCTAACCCACCTGCATGATTAAGGGAACTGACATTCCACACTCTGATCCATAGGACACAAGTTTTTACTTTCTCCTGATAATGACATCCCCGAGTAGTCCCTGCCCAGAGATCCGAATGGGGGACTATTTTACCTCCAGAATATTTTACACAAGAGGACGCCATCATCATGTAACCATACATAAAGCTGCCTCGGGAATAATTATGGCTGTAGTTTCCCGTTGCTTTCAGCCGTTCGCAGTACCAGCACAGCAAGGCGTTTTGGTTATTGTTACAAGGCCAGATCAGTCAATCATCCAGACTGTTGCCCCTGCAACTACTGAAAAGGCTGCTGCCCCTCTTCAGGAACCACACATTTGTCTGGCCTCTCAACAGATACCCCTCCGTTGTGATTGCACCTACGGTATGGCTATCCGTATCGCTGAGGCACACAAGCCTCCCCACCAACGGCAAGATCCATGGTTCATGGTTCATTTTGTGATATTGTACAATAATACACTGTATGTAATTATATTGTATGAGGATTTTCGTATGGCCAGTTCACATAAGCAGAAATTCAAAAAGACATATGTACTGTAGTTTTGATAAGATTTCTTATGTTATATTTTTTGTGTTGATTTTAAACCTGATTTCTGGAGTCACTTTGGGTTACTGAATTGCCCAGTTAGCTATTTGCAATATCTATCTGGCCAATCCAATAAGGGAGTGATGTGACGAAGCCAGGTGGGATAATATTACTTCCCTCTTGTTTTGCCATCTGCCTCCTTAAACTTCATTTTTTCATTTTTAACTAATTAGCATTAACAAATGTGAGTATAACCTGCATTTTCATAAAAGAGAAACATAGGCCCTCAGTTTTAAAGAATATAACACCAGATCTAATTTTGTGCTTAGTTTTATGTATGTAATTGATTTCCTAATTTATTTTGACTATTCCTAGTTAGTATCTTTCGTTATAGGGCGAAATCAGTAACTGTCTCATAACTTAAATTCTATTGTTGACATATAAACAAATATAAATTCTATACTAATTTTAAACATTTGGGGGAACAACTAATTGTAATCTTAAAGGATCTATTTGGCTCTATTCAAAAACATGTTAGCAAAGTCAGCCCTTAATTAATTCCAAAGTAATTAACAGTTTTGTTAGAAGTATTGTTTGTGTACTTATATTTGTTAATTTCATTACTTAAACAAATAATTTGGCTAATCCCTTGTAGTAGAGGAAACTGTTAAAAAGAACCAATTTTTCAATGTATTCAGCTAATTTAATGAGTTAAGTTTTAATTGTAATTTCTGTAAACTAAACTTCGAACAACATGTAGTTACAGTGCGTATTATTGTGAGGATATATAAGGGCCTGATTTCTGGTCACGAGACAGTCAGTCCACAGTTGAGTTTCAAACAAAAAACCTGTGTTGATTAGAACAACAACAATTCATCTTAACTGTGGAATAAGTGTTAAACAATTAGGCCATGTGTAAAAACAATGACAGTGTCTGCTCCATATGTACCTTTCCATTCTTCCAAGAACTATGAACCTTGTGGTTAGGTTATTACTGCTCACAGATGTTCAATAGCAAACTATTGTAGCAGTATGTGGATGTTTTCCTGCTAACTCTTAATGAGGCTTATGGAAAGTTAAACGATAGTGCACTGACCATATAACTGTGTAATATTGAGGGGGAGGGGGGGGGGGGGGCGAACAGTGAATGTAAAAGACTATGAAACACAACTGTGCATCTGCCGGCTACATCATTTCCAGTACACAGTACTTGCACTTCCACAACGCATTTTTAAGCCAGAGTAGCAATGCAGTACCTAGACACCGAGGATAACAAAGAAACGAAGCAGGTGAGTGTCGTCACAAGTTCTTACATTGATATCAACTGACTCAGATCTGGCCTTCACATTCGTGTTGTGCCTCTGGTTCTATGTACTATTTGTTATCATTCTTACTGGTCACATATTGTGGCCTTCTCTTTGCTCATTTCAGTGTGGTTTTCAAACTCTCTGCTCCCCCATAGATAGACCCACACATCGAGTCTCTTCCATGGTCCAGATCCCTGGCTTTCGTAGTGGAGCCACAACCAGCTAGATTAGTAACATTTGTGTTGTGCTGATGCAAAAGTGGTGACAGAGGACTTTGATGCATAACAGGCAAGTTTAGGAAGCATATGCTAGGACAATTAGAAAGTGTTTAGCTGCTTGTAGTAGGTGCCAAAGTGTAAAAGGCTGCTATCAAAAACATAAAGGATATTTACAGAGTGTTACTCCGAAAAAGGCAGATGGAACTAGTGTGAATTACTTGTTTGGGCAACTAACCAAAGCAAAAGTGGGTTACAGCTATACATTTGTCATGGTTGATTTATTTTCTAAGCTTATAAAGTTTCATCCCTTAAAGAAAGCACCAAGTAAGAAAATCATAGAGGTCATTCCATGACAAGTGACCTAGACGTTTCCACAATACCCTCATGGATTTTTATGAAATTTTGTATGAACAATCACACATGTACCCAGCAAACATTGTTAAAGTTTCATGATTATTAATTCAATATCTCCAGAGATATAGTCATTTGTTTGACCCCATAGCACAGCTATTAACAATACACCTTGAATTTTCAGCAAATTGTGAGACACAATATCTTCGGTAACATTTTTTTGGAAGAAACGAAACTAGAGCATCTTGTACAACTTTTTGCACCCTCTTAAGTGAAATAATAAAAAATGATTTCCTGAGCGATTTGCATGCGGATCATTTGAAGCAAGGTTAACAAAAATCATAGACACTCAAAATAAAAACAAATGTGATGTTTAGCTTCTTACACCTCCAGAATTAATTACGGGATACACCTGAAACCTTGCACGTAATAACTTGATATAAGGTCTTACAATATAACATTTCATCTTCCTACTGCTCTCCAACAGTTTACAAACTGAGTAAAGTTGACGATTTTTCTAAAAATGTCACAATTGGTTGCTTCTGGCTCACTTTTAGAAAAAAAGTGTTTTCTGCAAATTCTTTTAAACCATTTTAATTAGAAACACCGTGTTCTAAACCATCTGAAAAGCTATATTTGGTTTTGCAATCCAAGCATATAAGGCCATAAAAAACGACGACATTGTGGAGGCGCATTGAAAATGGGTCCACATTCTGCTCGTATTCAAATTAAATATGACATCTTTTATTATGTTCTACAATTGTTACGTACTCTCTAAGGAAGGCAATATAAAAGTCGTGATGTCTAGGAAATGAGATAAAGGTCAAATAATTTGAGAAACTTCAAAACATTGGTGTCTTCTGTCATGATTCATTGTGACATATTTCAGTCTATTTTTTTTGCTATAACTACAAAATCAAACTGGTTGTAAATTTCCCAATGTAATGTGCATTACCAAAGCAGTGGAGATCATGGTAGAAAAACTGTTGCATAACAGCTGCAGTACACATCATGTAAACAACCTGCAGGTTTTACACCACTGTCACATTGTGTAAATTTTGGTGAAGCTCACAGCAGTCTTCATGATACTTTCTGAAATGGATTTGTGTTATAGAGAATGATTAGTACATCTTTTTACTGTGTAATGCTATTGACATGCTAGTTTCTGGTTTAAGTTAACGCGCAGTAACGCATAGTTTGCAGTTAATGTGGAACACTATTTTACACATGACAAATTATATAAATGTCTTGGTATGGTCCAGAGTGGCTCTGCCACTGCCAGTCCCTTTTAAAGTGAGAAGGAAAAAAAAGCATCCCCATCACCATAAGGACCACCCTGACAGCTGTGCAAGAGCCACCACAATTTAGTTTCTTTACCACAGATTCCTTAATCTGACAAGGGTTTCTTTACACAGGATCCCAAGTTGATGATACATTTCTATAAGTGTCAGAAGCTGAACCTAGAAGCGGTCTCTTTGAGAATCCTAAGCTTAGGTTTACTTCAAGCTACTTGAATTTTGTACAGGTATCACTAATTTGCTGTAGAATGTCAAGAGGAAAACTATACTGCCAGCCAGATAATTTCATTGATGGGACTGCTTGGAAAGACAGAACCCAAAAAATTACACTTCTCAAATGTGATTACCTCAAATTATTAGATCCACAAAAAAGAGAAAATTATACTTTATGTTTGATTCCTTATTCCATTTCATTTTTTTTATAAAAAGTACCTTTTAGAGCTGAATGCTGTAGAGATGTCTAAGAAAACAAAAAAAGACTACTGTACTTACTTGCAGTCTTTGTGACTTAAGCTCATTTCCTAGTCATCAGGAGTTTCAACATTATTTTCCACAGAGGGTACTAAACAATAGTAGAACTTAATAAGAGATACCAGATACATCTTGAGTACCAGCGGAACATGGGCACATTTTCAATGCACCTCCACCTTGTCTTTCCAGGGCCTTACATGCTTGCATCGAAAAACCAAATACAGTTTTTTTTTTTTTTTAGGTAATTTAGAACTTGGTCTTTCTAATGAAAATGATTTAAAAGAGTTTGCAGAAGACTGTTTTTTGTAAAAGTGGATCAAATATAGCCATTTTCGACATTTTTGTAAAAATCATCAACTTTGCACTCAACTTGAAAACTATTGGAAAGTTGTATTGGTGATTTATTATGTATGAAGTTTCAAGTGTATCTTACAATTACTTCTGGATAAATAAGAAGCTAAATTTCACATTTTTTTTCGAGCACCCGTCCTTATGACCGACTTTGCTTTGAATAACCCGTGTCTGCCAATCGCTTTTATCATTTTACTTAAGAGAGTGCAAAGAGTTGTACAAGATGACCTACTTTTGTTTCTGTCAAGAAAATATTACCAGAGATATTATGTCATAAAGTTGCCAAAAACTCACACATGCACTGTTGAGAGCTGCGCTATGGGGTCAAACAAATGACTATATTGCCTGAACTACTGAATTAATAATCCTGTTCATTGGGAACATGTGCAAATGTTCACACAAAATTTCAGCAAAATTCATTATGGCCATGTTGGAACAATTTCCAAAATAGACAATATGGTGTGAAATGGCCCATATCAAAGATCACTCGACAGTATTTTCAAAATGTATGTGTTCTTAATTTAGAACTTGGTCTTTCTAATGAAAATGATTTAAAAGAGTTTGCAGAAGACTGTTTTTTGTAAAAGTGGATCAAATATAGCCATTTTTGACATTTTTGTAAAAATCATCAACTTTGCACTCAACTTGAAAACTATTGGAAAGTTGTATTGGTGATTTATTATGTATGAAGTTTCAAGTGTATCTTACAATTACTTCTGGATAAATAAGAAGCTAAGTCAAACAAACAAATGACTATATTGCCTGAACTACTGAATTAATAATCCTGTTCATTGGGAACATGTGCAAATGTTCACACAAAATTTCAGCAAAATTCATTATGGCCATGTTGGAACAATTTCCAAAATTAGACAATTTGGTGTGAAATGGCCCATATCAAAGATCACTCAACAGTATTTTCAAAATGTATGTGTTCTTAAGGCAATACTTTCTGATAATGGGAGTCGACACACTTAAAAACATGAAAAAATTTTGTTGACAGTAATAGACTATAAGATGCACCTTTGTTTTAAAAAAAAAAATTGCCTCAAAAATTCAGGTGCGTCTCATATCCAAAATTAACATAAAAATGTCCAGTATTTGATTTAAAATTCATGTTAGCTCCTAAAAATTGGTATATATTCGATGATGCTAGAAACCTATCTCTATCTGACAACACTGGATTCAACTGGCAGCAGTACTGCACCGATGGGCCGAACATGAGTTGCGGGGATTCACAAGCCTGCTAACATTCGTCTCCCTCCCACCACCTCATCTCAAACTGAGAAATATTTAGCCTATGATGCCTCATTGCAGTCTACGGTATTTGAACTGAAAGTGATTTCTGTTACAAGTAACAGTACAATATGTTTGTTTGTAGTTATTCTCGTAATGGCAAAAATGAAAGGCATTCATATGATGTGGGCTGTAAATGAAAATTAACAGCATATGGAGAAGCACATGGAAACAGAGGAGCTGAGCAGCATTTCAGCCCTCTACCAGCAGAAAAAAACATTTGTGACTGACGGGCAGCAAAAAGAAGAACTGAAAAATATGAGGAACACTAACTGTACAAATAAAGGACTGAATGCAAAATGGCCAAAACTAGGAGATTATATACTGAAACAGATTCTCAGACACAGTCAAAATGGCACTGGAATTAATATAAAAATGATTCAAATAGACGATCATAAGTTACTGCTACAGTGGAACTTGACAGACTTTAAAGGTAGTGTTGGTTTTTTGATTTTATCCATATTGGATGAGAGGTTGTGGTTGTGAATGTCAATGTTAAAAAATATATCGGCTCAAACACTTGCTTATAGTGTAAAACACTAAGATTGACACGTTTCGGAAGTCAAGCTTCCATCATCAGAACAAAAAAAAAGTAAAAGAACCTGTTAAAACTCGCTAAAATGGAACTTGCACCGGGCACAATAAAACTGATAAGAAAATTAAAACATCATGGCTACTTCCCTTGTTGCAGCCGTGGAGATGCACCTCGGAAGACACGGTTGCAACAAGGGAAGTAGCCACGATGTTTTAATTTTATTATCAGTTTTATTGTGCCTGGTGCATGTTCATTTTAGCGAGTTTTAACAGGTTCTTTTACTTTTTATTGTTCTGATGATGGAAGCTTGTCTTCCAAAACGCGTCAATCTTAGTGTTTTACACTATAAACAAGTGGTTGAGCCGATATATTTTTTAACGTGGAGTTGGTTGGTGTTACAGGTTTATCAAGCATCATGTACTTAGCATGCGACCCAAAACCAAAATATCTCAGAAATTCCACAAGAGTACGAAGAGAATAAATTATCTTTCCATCACTTAGTTATTCAACATCAAAGGAAAAGCAGTGTGGAACTAAGCCAAATGGCAAATATGGACGAAATTACTCTCACACTTGATGTGCCGAGTAACAGAAGTGTTACCATGAAAGGTGCTAAAACTGTAACAATAAAAAAAGTGAACATGAAAAAAAGCACTACACTGTTGTCCTTTCATGTTGTGCTGACAGTACCAAACTTAATCCAATGATCATATCCAAGTGTAAAACAATGCCAAAACCTGAAATGCCACCATGTGTTACTGTTCACATATATGACAAGGGTTGGATGGATGAGGATTGTAGGAGAGAGGAAAAGGTGCTTTATTGAAGAAGAGTTCTCTACTTGTGCTAAATTAATTTAGTAGTCATTTGAAAAGTTCTGTGAATTTACTTCACAATTGCAACCTCTCGATATCTCAGAGGGTATACGACCTGGAATAACTGGAAGATCTAGGAAAAACCCGGGAATTTTTTCATCCGAGAGAAAACCGGGAAAAACCTGGAAATTTTTTTTTTTCAGTTTTCAGTTAAATTTGTATAATTTTGACTGGTAAGAAACAATATTCTAACAAAGGATATTACTGTACCCTGCTACTGCAGAATAATACTGCAGCAATACAGCATGAACGAGAGAAAAAAAATAATAAAATAAAACTTAAGTTGCAGAGGAAAAGTGCCATATACAACAACAAAACACAGTGCTCATACAAGCGTCTGCCAACAGCAAAATTTGTCAAAGGCTTTGGGAAGGCTATGCAATGCTTCATAACAACAAATTACCTCCGATGAGACTGACGTCACAACTGTTTACATTAGATACGCTTGAGCAGTTGCAAGCAGGCTCATGTGTATGCGCAGTTGAGTCATGGATGTGTAGCACCTTTTTCCACTTATGGCTACAGAACTGAGGCTGTTAGCTGTATAAGCAGTAGCAGCAAGATGCTACCTGGAAAAATTTTAATGGTGCACGCAAGCTGCCAAATTAACTGGGGGATTTTGAAACGCATCCCTGTTGATTTTTGAACATCTATGAACACATTCTAAGTTTATTTCTGAATGAATCATAAGTTGACTCTTGAATGCATGCATGTCTCTGACAGAGGAATCCCCATTGCATCTAGAAATAAACTTTCCTGCAGACAGAAGGAGATGGGCTACACGAGCTCAGCAGAATAAAGCCAAATGGGTGAATGTCAGTTGCTGTTTGTGTATGTGTTGACTGGGTTTGCAAATGATCAGCATTGTTATAATTACCAGCGAAGTCCAGAGATTCAGACTACCAGAGTGGGAATAAATGACTAACAGGAATAACAGATAAGAAAGATTTCATATTATCTTCTCAGTAAATAAAAAAAAGAAAGAAAGAAATTTTGAGAGAAAATTTTTGGCCAGACCACTACACCAGTAAGGGCCAGTTGTACAGACCTCGGTAACAGCCGCCCAAGTTACAATCTGGGAGTAGCATGGAAAACGCGTTGTAAGAACACCTAGTATCACCTAACCAGAGAATAAACACGGGATAACTAAACCGTTGACTATGGCAGGGTTATTGAAGTTAACCGGAGAATGAGTTTTGACACTGACAAGAATAGTTACAGAATTATTGATGACAAAATTGTTTCTTAGAATGAGACAGGAGAAGAAACAGTGACATCACACAAATTATGGAAGAATATGACAATTTAAAATTTGTAAAAAAATTTCGTACTACTACTTTTTGATCTCATGCTTGAGAGGCTGGATAATATGAATGAAATGTGAAACTAGTTCCTAACATAGAGCTTTTTGCTTGTAGTAGGCCTAACAGGTATTTGATATTGGTACTTTGTGAATTATATTCTATTGTGTTATAAAAATGACCATTTGTGCTAAAATAGCCATGTTTATTTGGTGTTTGTTACAATTTGCTGCAATAGGAGATTGGCCTATTTCATTTTATCTAACAGACAGTGACAAAATACACGTAATCAGATTGAGGAACAACACCAGTCTTGGGTACTGTTTGTATTAACAGCTTTTTCAGTATTAGACAACGACATTTCATTTTTTCATGTAGCAAAACATTTGACGAACTTTGATGAGGTAATAGATTCTTTCCCAGAAAGGAAAACATGTTATGTAAAGCTGTAACAAGATTAGAGAGGAAACAAATGCTAGGACATAAGGACAGAAGAAATTTGTACTGTCTTGCTTGTCTCCTGGTTTTATGTATTCTGTATTTAATTTTATGTCACACAAAAAAGCAAGTTACTAGGTAATAGGCAATAAAGAGTGCAAATTTTCTGAAGATTTCTTGTTCTCCCAGTTACAAAGAATCCCATCGAATATTAATTGCAAGGTATTAAAAAAAAAAAAAAAAAAAAAGATAGGTGAGAGAGAGGGGGGGGGGGGGGGGGCTGGATGTCAAGCTGGCCAACTGGGAGCAGGAGAGGCACTGCAGGACATTTTAATTTCCACTGTCCTGAATATAGTTTGATGGCATCCATTACAAAATATGCATGTTTAATTTCACAGAGTGAAATACAGTGATGTGCGATAGAAGACTGCTGTGTGAAGAAATATGGCACGGCACTTTGGCACACTTGAGACCAAATAACATCTCTTACATTTCTTTGAACACATATGTTTTATATATCACACTCGTCAGAAAGATGTGTGCAACAAAATGAAAATATTTTTGAAGAGTCGATTTTTTTAAATTTTTGGCATCTTACCTCAAACGCTCTTAGGGGAGGGGGGGGGCACCACTATCTAGTATTGCCACGGTACGGATGTATCGTTGATCTGGGGTTGATGCACAGAGTAGTCTGAGTTGTAGTGTAGTGGGAAGGTGGATAGTCTCCACGTGCCTCGTGTTTACGTTTAGTGATTTTGGTGTTTCCTCTTCATTTATTGCTCTCACGTCAAATGAAAACAAAACGGATTTATGTGGTTGGGACCTATCAAGTGAATTAAAATACATTCACATAATTTTGGAAGGCTAAAATATGTTATTAATTTCAGATTTTATTTACACCATTCTCACAGTCAAGCATTAATCACCTTGCAGAACAATGAAGTTATTTTTGTCAGTTTGCTAAAGAAATTTGGCTTTTATTAATCTTTTCCACTGAGGCAGTCAATTTTTTTGAAATGAAGTGTTTAATTCCACACTATTGGCTAACTTCCACAGTTTGCTGCATATCAAAAGTGCATGTTTTCATCTTCTAGCATGTGTGGCCCTATGCCATAATAAAGAAGCAAACATAAGATAATAAAGTACTGGTTCACCAAGAAAACTTACATCCAAATCTAGATACACGAATGTGAGCTTTAAGCCGAATTATGAATTGTGGTATGGTTCACGAAATTCCGTGAATGGCTGTTTGAAAATTGTTACTTTCAAAGTAAATTTCCTTTTACACAAGATGAACTTTGTGCAAGAATGTACAATGAATTTCTTAAATCACAGAGTGTTTAACTCTCATTTATAAATCAACTTTTTGAGGACGACCATTAAGAAAAATTTTGAGACCAGATCAGACATTTATGTCGTTATTAAAATTTTACTGGCATATTTGTATGAGGTATCTTAAAGTGTAACACACACAAAAAGATCAACATTATGTGTGAAAGCTTAGCTCCTCTTGTAGCTTATTAATCTTCGAGACCAACATTATATGTGAAAGCTTTGCTTTTCTTGTAGCTACACTGTGTATATTAACTTAAACTATTAACTTTTCATATATTTGTGTGTACGCGCTACATAACAGTGATATTGCTATTGGCTGACTACATCACGTGTCCTATGTTCCAAATATCCGCTGTCAGCAGCTGGTGTCTCACGTGAATGAGCTAGGACTGGGTTACAAAAGCGCACCACGATCTCGATTTCAACGCTTCGGAAAGTAACATGCGGTGTTTGATGGAATTCGAATTTATACTTTCGTAATACAAAAATATGCAGCGTTCGTGTTGCTGCTCATCAAAGATATTTCCAAGACATATCTTTTTCATTTTACGTTTTTATGTTTTATTTTTTAATGAGTTTCGTTTTGTAAAGGGTGGGAAATTCTACAACGGTGTATAAAACCACAACCATTCAAAGGACTGATAAGTTTTACAGTTCCGAGGAAAAGTACACTGTCAGTTAACACGGAAAAAGTGTATTTTCACCCGGGAGAAAGTGTATTTTTAACCAGGAAATCCAGGAGAAATTAGGGAATTTTTTTTTCCTTGTCTGCATATACACCCTGTATCTCAAGAAATAAACTATTTGAAGTGTATGTGAGAGAGGAATGGAACAAATGGATGATGGGTGAAACACAACATGAATTCACAATGAAGGGAGCTTTAAAACAACCTACAATCAAACAAGTGTGACTGTGGATAAAACAGTTGTGGTCTAGAGTGAGAGAATACATTATTCTTAAATCTTTCAAGAAGTGCGACAAAAATAACACTCTCGATGGCAATGAAGACCATCTTATATGTGAAGAGGACAAGAATGACAACGAAGAGGAAGAAGATAAAGAAAAAGAAAGCTCAGATGACAATTTTAAAGGTCAGTTCAGTTTTATAAACTAAGACTTTTTTAAATCTGACTTTGCAAATCTAATAATAAAAATGGAAAAATGTTAAGTTTTTTTTTTTTAAATGCTTAAAAATTAAGATGTGTCTCATAGTCCGTAAAATACAGTACTAATTTTGGTTTATTCTCAGCCACAGAATCCTACTGAGAGATACATGAAAGGGACAGGTCACTTGTTTGGAACTTACTGTAGTAGGGATCATTCAAACTGAATAGAATACATTAGTTGCTTTGAAGATGTCTTAAACAGTTCACAGTATTCAAATACTGGCTAGTCTCCATGTGAAATACTTTATAATAAGAAACCTGCTAACTTAATCAATTGAGTTAAGTGAATAACCAGTATACAAAAGCAATACTGCAGATGAGAGGGACGAAATATTTAGGAAAACTATGGAACAGCATCACAGTAGGAGCAAGCAGGGGCATGACAATACAGTTAAAGTGACACAGTTTAAAACCAATGATCTAGTCCTAGAAAAATGTTTTGTGAAATTGATAGCAATTAATAGAAAAATGATTTTTTTGACATTTACAATGGTCATTTCAGATAGTGGAAAACCGTCATCCAAATTCTTACATTTCAGAATATCCAAAACCAAAGAATATTTACAGACTACCAAAAGTTACACAGTTAAAACCTTACCAACAAAGAAACAAAAACTAAGAACTGAAACATCACACCCAGTAGAAACCAAAAGTTTGTCCAATCTTTCATGAAATGTACAACTAATATTTTTAATATCTCTCAGTAGTCTCTA
This sequence comes from Schistocerca cancellata, assembly GCF_023864275.1. Lineage (NCBI taxonomy): Eukaryota > Metazoa > Arthropoda > Insecta > Orthoptera > Acrididae > Schistocerca > Schistocerca cancellata. Next base: position 677,096,555 of record NC_064631.1, read on the forward strand.
TTGAGCATCACGGGTGCAGCATCTGTCACGTGACATTTTCTTCTATTTTTCATATTTTTTATGACAAATTTTCTCATTCTAATTTAGTTGTTTGCCTTATGCAACGTCTTCAACTTAATGAATCTATCTTGAATATTCAATTGTGCACAAACCATAAAGAGTACCAAGTGGGATAAGGCAATATCTGTATGAGTTTAGAGAAGATGAGAATTTAATACATCTCCTCAGTCCATGTAGTTACACAGAGAAGTTCTTAATGAATTTTTATATCAATTAAGTGTAATTAAACATAACTGTCAAAAATTGGTCATTTTCGTTGTTATATATCAATTAAATGTTATTTACACTAATGTAGTAGTTACAATTAATGTACTGTTAGTTAGTTGGTTGGAGTAGTGTGCAAACAGCAAGAATTTTGAAAGTAACGCACAAATAAATATTTAGAACTTGAAACACCCACATGACACTGAAATTAGTTATGATGTAATATGACTGTTAAAACATATCAGTCCAATGTATGGTATTTCACGTTACATTATATTTCACCTTTTATCAATTTAACATTATGTGAAGGTACTCTATATAGTTTTCTTACTGTTTATTGAATGATTTTCCCACGTTATGATTACCTCTGCACTTACTAACAATTGTTGTTGTTGTTCTTGTGGTCTTCAGTCCTGAGACTGGTTTGATGCAGCTCTCCATGCTACTCTATCCTGTGCAAGCTTCATCATCTCCCAGTACCTACTGCAGCCTACATCCTTCTGAATCTGTTTAGTGTATTCATCTCTTGGTCTCTCTCTACGATTTTTACCCTCCACGCTGCCTTCCAATACTAAATTGGTGATCCCTTGATGCCTCAGAACATGTCCTACCAACCGATCCCTTCTTCTACTCAAGTTGTGCCACAAACTTCTCTTCTCCCCAATCCTATTCAATATTTCCTCATTAGTTATATCTACCCATCTAATCTTCAGCATTCTTCTGTAACACCACATTTCAAAAGCTTCTATTCTCTTCTTGTCCAAACCATTTATCGTCCATGTTTCACTTCCATATATGGCTACACTCCATACAAATACTTTTTGGAACGACTTCCTGACACTTAAATCTATACTTGATGTTAACAAATTTCTCTTCTTCAGAAACGCTTTCCTTGCCATTGCCAGTCTGCATTTTATATCCTCTCTACTTCTACCATCATCGGTTATTTTGCTCCCCAAATAGCAAAACTCCTTTACTAGTTTAAGTGTCTCATTTCCTAATCTAATTCCCTCAGTATCACCCGACTTAATTCGACTACATTCCATTATCCTCGTTTTGCTTTTGTTGATGTTCATCTTATACCCTCCTTTCAAGACACTATCCATTCCATTCAACTGCTCTTCCAAGTCCTTTGCTGTCTCTGACAGAATTACAATGTCATCGGTGAACCTCGAAGTTTTTATTTCTTCTCCATGGATTTTAAAACCTACTCCGAATTTTTCTTTTGTTTCCTTCACTGCTTGCTCAATATACAGATTGAATAACATCGGGGAGAGACTACAACCCTGACTCACTCCCTTCCCAACCACTGCTTCCCTTTCATGTCCCTCGACTCTTATAACTGCCATCTGGTTTCTGTACGAATTGTATATAGCCTTTCGCTCCCTGTATTTTACCCCTGCCACCTTCAGAATTTGAAAGAGCGTATTCCAGTCAACATTGTCAAAAGCTTTCTCTAAGTCTAACTAACAATTACCGATTTATATATGAATGGTTAGCAAACGTTTTCTAATAGTGAGGATAATGACACATGTACCAATTGCTGTATTCATTGTTGGTAGCAAGAGAATAGTAGGTGTTTTGACTCTTTAAAGTTTCTATAAACCTTCATAATTCACATGCCATCATCAGCTTGTTCACTTATTAAAATTAAACGCTAAATGAATTGCTGTATGATTTTTTTTAACATACTCACACCAGAATCATTGTAATCCAATTGTTTGTGTGGATGGAACACAATTCACATTGTTATCTCTTACTTAAAGTGTTAACACATGAATACATCACTCCATTACTATTCTGCACTTTATAAATGCGAAAATACCACTTTTTATAAATATTGTGAATCTATAGATTAGAAGTATGACTACTAATCTAACCTGCACCAGAGCGTTGCAGTTCGTACTGCATTAGGATATTAGTATTATTCATTCATAAGTATTGTGAAGCTATGGATTAGAGGTATGACTACCAATCTAACCTGCACCAGAAGGTCGCAATTCGTACTGCAATGGCATATTACTATTATTCATTCCAGTCAATATAAATATCACTTACTCCTTTTTACCACATACTACTTGTTCAATGTGAATCAATGACTTAGATCATGTTGATACTAAACTGTCTACTCAAAGGTGTATGGGGATCGAAGTGAAATGTACAGTATGTAAAATGACTGGATAACTTAAACCATACCTGGTTATTACCCTTCAAGTCACTGATTCATTCAGAAAAGATTATTTTTTATTATGAACAGATTTCACATTTGATAAATTAACCTGCACAGTGAAAATTGTAACATAATGTAAAGTCTGTTTATTATTCAAAACTATGTCACCCACTGGAGGAGTTGTATTACATACAGCACAGAGTGAGCAAGACTGACACATTGATTCACTGACCCTGAGACTGAAAATTATTGTACAGAATCTGACCAGAGATAAGCATTTTTAAAGTCCAACTACAATTACTTGACAGTTGACATTTGTCACTTGTCGCTACAGTGTTGCAACATCCACTATCAGCTACCGCTTGGTTATAAGTGACACACAAATACAACAGGTCATTTTACAAATGCTGTTAATGTGTAGCACAGAGCAATGTTGGAAGCAGCCACCGCAGGCTATGATGGAAATCGGAGATGTTCTATCGACAGCTAATTTTAAGTAACCAGTGGCTGAACTACGACAGTAGACAGGTTTTGTAGCATTAAATTGAAACTCATGTCCTAAGCAAACCACACCCTCATGATGTGCAATGTATCCAAGAAAATGGTGACCGACAATCTGCGGCAGAGCTAAAATCAAGATCACTTTGTTAACGGTGTTTAAGGCTAACCTCTACGAGCACACTCAAAACAGAAAAGTTTCATAATATATTTGTTTGCACAGCCATCTTATACAGTAAAATTTCAGTTTTAGTGGTAAAAGCAAAGCATAATTTCTCACTGTCAATGGTTACCTGCAATTAACCTCACACTGGCTACACAGGATGCCATGTTACCAACTGATGAGCAATTGTGGTTGGCACGTGGTTGCAGATTACAGGCAATACAAGCAGATTCCAAACAAAAAAAGAATGATAGGAGGAAAAATAAGAGCAAGTAAAAAAGTCAATACAATGATGAAAATGGTGCAGTGAACTATTAGAAATAAAATAAAAATATTTTGTTGCACTTGATGAGATTCGAACCCTTGACCCTCTACATGTCAGGTTTATATGTTAACCACTATGCTATGCCATTATATGCTGTTGTGTTTATAACTCTGGTGTACCAGTCGCAATGATTAATTGACAGCCGTAAAAAATTCAGCTTCACACAATGTCAAACAAAGCTTATCTACACAAGTAATTTCATCTTCATATAATTAAATGCATTGTTTGTTCTTCTATTTGATGTAAATTAGTAGCTCACAATTGGTTTACCTCTTACTAGAACAGACAATGAAAGGTCAATCTCCACAGTATGGAGAATGGCTATGATGTGGGGTCCAAGTGGGGCACAATTAAAAGAGCAGAGCAGGAGTGCCCCAGGGATCAGTGCTGGGGCCACTTCTGGTCCCTATTTATGTAAATGATACGCCTTCTAGTATTATCAGTGGTTCTAAAATACTTCTGTTTATTGTTGGCACTAGCTTGGCAGTAAATGATGTTGTGTGCAACACTGGCACTGTTTCAAATAGGTGCAGCTCAGAACATAAACTCAAGCTAAATCACAGTAAGACTCAGATTTTACAGTTCTAAAAAACAATTCAACAAAACCTAACATTCTGATTACACAGAATGGACATATAATTAGTGAGACTGAACAGTTCAAATTTCTAGATGTTCAGATAGACAGTAAACTGCTGTAGAAATCCCATGTACAGAATCACGTTCAAAGACTTAATGCTACCATTTTTACTATTACAGCATTATCAGAAATAAGTAATAGTTCAACATAAAAAATAGCCTACTTTGCTTATTTTCATTCACTTATGACGTATGGTAATATATTTCGAGGTAACTCTTCCCATTCTCAAAGGGTATATTTGGATCATGGGCTCCACGTGATAGGCACTTACGAAATCTACACACAGTTCCCCAACGCCTTCTGGAGAATGGATTTTGCTACAAACTGGAAAACTGTAGTTTACCTTTTCTCCAAAGATGAATTCTTTGGGACATATGCTTAGCAACGACGGCCCTGTCCCTATGGACAAGAACATCAAAACCATTGTCAACCTGCTGGTACCCTAGAATCTGAAGGAACTCTGGTCCTTTAGAGGAAAGACTTCATATTATGCTAAGTTCATTCCCAATGCCACACGTATATGACATCCTCTTAACTGGCTTTGCTAAATAGGCATGTAACTTATATGGTCTGGGACTGTCAATGACGATTTTAGTCACTCAAGCAGTGTCTACACTCTGCTCTCTGTTTGGCTTCTTTTATGTTGGGTAAACTGTTAGCACTGGCCACCGATGCGTCCCAGTATGGTGCAATCCTGTCACATTGGAACACAGATGGCACCGAGTTGTCCATAATTTACACATCAAAAACACTTTCAATCTCCCAACATGAGTGGAAATGAGGTGCTCGCTATCGGTTTCAGCATTAAAAAGCTCCCTTTTTTAGCTTAGTTGTCCCTCCTCACCGACCGTAAGCCACTGGTTTCAATTATTTGTTCCTCATTCCAAGCTACCAAATGGAACTTGTAACAACATGGTTATACCAAGGCAGTACCATACACCTACTTGCTCACTTGAGAAACATAAAAGCACAGCAAAATTTTTATTTGTGAGTTTCTTAATTTCAATTTATAATGTGATGTAAGATATCCAAAGTATGCCCCAGTGTTCTGAGACTGTAACCATTAATGCCATCTGTTAATAGCATAAGAAACTGTAGGTATAAATACTGTCATTTTTGTCTGAACACTTTGATATATGTGGATAAATTATTTAGCGTAATAAATTATTTTAAAAGTTAACCTCTACTGAAAGAAACTACGTGAAGCATTTATTGTAATTATATGAGAGTTGTAGAAGTTAGGCAGAGTTTTTCTTTATCATAACAACTCTGAGAGCAGAAGTCTGTGGCAATTCAGTTCGTTGTTGCAATGGGGTGTGCAACTGTGAACGTTCTGTGATGACTGATGAAATATATGGACGAATATTTATAACATGGCTTTATATGGAGATATTATAAGAAGAGTTATGTAATAATTAACATAACATGGCAGTAAAAGGAATGAGGAAGGACACTGAAATTGTAATAATTAACATAGTACGGCTGTAAAACGAATGAGGAATGATATGGAAACCATTGATCCACCACTGAACAGCAATGTCACAACAACAATCCAGCTAAGTGATAATTAGTTTTAAACTGCAGTTTCTCACTACAAGTTTACTTTCACATTCTGAGACTATAAAACCAGCATAAACAATCGACTTCTTTTCTCAACTATTTTCACAACTTTTCATTACAAATTATTCATTACAAATTATTTTGGCATTTGTGTATACAGTTTTATCACAACCATGCATTTGCAGCCATTGCAGTAAATCATTCAATTTAGTAATTGCACTGCAGTGTTACACATTTTTAGCTACCCCATATCAACCTTCTATCTGTCATGGCAGTTTTGTTCCATTCTAATTACCAACTATCAGTAAGTGACCATAAAAATAGAATACTTTTACCATGCATACTGAAATTTAGTTATAACTCTGTGTCGGGTAGTCGGATGTCTTCAAAGTCATATTTACAATAAATTAACATTTTTTTTTCAGTAAATCCCAATGGCCACATTATAAACTGCCCACTGATTGCGGAGGTGGGCATGCTTTCTTAGTAACTATTGCTATGATGTTCTTTATCAATCCACTGCCCAGCATGCTAATACGGATACACTTTCACAGCTGCCACTGAGACATGATCCAGAGTTTGAACGACAGAAGACTCTTGTTTAGGCACTCCACGTTGCACTCATCTCCAGGCCAGCTGGGCAACAGGGCTGGTCAGGCATTTTCCTGGTAGGAAGCCCCACTGCTGTCTCCGCCGTATTCTCCACCATCATCCTTTCGTCCAAGAGTCCAGCTGCGGAGCCCATGGAATTGGAACCAGTGCCTACCTTTGCTCATTCACCCACTGATGAGTCCTGGCCCCTACTCATGCAGGTGGACCAGCCGTTAAACCAGCTTCCACAATCTTCCATTGCTCCATTGGAGACAGCTGCATTGGCATTGTCTAGTTTGGGGTAGATCCACTGCTGGAGAATCTTGTGTTCTCTCCACTTTTGCAGTGGAGGTTGCAACTCAAACCTGATCACTTTCAGCCCTATGTGGTCTTTTCAGGGCAAAGGGATTTAGTATCAGCACCAGCAGACAGTGACATGGATGCAGTTGAGCTGAAATAGATCTCATAGCACAGTAATGCAATAACTTGCAACAGACAGCATACATGAAGCACTGTATGTGCAGAACCAATGAACCAAGTGTTTACTTGTCAGTGCCAAGGGGCCAAGCCCCTCAGTTCTTACTCTGAAAGTGACCAACTCGGACTTGGCTTTCACATTTTTGCAGTAATTTGGTTCCACATACTAGTTGTCATTCGCATTGGTCATGTATTGTGCCTTTCTGTGTGCTCATCTTTATGCAGCGTACATATTTTATGCTCCCTGCAGACTGACCAGCATTTCAAGTCATTTTTCTTTTCTGTGGTCCATGTTTTCCTCTTCCTGGGTCCAATTCCCTAGCTTCCATAGCCAAATTGCCACTAGCTAGATCAGTTACATTTTTGACAACAGGATGGTTTGCAGCATTGTCAAGCCAGTGCGGATGCAAAAGATTGCAGAGAAAAGAAGTCTTTATCCCTGTGTACCTACAGTTTGAATGTGCTTGCTGAATTCATAAACTCTCCTTCACTGATACTTATATATATTTCTTGAAATCAATTTTCCTGATCTTGAGGCTATTGTTTGAATACTCAGCCACACTATTAAGAAGAGCTGTATTCTAATACTATGCACTCATCATGTCCAAGTACTCAATATGTTTGCAGAATTAACCTTCTGGTCCCATGAGCCGGTGCTTACAAATACATAACACATCTGGATTAACTTCTTCAGTGAACAATGATAAAATATCAAGTTTTTATCTGACACAAGGAACATTTACATTATGTATAGCTATGAATGCTTTTAATTTAGTATCTTCTCCCACTTTTATATACACAGGTTTTTCATTGTCTTTTATTAGTGGGAGAGCTTCTAACACTTTGGACAACTTAAAGTGGTGAAGTATATGTGTACACTCCCACTTCTTTAATGTTACAACTTACTTGAGATTGTCAGCTGACTTTCCCTGCTAGTTAGCAGTATATTTGCTAGGAGCAGGAATTTCTCAAGACTCTTTCTACTTATAAAAATAAGCAGATGTACGCAGTTTCTTTCGCTTCACTCAACAACGTACATTTGAACATCAAACTTTTACAAATCTAAGTCTCCACATAAACAAATACTATCAAGTAAGTCTCTTCACGTCTTCAAAGTTTAGAAACAAAGTAGATTTACATATAAGGTAAGGTTGGCTTGATAACGTTGTCCTTTCTTAATAAGAATCTCAATAGACATCTTATCCTCTTCATGCCAAAAGGAACATTAATTAAAAGTCTTTCTCCAACTCCATTGTTTTTTTTTTGCCACTACAATCGTCAAAGTTACAGAACAGCACTGAATACTTAAACATTCCTTGGTCTTTCACTATGGCTTCCATGACGCGACTGGCAAACACCTATCGGTGCTGTTGGACCACCACGTCTACAGTTGTCTCACGATAAACTTCAAACTTGCTCACACAGACAGGTGATGCGCAGTAAATAGGTTATCTGACACTTATGTTTAAAATATCATGTGTTCGAGACGGTAGTAGGCCGAGTGGTTCTAGAATTTACGCAGAAATTCTCGAAACACTACATACCCCCCCCCCCCCCCCCCTTTCCTCAGATCGAACACTCAATATTTTATACATAATCTTTATGTATATTAATATCATACATAATAACAATTCAAATTTTTAAAGTATTCATCTATTACATAGGTCTCTATAGATTTTTTTTTCTCTTCACCCATAAATCTTTGTACTCTATAGAGCAAGCTTCCGATGTGTTGCCTTTCTACTGATTCCTTACTCTACTTTTTTTTATTTTATTTTTTTAAGAACCTAAGCATTTATTTATGATTTCTGTCGGCATTCTTATTACTTAGGAACTGTGGGGACCCTTTCTTTAACTCCAATCGCAAACTTCAGGTGTTCATGACACCTGAGTACTTTATTCTTTATTCTAATTCTTTGTACTATTTCTTTAGTGAGTAATAGTCTCATTATTTATAGACTGTAGTTTGGTGGAACTCTGGGCAAAATAAAAGTGTTCCTTTTGACAGTTGTAAACTTACCTAAAACATGATAATGTTAGTGTTACATAGAATTCAAACTTACCAGAACAATCTTATAAAACATGTGACTTCTGTCATGATACTGACCCCTCCTGCTAGGATCAGTACCTATACCTTACTTGTGGGTTGACCATATGAGTGCACTTCCTCTTTCCATTCTGGCAGGTATGCCCCATTATAAAACCTCCCTATTTCTTAGGCCACAGGTCGTCCTATCTCCATGCATGTAGGTACGCCTGCCCTTTATATTCAGTAAATTCCAGTAAATGCCAGGTGCACCCCCCCCCCCTTTATCCTTTCTGAGTAGGCCTCATGATTCATTACCCACCAGTATACATTCCTATGTACACTATAATTAAATATTTTCTGGTAAAGCTACAAATCTATTCTACACTTCGCATTCACTTCTTAATACCTCATAAACTCCCTAAAGTTCTCCTCTACTCATCAACTTCTATACCTGTAATAGATACCATGTCTGGATGTACTATTCAGGAGATAATATGTTTACTTAGGCTATACGAGTCTCACTACCCTACCATTCTTTAGCTTATGTTCTCTTTCATTACCCATGCCTCCTTCTTATGTTCACTCCTTGTAGAATCATCATAGTTCATATATAGTTTTTATACAAATAAGCCCTGTAGAACCGTCATAATAAAAAAACAATGTGTGCGTATTTCCTGATGTACACATATCTTCCCCCTACAACACTTAGCAATTCTCACATTGCATCAGGTTTCTAATCGGTAACTTTAATGTTTGTGTATAAGCGTATCTTTGTGTGTATGCGATGTGTGTTTGTGCAGCTGATTCTCCGGGCTATAAGATGTAGGTTACTGGAAACCATGGAAAATAGGAAGGACTTCTGCGACAGAAGTATGTGAATATGAAAAGAGGGAAAAAAATAGATGGGTCCTCAAATGAGAAGTAAGAAAGGAAACAAATAGAAGTGTTTGCTAAAATTGAAGAAGAGAAAGAAGATAGCCTCAAAGACAGGAAACCCTTCCCATGCCCCTTCCCCAGAATCCCTACCCCGCAGGTACTTGAGTGAGAAGCTGGAGGAGGTTTTGTGTTAAATCGTCTCCTACAGAATGGACATTACCACCTTCACCCTTGAGGTCCCCGAAGGAAATCTTACCAACCCTATTGAAATGGCAAGTGATGAAGAATCAGTCACACTTGATCACGAGGGTTGTTTGAAAGGTGTGGTGTATGTTTTGTGTTAGTCATGATATGTGTGTTCTCGTAAACCATGCTGTTATCCACAATACCCACCCCTTTGAAACTGATACAAACCCTCCCATGTACATCACATCTCATAAAAGGTATAAAATATTTTGTACAAAGTAGAAAAATTATATGTTATAGTATCATCATTATTTAATTAGTCATCCAATATTATATGTTCAGCTAACATAATATTAGCTTCCGTTCATTAAGACAATTATGCATTAGGAAATATAAATTTGAATTCTGGCCCGACTATGGCGGTACATCTGTCAAAGAATAATGTAGTTGCCCTAAGGCCACCTCAGCAAGGACGGAAACCTTGTGTAGAGCAAAAACGGCAAAAGTTGGCTTGACTATATTACACTCAGTCTGAGAATAGTATTCCCATGGCCGAGGGAGATAAGAACTGACCAGGCACATAATATACTCTGTCCCAAGCCTGTGCCAAATGACTGTGATAAGAGACAACATGTGTACAAATTTCCGCCTCGTGCTGCAGCCGAGCAAAGTCGGGACATCTAACTGACTGGAACAAGAAAATCTCTTACCAGGAGCAGTTCTCGCTGGCATGGTTCTTTCCCGTACTTCTAAGTGAGGGATGATAGAATAGTTTAAGAGTTTGGGGAATTCAGTGCAGGAAAATTATTACACAAGAAACACCGAAAACAACTTGGGACCCGACGGTCGTCACTCCGCCCGTTAACTAAGAATGTTAACGTGGGCGAGATACAACTCTACGTCTTTCACATTGTACTTTCCCTTTTCTGATCCAGTTGTTGGATCCACTAAAAATAATGTCTTGGTATGGATTACCGTTTGTACTCGGCATGGTCCTTCATATTTTTGGAAAAACTTCTGTGTTTCTTTCTTCATGGCAGTGCTTTGAAGATGTTGCTTTATAAGAACTAGGTCATCGACCTTGTACTGAGGTTCTAAAGCTTTCTCATTATGCTTACTCCAGCTTTGTTGGGCCTTCTCAACTAAATTCTTAGAAACGATTTCCTGCTTCCATTCGTAATCTACAGTAGGATGTTCAGGCCAATTAAAACATTTAATTTAGAGGTTCTCCTACAACAGGTTTGCCTACTATTTCTAAAGGTGGTAACCCTGTTGGCAAATGTGGTAATTCATTTATAATAAGTTCAAAGTCTTTCATTTTCGTTGCCCATAAATTGTGTTTTTCATGGCAGTAGGTATGGCATAATTTCCCAATTTCTTTCATAACTCTTTCACACCCCAAACCACCCCCCCCCCCCTCCATCCCATGAACCATGGACCTTGCCGCTGGTGGGGAGGCTTGCGTGCCTCAGCGCAATACAGATGGCCGTACCGTATGTGCAACCACAACGGAGGGGTATCTGTCTGCTGAGAGGCCAGACAAACGTATGGTTCCTGAAGAGGGGCAGCAGTCTTTTCAGTAGTTGCAGGAGCAACAGTCTGGATGATTGACTGATCTGGCCTTGTAACACTAACTAAAACGGCCTAGCTGTGCTGGTACTGCAAACGGCTGAAAGCAAGGGAAAACTACAGACATAATTTTTCCCGAGGGCATGCAGTTTTACTGTATGTAGCATGGAGAGCTGCAACAAACCAGTCTCAGGACTGAAGACCACAACAACGACAACTCTTTCACATGGATTCGAGGACGGGTTATAGTTGGATATTAATACTTGACGAATACCTTCCCAAGCTAGAAACTCTTTAAATTCGTTACTCACAAATTATGGTCCATTATCAGTGAGAAACTGTTTTGGTTTACCTGCCTCCAGAAAGTATTGTTGTAAACAGTGTATAACTGTCTGCGTGTTTGCTCTTTTGATTGGATATAGATAGATAGACAGGTAGATATTCAGCAATCACAGGCCCTGCAGACCACAAGCTGCTTCCACAAACTGCCTCCATTCCTTCCTGTTTTGTGCCCAGTTCCTCCAAGTGTCTTAAATTCCAGGGCTGCTAGGTCCTTTGCCAGGTCATCCATCCAGTGCTGCCTTGGTCATCCAATGGGGTGTTTGGTGTTTGGTTTCCCCGCTAGTGCCATCTTTGGCTGTCTTCCATCTGGCCTACAGGCTACATGGCCCACCCATTGTATTCTTTTGCTCTTTACCTTCTTTATCTCAAGAAATTCTTCCTGCTTTTCTCTCTTCCTAATTGCATGAACTCTGTTTTGTCTCGATTCACTTTGAGCCCTACCTTTTGTGCGTAACTGTCAATTTTCTGGTACATTTCTTTCAACTCGTGCTTTGATTCACTTAGTAGTACTATGTCATCTGCATATGTGAGACAACTGAAGTTACTGTCCATCTCTACTCGAGCCCACTCCTGTTGCCTACACTCTTTTATTACTTTCTCTAAGATGACATTTAACAGAACACATGAGAGAGCATCCCCTTGTTTGAGGCCTGTCTCAATCTCGAATGTTCCTGAAGTGGCTTGATTAGATATAGTTTAATATATTTTGACCAACACTCTACAATAACCAAAAAGTATGACCTTCCTTCCTTTCCTTTTGGAATTGGTCCACAAAAATCTGCTGCTGTGAGATCATGTAACGACTTAGGGATGATCAGATGCATTTTGTATTTCACATGAGTATTACTCCTTTCACCTTCTGAAATATCTCACAGGCTCTAATTAAAGAGGCTACTTTATGACCTAGCTTCTTAAAAAAGGAAAACCTATTCATATGAGCTATACACTTACTTATTCCAAAGTGTCCATATCCTGTATGAATATACCACACTAGTGTGTCTTCCATTACCTTCGGAATGCACAAGCGCCAACGTTGCGATGTTACACTGTTTCTCCAAAACAAATTATTACCCATAATTTTCCATTTTCCCATTTGATTAGGAGGGAAGGAATTTCGGATACACATAGAAAACATTTCTGTAAAATAGGGATCATGATGGATATTTTCCATTATTCTTTGAGCCATCTCTTGTACTCTGATGTTCGGATGTTCTAATGACACAAAATTAATTGCAAATATAGCACTGGGTCCTTTCGTAGGTTTTAATTCTTCCATGCCTATGGGTAATCTAGACAAAGCGCCCGGTACAATATTCTCAGAACCTTTTACATGTTGTATCCTAATATCATATTCTTGCAGGAAAAGCATCCAGTGCGTTAACCTACTATGTAATAAATGACTACTCATTAGAAAAGATAAAGCTTGATGGTTGGTATAAATGTGGATTTCTGCCCCCCATATTAGTGTCTGAAATTTTTGGATACTCCATACAATTGTCAACAGTTCTTTTTCAGTAGCTGTGTAATTCAATTCATGCTTATTTAGACTACAGATAGCAAAAGCTATGGTTCAGTGTTCTACATTATTTAGATCCCACTCTCCTTAGAAAAGTTCTGCAGCAATACCGTAATCAGATGCATCTGTTGAAATTTTAAATGGTTCTCCCATAACCGGATGGTGTAATATCAGCGATTCAACAAGTACTCTTTTGACGTTTCCAAACACATCATTTGCCTCTTGATCCCAAACCCTTCCTTAATAAACGTAAAATTTTTGGGTCATTCAGTTCTTGCCCTCATATAGTATCCAGCCATTCCTATAAATCCCTTCAGTTGTCTTAAGTTTCTAGAATGTGGACATCCTTTAATAGCTTTGATGTGTTCAGGGTCCGGTCTAATTCCCTGCACTCCTACAATATGCCCTAAAAACTTAAGCTCTTGATGTGCAAAATATGATTTAGATAGCTTCACAATAATACCTCTCTCTTTAAATCTTTTCAGGGTCTGGTTATCACTGTTAGCATTCAACCGCGATTCTTATACATATATTTTAACAATGCGTTTCAAGAGACAATGCCCTCATCATCAGGTTGTAAAGTCTATGTCATGAAATTTCATGACATAGACTTTACAACCTGATGATGAGAGCATTGTCTCTTGAAACGCGTTGTTAAAATATATGTATAAGAATCGCGGTTGAATGCTAACAGTGATATCCAGTATAACGACAACTGCTACCTCGACTCCATAATGGATTATATTAAATTTTCAGGGTCTTACGCAATGTTAGACAATGTTCTTCCCAAGAAGCTGATATTATCAGGATATCATCTACATATATTATTAAATCCTTCAATAGATCTCTCCCTAATGCTTCATCCAGTGCACGTATAAATATCGATACAGAAATATTAAGTCGAAAAGGTAATACACTGTTTTGGATGTAACCTAATTTACCAATATCCCGCAGTCAGATCCATCATGCTAAAAAACCTTGCGCTCTCAAATTTGGATAACAATTCGTCAATGTTAATGGGTCTGTCTCTTTCTGTCTCTATATGCTTATTCAATGTCCATGCGTCTAACACTAATCGTACTCCACCTGTAGCTTTTTTCACCATGACCAAAGAGTTATTCATGACACTGGAGCTACGTTCTATTATATTGTTATCAATCATTTTGTTGATTTCCTCCCTAACTGCTTCTTTCAAACTTACCAGTATTAGATACAGCTTACAGAAGAATGGAGTGTCATCTTTGATTTTACACTTACATATGTAGTCGCTGAGATTACCTGGACGATAGGAAAACACTACTTCATATTCCACTAGGATTTTATATAAATCTTGTTTTTGCTCACTAGTTCATATTATAGACTCGTTTACTTTGTCTTGTATGTCAGCTTGATGTGATACATGACCTACACTATCGATCTCTGGTGACAATTGTGCAGTAGCTGTTAATTGCAGACACTGCCACTCAGTTGTTTGTTTACCAATGTAGCAGTCTTGTCACAAACAGTATCCAGTATCTACTGTCCCCTTTTCCAAAACATATAAGATCTTCCTCAAAGTTTAAGATGCCTTAAATCCTAATAACCAATCTAAACCAAATAAAACATCTCTATTAAAATTTTCTACTATCAACAGTGTTTGACGAAATAATGTCTTTCCAATGCTGCAATTCACTTGTGTTTCGTGTTTCACAACCTTACTTTTTGTTCCTGTTATACTGACTATGTAAACTCCAGTTACTGGTAACAGCAGTAAGTGTTGTTTAGTCTTTAATGAGTTAAAGTATACGCTGGATATGAGTGATACTTCGCTCCCTGTGTCTATAAATATGTTAACTTCAAAAGTCTCCACAGTCCCTGCTATTATAGGTTGTGGATTGTTGATAACTAAGTTTTGTTCTTCCAGCAGTAACCATTCTTTGTCGGTATTTTGTGCATGAAATTAACATACTTATCATTAATTAGGCCTCCTAGTGTATCTCTATAACTTGGGCCCCGGCCCTGGATCCAGATCGCACCACGTTTTTCTCATTATCAGTAATCACATGTTGGTTACCGAATCAAGATACTACATTACCACTTTGTGTTCTACTACTACTCGGTACATATTCCTGCAAAGTTATGGATCTAAAGTCGAAGGTGGATGTTTCTTTTGATAATTGTCATTACCATTTTCTCTGTTGCATTGGTGTACTCTAGCTAGGTTAGCCTCATGTTTTCTAAAATAAATTACCACTACTTCTTTTGTAGTTCAGATTTTCCCCTTGATGTAGAATTTCATTACGGTCTTTATTTATTGCATCTAGAGTGTCAACAAAAGATAACAATTCTTCAACCATTTTCCAGCCACTACACAAGATGTCTTTCCTTGCACAGATGGGTAAATGTCTAATTAAAATTCTAACCAATTCCTCTTCCTCCATTGGTTTATCCAAATACTTCACCTGTGTTAAATGCCAGTCGACATATTTTCTCATAGTACCCCACATATTATTACAATATTTTGGGTCCCAAAAATCTGATATTAACTTCTCTAATGCACTAGCCGAACAGTATTTCTCTTTAAATTTCCTCTGGAAGTCTTCCCAAGAAGAAAAGTTCTCAATATTTACAGTACCCCATTCTGAGGCTTCCCCTAAAAGGTACCCCACAGTAAATTCAATTTTCTTAGAATCTTCCCAGTTCTTTGGCAAAGCTTGATTGAATCTTTTCAAAAAATGAGTTGGATGTACATCCCCATCCGGCTTAAATGTAGGGAATTGTCTCAATAACCCCAAATTCGCTCCCCGTTGTAAATCAGTAACTACTTCACTAGTTAACACAACATTAGGTGAGGTTGTCCATTTTTCCACTTTGTCCTGGAGAAGTTTGAATTCTTCCCACAAGTCATCTATAACTTTTTGGGTATCTGAAAGTTCAGAAGGAACAGTAGGCGATACATCCTCGAAGGCAACTGTCGCGGCAACTTTTCGATCTATCATTTCCTCCACCTGTTCCTCCAAACTACTTACATTTATAATGTCTGAGTTCACTAGTTGCTCTTTGAAGTTTCTTTCTACATTATCTACTCATGTATTAGTGCCTGTAATTTGTGATTGGATTATTGGCATTAACTTATCTTGCTTGTTGACACACTCTTCTAAAGTATGCAACCTGTGCTTAACAGTATCAAACTTAACATTACATACATTTTCAAATGATCCTAAACTATTAATTATTTTCAGATTCAACCATATTACATCTTTCCTCAATATCAAATTCTAATTTCTTTGTCAAACCCTGGATTTGATCATTCTGTTTCTAACTAATGTCAGTGACCAGTTGATTTACATGGAGGTTTAAATAGTTATTTACTTCATTCTTTAATTGTAATTTCCAATCCACTACTTTAGTATTTAAATTGTCAAATTCGGTCTTTAAAGCTCCCATGCTTTCGCATAAACTACTAAATTCTTTGCTTTGCCATTCTACTTTGGCATTTAGCAAATTTAACTGAGAATTTACTGAGCCTAGTTCTTTCTTCAGAGTTTCACTCTGAGCATTAGAAGCTTCATTTAGTTCCTTTCTTAAAGCCACTGAATCTGCACTCTATGTATCTAATTTAGCATTTTGAACTTTGATTAGGTTTTCTAACTCAGACCAGTCTGGCATTTCTCTACTGACTCTCAAAGTCAGCTGGTTCCTGAGTTTTTTTCCATTTGTCCTAAGTTATCCATATTCTTATTAACTTTAGACCTAATAATCTTTTTTAAAAAATTCAACTCTGAGTAGAATAACTACAGTAATATTGTTCACTTAACAGTTCTTACCAGTTTGTACCAAAACAATGAAGTTCTGTTTTACGCTCATCCCGCATAGAGTTTAGGCTGTGTCAGTGAGCAGATGTGTAGCCAGCACCGGTGAACAGCAACTGGTGCTGGTGGCGTCATTTGTTGGTTTCTACGTAGGCGTCGGTGAGCAGATGTGGAAGCAGGTCAGCACCGGAGGACAGCAACTGGTGCTGGCAGCATTGGATGCTGGTTTCTGTGTCTGCGTACCCACGATGTGTGAGAGCTGTATACTCCCCACACCAGATCTTCTTAGTCGAATTGTTCTCGATGTATCTCTTCTTAGTCTAATATGTTGAGATCTCTCTGTCCTTTTAACGTTATTACTTTCTCACATCTTCCCTTTCTTTGCATTTACTAATTTTCACCATTTGAATTTTTAGGCAGAATCCAATTCCGTGAAACGGTTCTTTTGTCTTGTTATGCTCGGTTGCTATGGCAACACATATCTTGTTATCTGTTTTCGTCTCAAAATTCCTGTTTTCTTCCGTCCTTTGACACAGGTCGCCACATTCTAACACTTCGGACGACTTAAAGTGGTGAAGTATGTGCGTCAACTCTCTAATGATATGACTTACTTGAGACTGTCAGCCAACTTTCCTTGCTGGTTAGCTCGCTGCTCTAACCTCCTTTTCTCTTCTTCTCCGAAGTATATTTGCTAGGAGCAGGAATTTCTCAAGACTCTTTCTACTTATAAAAATAAGCAGGTGTATGCAGTTTCTTTCACTTCACTCAACAACGTACATTTGAACATCAAACTTTTACAGATCTCAGCCTCCACATAAAAAAATACTATCAAGTAAGTCCCTTTGTGTCTATAAAGTTTAGAAACAAAGTAGTTTTACATATAAGGTAAGGTTGGCTTGATAACCTTGTCCTTTCTTAATATGAATCTCAATACACGTCTTATCTTCTCCATGTCCAAAATGAACATTAATTAAAAGCCTTTTTTCAACTCCATTGTTCTTTTGTCACTACAATCACCAAAGTTACAGAACAGTACTGAATACTTAAACATTCCTTGTTCTTTCACTATGGTTCCCATGGTGCGACCGGCAAACACTTATCTGTGCTGTTCGACCGCCGCGCCTACAGTTTTCTCACGATTAACTTCAAACCTGCACACACAGACAGGTGCTGCGCAGTAAATAGGCTCTCTCACACTTATATTTAAAATACTGTGTGTTCGAGATGGTGGTATGCCGAGTGGTTCTCAAATTAACATGGAAGTTCTCGAAACACTACAAGCTATGTTCAAGGAACAGTGGAAATCTTCTCAAATAAAGAACATAGAACCACAACAGTTTTCATCAGCCATGTTATATGGATAATTTTTTGTCCTTTTAGGTCAAAGTTAATATCAAAACCTCCTGGCAGATTAAAACTGTGCGAGTGACTGGGAATAAAATCCAGAACATACTCTTTTACAAGCCAAGAACTTTCTGACTGAACTATCCAGCCACAATTCACAACTCACCCTGACAGTTTCAGCTATATTGTAGTTGTCTGGGACACTGTAGCTGTGCAGGTGTATGTGTGTGTATACAAATGTGTGTGTGTATACAAATGTGTGTGTGTGTGTGTGTGTGTGTGTGTGTGTGTGTGTGTGTGTGTGTGTGTGTGTGTTTCATTTTATACTAGTTAGTTCTGAAGAAGGGCATCATCCAAAATCTTAGCAATATTTTCAGTCACATACAGCATCTGTTCCTATTGACCACTCAACAGCTAAACTGTAAGGTGAACTGTTAACTTTATTGCTTCCATTATTTCCAGTCCACCAAGGACATTCCATTACCATAAAGTATCTAGTTTTTGTTAAATTTGTTTGTTTGTTAATGCTGGTAAGTTCTTTTCCTAATTACTAATGTATTTACTTCATCTTGCTTCCTTTCATGTCTTACAGCATCCATTATAATGAATGTTTACTGCCAGACTGAGGCTGAGGACCAACTGGAACACCCAGCTTAGTGCGCTGCTGCACACTACTATGTAATTGAGTGAAATGGCTCCTTTGAAACCAGTGCCACTTAAATTTTTCTTAACATCAACTTTTCTGAATTATCCACATGGATACTCTCCCTGCAACACTCTTTGATGTACTGCTAACTGAAATCACCTTCCCCTGAACCCTTCCCTATTCTGTAACCAACTCACTGCACCTTCCTGCCTATATTAGCCTCTCACTTTTCTAATCTATTCTAGCTCACTCACTGGAATCTTTTCTTACCTCTTTATCTTTTTCTCTTTATCCTCCACATTTCCCCTGAATTCACCTATTTCTTTTGTGTTCTTTGTAGTGGCACCCTGCCTTGTCCTTCAATGCACTTAACTGTTCTACCCCAGCACTGTTCTGGCATAACGTCAAGCGCCAGAACGCCATTCCGAAACAAAAGAGCAGAGAGGGCTGTGAAGAAGATGCCAGCCAATTGCACGCTAACCGACCCCTCTCCACGATGACAATGCAATGGCAGCAACCTCAATGCGAAGAGGACATAAGTTCTGTGCCAACTCATCGTGGCCCACTTCTACAGCAGCAACAAGATTAGGCACCTGAAGAATTGTATATACTGAAGAGATTTCTTATTTCCATGACGCCCTTTGCTTGCGACACTTCTGTGTTATTGTCAAAGTTAAGTATTGTCATTGTTCATTTCATAATAAAACTCATTAATATGATTTGTTTGAATGTTGTCTATCGATCTGAGACGGCAGGCTTCCTAGACCCCACATATTTGACGTGAAGGCAGGATTCAACAAGAACTGTGTTTCCTGTGAAAAAATGAGCAATTTTCCTTCCTTTCAATGTATTTGACCTGTTTTCTGTCCTCCAGCATTTGGTGAGTAGCAGTTCATCCTCACATACAATTACGAGCAGTTAAATTATAAGTAGCTGTTGTATTAGATAGAAAGTTATCTTCTCACCGCAGCAAATGAAATTACCTAGTTCAATTTGTCACCTGGGTGGAATGTCATCCTCCCCATGATAGTCAACAAGAGGACAAAAACAATGCATTATACTATCACATATCATCGTAACCAGATTATGTGTGCCGGATTCGTAGAACATTCAATCTTCAACAGCTGACATTGTGTCAAGGGTGTAGTGTGGGTACTTTGAAATGGCAAGAGCTGTCATCACCAGAATCAACTGTCACAACCAACAACATGTCAATGACAGAGGTCATTATCAACTACTGCAGACTGTAACAGTGGATAGATGTGCCACAGTGCAAAAGACTGCTCATCAATTCAATGCATAAAACAACAACAACAAATAGCATGCAACATTCCCATCCTGAATCATCTACTCTCTATACAGTACAGAAGCCAACACCACACTTGCCACTTGTGTACCTCTGTCTCTCATATGTCACTTGGCACAGACATTAATACTGATGCAGGACCATCATCATTGGATGCTCAAAGCATTAAAATAAGCCATCTACATGATGACTCATGACGCACACTGGCATTTCCCAGTGACAGGATACAAATACTCAGAAAACTACATGAGGCAATAAATCCTAGTTGCAAACAGGGTACCGTTTTGGAAGAAAGAAAAATTAATGTTTAGCATGCCATCAATAACAAGATTATTAGAGATGAAGCACAAGCTTAAATTTAACAAGAACACAAGAAGAAACTGGCCATGTGCATTTCAAAGGAACCATCCAAGCATTCACCTGGATTGAATTATGCTGTTCAGAGGGCTGGTCCAAAAGGCACATGTCAGAAATCAGACCCCACAATGGTACCCAGGTCCAGCATCCGCAATCTGACGGCAATGCATAGCTTTATGCCAGAGTCCCATAATCAAGACAGGACGGGATTAGAGCTTCGTAATGCCACAAAAGCATAGGGCTGTCTGCACCCCTGCTAGTGTTACTGGTACAGTGATAAGTTTTGAAGAAAGACCAGCATGTTCACATCGGTTGGCGAGGACGAGGAAGCTACATCAACTGAGGCATCAAATACCAGTCCAAAACAAACAATAAAACTACACCACATTGAGCAATACGTCATCAAGATAGAGTTCTGGTTGTTAATGGACAGTACAGTGTCAACAGAAGAGTGTGACACATGTCTTGGTGGTTAAAAACTGAAACTATGGGCGACAGCCCAGAACTGTGCATTTTGTATGGCACCCTGTAGTTGGTAGTTCAGAACATCGACAACTGAGGAGCAACAGTAAATGCAGAAATCATCAGCGTACAGGGAAGGTGACACCGTAGACCCCACAGTTGCAGCTACACCAATGGTAATCCTGTGGGAAGCACCAACTTGAGCCCAAAATGTATGGTGTGACAAGAAGTTCTGGACAAAAATCAGGAGCAGGCCTCAGAGACTCCACCCATGTAGGGATGATGCTAAGTGGTGTCATAAGCTTTTTGTAAGTCAAAGAAGATGCCAATAAGGCGTTGATGTCAGCAAAAGCTGACCAGATAGCGGACTCCACACTAACCGAATCATCAGGAATAGAATGGCCTCGGCGAAAACTGCCCTGGGAAGGAGCTGAAAGACCCCACAACTCAAGGTACCAACACGGCTGCTGGCTCACAATGCTTACAAGCAACTTGCAGAGACAACTAATAAGACGAATTGGGATATAGCTGAAGGGGGTGGTTATGAGTTTCAGAACCAAGATGACCAAGCTTGCTTGCCATTGAAATAGGAACTCATCTTCACTCCAGATACAGCTGAAAATGGCAAGGACGTGATGTTGGCAATCCACCAATCAGTATTTGACCATTTGGTTGTGGATATGGTCTGGGCTTGGAGCCATGTCAGGGCAAAGGGCTAGGGGCTAGGGCACTGAGGAATTCACACTCATGGAATGAAGCATTATATGTCTCCCAGGTGACGTGCAGTGAAAAGTAAGTGAACTCACTCCACCCACAGTTTGAGGACACAAAGTGCAACAAAATCAATCTCAGGTGCAGATGCTCAAGCACAATACAGAGCCAAATGTTCAGCAACAGCATCTGGGTCAGTACAGACAACACTATTCAGGGAGACACCAGGTACACTTGTGGGGGGATTGGTGTCCATAGAGATGTCGAACCTTTGCACAAACCTGCAAAGGAGGGGTATGCAGCTCAATGGTAGTAACAAACTGTTCGGTCCCTATGATCTTGTTTCTGTCATTTTGTTATGTGGCAGACATGGGAACGGAGTGGTTTAAAAGCAATGAGGTGCTTCATCAGTGATGTTGCTTAAGGTGTTGAAGAGCCCATACGCAATCTCTAACGGCCATGGCAATTCATGAAGTCCACCAAGATATTATCTTCTGACTGGGGGATCCCAAGCAAAAGGGGATCGCTGAGTCTGCTGCTGATAGAATGGCTGTGGTTGTGCTCGAGGCAGCCACATTGATACCTCCACATAGCGGGGTGCTAAGGGTGACAGCAGAGGCAAAAGCATCCCAGTCAGAATTGTTGTGGGCCCATCTGCTCGCACACAGGTGAGTGATATTGAGGGAGGGGCAGGACAATCTGAAAATGATCACTGTCACTAAGGTCATCACAGACTCTCCAATGGATGGAGGGAAGAGGACAAGAGCTGCAAATGGAAAGGTAAGTGGCCAAATAAGATCCATATGCCACAACAAAGTGTGTCGGACCAGCAGTAATCGAGAGACAAAGGTTAGTAGACTTTCGGGCGTCTCTAAAAAGATCTATGCACAGAGCATACAACAACTACCACTGTCATATCTCAGCAAAAGATCTGGCCAAGAACCTGAGAAAATTCTGGTCCTATGTAAAATCGCTAACCAGGTCTAAGGCTTACATCCAGTCACTCATTGACCAGTCTGGTGTGGCAGTTGAAGACGGCAAAATGAGAGCAGAAGTTTTAAACTTCACATATAAGACATCGTTCACACAGGAGAATCTTACAAATGTAATATCATTTGACCATTGAACATACTCCTGTATGGACGATGTATTAATAACCACCCCTGGTGCAGAGAAACAGCTGAAAGAGTTGAAAACAAATAAGTCACCAGGTCCATATGGACTCCCAATTCGATTTTACAAAGAGTACTCTACAGCAGTGGTACCTTACTTAGCTTGCATTTATAACCAGTCTCTCATACAGCACTAAGACCCAAGTGGCTGGAAAAAAGCACAGGTGACTTCTGTGTACAAGAAGGGTAAAATAACATATCCACAAAATTACGAATCAATATGCCTAACATTAGTTCGCTGCAGAATCCTTGAACGTGTTCTCAGTTCGAATGTAATAAGAAAGCATTGCTTGTGCAAAACTCAGCTCATCCTTTTCTCGCATGATACACTCCAAATTATGGATGAAAGTTATTCCATATTTCTAGATTTCCAGAAAGCATTTGAAACAGTGCCCCACTGCAGCCTGTTAGTGAAGCTACAAGCATATGCAATAGGTTCCCAGGTATGCAAGTGGCTTGAAGGCTTCTTAAGTAATACAGGGTGTATATGTGGACAAGGACAAAAAATTCTCGGATTTCCCAGTTAAAAATACACTTTCTCCCGGGTGAAAACATATTTTTTCCATGTTAAGTGACAGTATATTTTCCCTCGGAACTGCAAAACTTCTTTGAATGGTTATGGTTTTTTACACGGGCGTAGAATTTTCCAACACTTTAGAAAACGAAACCCAGGGAAATGGACGCGTTTTGGATATCTTTGATGTGCAGCAACATGTACGCTGCATATTTTCATCTTACGATAGAATACATTGGAATTCCACCAAAAACTGCATGTTACTTTACGAATCATTGAAATCGATATTGTGAGGCACTTTACGTGATCTCGCCAGCTGATGACAATGGATATTCCAGAGCATAGGACACGTGATGTAGTCAGCCAACAGCAACATCACTGTTAAGTAGCACGAACACACAACAATGAAAGTTAATAGTTTAAATTAGTATATATAGTGTTGCTACAAGAAAAGCAAAGCTTTCAAATATAACACTGGTCTCCAAGGTTAATAAGCTCCAAGAGAAGCTAGGCTTTCGTATATAATGTTGATCTTTTTTGTGCATGTTACACTTTAAGATATATCACACAAATGTGCCAGTAAAATTTTTAGTGATGACGTAAATGTCTGATCTTCAGGGTTCAAAATTCTTCTAAATGGTTTTTCATCAAAGAGTTCATATTTGAATGAGAGTCAAACACTCTGTGATTTAAGAAATTCATTGTACATTCTCGCACATAGTTCAACTTATGTAAAAGGATATTTACTTTGAAAGTAACGGTTTTCAAACCACCATTCGCAATATTTTCCCGCAACCTGTTAGAAATAGGTTCATTTCAGCAGTTGCCATAGAGAGCACAGGTAACGTGCGACACTGCACTTGTGCAGCTACCATGACGTAGGAAGCCCGTATGTACGTACGTGTAAAGCATTGAAAGATCATACATTATGTCATAAAAGAAACAAGACATCAAAGGATACTCCAAGAGCATCGGAATTTCGTAAACCATACTAAAATGTGCACATTTAAAGTGCATACTTAAAGTGCGCATTCGTATGTCCAGATTCCCAATGAAGTAGACCTCGACCTGATATTAAGCTTTTCAGTGTGGTTTTCAGGATGCAAATTTTCTTGGAGCAGATGAAAACGTGCACTTGAAAGTCAGCGAAAAGTTGAAACTAGCCAGTACTGTGGAATTAAGCATTTCGTTTCAAATACATTGACTGCCTCTGGGAAAAGGTCCCGTATTTGCTCGAATCCAAGCCGCACTTTTTTTCCGGTTTTTGTAATCCAAATAACCGCCTGCGGCTTAGAATCGAGTGCAAAGTAAGCGGAAGTTCTGAAAAATGTTGGTAGGTGCCGCCACAACCAACTTCTGCCATCGAATAAATGTAGCACTACACAGGCATGCTTTGCAGGCACAAAGATAAATACTGGCGCCAAACCCTGTGCATCAGTAAATAAATTTAAAAAAAGGTGGAAGACGAGCTTTTTTCTCCGCCTCAAGTTTCGACCACTGCATTTTCATACATTATCCAACGAAGTAAATACAAATTCCGTATTGTCCATCTTCGAATGTAGCAGCATTTCAATGTACTACGAAAATCCGACTGGCAAGACTGTTTGCTTGTTTGGGATTTGTTAATATGGTGAACTCTACGTTCTGAATTTTTTCCTACTCGTGAGAAGAGATGGTTCTTTATAGGAACTTTTATGAATTGTGAATCGCATGCAGTATTCTCTTCACCATAAGAATAATATGAATGTAAACATTTTGCCATGTATTCTTTCATGTTTGCTGCTAATTCATTTAAATCCTGTCTGTCTAATAAACTACGAAACTAGAGTGAGACAACAGCAAATGTGGAAGAATATACATATCATGTCATGTTTATATTCGTATTATTCTTATGCCTAATAGTGATACAGTCAGAAATGAAGCACGGCAATTGACTAGATTTTTAGATCTAAGATGACTCTAATTTCAGTGCAGAATGTAATGTACTAAAGAGGCATCTGCAAAGATTTTCAAACTGAGAAAAATTTTCGCTAAACTCGCGTTCAGAACATCTTCTATCATACGCTGTCTATTATTTGTTTCTTGTTGATCATTATCAAAGAAAGCAGCAGTGTAAGTAACAACAAATAACAGTCTCTTGCCATTGTTTTGCTAATGAGACGATTCCTCTCTCTTTTTAAAATTGTAAGCGGCAGTAGTGTGCACAAAAGCAAGCCATGCCACGAGCGGCAACAGGTCGTAAACACTCATTATCAGAATGCGACAAACAATGCATGTCACAGTACAGTAATGCATTTTCAGCTTAGAGTGACATAAACACCTATAACAAAGAGAACGACACTTATTAGATCAAAGAAAAATAAGCAATCAATTCAAACCAGACGAAGTACACCAAAAAGGATGAGTACCCGTATAAATACGGACGGAGCACCTGACGAATAGCAATGGCTACCTGGTAAAGCTTGAACTGTTAAGATTACAACTCGAACCAAACTACTGTAGCTGTATCGTCATTCATTCGACCTAAACTTGTGTCTCACATTACAATGGACCAACTTTGTTTCGATTTGGAGGTGCGGCCTAAAACTTTTCTCTCCCGTTGAATTTCGAGTCTCAAATTTCAGGTGCGGCTTAGATTCTGGAAATTTTTTTTCTTTCATTTCGAGTCTCATTTTTCAGGTGCGGCTTAGATTCAAGTGCAGCTTAGATTCAAGTAAATACGGTAATAAAAGTCAAATTTCTTTCGCAGACAGACAAAAATAACTTCATTGTTCTGCAAGGCGATTAATGCTTGACTGTCAGAAATGTGGAAATAAAATAAAATCTGAAAGTAATAAAATATTTTATCCTTCTGTAATTATGTGAATGTATTTTAATTCACTTGATAGCTCCAGGCCACAGATATCCGTTTTGTTTTCATTTGACGCGAGAATAATCACTAAATGTACACAAGGGTCACGTGGAGACTACCCACTGTAACTCAGACTGCTCTGCGCATCAGCTTTGGATCTACAATATTTGCTAACCAGGTCAATACTAAAACAATCAAATTTTCAAAAATATGTTCATCCTGTAGCGCACATCTTTCTGAAAAGTCCGATATATAAAACATATGTGTTCGAAGAAATGTAAGAGATGTTATTTGGTCTCAAGTGTGCCAAAGTGCAGTGCCAACATTTTCTAAATGTTGTGGATATAGTAGGATCCAGGTGTTCATTAGAAGATGCTAGGCTGTTAATGGAAGAGGCCATACCTATGCAATTTGATACAATTGAAATCTCACCCACTTCTCCCTCTGAAATTAAGAAAATAATAAACTTGCTTAAAAGCAAAAACTCACATGGAATTGATGGCATTTCCAGCAAAATACTAAAAGCTTGTTCTCAACAGATAAGTAAGATTCTCAGCCACCTGTGTAATAGCTCTCTGGAACAGGGCATTTTCCCTGATAGACTGAAATATGCTATTGTTATACCTTTGCATAAAAAGGGGGATAGATCTGATGTCAACAATTACCGTCCAATCTCCCTTCTAACAGCTTTATCCAAAATTTTTGAGAAAGTAATGTATTCAAGAGTAGCTTCACATATCTGTAAAAATGAAGTACTAACAAAATGTCAGTTTGGTTTCCAGAAAGGTTTTTCAACAGAAAATGCCATATATGCTTTCACCAGTCAAATTTTGAATGATCTGAATAACCGAAAACCACCCATTGGGATTTTTTGTGATCTCTCAAAGGCTTTTGAGTGTGTAAATCATGAAATTCTGCTAGACAAGCTCAAGTATTGTGGCATGAGTGGGACAGTGCACAAATGGTTTAATTCGTACCTAACTGGAAGAGTGCAGAAAGTTGAAATAAGTAGTTCTCGTAACATGCAAAGATCAGCACATTCCTCAAACTGGGGAACTATCAAGAATGGGGTTCCACAAGGGTCAGTCTTGGGTCCTTTGTTGTTCTTATTATATATTAATGACTTGCCATTCTATATTCATGAAGAGGCAAAGTTAGTTCTCTTTGCTGATGATACAAGTATAGTAATCACACCTGAGAAACAAGAATTATCTGATGAAATTGTCAATACTGTCTTTCAGAAAATTACTAAGTGGTTCCTTGTAAACGGACTCTCACTGAATTTTGATAAGACACAGTACATACAGTTCCGTACAGTGAATGGTATGACGCCATTAATAAATATAGACCTTAATCAGAAGCATATAGCTAAGGTAGAATGTTCCAAATTTTTAGGTATGTCCATTGATGAGAGATTAAATTGGAAGAAACACATTGATGATCTGCTGAAACGTGTGAGTTCAGCTACTTATGCAATAAGGGTCATTGCAAATTTTGGTGATAAACATCTTAGTAAATTAGCTTACTACGCCTATTTTCACTCATTGCTTTCATATGGCATCATATTTTGGGGTAATTCATCACTGAAGAATAAAGTATTTATTGCACAAAAGCGTGTAATCAGAATAATAGCTGGAGTCCACCCAAGATCATCCTGCAGACATTTATTTAAGGATCTAGGGATATTCACAGTAGCTTCTCAGTATATATACTCTCTTATGAAATTTGTTATTAACAACCAAACCCAATTCAAAAGTAATAGCAGTGTGCATAACTACAATACTAGGAGAAAGGACGATCTTCACTATTCAAGATTAAATCTAACTTTGGCACAGAAAGTGGTGAATTATACTGGCACTAAAGTCTTTGGTCACTTACCAAATAGTATCAAAAGTCTGACAGATAACCAACAAGTATTTAAGAAGAAATTAAAAGAATTTCTGAATGACAACTCCTTCTACTCCATAGAGGAATTTTTAGATATAAATTAAGAAAAAAAAATTATTAAAAAATAAAAAAAATAAAAATTAAAAATAAAGAAAAATAAAAAAACACACAAAAAATAAAGTTGTTATATTCACTTAAGTATGTTGTTAAATTAACCTAATTATGTCATGTATTGGAAAATTCGACTCGTTCCACATCATTACGAAATATCGTATTCATGATCCATGGAACTAGTATTAATCTAATCTAATCTAATCTTCATAAAGCAGTCTTCTATCGCATGTCACTGTATTTCGCTCTGTGGAATTAAACGTGTATATTTTGTAATGGATGCCATCAAACTATATTCAGGACAGTGGAAACTGAAATGTCCTGTGGTGCCTCTCCTGCTCCCAGTCGGCCGATCTGACAGCTTGCCCCTTCTTTAAAAAATAAATAAATAAATAAATAAATAAAATAAAATAAAAAATAAAAAAAATCTCGCAGTTAATAGCAGATGGGGTTATTTGCAATCATGAGAACAAGAACTCTTCAGAAAATCTGCACTCTTTATTGCCTATTAGGTAATAACTTGCTGTTATGTGTGTCATAAAATTAAATATAGGATACATAAAACCAATAAAGACAAGAGACAAGCAAGAAAGTACACATTTCTTCAATCTAAATGATTAATGGAAAATCTCATGTAAAGATGTGAAACAAACACTAAAGAGATAGAGGGGCTGGCCAGTACGTATCTGCTCCAGTGACGAATCCCTCAACAATTACACCAATAACCTGACCAGTGCTTTCCTCTCCCGCAACTATCCTGCAGACCTTGTCCACAAACAGATCTCCCGGGCAATACATTCCTCCCCGTCCAACAACAATGTTCCTACCCCCAGACCACACAGAAGCATCCCCCTTGTCACCCAATATTATCCTGGCCTCGAATACATCAACAAATTACTCCGCCAGGGATATGACTTTCTCAAGTCAACCCCTGAAATGAGATCATCCCTTGACAAAATTCTCCCCACACCACCCAGAGTTGCCTTTCGTCGCCCCCCTAACCTCCGTAACATCCTTGTTAAACCCTACAATATTCCCAGACTACCTTCTCTACCCAGCGGTTCCTACCCCTGTAACCGACCCCGCTGCAAAACCTGCCCCATGCAGCCCCCCACAACCACCTACTCCAGCCCCGCTACTGGTAAAACATACACAATTCAAGGCAGGGCCACATGTGAAACTACACATGTCATTTATCAGCTGACATGCCTGCACTGCACAGCCTTTTACATCGGTATGACAACAACTAAACTGGCTGAGGGCATGAACGGACACAGACGAACTGTCCGCCTAGGAGATGTCCAATACCCAGTAGCGGAGTACGCCCTCCAGCATTATTCTAGGGACCTCGGAACCTGCTACACCGTATGTGCCATTTGGCTTCTCCCACCCAACACCAGTCCCTCTGAACTGCGGAGATGGGAACTTGCACTCCAACACATCCTTTCATCCCGCCATCCCCCTGGACTGAACCTACGTTAAACAACCTCACTCCCATTTACTCTTCAGTCTTCTCCTCTTTCCCTTTCCTCTTTAGCCATTCACGCATCTTTTCATCCTACATAGTTGTGTTCATCTTTATACTATATACCTCTTTACTTCTGTATGCATCCTCTTTGGTTTGAAGCTGGCACAGTACTTACAGTAGAATATCTTTGGCTTCCCTCTGACAACCATGCCTCCATCCTTGCTACCCTCCCTGTTTTCCTTTTCCTTTCCCTGTTGCTTCATAACCTGGGTTGTGAGTAACTAAATCCACTTTCCCTTCTTCCCTTTCTATCCCCTCTCTCCTCCCTGATGAAGGAACATTTATTCCGAAAGCTAGGAACGTAAATTTTCGGTTCTGTTTTTTGTGTATCTATCGGCTGTACTGAGCTGAGGTAAGTACTGGCCAGCCCCTCTATCTCTTTGTTAGTGTTTGTTTCACATTTCTTCAATCGTTAGTTCCTAGCATTTTTTTCTCTCTAAGCTTGTTACAGCTTTACATGGCGTGCTTTCCTTTCTGCG
Organism: Schistocerca cancellata; assembly: GCF_023864275.1. Taxonomy (NCBI): domain Eukaryota; kingdom Metazoa; phylum Arthropoda; class Insecta; order Orthoptera; family Acrididae; genus Schistocerca; species Schistocerca cancellata. The sequence goes on from NC_064631.1 coordinate 677,126,917, forward strand.
AAAGAATCTATTACCTCATCAAAGTTCGTCAAACATTTTGCTACATGAAAAATCGAAATGTCGTTATCTAATACAGAAAAAGCTATTAATACAAATAATACCCAAGACTGGTATGGTTTCTCGATCTGATTACGTCTATTTTGTCACTGTCTGCTAAATAAAATAAAATAGGCCTTTCTAATATTGCAGAAATTTTGTAACACACGCCAAATAAACGAGACTGTTTTGGCACAAATGATCATTTTTATGACACGACAGAATATAATTCACGAAGTACCAATATCAAATGCCTATTAGGCCTTTTTATATAAATTTGGAATCGTCTTATTCTTCCATAATTTGTGTGATGTCCTCATTTCTTCTCCTTCCTCGTTCTAACAAACAATCTTGTAATCATCAATACTGTAGCTATTCCTGCCATTGTCAAAATTTGTTTGCCGATTAACTTCACTAACTCTGCCAGAATCACAGGTTTAGTTATCCCGCGAGTATTCTCCGGTTAGGCGTTTTAAATGTCCGTAGACACGTTTTCCATGTTACTTCCAGAATAGAACTTAAGCGGCTGCTAGCCAGGGACTGTACAACTGGCCCTTACTTGTGTAGCGATATGGCCAAAAATTTTCTGTGAAAATTTCATTTTCTTGGATACACCGAGAAGATAATACGTAATCTTTCTCACCTGTTATTCCTGTTAGTCATTTATTTCCATTCTGGTAGTCTGAATATATGGATTTTGCTAGTAATTTTAACAACACTGGTCATTCGCAAACCCAATCAACCACATAATAAGACAACGATTGGCATTAATCCGTTCGGCTTTATTCCACTCAGCTCGTATAGCCGCATCCCCTTTTGTCTGTGGAAAGTTTATTTCTAGATGCGATGAGGATTCTCCCAAGAGACATCATGTACAGTATGCACGCATTCAAAAATCAACTTATGATTCATTCAGAAATCAACTTAAAATGTGTTCAAAAATGTTCAAAAACCAACAGGTATGCTTTTCAAAATCATATGAATAACCGATAGACCATTTTTTCCCTCGAGAATATGAATTTTGCACCCCCTTCTCCCGGTAGCTCTCTAGCTGCTTGCTGTGACTGCTTGCACAGCCAACAGCCACCTTCCTGTAGCCAGAAGCATGAGAAACTACTATTCAAATGTGACTCAATTGCACATGCACATGAGCCCGCTCGTAACTGCTAAAATGAATCTGATATAAACAGCTGTGACTTCACACTCATCAGAGGCAATTTGTTGTTATTGCATTTCATAGTCTTCCTAAAGTCTTTGACACATTTTGCTATTGGCAGATGCTTGCATGAACACTGTGTGTCATTGTTGTAAATGGCACATTTCCTTTGCAATTTAAGTTATTTTCGTTTTTTTCTCTCGTTTACGTTTTATTGTTCTAGTATTATTCTGCAGTAGCAGGATACAGTAACATTCTTTGTTAGAGTATCGGTTCTTACCAGCCAAAATTACAAAAATTTAACATAAAACTAAAACAATGAAAAATTCCCAGAATTCTAAAAAAATCCTGTGTTTTTCCCGGTTTTCTCCTTGATGAAAAAGTTCCCAGTTTTTCGCGGATCTCCCAGTTGTCCTGGGTCATATACACCCTGTAATAGAACCCAGTACATTGCCCACAATGGTGAGTGTTCATCTGAGACAAGGGTGCCATCAGGAGTGCCTCAGGGAAGTGTGATAGGACTGCTATTATTTTCTAGATACATAAATGATCTGGCGGACAGGGTGGGCATCGATCTGTGGTTGTTTTCTTATGATGCTGTGGTGTACAGTAAAGTGTTGAAGTTGAATGACTGTAACTGTATATAAGATGATTATATATAAAAACAAAGATGAGGTGACTTACCGAACGAAAGCGCTGGCAGGTCGATAGACACACAAACAAACACAAACGTACACACAAAATTCAAGCTTTCGCAACAAACTGTTGCCTCATCAGGAAAGAGGGAAGGAGAGGGGAAGACGAAAGGAAGTGGGTTTTAAGGGAGAGGGTAAGGAGTCATTCCAATCCCGGGAGCGGAAAGACTTACCTTAGGGGGAAAAAAGGACAGGTATACACTCGCACACACGCACATATCCATCCACACATACAGACACAAGCAGACATATTTAAAGACGTCTTTAAATATGTCTGCTTGTGTCTGTATGTGTGGATGGATATGTGCATGTGTGCGAGTGTATACCTGTCCTTTTTTCCCCCTAAGGTAAGTCTTTCCGCTCCCGGGATTGGAATGACTCCTTACCCTCTCCCTTAAAACCCACTTCCTTTCGTCTTCCCCTCTCCTTCCCTCTTTCCTGATGAGGCAACAGTTTGTTGCGAAAGCTTGAATTTTGTGTGTATGTTTGTGTTTGTTTGTGTGTCTATCGACCTGCCAACGCTTTCGTTCGGTAAGTCACCTCATCTTTGTTTTTATATATAATTTTTCCCACGTGGAATGTTTCCTTCTATTATATTGTATATAAGATGACTTAGACAAATTGTCTAGTGAAACAGCAGCTACCTCTAAATGCAGAAACATGTAAGTTAAAGCAGATGAGAAGGAAAACCAAACCTATAATGTTTCAATACAGCATCAAAAGTGTCCAGCTTGACACAGTCATATCCTTTAAATATCTGGGCACAATGTTACCAAGTGATATGAAATGCAATGAGCACATGAAGATTGTGGTAGACAAGGCAAATAGTCAAGTTAGGTTTACTGGGAGAATTTTGGGAAAGTGTGGTTCACCTGTAAAGGACACTGCATACAGGACACCAGGGTGACCTATTCTTGAGTATGGCTTGAATGCTTGGAATCCGTACCAGGTCAGATTAAAGGAAGACACTGGAGCAATTCAGGGGCTAAATTTATTACCAGCAGATTCAAACAACACGCAAGTGTTACGGACATACATCTGAAACTCAAATGGGAATCCCTAGTGGGAAGACAATATTCTTTCCCAGGAACACTATTCAGAAAATTTAGAGAACTGGCATTTAGAGTTGACTACAGAACAAGTCTACTGCTGCCAACAAACATATAAGGTAAGGACTATGAAGATAAGACACAAGAAGTTAGGGCTCACACAGAGGCATACAGATAGTTGTTTTTCCGTTGCTACATTTGCAAGTGGAACAGGACAGAAAATGACTAGAGTGGTACAGGATACGCCCCGACAAGTGCCATATGGTGGGTTGTGGAGTATGTATGTAGATGTAGACAAATATCAAGCTCTGGGAACATAGTTTCAATAGCTTTGGAACAGCCAGTGGCCGTAGTCCCATCTCACAAAGCATTGTGGGCACTGACATCACCCAAATTGAGAAAGTGTGGGTGGTGTTGAGAAATCACTGCAGACTGGAGTTGAGAAATCACTGCAGACAACCGTGTTCTGAGACACCTCACCATCAGGAGGGAAATACCCATAACAGACAGTAAAATTCAGACACCTTCACACAAACAGCCACAGCCTCAAATTTGTATCAAGTGACATGCATTTGCCATAGACAGAGTCCAGGATGTACATACAAATTCAATAGCTACTGATGGTAGATGTTTGCATCACTGGGAACCAAGTTTCCTGGAGGTCAATGCAGAAAGCAGAGGAAACACAGAAGTGAACATGTCACAGCTTAGCCTGGTGTTGGATAAAATCACTACAGTTCTACTGGGGGATCACACTATTTGTATCCTGTGAGAATGTGAGGGGACCAAGGAGGCAGGTCATGCTCCAGGCTCGCCTGCAACCACAGTTGTGAGGATATGGCATCAACACACATCAGTTCTGAAGCAGGTTGTGCAGGGGAATCCAGTGCCACAGGAGTCACCCCGAACTCTGCCCCGGAGCCCAGTGGCATAGGAACTATCAGAACCTCCTTCATCTTGGATGTCTCCATTTTGTACCTTTTCTCCTTGGATGATTTTGACATCCATGAGGAACTGTTTGCCATGGTTTCAGGGACAGAATAGGAAAACGAAGCCCTATGACCAGCAACCCGTGGCTCCTTCAGCCACTGGCTGGTACCCAATTCCGTATCAGCAGAATCTTGGGAGTGTCCTGAGGGACCCCTCCCTGATGAGGGATGCCAGAGAAGGGTGTTTCTTCTCCGGCTGGGGGTTGGGGATTGAAGTCTCCTGTGCATGGGGAGTCAACGATCCCAAAGTGCGTGTGGGGGAAACAATAGGAGGCCAGCTCCCAACCTCCAGGAAACTAAGTCTATGTAAAGGTTTTTAAATTACTGCTACCACTCACTAACTTTGTCAACAATTGTACTACTTATTTATTTAGTGACATGTTTCAAGGGAATTCCTCATATTCAGGCTAAATGACATTACAAAAATAATTTTACAATAAGGTCATACTGATGTTACATAGTCTTTTCATAAATGCTGTAGTTATCTTTGTTCTGTATCGTAGAGGGAGACCAAGAGATGAATACACTAAGCAGATTCAGAAGGATGTAGGTTGCAGTAGGTACTGGGAGATGAAAAAGCTTGCACAGGATAGAGTAGCATGGAGAGCTGCATCAAACCAGTCTCAGGACTGAAGACCACAACAACAACATCTTTGTTCTGTATGACCTTATTGTAAAATAGTTTTTGTAACGCCATTTAGCCTGAAGATAAGGTATTCCCTCGAAACATGTTGCTAAATAAATAAGTAATACAATAGTTGACAAAGTTTGTGACTGGTAGCGGTAAATTAAAAAAACCTTTACATATTTCTTGAGACAGTCACGGTTGAAAAATAGTCAAAATGGCTTCAAACTGAGTCTAGTCGAGCAGCCTTGAGGGCTCAGCATAGAAGAAGCAAAGGGAAAGGGTACTCTTGTTAGAGAGGATGATGTCATCATAGCTGTAGCAAACATCATTGTCGTATGTACAGGATGCTAACAACTGTATTTCTTCTTGGCTTCCTGGTACACAAGTTGCTCAAGAGTCTTGTATGCTTGTATTTTCTTTTCTCTTTGGAATATGGTGCAGTCTGCTGAAGAGGGGGAACGGTGTTCTGCATGGCTGACACAGACAGGGAGAGGGATAACAGGAGCGTTTGAGTGCAACTGACATCTACAATGTCTACAGATGGGGCTGGCATTGCAACTCAAAGACATATGCTCAAATCTCATGCACTTGAAGCACCACATGGAAAGGGGAAAATATGATTTCACAGTGCATCCCAACATCATCACCTTGACATTTTCAGGCAACGAGTCATCTTCAAAGGTGGCGATGAAGGCCCCAGTGTCAACCCTACTGTCCCTTGACCTTCTCTGGACACAATGGGGAAAATGCGCACCCCATCATTCCAAATTGGCATGTAACTTGTAACTGGTCTGTAAAAGGAGGTCACAGTGGGAAACGATACCCTATGCCCCATTGAGACTGTTATGGAGAGTGATAGTTATAAGAATGTCACATATCTTATCAAAGGCCTGCAACGCTGAAAACTAAGTATTGCTGGGAGTATTTCTCCCCATTTCTTGGTTCTATGTTCATCCCACAGCGCACCCAGGGAAGGAAACATTGTGGAATCATATCTCTCCACATTGTATTAATCCTTTCCTTCCAAAGAGATTGCTGGGGCCATGTGGCCATCAACAGAATAAAGTTTAAGCCAATTCATTTCAAAGTCATCCACCTTGGTACCACCGATTACCCCCACGGGCACCAACCTGCCACAGCAATGGCTATCTGGAGCATTGCCCGGATTCCCCATGCCCCAGCAACGACAGACACATACTTCTTGGCATAAATAGGGAGTTTTCAGCACAGGCACCAATAGTCCGATACTTCCGTGGTTTGGGGGGGCTACCACCATGCAACCATCCCTCCACCCCTCCAACAGGATGTCTACCGTGTTGGGTTTTGGGTGTATCATTTTTGCCAGAAAGGCAGCTGGCAAAGATAGAAAAGCACAAAGCTGGAAATGTAAATTTCATTGGGTGAACTTTCCTGCATGATCCACACTACTGCAAAATTTGGAAGAGGAATGGTTGATCAAACTCAACAACGAGAACCACATGGTGAAGGATGAAAAGCTGCAGAACATGCCAGAAGCTGTATAATGTGCCAGAAGAGAGAGAGAGAGAGACTACTGTAATCTTGCCCACCAAATACTTATTAAATAGAGACAATTACCAAAAAACTGAGAGAGAGAGAGAGAGAGAGAGAGAGAGAGAGAGAGAGCAATATTGTCATCCCTCGACAACAGTGACGTGTGTGTGTGTGTGTGTGTGTGTGTGTGTGTGTGTGTGTGTGTGTGAGGGGGGGGGGGGGGGGGGGTGCTTTCTTAAGAAGTCTGAAAGTTAAGCAATTTTCCATTTCTTCTTCATACCTCTTGTATTATGTGGGGACCAGGCTATCCACGTTTACATATTATCATTCAGATAATTTCATTTCTTTATAACGTTTGTTATTTTAATAACCCATGCAGGTTATCAACAGATTAATGAAATATTTCTACTACTTATCCACTGATTATTGCAGAAAAATTAAATTTTAATACCTCATTAATGTCAAGTTCATCACACAGGGGGTATTAACTCAAATGGACAGGGATGAGGCAATTTAGCCATAGCCACATTAAAGAAACCACTCCAGTATTTTTCCCAAATGATTCAGGAAAACTACATCATCTAAATCAAGCCAGATGGTGTTTCAAACCTTGCTAATCCTGAACTCATGACTAATACCTTAACAACTACACTGTCTCGTTTCACAGTCACAGCAACTGTGAAATACTAAGAAGAGGACTTTTGCATGTGGAAAAGTTCTGTTCTGCACAATTAAGATGGAATGTATAATCGGCTAATGCAGGTAGATGAATACAGCAGTTTAAATCCAAATAAATTCCCATGGTGAATATGATCTAAGAATCTCATCATAATGTGATAAGACATAGTTATTAAAATTACAAAATATTGCACAAAATAACGCACAAAATAATGCTACTGATTTCTAATCACCCAGTTGCTTTTTAAAAGGTACTGGCCATCATTGTTACTTACACGGTTAACATTTTCAATAGCACCATAGAGACCCAGGGTGCCACCAAAATTATGCAGCATGCACCAAATAAATGGCTGACCAAAATACGAATCCAGTTCTTCGTAATGTGGACTGAGTTCAGACTGTAAGTCCAGTACAATCATACGACCCTAAAACGGAAGATACAAAGAATTATATTACACATCACTCATTCAATACAGGGCTATAACATAAGAAAATGCTGTTTGTCAAATTATTAGTACAGGAAGAAAGCTCCAGTGAAGATTAATGAATGTGTCTGATAAACAATAAACAAGTATTAGTGGGTGAACAGCAGTTACTAAGTATAGCTGGGAAAGTAAATCCTTTTCCAAAAGCAGCAACTTACATATTATTGTATAAAATTCTCATTTATATACAGGAAATACTTCCCGAACAAAAAGAGAATATGTTACTGTTTTGATTGCAGAAGAGTTTGGTATTCGTTCAAATATCAGAAAAAGTGTGTAGTATAAACTAGGTTTCAGGTATAAACTACAAGAAAGACATCAACAAAACAATGTTCATTGCCCCTGAACTTGCTTAATATATTCTTATGCATGACAACTACATAAATGCTGTTATATCTAAGACATGAATGAATAAGGGGAAAAAAAAGTTTGCATGTGTGATAAAGAACGAAATACTGACGTATTTCTTGATTTCCATTTTGTCCTGTGCTGCTGTCTCAATCCACTTTTCTGACAGCTTTGTGACTTAATCTTAGAACTGTCTTGCCCATACAAAACCTTCTTCTGTTTTCCAAGGTAAATGGACCTGTGTCTTTCAAAGCTACTGTTTGTATCATCTTCTGTTTGTGACTGTGTCTTCTTGAAGATTTGTCTTCTTGACATGACAGTCACTTCCTCATGTACACTTCTACAACTCTAAGCTTTCCACTAATAAAGGATTCTCTGTTTGGCAAGAAACTTCTCAATGGTTCACACTCTCAGATATTAACAATAACTCACTGATATTTCAGGCACAACAGAAATCACAGTTTTGATGTTCAATGATGATGTAAAACTCAGCTTGCTCAGTTCATTCATAAAATCCAGAAGGCTTTAAATAGTAGGGACCAGGTTGATTCTGTGTTTATTGCCATCTGGCAAGTGTTCAGTACACATTCATACAGTCACAAGGTAAACAAAATACTTGCTTATAGAATACCGAGACAGATATGTGAACTGAAGACTTCCTCTCAAATAGAACTCATCACATCATTCTTACCATACAGACATCATCAGAAATGAAAATACACACATCAAATAAAGTTTTCCATCACCTCGGTTCCGAGAGCTCCGGAACCTGTACAGAAAATTGGAAAAAGAGATCAACATAAACATCATTTCCGCCCGTTTTATTGCTCATGAAAACCACACATTGCATGTTGCACCACCATACAGCGAGACCTTCAGAGGTGGTGGTCCAGAATGCTGTACACACCGGTACCTCTAAGACCCAGTAGCACGTCCTCTTGCACTGATGCATGCCTGTATTCCTCACGGCATACTATCCACAAGTTCATCAATGCACTGTTGGTCCAGACTGTCCCATCCCTCAACGGCGATTCAGCGTAGATCCGTCAGAGCGGTTGATGGGTCACATCGTTCATAAACAGCCCTTTTCAATCTACCCCAGGCATGTTCAACAGAGTTCATGTCTGGAGAGCTTGCTGACCACTTTAGTAGAAGCATGTCGTTATCCTAAAGGAAGTCATTCACAAGATACGCACAATGGGGGCACGAATTGTCATCCATGGAGACGAATGCCTTGCCAATATGCTTCCGATATGGCTGCACTATCGGTTGAAGGATGGTATTTACATATTGTACAGCCATTATGGTGCCTTCCATGACCACCAGCGGTATACGTCAGCCCCACATAATGCCACCCCAAAACAGCAGGTAATCTCCACTTTGGTGCACTCGCTGGACAGTGTGTCTAAGGCGTTCAGCCTGACCAGGTTGCCTGCAAACACGTCTCCGACGATTGTCTGGTTGAAGGCATATTCGACACTCATCGGTGAAGAGAACTTTGTAGTGATTCGAGAATTTCTGTGTAAATTCTGGAACCACTCAGCCTTCTACCGTCTCAAACACACGATATTCTGGATATGAGTGAGGGTGGTAGAATCCTACCTTCTGCACGTCACATGTTTGTGTGTGCAGATTTAAAATCAGTCACGGGAAGAGAGTAGAAACAGCGGACGAATGGCACCAACAAGTACCTCTTGGGCAATCCATAAATGGTTTAGTGAATGTGTAAGAAGAACCATGGAGTTTATATGCAGCTCTGTGCTTATTGTGTCATTGACTACTGTTATTAAAACAAGGACAGTTGAAAAAGAACTCTTAAAAACTCTTGACATAACGTTGCCATAGGCAAGACTTATTTTCTGATTCATGTTAAGAGAAGTTATGGTATCTAAGCCAACTTTCTTTTAATTGTAACCCAATTTGTTTCTGACGTTCTGCTGTACAAAAAACTTACAGGAAGTTACATATTTATGTGGAAAGTGTGAGTTTTATTGTGTATGGAGGTCAAATACATCGTTAATTGACAAAAAGTAAAGTTTGTATGTCTACTTATTTCATTAAGTAGAAAGAACCTAAAAATCCCTGTACCTAGCGTTAGTCGACGGAGAAGAAGTCAAGAGGGTTTCCAGCAGCCGGCTAGCCAGTAAAGAAGAGTGGCTGCAAGTTCCAAGTTTAAGTCACCACATAAAGAAGTGGAAGGTGGTTTTGGGGAATAATCCGATATAATGCAGATTCACATTCACACTTTAAGTCTTTAGAATGTTAGAACATGATGCCAATCCTGAGCGGTCCATTCGGCATATTGTTGGGCCCATCTGTACCACGCTGCATGGTGTCATGGTTGCAAAGATGGACTTTGTCATGGACGTCGGGAGTGAAATTACGCATCATGCAGGCTATTGCACACAGTTTGAGTCATAACACGACGTCCTGTGGCTGCACGAAAAGCATTATTCAACACCGTGGCATTGCTGTCAGGGTTCCTCCGAGCCATAATCCATAGGTAGCAGTCACCCACTGCAGTAGTAGCCATTGGGCATGTCACTGACAGTTCCTGTCTCTCTATGTCTCCTCCACGTTTGAACAACATCGATTTGGTTCACTCCGAGATGCCTGGACACTTCCCTTGCTGAGAGCCCTTTCTGGCACAAAGTAACAATGTGGACGCGATCGAACTGCAGTATTAACTGTCTACGCATGGTTGAACTTCAGACAACACGAGCCAATTACCTTCTTCCTGGTGGAATGACTGGTACTGATCGGCTGTTGGATCCCCTGCGTCTAATAAGCGCTGCTCATGCATGGTTGTTTACATCTTTGGGCGGTTTAGTGACATCTCTGAACAGTCAAAGGAACTGTGTCTGTGATACAATATCCACAGTCAACATATATCTTCAGGAGTTCTGGGAACTGGGGTAATGCAAAACTTTTTTTGATGTATGTAGTATCTGATGCAAGTCAAGTATGATAGGACCATTACTGTTCACAATATACTGGATGTGTCTCATTTGTCATCAGGTGCATTTTGTCTAGTGTTTTGGCACATATTTTCAATTTTAATTTTGCAATGTGTAGATGGAGTCAGTCTAAACAAATACTTCTCACCATGTGTTTCAACAGAAAATGTCAATCTGTTTCTTACTACAAACCAAATGTTTATCAAGATACGCCCATTCAATAGAATGGTTTCAAATTGGGATAGTGTGATACTTGGTTTAAGTGGTACATGTTAACAGAGCAGGCAAACTGAAAAGACAAAAATAACCACTACTCTAACAGGGACTGTGCAACACTGTTGCACAGTGTAAGCAAACAACACAGCTCATTTCCCTGTCTCATGTGTTGGACCGTACCATGCAGTCTTCCTGATTGTTGACTAATTGATTCAATACATGATTTGACCTCAGGAATGCTATATTAAATATACTTCAATGATATTTTACTTAGTAGCATGTAATCTATTTATATTGTGTATCAATAATCTGAATGTAATTATTATAACATTGCCCATGCATGTTAAATACATGTTTCGAGCTGTAAGATAAATAAAAATAAATAAATAAATAAAAAAATAAATAAATACACTTTGCACTATTACTCAGATCAAAGGGATACAACCAAATGTCATACCCTGTGACAGACAATCTGCTGAAATGGGCCACATCAATGTTAAGGAAAAACGATTAGGATTTAATGTCCCGTTGACTACAAGATCACTACAGGAGATAGATTAGATTACATTAGATTCAGTTTTCGTTCCATAGACCGAAAAAATAAGATGATTCTCATGGGTGTGGAACATGTCAGAAACTATAACATAAAAAACATAAAACATTTGAATATAATACTTACTACCCTGATCATTTGCCAGGAGATAGTCAAAATAGGTGAATACAATACAGTAAAATGCAACAGCTAATATTTACGGAGGAAAGTCAGCCATCAAAGGAAGCATCCCAGCATTATCCGTAACAGATTTGTAGACTGCACAGAAAACCTAATGTGGATGGCTGAATGGTGTCTAGGACCACTATCCTCCCAAATGCTATTCTAGTGTCTTACTATTGTGCATAAGCAGCAAGTCGTACTCTGAGCTCACTTATTTGTTACATAGTTTAATTCTTAATTTCTTTGTGTTTTTGGGTATTTGCATAGTTTAATTCATAAATTTCGGGTGTATTACAGCATTTGAGAGTTGCAGCATCGTGTTTTAGTGCCTGAATAGTGTAAATTCGCGTAGTTGTCAGTCATCTGTTTTTGTTTTGAATGGCCAGTGTCGGCTGGTCACAGCCAGTGAGCTCCCTGCAGCCATTGGATAAGCAGCAGCCAGCAGCAAGTCGTACTCTGACCTCACTTATTTGTTTCATAGATTAATTCTTAATTTCTTCGCGTGTTTTGGGTACTTGCATAGTTTAATTCATAAATTTCGGGTGTATTATAGTATTTGAGAGTTGCAGCATCATGTTTTAGTACCTGAATAGGGCAAATTTGCATATTCATCAGTCATCTGTTTATTTTGAACGGCTTGTGAGATAGAAGAGAGGAAAAAAATTGTTATTGATGGACAGAGACTGTGCCTGTTGTGTACGGATTCAGGGGGAATTGGCCATCATCCGTAAACAGCTGGAAGCTGTGTTGGCTGTGGTCGACAGGCTCCAGGCTGTTGCTCTGGGTACAGTGACATTGGGACACACGAGGCGATCGCTTTGGCGCCTCTGGAACCTGTAGCATCGCCTGGGATCTCTGATGCCACCGCACCCTCGGATTCGGATGTCCCTGCCCATCGACACTTGCCTGACGGTGATTGGCGAACTGTGGCGGGGTCGTGAATCCCTGGGCGGAAGGCAAAAGTCAGTGCTGGCCACAAGGCTGTACCCTTACGCCTCCGTAACAGGTTTGAGGTGCTGCCCACTGCTGAAAGTACTTCTGAGCCGGCAAGGGCGGCCTCGCCTGTTGCAGCAGTGGCTGGTCTTCCTGAGAGGTCTGGACAAGTGCAGAGGGTGGGATTACTTGTCATAGGGGCAGTGGTTAGCACACTGGACTCACATTCGGGAGGGCGACGGTTCAATCCCGTCTCCAGCCATCCTGATTTAGGTTTTCCGTGATTTCCCTAAATCGCTTCAGGCAAATGCCGGGATGGTTCCTTTGAAAGCGCACGGCCGATTTCCTTCCCAATCCTTCCCTAACCCGAGCATGAGCTCCGTCTCTAATGACCTCGTTGTCGACGGGACGTTAAACACTAACCACCACCACCACCACCACCACCACCACCACCACTTGTCATAGGGAGCTCCAATGTTAAGACAGGTGATGGAGCTCCTTAGGGATATGGCAGCTAAGGACAGGAAGAAAGCCAATGAGCATTCCGTGTGCATACCAGGGAGAGTCATCCAAGATGTGGAAAGGTTCCTCCTACCAGATGCCATGAAGGGTAAAGGGTGCAGCCACCATCTGCAGCATCGTCGACAGGACCGAGTGCAGACCTTTGGTACAGAGCCGAGTGGAGAGTCTGAATCAGAGGCTCAGACAGTTCTGTGACCGTGTAGGCTGCAGATTCCTCGATTTGTGCCATATGATGGTGGGGTTTCGGGTTCCACTAAATAGGTCAGGTGTCCAGTACTCACAGGAGGTGGCTACATGGGTAGCAGGGGCTGTGTGGTGTGTGCTGGGTGGTTTTTTTAGGTTAGACAGTCTTGGGAAAGATCAAAAAGGGCTCCAGTCTCAAAGGGAACAGGGTAAAGAAATGACAAGAATCGACCAAGCAACAGTCGGTATAGTAGTTGTAAATTGTTGTAGCTGTGTTGGAAAAGTACCAGAGCTTCAAGCGCTGATAGAAAGCACTGAAGCTGAAATCGTTATATGAACAGAAAGATGGCTAAAGCCGGAGATAAATTCTGCCGAAATTTTTACAGAGGCGTAAACCATGTTCAGAAAGGATACATTAAATAAAGTAGGTGGTGGTGTGTTTGTGTCTGTTGGTAGTAGTTTATCTTGTAGTGAAGTTGAAATAGATAGTTCCTGCGAATTACTATGAGTAAGGTTATACTCAACAGCCGACCCAAAATAATAATTGGCTCCTCCTACCGACCCCCCGACTCAGATAATATAATAGATGAACGCTTCAAAGAAAACGTGAATCTCATTACAAATAAGTACTCCACTCATACAGTTATAATTGGTGGAGACTTAAATCTACCCTCGATTTGTTGGCGAAAATACATGTTCAAAGACGGTGGTAGACAGAAAACATCTTCCAAAATTGTACTAAATGCTTTCTCTGAGAATTACTTTGAACAATTAGTTCATAAGCCCACACTAATTGTAAATGGTTACGAAAACACACTTAACCTCTTAGCCAGAAATAATCCCGATCTAATAGAGAACATCATGACAGATACAGGGATTAGTGAACACAAGGACATTGTAGCAAGGCTCAAAACCACTACAAATAAACACAAAATATATCTTTTTAAAACAGCAGATAAAAATTCGCTTGATGCCATCCTAAGAGAGAGTCTCCATTCCTTCCAAGCTAATTATGTAAGTGTAGACCAGTGTTCTGACATGTTTTGTATACCATGGTGGATCAGTCCTGTCTCTTATTAACTTATGCGATATGAATTGACCTCAACAACAACAGACCAGATATGGCTCAAATTCAAAGATGCAGTATCAACAGCAATAGACAAATTAATACCGCAGAAGTTAGTAAGAGACAGGACTGATCCACCATGGTATACAAAACATGTCAGAACACTGTTGCTTCTGCCAAATTCGGAAGAACGCAAAATCCCCAAGACTGGCTAAGTTTCATGGAAGCTCGAAATTTAGTGCGGACGTCAATGCGAGATGCTTTTAATAGTTTCTACAATGAAATATTGTCTCAAAATATGGTAGAAAACCCAAAGACATTCTGGTCGTATGTAAAGTACACCAGTGGCAAAAAACAGTCAATACCGTCACTGCGCGGTAGTGATGGAAATGTTACCGATGATGGTACCACTAAAGCGGAGTTACTAAATACAGTTTTCCGTAATTCCTTCATGAAAGAAGACGAAGTAAATATTTCAGAATTCGAAACCAGAACAGCTGTTAGCAAGAGTGACATAAAAGAAGATATCTTTGGTGATGCAAAACAACTCAAATCACTTAAGTAAGGCAAGTCTTCCGGTCCAGATGGTATACCAATCAGGTTTCTCTCAGAGTATGCAGACACAGCAGCGCCTATCTTAGCAATCATATACAACCACTCACTTGACGTAAGAAGACTGGAAAGTAGCACAGGTCACACCAATATTCAAGAAGGGAAATAGGAGTAACCGATTGAATTACAGACCCATATCACTGACCTCAATTTGCAGTAGGATTTTGGAGCATATACTGTACTCGAACATTATGAATCACCTCGAAGAAAATGACTTATTGATACATAACCAACACAAATTCAGAAAATATCGTTTATGTGCAACACAGCTAGCTCTTTATTCCCATGAAGTAATGAGTGCTATCGAGAAGGGGTCTCAGAGCGATTTCATATTCCTGTATTTCCAGAAGGCTTTTGATACTATTCCTCACAAGCGACTATTAATCAAATTGCGTGCATATGGAGTATCGTCTCAGTTGTGTGACTGGATTCGTGATTTCCTCTCAGAGTGGTCACAGTTCATAGTGATAGACGGTAAATCATCGAGTAGAACAGAAGCGATATCCGGCGTTCCACAAGGTAGTGTCATAGGCCCTCTGCTGTTTCTGATTTATATAAATGATCTAGGTGAGAATCGGAGTAACCCCCTTAGATTGTTTGCAGATGATGTTGTAATTTACTGTCTAGTAAAATCATCAGACAATCAATTCCAATTACAAAATGATCTAGTGAGAATTTCTGTATGGTGTGAAAAGTGGGCATTAGCACTACATAAAGAAAAGTGCAAGGTCATCCACATGGGTACTAAAAGAAGTCAGATAAATTTTGGGTATACGATAAACCGCACAAATCTAAGGGCTGTCAATTCAACTAAATACCTAGGAATTACAATTACGAGCAACTTAAATTGGAAAGACCACATAAATCATATTGTGGGGAAGGCGACACAAAGATTGTGCTTTGCTGGCAGAACACTTAGAAGATGCGATAAACCTACTAAAGAGACAGCCTACATTACACTTGTCCATCCCCTGCTGGAATATTGCTGCGTGGTATGGGATCCTTACCAGGTAGGATTGACAGAGGACATCGAAAAAGTGCAAAGAAGGGCAGCTCATTTCGTGTTATCGCGCAATAGGGGTGAGAGTCTCACTGATATGATACGGGAGTTGGGGTGGCAGTCACTGAGCTCGAACGGGAAGATTTAGGTGTTTCTTCTTCCCACGCGCCATTCAGGAGTGGAATGGTAGAAAAGTATTATGAAAATGGTTCGACGAACCCTCTGCCAGGCACTTAAGTGTGAATTGCAGAGTAACAACCTTTCTTGGGGTTTTCAACATGATGTCACTGAAAATCTCAGTGAGCAATTTTAGGTATGTATAAATAATTTGATGATTATATTTTGGAGTAAAATATTTAAAAAGAGAGGTGCTATAAAAATTATTTTCTGTCTTCACCTACCTCCAGAACTTTAAACTGCAGACACTTTCTTAGGCCTACAAAATCAGTCCTTTAAAATATTGTCTAAGTTACTTTCCAACAACTGGAAGTCACATTCAAGCTGACAAGAGCACATTTAAAACTCTTTCACAAAGTACCTATATCCACAATTCACAGGCCTAGTCATGTTGAATATTCTGTGTAACTCAACAGTTAATAAGGTAGTAATGTTTACTTCAATGGGATCTAATGTTGCTGATCACAATTAGCTCACTCTGCAACTGTTATATTTGTAACAATGGAAAGTTCTATCAAGAAAACTAACAAATATGAGAGTGAATTGCCTGCTAGTACTTACATTCAGGAGGCTAAATGTTTATACTGCCAGCACAGAGACATAAAGGTAAGACTAATGACATTACACTAGCTTTTGGCACCAATGTTTCTTCATCAAGAAGCAGAGAGAGATAGAGGGGTTAAGGTTGAAAAGGAGAGGCAGGATACAAAAATGTTTTACAAACCACCATTAGTTTAACTACAAATGTTGGAGGAATATTACAGAGTATAACTGTTTTGCTTACTTCCAGAACTTAGTATCTAGAATTCTCTAGAATTAAGACAAAACTAGAAAGAACACAGACTACAAGTTTACCTCCTATATTAAATCAACCACACAGCACAATTAATACCCTTCTCCCTTTCCCCCAAATTATACATCCCTCATTCACATCTTCATCTTTCAATTAAATACATTGAAAAGGAATTCAAAATTAATTTACATGAGTATGATACATAATACAATGAGACGACGACACTATCTCAACTTACTTTTGGAACTGAAGAAATATAAGCACGTACTCTTTCAACAGTCCAAAATGATTGCTCATGTACAAAAGCCCAATTTTGCAACATCCTAAACAACAAAGAAAGCAAAAGAAACATGAAAACAATGTGCACCAGTTACACAAATGCATGAGCATAGATGACAAACTGAATTCTGTGTGATGATTCATATGTCTTTGTAATTATGTTTGTAGTCATACACATGCATGCTGTTTGAGCTCCGCAGTTGTCCAGCATAGAGGTGCTGAATACAACTGATAGTTTGTCTTTCAAAATTACAAAACACAAGCTAAAATGCTGAGTCGGTGTTTGCTTGATAAAAGCAAACTCTGTGTTATTTTTAATTGATCACGACAATCTTCAGTATGCTTTTACTCATGAGCACATACCAAATCACAAAAGAGTTACAAACTGTATACACATAACATAGAGACATACCATATTAAGTAGACATGAGAACTGACAGTCACAGACATCATGAAAAAATACTGAACTATCATGCAGTTTACTGTAGAAAATACATTGCAGCACTTGACAATGGCCTTCATTCTACCACAGTACCGTGTGTGTGTGTGTGTGTGTGTGTGTGTGTGTGTGATTTAAGGACACTAAACTACAAAGTTATCAGCACCCTCACAGAATCATCTGAAAACTCAATCCCCAGGTGCAGTGCTCTAAAGTTTTAGATATGCGGGCTGCTCAATCATATGTCACTCCCACTGCCACACTACATTTCCCTTTGCTTTTCGCTCATTATCTTTATTCATTTCCTCTCCCTCCCTATTGTGTTGTATTTTAACAAAGCGTGAACATAAAATTCACTGACATGAAAAACCCTACTTCATTTCATTTAGAGGTTGAAAGGAAAAAAAACTAGAGTGACCTTCAAGATACCATCCTAGCTTTCACAATGGTTTTTGAGTTTTCTCTCAAGACTGATGATGATTTGAGACTCTTTCCTCCCTCTCTTTTACATATCCAATATTTCATTAGTGAACAGTATCACATGCTCTTGTTAATTTTTCTTTTCCAAAATACATTCGTCATACCGTGCACTAGTGCATGTGAATGTCGAGTGCGCCGAGTGTGGTGTCACCGCACGTCCATGTTTGTTCGTCTGTCAACTGTATTAGCATGGCCCGGCCACTGGAGGCCGCCTGTGGCAGATGTTCTCAAGGCGAGGTCTCCACTGCAACGTCTGCCAGCAACTCACTCATATATACATGCACAATGCAGTGCTAACTGAGCCCTCTTTTATGTCCTTCCAATGAGTCGTCCATATCAGTGTACTTTGAGTTGTTACATGGGAATCTACAGGAGTCTGTTTTCTATTACTGTTAAGTGCTCCATGAATACAGTCATATTTGTGTTACTTGAACCGGTCTCATGTACTATGTAGTTACATGGTTGGCATTGAGTTTGGAATGCTTCCCACATGTGCAATCTTGAAGTGCGGTTTCATGAGATTTATTAATTATGGATGCCATGCTTACTTTGGCTGTGACCACTTTCTTGACTTCCATTAATGGACAGGGTACCGTTCCACCGGTCCATCCACCCACATTTCCTCAATGTGATGATTCACCCGAGGATTGGGATGCTTACAAAAAAAAAAAGGACTCTGACAGTATCTTTTGGCTTTTGGTGTGAAGATTTGAATTTGTGCAGAGTCTTCTTCCTTTCGTGGATTCTGCCTAAGGTGTGTCATTTACTGCGTCAGCTTACCCCTTCCCAAGAACCGGCAGCTCCTACTTTTGATCACATGTGCAATTGATCGTCCAATTACAAACAAATGCATGTCATATTGGTGCGAGTTGAGTTCTATCAATGCCGCAAGGAACCAAACCAATCATACAGGGCCTGGCCAGTCGAACTTCATGGCCTTAGCTGTAAGTGTCAATTTGTTACTGATGCCCATAATTACTCTTCTACAGACACTGCAGAGTGCGACAAAATTATTTGTTTAGCTCTGAAAACAGAAGTGCATCCATCAGAAGGCTTTACTCCGTGAAAACCCTGCAAATAGCACCATCATCTTAAGTTTATGGGGCTTCAATTAACAGACAGGATACTGTTCCACTGGGTGACCAAACTGAAGTGTGATGTGATGTGGCAATAGTGTCACGCGACATGCCCAGTAGGACAACGGATAACTCACACAAGGAAGTGGAAGTGGCGGCGGTAAACATGTGGGCCCAGTGCCAAGCTGACCAAGGCTGGGCCAAGCAGCTGCAACCGTCACAGCACCAGCATCAGCATTCTCTGTTTTCATCTTGTCCTTTCTGTCTTACCCAGCAGAAATGATGAGCATGCCCTAAGACCTGGGCTATGTGTAATTCTCACCAGAAGAAAGGCCATATCGCTTCTGTGTGTCATTCACTGATGACTGCTCAGGATATGGACGTGGACATAAATTGTGTGATTTCAATACTCGTGACTACCCCCAAGTTGTTTCTCAAGTTCACTGTTTTTCACCATGTGATATGGTTAAGTCAACACAGGTGCTGCAGTGACATAACTGAATTCTCAAACCTATGTGAGTTTAGGCTCACCGCCGTTGACAACTGCCACGTGGAAGCTCATCATTTAAATACTGCACTGGTGGGACAATTTACAGCACCTGCCTCTTACATGTGAGTCAATCCATACCAAGTGGTCCAGCACTGGTTGCTTGACCATCTCAGAAAAATGTTATATTTGCTGGGTGAATTCCCCAATGTTTAGTAGTCACAAAAATGTTTTTAAAAAAATTTATTGTTTATTATTTTGAAATGGCGGCCATATTTGTTCCAGGCCGCATGCGTTTTTTCGTATTTGCAAGCATCTACATTTTTTACAATTATTCAGTAGTGGTTCCTAGGAGGAAGTTATTGTCTGTTCTACGAGATTATGGAATAGGAGGCAAACTTTTGCAAGCAATTAAAGGTCTTTACATGGATAGTCAGGCAGTAGTTAGAGTTGACGGTAAACTGAGTTCATGGTTTAGAATAGTTTCAGGGGTAAGACAAGGCTGCAACCTGTCTCCACTGTTGTTCATATTATTTATGGATCATATGTTGAAAACAATAGACTGGCTGGGTGAGATTAAGATATGTGAACACAAAATAAGCAGTCTTGCATATGCGGATGACTTAGTTGTGATGGCAGGTTCGATTGAAAGTTTGCAGAGTAATATTTCAGAGCTAGATCAGAAATGTAAGGACTATGGTATGAAGATTAGCATCTCCAAAACGAAAGTAATGTCGGTGGGAAAGAAATATAAACGGATTGAGTGCCAAATAGGAGGAACTAAGTTAGAACAGGTGGACAGTTTCAAGTACTTAGGATGCATATTCTCACAGGATGGCAACATAGTGAAAGAACTGGAAGCGAGGTGTAGCAAGGCTAATGCAGTGAGCGCTCAACTACGATCTACTCTCTTCTGCAAGAAGGAAGTCAGTACCAAGACTAAGTTATCTGTGCACTGTTCAATCTTTCGACCAACTTTGTTGTATGGGAGCGAAAGCTGGGTGGATTCAGGTTACCTTATCAATAAGGTTGAGGTTACGGATATGAAAGTAGCTAGGATGATTGCAGGTACTAGTAGATGGGAACAATGGTAGGAGGGTGTCCACAATGAGGAAATCAAAGAAAAACTGGGAATGAACTCTATTGATGTAGCAGTCAGGGCGAACAGGCTTAGATGGTGGGGTCATGTTACACGCATGGGAGAAGCAAGGTTACCCAAGAGACTCTTTGAAGTAATAGGTTTAACATCAGAAGAGGCACCAATGTTAGCACTGAATAGGGGATCATGGAGGAATTTTATAAGGGGGGCTATGCTCCAGACTGAACGCTGAAAGGCATAATCAGTCTTAAATGATGATGATGATGATGATGATGATGATGATGATGATGATGATGATTCAGTAGTGGATTGTCCTAAGCCTTTCAGATCAAATGCATTTAGTTCAACACACTCTGGGCTACAAATTAACATCATTATCAGTTAGCTGAATGTATTATTTAATATATTTTAATAGTTCGAAGTTGTCAGCCACAAACAAAAAAACTCAATTTTTGAACAGTAGTTTTCCAAAGAAAGATAAATTTCTCAGCTTTAATATTTTTTCTGCTATTACACTGTATAGTATAGTTACTTTTTATAGAGTATCACTGATGAGCAGCTTACACTTTAAAAAATAAATGTAAAAAATGGATTTTTTTAATTTTTCCATTTTGTGGTCTGCGATATCTTTGTTGGGGGGCCACGTAAAAATCTGAAAATTTCATAGTTAATAGACCTTTATGATATCAAACTTCAGTATAAATTTCAACTTTGAGATTCATTTGGAAGTTATGGAAAAAATATTACAGACACGAGTCAAAAATACGTTTTTTAACATCTGCAATATCTGGTAGGCTAATCATATAAAGTATATCAACTGCATAATGTAACACACACATTACACTAGCTAATGATTATTTGTCAAAACAATGCTGCAGTAATTGTTTCAGCAGGCTAACAATTGCACCTGCAAGCCTATACAAGATAAAACACCAAGTGTCTTGAATACAAAAATTGAGTGTCAGAATGTCTTGTTAAGTTAACAAGGCAATTAGTAAAAGAACAGGGAATTTTACCAGCATTACAAAAGAAAACTGCGTCTAATTTGGTAGATGAAAACACAGTCAATAAAGTTATTAAGTATTATGACGATGACAATAACAGCCGTTTGATGTTTGGCAAAAAAGACTGCGTTTCTGTGAAAAAAATGGTTCTAAGATTCAAAGACAAAAAAGGTTAATATTGTGTAATGTAAATGAACTATTCACTGAATTTAAAAAAGAAAATCCTGACATTAAAATTGGAAGATCAAAGTTTTGTGAGTTGAGACCAAGATGGTGTATTGTTGTAGGGGCATCTGGCACCCATAATGTTTTTGTTTGTTTGTATCATCAGAATGTAAAGTTGATGATAGATGGGGCAAATCTTAGAGTTGACTATAAAGACCTTCTGGAAGTTATGGTATGCAATATTGACAGTTACAATTGCATGATCAAGGGAGAATGTGAAGATTGACAGTTACGATTGTATGATCAAGGGAAAATGTGAAGATTGTCCAGGCAAACAAGCCTTATTTGACATGTTTGAAAAATCCGAAGAAGATGATTTGATGCCTGACAATATAAAATACAAACAATGAGTGACCCAAGACAGAACTGAAATGGTGACAGTCATAAAATCATGAGCTTCTGTTTGTCTGAGAGGTTTTGGCTGCATTTAAATTTGCAGTGAAGTTCTCTTTGCTTTCGCAGTAGTTTCCTAACTTTGTTGTTGAACCACAGTGGGTTTTTCCCGCCCCTCACAGTCTTACTCGGCACATACCTGTCTAAAACGCATTTTACGATTGCCTTGAACTTTTTCCATAAACACTCACTATTGTCAGTGTAGGAACAGAAATTTTCGTTTTGATCTCTTAGGTAGTCTGAAATCTGCCTTCTATTACTCTTGCTAAACAGATAAACCTTCCTACATTTTATTATATTCCTATTTACTTCCATATTCAGGGATGCTGCAATGGCCTTACGATCACTGATTCCCTGTTCTGCACTTACAGAGTCGAAAAGTTCGAGATCTGTTTGTTATCAGTAGGTCCAAGATGTTATCTCCATGAGTTGGTTCTGTGTTTAATTGCTCAAGGTAATTTTTGGATAGTGCACTCAGTATAATGTCACTCGATGCTCTGTTCCTACCACCCGTCCTAAACATTTGAATGTCCCAGTCTATATCTGGTAAATTGAAATCTCCACCTAAGACTATAACATGCTGAGGAAATTTATGTGAAAAGTATTCCATAGGAAGGTCTGAATTACCTCACACGACTGTTTGGCGTGTGTTGAGAAACCGTCTGCGTTTGAAACTGTACAGATTGATGATGATTGTACAAACAATAAAAGACACTGATAAAATTGCTCGCAAGAACTTCTGTGCGGATATGTTAAATTGATTACATAAGGATGAACATTTCTTGGGCAAAGTCATCTTTTCTGACAAGTCGACCTTCCACTTAAGTGGCAAGGTTAACACACGTAACTGTAGGATTTGGGGCAGTGAAAATCTACATCAAACATTGCAACATGTTCGTGATAGCCCTAAACTGAACGTTTTTTCTGCATTGAGCAAGAACAAACTGTACGGCCCCTTTCTTTTCTGTGAGAGAACCGTCAACAGATCGATGAGGGTGACCAAGAATGAAACATTTACTTCATGCAAGATGGTGCAACATCCCACTACCTGTCTGACATCCGAGATTTTGCTCGTGACTGCTTTCCAGGTCAATGAATTGGTCACGATGCACCAATTCCTTGGCCTCCACGTTCCCCAGACCAGACACTACTCATTTTTTTTTTTAATGGGGATTCATCAAGGATATCATGTTTGTACCTCCTGTGCCAGCTTAATTTCAAAACTTCAAGCTAAAATGTCTTGTTGTTGGGATGATGTTTCACCTAAGCTTCTAAATGAATATAGAGTAACTAGTGAAGCCTCCGACACATTTAATAAATATCTCCCTCTGCCATAGAGAATTCCCTATCTTTTGAAAATCACTGAAATCCTACCGGTGTATAAGAAGGGAATAAAAACTGACATGAAAAGCTATAGGCCAATAACTTCAGAGCTTTAGAAATTATTACAGAAAGTAATATCAAATCGATTTGAGGCATATTTCTTCAAACATAATCTATTTAACAATCTAAAGCATGGTTTTAGGAAAGGAATATCTACTGTAACAGCAGCAGCAAATTTTA
Organism: Schistocerca cancellata; assembly: GCF_023864275.1. Classification (NCBI taxonomy): domain Eukaryota; kingdom Metazoa; phylum Arthropoda; class Insecta; order Orthoptera; family Acrididae; genus Schistocerca; species Schistocerca cancellata. Next base: position 677,150,712 of record NC_064631.1, read on the forward strand.
TACACGAAATACACTCCTGGAAATGGAAAAAAGAACACATTGACACCGGTGTGTCAGACCCACCATACTTGCTCCGGACACAGCGAGAGGGCTGTACAAGCAATGATCACACGCACGGCACAGCGGACACACCAGGAACCGCGGTGTTGGCCGTCGAATGGCGCTAGCTGCGCAGCATTTGTGCACCGCCGCCGTCAGTGTCAGCCAGTTTGCCGTGGCATACGGAGCTCCATCGCAGTCTTTAACACTGGTAGCATGCCGCGACAGCGTGTACGTGAACCGTATGTGCAGTTGACGGACTTTGAGCGAGGGCGTATAGTGGGCATGCGGGAGGCCGGGTGGACATACCGCCGAATTGCTCAACACGTGGGGCGTGACGTCTCCACAGTACATCGATGTTGTCGCCAGTGGTCGGCGGAAGGTGCACGTGCCCGTCGACCTGGGACCGGACCGCAGCGACGCACGGATGCACGCCAAGACCGTAGGATCCTATGCAGTACCGTAGGGGACCGCACCGCCATTTCCCAGCAAATTAGGGACACTGTTGCTCCTGGGGTATCGGCGAGGACCATTCGCAACCGTCTCCATGAAGCTGGGCTACGGTCCCGCACACCGTTAGGCCGTCTTCCGCTCACGCCCCAACATCGTGCAGCCCGCCTCCAGTGGTGTCGCGACAGGCGTGAATGGAGGGACGAATGGAGACGTGTCGTCTTCAGCGATGAGAGTCGCTTCTGCCTTGGTGCCAATGATGGTCGTATGCGTGTTTGGCGCCGTGCAGGTGAGCGCCACAATCAGGACTGCATACGACCGAGGCACACAGGGCCAACACCCGGCATCATGGTGTGGGGAGCAATCTCCTACACTGGCCGTACACCACTGGTGATCGTCGAGGGGACACTGAATAGTGCACGGTACATCCAAACCGTCATCGAACCCAGCGTTCTACCATTCCTAGACCGGCAAGGGAACTTGCTGTTCCAACAGGACAATGCACATCCGCATGTATCCCGTGCCACCCAACGTGCTCTAGAAGGTGTAAGTCAACTACCCTGGCCAGCAAGATCTCCGGATCTGTCCCCCATTGAGCATGTTTGGGACTGGATGAAGCGTCGCCCCACGCGGTCTGCACGTCCAGCACGAACGCTGGTCCAACTGAGGCGCCAGGTGGAAATGGCATGGCAAGCCGTTCCACAGGACTACATCCAGCATCTCTACGATCGTCTCCATGGGAGAATAGCAGCCTGCATTGCTGCGAAAGGTGGATATACACTGTACTAGTGCCGACATTGTGCATGCTCTGTTGCCTGTGTCTATGTGCCTGTGGTTCTGTCAGTGTGATCATGTGATGTATCTGACCCCAGGAATGTGTCAATAAAGTTTCCCCTTCCTGGGACGATGAATTCACGGTGTTCTTATTTCAATTTCCAGGAGTGTATTAAAGAAGCTAGATCAAGAAGACACGGTAACAGGCACCTTCCTGGATATGACTAAAGCTTTTGATACTGTGAATCATACAATCCTATCGCATAAATTAGAAGCATATGGGATGAGAGGGGTAGCCTTAAAACTTCTTACCTCCTATTTGAAAGACAGGAAACAGTATGTCACGATAACTTATAAAAGAAATGAACAATTGGTAAAACCAACCAACAAGATACTTCAATGCGGTGTGCCCCAAAGAAGTGTATTGGGGCCATTCCTGTTTCTTGTGCACATAAATGATTTAATTGAAACCCAAAACTGCAAGGTTGTAAGCTATGCTGACGACACATCTTTTATCAGCTGGGGCCATGATATGCAAACTACTACAAACACTAGTGAAATCAATTATAATTTTCTGTCACGTTATCTTACTGCAAATAAGCTACTCGTAAATAAAGAGAAGACAGTGACAATGCAAATTATGCTTAGCTATAGTCAGAACATAGATAGATCTCTACCTACACCTCCATTGGCCCTTAGCTATGGAAACCAACACAAATTTTTAGGCATAACTATTGACGATCACCTGTCATGGAAAGAACATATAGACCATATTTGTAAGAAAATCAGTAAAAATGTGTATATACTGAAGAGGGTCTCAGCCTTCCCAGACCATGATAGCTTGAGACAAATAAACTTCGGAGTGATACGTCCACACATCTTCAGTACAGCACTGAGATATGGTGTGAAGCACCAGCTGTCTATACAGACAGTCTCTCCAGACTAAAAAAACACCACTAAGAGAGGTACCCAAGATAAACAGGAGAAAGCCTTGTAGAGATATCTCCAGGAAATATAAAATACTAACCATCTACTCCATGCACATCCTGCAGGCAATAATGTTTGTGAAACAGAATCCAGAATATAATATAGCAAACAGTAATGTACATAGGTAGAATACACGAGGAAGGGAAAATTTTCACAGAATTGCAAGTAAAAAAAAAAAAGGCTGCAGACCATAGTCCGCATACAATACGAACCATATTTTGAAAGACTTCCGTCTGACCTCAAGAGAGCTAATTTACACAGTTTAAAGATAAAATTTAAGCATTTATTAATAGACAAAAGCTGTTACTGTAGAAGATTCCAAGCTGTAATTTCCCTTTATAAAACAGTGTACGTAGCATAAGTTTGTTTTTGCAACACAAAAATGATCATTTCTCATCTTACACACTATATCTCTCTGTAAAACAGCATATATAACATAAGGTTGTTTTTGCAACAAAAAAATGATGGCACTTATGTTAACAAAACATTTGTATAAGTGAACTAAAATCTATGACAATGTCCGAAAACTGACTGTTACATGGACAGCAAACAAACAAATAAATAAGCACAGCCAGCTAGGGTGGCAAACTACAAGTCTGTCCATACTGTGTTTCAGCCTCGTTGTCTCTTATTTCTAATCTTCAATGAAACAGTTTCACCATCACAATGAATCATGTTTCTTCTGAAGGGGGCAATAACAATAACAATAATAATAATAATAATAATAACAATAACAATAATAATCACAGAGGTATAGTCATAAATAGTTATAATAAATCTTGATGAAATGAACTTTTATTTATCAATACATTGAGGCACTTATCCCAAAGAAGTCAGACCATGCTACATCTACTTCACTTAATGTACACTATATTTGCATTCCTTTTGGTCCATCAATAACAAGCAGCTGCATTCACTATTCTTGGATTGGAGCAAGGTTGCCTGCTTTCCTATTTGCTGTGTTGCAGACCACTTCAATTTGGCATCAGAAGTGAACAATTTGTTAGTTAACACATCATAAAAGGCCAGAATGCACATCACACACACACACACACACACACACACACACACACACACACACCTACGTTTGACGGGGTCAGCACTCTCACATGGTATTCAACAGGCTTGTAAAACTCCAAACCTCAATTTTTTTTAAACAGAAACATGAAACATGAGAAGTACATCATAGTGGAGCAGCATTTGATACATCTTTAGAATATACAGTGGTGTGAAAAATGATCAAAATTGGTGACCCAAAGGGCGTATGCTTCCCTTGGTGAGAGTTCGAGAACCATTGTTCTAGGGCAAGATACTTCTTTCACAAGAGCTGAACAGGGGAAAGGAAACAGACTACAAAAAATGTTTAAGCACACAGGATCCATGACTAACATAGGGAAACAAAGAAATCAAGGAACAGCAACATCTCCAAGTTGCTATTTGTCGCATTACAGCATTCTGTATCTTCTCGATTTGTCAATCAGAGTTAGTAAGTATATTTCTCCCTAATGCCATCTTCTTCCTTTACTCTGTCTTTTATTACATTTGTTGTATTTTCTAATTTGTCATCCTTTTCTAATTGTTCAAACAATCTCCACCATCTTTTGCCATTATCATGCTTTCGCCGCCCTCCTGATTCTGTAAAATGTGTTCACTCCCATTCAATGTCTGCTAATGCTAACTATCTTTAAAAATATCAGTAATAATCATTTTATTATGGCCTAAGGCATATCAGACTGTAAGATCCAGCTTCAGATTTTTAAAATTTTATTTTAGAGGAAGAAAGATTATTGTTTAATGCCCTGTCAAAGATAAGGTCATTAGAGATTAACAAGCGAAGACAGAGGAACCATTCCAATATTTTAATTTAGGGAAATCTAAATCTGGATGGTCAGGCATGAATCTGAACAACCATCCTCCTAAATGAGAGTTCCGTGTCTTAACGGTAAGCCATCTGGCCGTGTAATTTTATTTAAGGAGCTCAGGTGTAACCTGGTGAAGCAGATGTGTGTGAGGCACATTTATACAGATAAATAGAAGGGAATGAACTGTAAAATTCAACATATATTTACATCTGACAGTAAAAAACTGAAGAGAGACTTCCTGTTTTGGGTATAATAAGTTGAGCTTAAGTGTTATCATTTAGGACTAAGATCACACAGCAGATGGCAGCATATACTCATTGTCAGTAATGATCACCTATATTTTTAAAATCTGATTCAGCAAAATCAAGGTGACAACATACTTGAGAATCAAGTCAGTTTGATCAGAAATCATCGTATGTGGGAGAACAAAAGTGCTCCATGTTTCCAGCATGCAACATGACTTCTTACAAGAACGAATATGCACTCAGTAAAATTAGAAAATTAGGCTCTTATCATAGTGTATGTAGAAATATTGCACAACAAAAAAATTGAACATGATTTTAAGCAGGACTAAAATAAAATTCTCTGAGGCAATCACAGGCAGTTCCAATTTTTCTTTCTTTCTTTCTTCTTTTCTTTCTTTTATGAGTGTTGGGCTTCAACATTGTTAAATGAAATTAAGGTATCCCAAATGGAGTTTGGCATGTCAGTAAACATATGTGATATCATCTATAAAACCAGCAGTGCCTACACAAGAACTAGGTGTGCAACCATCTACTGAAAATGAAAAGAACATAGTGAAATAGAAAGAATATGTGCAGTTAAAGCCAAAGCTGGAGTCTGAAATAAATTCTATCCCACTACTCTTCTGACATAATATTTGCAAGAAATCAAATCAAGATGGTGATACCAAAACAGAATGTTCTGGCCAAAGCCTACTGAAACAGGTGGAGGAAAAAGCAGAAGACCCCAACAGTGGCTCAATCACAGTCAATTAAAACAAAGGCATGGCACATGAAATTACATCATTCTGCAAGCACTAAGGAACTGGATGACGAGTGCAACTAAACAGATATAAATTTAAAATGATTCAAAAGAATTATATAGGATAGTTTCATAGAATTATGAAACGACTTTTGGTTTGAAATTTAACAAACAGGAAAATGTTTTCTTGCTTACAAGGGGAACTTATAAATAGTAAAAAAATGTTTTACAACAATAATTACAATAGGAAGCAACAATGATGGGACCACTAATTGCTATACAGGGTCACGATGATTACTGAGAACTGAACAATACAGTAAGAACAACACACTTTCTAAAAATGACTATTTAACAAATCACTGCAAAACACGTCAACACAGGCACATTCATTACTTACGGTTGGGACAGCAGTAAGATATGCCTGTGCTCTTTCCACTGTCCAAAATGCATCACGAAAAAGCCATCCTTGAAGCATCCTGAGCAAAAACAGACACAAAAGAAGTAAATATTCATGAAAACAATTGTATCTCATGATATTTATGTATCAATGTTTAGAACTTGTAGCCATGGTGTATAAGAACCATCAGGAAAACGGCAGATTGTATCATTATAACAGACACATATAAGCATTATAGAGGACGAAAAAATTTCATTTAAAGTATATGCTTATCTGACAAAAAATCTGTCTAATGAAAAATGAAACTAATAGCACTTTCAAGTGCCTACATATGACAGATACAACCACTGTGACATTGTAGTCCAGTGTTCCAAGTACAGCAATGCCAAGAAACCCGTTTACAAACAAATGAATTTAACATGGCAGTCAAGAGATGATTGTAACAGACCAAGACCACTGGCATATGCCTTTGCTCATACCTAAAAACTGGTTCCTTAAGGCAATAATTGCTGCAGGAAGCGAACACTGGTCCTTTCCTACATATTTCCAAATGAACACTTGGAAGAAAATTGCATCAAATATATAGTTGGAGCAATGTTGCTTTCATATACCTTCCTCACATCAACCCGCAAAGTTCCCTGGTTACGAAGGATGAATGGACACCCTGCCATACTCTAAATGATGTGCATTTTCATATTCATCTTAAATCCCAGGAAGTCTTTTAGGAGGACTGTGATGCAGAGGATGGAAGCTGGAGTATGTGCTGTGATGTCGTGACGATGGTTTAAGTAGGCAGGGCTGTGCCCTCTGAAGTGAAAGTTTCCTTGAATTGGAGTAGCTACATGGAACTGATCATGTTTTCAGTGTACCCGTCATTCTAATGAGAACCCCACCTTGAACACCCTTAGCTTTTAATCCTGACGAAAATCTGTGTATTCACAGAGATGGCATCCATACAATATGGCTGATATGAAAGATGTTGTCACGTAGAAGAAGGTGTAAGTAGATGAATGACGAACACTAACTTCACTTAACAAAGGTTTATTCAGCACTTGCACATACAAGAGCGTGGAACAAACTGCCTCTGGCCAGAACACATATGGTATATATACAGCTACAGAACATTCAAGTACAATGATTCTTGCCATTTGTGGAGACTACTAGAATGTACTCGAACTGAATATAGAAATTAAAATTTTACAGTTCAGGTGAGTTTTGAACTCATGACCCTCCATGCAACAGTCTAATATCATAACCACTACACTAACGCGACTGTGCTACTCAGCTTCTTCTGGGAAATTGCTCCCTCCTTAAGAGGACAGCATCTCGGTGTTACGTCCTCCTAGTTCGGGAATGAGTCATCGGTCCTGCATACTCCAACTCCTGATGGCTAATGTTCGCCCTGGTGGTGATCTTCTTAGAACTTCCCATGCCGCTACGTTCTTTGTCACCTTTTCACTTGTTGCCTGTCGCTGGAGCTTCAAATTTACCCTGGGCTGCGGGATCCTTATAGGGCTTGATTCGAAGGATGTGGACCGTATCTCTGATCTTTCGTTGTCTTGTGTCGGGGTCGAAATCTTCAACTTCATAAGTAACATCAGACAACTGTCTTACAACTTTATAAGGTCCAAAGTAGTGCCGTAGGAGCTTCTCAGAGTGACCAACCTTCTGAACAGGAGTGAAGATCCAGACAAGGTTACCAGGCCGGTAAACAACGGGACAGTGGCTCGCATCATACCTTCAGCAATCGTTTTCATGAGCCTGCAGCGTGCGGAGTCGAGTTAACTGCAAAGCTTCCACAGCTCTGGTTAACATCTGTCCAATGTAGCCTGTAGTCATCGTCCGCATCATCAAGATGTAACGGAAACACAGTGTCCATCATCGTCGTCGCCTCACGCCCATGCACCAGGAAAAATGGCATAAATCCTGCTTTGTCTTGTTTGGTGGTGTTGTAGGCACGCCACGAAAGGTAGCACCTCATCCCAGTTGCTCTGCTTGACATTGACGAACATTGATAGCATGTCGGCCAAGGTCTTATCAAGGCGTTCAGTGAGCCCATTAGTTTGCGGATGGTAGGCAGTTGTCATGTGATGAGTAATGTTGCACCGACAGTTTATCTCTGTCACAAGATTCAATTGAAAAACTTTCCCTCAATCTGTAATTAACGACCTTGGGGCACCGTGTTTTAATACAATGTCTTCTATGATAAATTTGACTACCTCGAATGCTTCTGCTGTTTTTGTGGCTTCTGTAAAGGCATAGCGTGTCAGATAATCAGTCCAAATAATAATCCATCTATTACCACTAGCAGACGTTGGAGATCGTCTGAGGAGGTCAATCCCAACACACTGGAAAGGCGTTTCAGCTGGTGGAATTGGTATGAGTTGACCAGGTGGTTTCTGAGGAACTGCCTCTCTCCTCTGCCACTCTCGACAGTGCAACACTCAGTGACGGACACTCCTAAACAAACCTGGTCAGAAAAATCTCTTGCGGATCCTATCATATGTCTTAATAAATCTATCATATGTCTTAATAAATCCACCCCAGATAAATTTAGCATTGGCTTTTAACAACTCTTGGAGTGGCCTGGCTTTGATACAAAAGTCTTTGATAAAATGACAGTAATAAGAACATAATCTGAGGAAGCTTCTCACATCTCTAATACTTTTAGGAATAGGAAATTCCGTTACAGATCTCACCTTTTCTGGGTCTGGCCGCACACCTTCATTTGACACACGGACTCCAAGATTTTGATCTCTTTTGCTCCAAAGAGACACTTTCTTGGATTAAGTTTCAGTCCAGCTTGTTGGAGACACTTAAGAACGGCCCTCAGTCTTTTAACATGTTCATCAAATGCCTCAGAGAACACTATAATGTCATCTAAATAACAAAAACTCATTGTCCACTTCAGGTGACTTAGAAGTTTATCCATCATCCATTCAAAAGTTGCTGGTGCATTACACAAACCAAACGGCATTACCCTAAACTCATACAGGCCCACAGGGGTGATGAATGCAGTTTTCTCATGATCAGCCTCATCTACTTCGATTTGCCAGTATCCTGAGTACATGTCCATGGTTGAGAAAAACTTAGCCCCTTTCAGACAATCTAGTATAATGACAACATATGGAAGAGGGTAAACGTCCTTTTCAGTTATCTTATTAAGCTTCCTGCAATCAACACGAAAGTGCCAACTGCCATCCTCCTTCCTGACGAGAACCACTGGTGACAACCATGGGCTCTGCGAAAGCTGAATGATGTCATTCTTCATCATTTTCTCTACCTCGTTGCGAATTATTTGACATTCTGTTGCTGACTCACAGTATGCTCTTGGCTTATTGGTTGATGGTCTCAGTACTAATCCGGTGCTTCACTGTTGATTTGTCTAATTTGCTCTTCACCTGTGGATTGAAGCATTCAGAGAACTCTTGAAGAATGGCAAGTAGCTTCTTCTGTTGTTCCTTAGTGAGATCTGGTAATAGTTGAGCTATAAGATCTTGTCTCGTAGTGGTAGCGCTAATTTCGCCCACAGACTCGGCATGGGAGATTTCTATGAAGCTCAGCTGTTCTGCAATTAACAGCTAACCGTTTGCTATGCACATGCGTCTTAGAAGGATCTGCTGTTCTCAGCAACAGTTAACTATCCACAATTCACCGAATCCGTTCCTAAACAAACCAACAGAGGCTGCAATGACCAAGTTATTCTTCAGTGGTATGCTTCTCTTACATTCCACTACATGATCCATGGGTTGATGAATGGCATGACACATGACAGTTACCTTTCTAGTGCTGACTGCAGGAATGATCACTTCATCCAGCACACACAGTCTCCACACACTTGGATGCGCATCTTCCTGCCCACAGTATCTCATCTCGTCTAGCATAATCTTCGAGTGACCACAATCTATAATTGCTGAGAAACTTCAAAAAGTCCCATCCGAGAATGACGTCATGACTACACTCTTGGAAGACGATGAATACTAAGGGCTGTGTATGGCCACTTATACCCACACGAATGACACATCTTCCTGTAAGTTTTACATATTTCCCATAAGCCACTTTCAGCAGAGATGTTTTGTTGTCGATGAATACGGTTTTCTGCAACTGGTGACAGTTGCAGAGTGGACATTCTCCAAAATGACTGAATATGATGCTCCAGAGTCCACAAGAGCATGGGCTGATCAGCAATCCGTGAGGATATCAACGTAGTTTCCAATCATTTTTGTAGTGATCGACGGCGGAGGATTTTTCTCTTCAGTGGCCTCACCTCCAAGGAAGGTTGCACCCTTTACTTTTCCAAGTTGTGGTGGCTAGGTGATCGGCTGGAGCTTCTAAACGGCGATGGAGCCCCTGATTGGCATGTTGGGGAGCGTCCTCTCCAGCAGCTAGCTTGCAGCAATGGTGACCTAAGTCGTCCTGCACCCACATCTTCTTGTTCATCTTCGTTGTCTCAGAGTTGGCGTCGGCTAAGATCGGTCTGCTGTCTTCATCAAATACCCGCCACCTTTCTCGACAATAGCACACCTCATGTCCCCGTTGTCTGCAGTGGAAACATACTGGTTGGTTATCCTGGGACCTCCAGACGTCAGTCTTTCTTGGTGCCAAAACAGGTTCCTAATGCGGCATTGGAGGAACGTAACTTCACCTGGGTCTCAACTTTTTTAGCGTTTTAAAGGGAAATGAAGGATGAGAGATTGGGTTCAATGTCTGTTCCACTTCCTCCCTTATGACCTCTTGAAGCGTCTCGGTTTTTTTGACCGAGCGAGGTGGCGCAGTGGTTAGCACAATGGACTCGTATTCGGGAGGACGACAGTTCAATCCCGTCTCCGGCCATCCTGATTTAGCTTTTCCGTGATTTCCCTAAATCGCTTCAGGCAAATGCCAGGATGGTTCCTTTGAAAGGGCATGGCCGATTTCCTTCCCCATCCTTCCCTCACCCGAGCTTGCGCTCCGTCTCTAATGACCTCGTTGTCGACGGGACGTTTAACACTAATCTCCTCCTCCTCCTCCTCCTCCTCAGTGTTTTTGCTCACCACGCAATCCAAATGCCTTCTGAACTCCCTCTCTCACTATCTGACGAAGAAACTCATGAAATCAGTTTCTTCCTCCATCACAGGCATTGATACGACATTTGGAAGCCGTTCAAAATTCTTGCATGAAATTATTTTTTGATGCATTGACTCGATATACCGGCACGATTTTATGAAGTCGTCTGCTGTCGAAAGCTCCTTCAGGAGTAGGGCTTGATACATGTCCTCAGCAACACACTTCATGAGATGTGCAACCTTATCGTCGTCTTTCATTCTAGGATCCACTATTTCACACAGCTCCAAGACATCTTGAATGTATGATGCTCTCGTTTCTCCTGGACGCTGCGCCCTACACTTTAATTTATCTTCAGCCTTGCACTTCTGTCATTTTGTGTCGCCGAAATATTTGCGCAGTTCCGCCTGGAATACTTCCCAGCTTGTGAACTTCTCCTTGTTGCTCTCATACCATTGCTCGGCAGTGCCCTCCAAGTAGAAAAATACATTAGCCAAACACACGGTGTCATCCCATTTGTTAAATTTGGCTATACGCTCATATACCTTCGGCCACTTGTTTCGATCTTGGGCATTGTCACCAGAGAACCCGGAAGAATGTCTCATGTGGTGGCACACAGTTGCTGTATTCGTAACGTACTCTTCTTCTTCTGTCTCCAATAGATTGCGATTTGTTGAATGTGGCTCGAACTCAGGTTGCTCACCACATAAACAGCAGCCCTGTCGTAGCCTGATGGGACCCACTGTGTCCTCGATAATATGCAGTATCACATCACAAGTTCCAATACCCAGCATCTCCACCAGAATAGTGTCACATACAAGAAGGTGTAAGTAGATGAATGACGAATACTAACTTCACTTAACGAAGGTTTATTCGGCACTTGCACATACAAGAGCGCGGAGTGAACTGCATCTGGCCAGAACACATACGGCATATATACAGCTACAGAACATTCCAGTACAATGGTTCTTGCCATTTGTGGATACTTCTAGAATGTACTCTAACCAAATACAGAAATTAAAATTTTACATTTCAGGTGAGTTTTGAACTCATGACCCTCCACACAACAGTTTAGTATCATAACCACTACACTACAGTGACTGTGCTACTCCGCTTCTTCTGCGACAGTATCATGTGCCAGGAATGGTTGTTAATGAAGTCTCCTCAAAAACTTATCCCGTCCATGTCACAGCAAGTTGATGTTCATAATACAGATCACTGAGGTAATGCACACCATTTGGATGAATGTGACTAACTGTTTATCTATTGAGGTATATATGAACAAGTGTACGTGTGCGGGACCCTTTACCAAAAATATTAGACTGCTGAGGATGGCATTCACATAAACATCATGATCCAAGAATCTGTCTTCTCACGGGTATACAAAAACTGCCAACAAGTGACAAGCAGGAGCTTTGCTGAAATGCTGCACAATCTCAGTGACACTAAGTGATGTAATGCAAAGACTCAGCAACATTTATTACGAAAGCAAAGCATTAAACACCTGTTCTGTCACTGTCCACGAGCTCCTGTTACATCAAAGTGGGTCATTATTACACACTGTCAAAGTATTCAAAACATGCATTCCAGTGCAGCAGATCCTCATAATTTCTCAAATCAGAAATTATTAAGCCCCTTTCTTCAAAGTAGTTATTATATTCTGCAGCCGTACCGTGAGAGCTATCCAGAAATCAATCATTCAACTTCAATGGAGATTAGTGGGGTAATTTTTAGATCATTCTGAGAGATTATTTGCTAGTGGAAGCATTCATGATGAAGATTAAGCAGCTACCACAGTAAGACCTGACTCACTGCAGAGGGACTTCACACTCAAGCAGAGTAGGAAGTAACGATAAGGCAATAGATAGTGCGCGAATTTTTCTAGCTTGAAACGTCAAATGTGACTTTTCAACTACACACATCCATGTTGTCCCAGGATATTTTCAAATCCTGTTGATCCATCTTCCATTAAGTAATTGTCTCGGTCTTTTCTTATCTCTTTATAATCTGATAATTTTCTCAATCCATCAACCAAAGCCATTCACAAGACTGTTATGTTTTACTCACTTCCATATAATTGTCATTATCTTTCACTACAATTAGAATGTTATAAATACTGTGGGCAACACTGCTATCTTTTCCACCTGAACAGTGATTAGTAAATATTTGTGTTTTAATATTCCAATGTACCACTGATAATTATATTTAAATATATTTATAAAAATGTACTTTCATTCTTGATCTCATGTGGAGTTAAAGGCAACTGGGGCAGTGTTGAAATAAGTAGTTCTCATAATATGCAAAGATCAGCACATTCTTCAAACTGGGGAAACTATCAAGAATGGGGTTCCACAAGGGTCGGTCTTGGGTCCTTTGATGTTCTTAATATATATTAATGACTTGCCATTCTATATTCATGAAGAGGCAAAGTTAGTTTACTGATGATACAAGTATAGTAATCACACCTGACAAATAAGAATTAACTGATGAAATTGTCAATAATGTCTTTCAAAAAATTACTAAGTGGTTCCTTGTAAACGGACTCTCACTGAATTTTGATAAGACACAGTACATACAGTTCCATACAGTAAATGTTATGATGGCATTAATAAATATAGACCTTAATCAGAAGCATATAGCTAAGGTATAATATTCAAAAATTTTAGGTGTGTCCATTGATGAGAGATTAAATTGGAAGAAACGCATTGATGATCTGCTGAAACGTTTGAGTTCAGCTACTTATGCAATAAGGGTCATTGCAAATTTTGGTGATAAACATCTTAGTAAATTAGCTTACTACACCTATTTTCACTCATTGCTTGCATATGGCATCATATTTTGCTTCAGTGTTTCTGTGAGTGCTGTAATCTGTCTAATCTTGTCTTTGCTATTTCTTCAGGTATGATATAAAGAAAGTTGTCTTGCATTCCTAGATTTATCACTTACAACTGGTTCTTGAGTGCATGGGTTTTCAGAGGGTAGTTTGCATATATCTTCAAACACTTGCCAGTTCAGTTTTTTCAGCATATCTGTGATGCGCTCCCAATAGTCAAACAAACCTGTGATGATTCAAACTGACCTTTGTATACATTCTATATCCTCTTTTAGTACTACTTAGCACATTTCAGCAATATTCAAGGATGGAATGCACAAGTGTTCTGTGAGCAGTCTCCTACACAGACTCACTGATTCTACAACAAATGGACATTACTGGATGGTAGTTCTATGAATCCCTTCCACTATCCTTCCTGCAGACAGGTAAGCTTTTCTTTCAAGCACTGGGCACAGTTCTCTGTTCAAGGATTTTATAGTATATTATGTTTAAAATAGGGCCTAATTATCATACAACTATGTTGTTGTTGTTGTTGTTGTTGTTGTTGTTGTGGTTTTCAGTTCAGAGACTGGTTTGATGGAGCTCTCCATGCTACTCTGTCCTGCGCAAGACTCTTCACCTCCGAGTACCTACTGCAATCTGCTAACTGTATTCATCTCCTGGTCTCCCTCTACCATTTTTACCCACCTATGCTTCCCTCCGGTACTAAACCGGTGATCCCTTGATGTCTCAGAATGTGTCCTATCAACCAATCCCTTCTTCTACTCAGGTTGTGCCACAAATTCCTTTTCTCCCCATTTCCATTCATTACCTCCTTATTAGTTACGTGATCTGCCCATCTAATTGTCAGCACACTTCTGTAGCACAACATTTCGAAAACTTATATTCTCTTCTTGTCTAAACTGTTTATTGTCCATATTTCACTACCATACATAGCTACACTCCAGACAAATACCCTCAGGAAAGACATCCTGATACTTAAGTCTATACTTGATATTAACAAATTTCTCTTCTTCAGAAACACTTTGCTTACCATTGCCAGTCTACATTTTATATGCTCACTACTTCAACCATCATCAGTAATTTTGCTGACAAAATAGCAAAACTTATCTTCTACTTTCAGTGTCTCATTTCCTAATCTAATTCCCTCAGCATCACCTGATTTGACTACATTCCATTATCCTTGTTTTGCTTTCGTTGATGTTCATCTTATATCCTTTTAAAACACTGTCCATTCGTTCAACTGCTCTTCCAAGTCCTTTAATGTCTCTGACAGAACTACTATGTCATCGGCAAACCTCAAAGTTTTCATTTCTTCTCCCTGGATTTTAATTCCTATTCAAATTTTTCTTTTGTTTCCTTTACTGCTTGCTCAATAGACAGATTGAATAATGTCAGGGATACGCTAAAAATCTCTCACTCCCTTCCCAATCACAGCTTCCCTTTCACACCTCTTGACTCTTTAGAAGTGCCATCTGGTTTCTGTACAATCTTCCTTTAAGTCTACAAATGCTATAAACAAAGGTTTGCCTTTCCTTAAACTATCATGTATGAGAAGTCAAAGGGTCAGTGGTGCTTCATGTGTTCCTAAATTTCTCTGGTATCCAAATTGATCTTCCCCGAGGTAAGCTTCTACCAGTCTTTCCATTATTCTGTACAAAATTCGTGTTAGTATTTTACAACCGTGACTTATTGAACTGATAGTTTGGTAATTTTCACACCTGCCAACACCTGCTTTCTTTGGAACTCGAATTATTATATTCTTCTTGAAGTCTGAGGGTAGCTCTCCTGTCTCATACATCTTTCTCACAAGATGGAAGTTTTGTCATGGTTGGCTCTCCCAAGGCTATCATTAGTTCTAATGGAATATTATCTACTCCTGGGGCCTTGTTTCAACTTAGGTCTTTCAGTGCCCTGTCAAATTCTTCACTCAGTATCACACCTTCTGTCTCGTCTTCATCAACGTCCTCTTCCAATTCCATAACAATGCCTTCAAGTACATGTCCCTTGTATAGACCTTGTATATTCTCCTTCCATCTTTCTGCTTTCCCTTCTTTGCTTAGGACTGGTTTTCCATCTGAGCTCTTGATATTCAGACACGTGGTTCTTTTTTCTCCAAAGGTCTCTTTAATTTTGCTGTAGGCGGCATCTATCTTTCCCCTAGCAATATATGCTTCTAAATCCTTACATTTTTTCTTGTAGACATTCCTGCTTAGCCATTTTGCCCTTCCTGTCAATCTCATTTTTTAGACGTTTGTATTCCTTTTCACTTGCTTCATTTAATGCATTTTTATATTTTCTCCTTTCATCAATTAAATTCAATATATCTTGGGTCATCCAAGGATTTCTGTTATATGAGTACCACAAATTCCTTATTTTCCCAATTTGGTGACCTAAAACTTTTGGTCAGCAGTGCTGAGGATAGTTATGGTGTTGTGGAATCAATTTCCTCTAGGGCTCTTTAAATAATAATATGGAACCTCCCTGCCTGCTGTGTCTTTCAATTTCTATTCCCCTGTACAATGATGAAGTCTCCTTCAACATATGAACACAGTTTGTTACAAATGAAGTCAAAAACTTTCCCAAAATGTATGACGCCTAAACAAAGTGGTAATTCTTACTTCTGACTTGTTCTATAATTTCATTTACAATATGCAAATGATCCACTGTGCTATACCCAATTCTAAGGCCAACTTCTTACTTCACCTTATTAAAATCCAATATATATTTATGTTGTTGGTGACAATATTTTGCACATTACAAAGAGGAGGCAGAAAGTCTGTATTTTTTATGTCTTGTCTGTCCCATTACTTGTGAAGTTTTGATCTATTGTCTTTCCCCACATACAGTCTGAAAAGCAAGAGACAGAGAATGGTAAAACTGAAGTTGTGAGAGCAGGTTGCAGAGGCAGCTCTTGGTTTATAGTAGACCAGGCAGTGAATCTGTTCCCAATGTGGTCACATCCTCAAGTGCTGGAGAGCCCTACCGATTTTTTTTTTTTTTTTTTTTGTTCACTTCAATTATGTCTCAGAATACATATTCTCGGCAGTTCTATATGGCACCCACACGAAAATCATCAAAATACAACACAAATCCCAAAAGGAAATTTGCAATGAATCGGCTGAAGATTGGGACTCCTACAAGACATGGTTACACCACCATTTCCAGGTTTTTCGCACGGACAATGCAAACTTGTGTAGGGCTTTCTTTCTTTCCTGGCTTTCGCCATGCATTTATTAGTTGTTGTGCCAACTTGCACCTTTACAAGAACCAGCCAGCTTATTTGATGAAATGTGCAAGCTTTTCTCAACCTATTACACGCATGTCAGAAAAACACATCACTGTCAGAAACACATAAACCAATTTTACAAAGCTTGGGCTGCAGAATTACATGGATTGACTAGTGTTGTAAATTTGCCACTAGTACCCATCACGAATCTATGCTGATCAAATGGTGCGTGATATTATTTGTCTGGCCCTGGATAGGGAAGTCTGCGAAAAAATGCTTCAATGTGAGAATCCGATGGTTACAGATGTGCTCGATAAAGTATAGTCCTTTGAAGTGTCATAGACCACAGGCAATCAGATTGTTGCATGGGGAGAGGTATCAGAAGCTGCTCAGTCAATCACTGTTGGGCATGCTGCAAGTGTTCAGGACAACATTGCAGCAGTACAATCTTCGACTCAGCATTGCGCGGGGGCAGCATCAGTTACGGTCACAGCAGCAACAGGCTGCATCACAACAGTGGCATCCAGCAATTCTCAAAAGAAAAAAAAGTTTTCCAGATAATTTGGTATTTTTCCAGGGTCATACTGCGCTTATCCCCAAACCAATTTTGATCAGTTTTATGGAAAAATCTACAAATGTTGTCAAAGTGTAAGAACACAATGTGGGCTGTTCATTCCCATCCACAATAACCATTATTCAGACCTGATTGATGCAATCACAATGCCCATTGAAGTCCCTAAGGATTTCCTTTACTAACAAAATCTTTAAAATATTTTGGAACTCACGGGCAATGGCATTAGCCTCAAGACTACCATAGCAGTTTAAGGTAGTGAGATACAGGGGGTGGATAAAAATATGGAAATACCAAGAAAACAACATACCACCACACATGTTTCTCATGTTGTTTCCATATTTTTGTTTAACCACTGTATATCAATACTATGCCTAACCATCTCTTCATAAGGTCAGTAACGATTCTCTCTTCTGGGTCTTAACAATATGCCTTTTGTAAAGAGATATGCCAAGGATGATTTATCCAGAATTTTGTTTACCATGCTCTTCAAAAATGTAAGGCGTTCATTCTGCCAAGCTATCTTTCTCTGACACGTTACATTGACCACGAGCTTTGTCGGTTCTGTAAATGGTGTCCAATTTCCGAATACACAACAACTTCTGGTTTGACATACTTTCTCATTAATTTTCTGACCACAGACTAGAGCGAAGTATAGAGAAAATAAGATGAGGGGCATCTGACCAATTAGTAAAATGCTTCAACTTGAGCAGTCTCAGACTCAAAAAATGGGAGATGAGCTCTCAGCATCTTGTCCAAAGACTCACGTACTACTTGTCAGTTATGAGCTTATGACTCTTAGGAATTCCAATAACGAGCTTGGCTTTCAGTTTTACCTCCTATTGTTCCTTCATTATGCTTTCTACTTCCCTCTCATACTTTTCAACGACCGTTAATATTTGCTGATCCCTGACTGTCACCATTTTATTTTCCACCTACCGAATGGTGCAAAACTTCTGCACGGTTGCCTGTAATATAGGTGATTACAACTCGGCGAGAGGGAACAAATTTAAACAGATTATATAAATTTCTCAGAAACTAAACAAAGTTCCAATCAGCACGAGTACAAACTGTCTTAAAGACACAACACACTGTATGTAAGACACATGTGCCAAAGTCTAAAAGCACAAGATCTTCTGGATTACCCTTTTTTCAGTTAGCTTACAAATGCCTTATTAACATTAGGGCCATCCATGGACACATGAACAACTTGCCTTTTCAAATTTACCTTAAATTATGAGATGCTCTTGCCCCAAATCATTCAACTAAATCTTTCGGAGCGCTTTTTCTCAAAAGAGATTGAAGTAAGATACCAGTTAAAAACATGGCCCAACCCACTACTCTCTTTCAAATTCTAAAGGTGGCAGGGGTAAAATACAGGGAGCGAAAGGCTATTTACAATTTGTACAGAAACCAGATGGCAGTTATAAGAGTCGAGGGACATGAAAGGGAAGCAGTTGTTGGGAAGGGAGTAAGACAGGGTTGTAGCCTCTCCCCGATGTTATTCAATCTGTATATTGAGCAAGCAGTAAAGGAAACAAAAGAAAAATTCGGAGTAGGTATTAAAATCCATGGAGAAGAAATAAAAACTTTGAGGTTCGCCGATGACATTGTAATTCTGTCAGAGACAGCAAAGGACCTGGAAGAGCAGCTGAATGGAATGGAGAGTGTCTTGAAAGGAGGACATAAGATGAACATCAAGAAAAGCAAAACGAGGATAATGGAATGTAGTCGAATTAACTCGGGAGATCCTGAGGGTATTAGATTAGGAAATGAGACACTTAAAGTAGTAAAGGAGTTTTGCTATTTGGGGAGCAAAATAACTCATGATGGTCGAAGTAGAGAGGATATAAAATGTAGACTGGCAATGGCAAGGAAAGCGTTTCTGAAGAAGAGAAATTTGTTAACATCGAGTATAGATTTAAGTGTCAGGAAGTCATTTCTGAAAGTATTTGTATGGAATGTAGCCATGTATGGAAGTGAAACATGGACGATAAATAGTTTGGACAAGAAGAGAATAGAAGCTATCGAAATGTGGTGCTACAGAAGAATGCTGAAGATTAGATGGGTAGATCATATAACCAATGAGGAGGTAGTGAATAGGGTTGGGGAGAAGAGAAGTTTGTGGCACAGCTTGACCAGAAGAAGGGATCAGTTGGTAGGACATGTTCTGAGGCATCAAGGGATCACCAATTTAGTATTGAAGGGCAGTGTGGAGGGTAAAAATCGTAGAGGGAGACCAAGAGATGAATACACTAAGCAGATTCAGAAGGATGTAGGTTGCAGTAGGTACTGGGAGATGAAGAAGCTTGCACAGGATAGAGTAGCATGGAGAGCTGCATCAAACCAGTCTCAGGACTGAAGACCACAACAACAACAACAACAACAACTCACTATACCAGAAATGTACAAACAGATCAATCTGCTGGTTTTGGCTAACCTTACTCAAACTCTAATCAAAGCCAATATCAGCCTGTCACAGCATCAGTATCCTGTATTTGCTGAGCGAAAAACCAGGTCCCAGTCCAAAAACTAAGAGCAATTAAACAAGGTTCCAACCAGCACTAGTACAATCTGTTCTCAAGGTCCATGCACTTTAGAAGCTGCACCTTGCCCTCAGGTCACTGTCTGGGAACATATCCAGTAAGAGATTCATAAGGCTGTCAGTGGAGACGATTGGTGCCTCACAACAGCCAACAGCTATCTCTACAGTCATCGCGGCACCACTCTGTGTCTAATCTAGCCTCATCAGCCATTGTTCAGATGTTCTCGCAGTAGGTGCTTGATGCTGTCTCAGAGTAGGACCTGGTTGCTGGGACACATGACAACTGCGTGACGCACTCCCTGCCTGTGTCACAGCAGACAAAAAATGCACAGAGACTACATTAAAAATACTATTCTTCCTCCCCAAAAATGTTAATTTTGTTTTCCAGTGCACTCATCAGTCAGGGCCTCTGTCAGGATTGTCCTTTCCATCTGCACAGTTGACAATCAGCTAAGGATGTCCAGCAGAAGCATGTGACTGATGCAGTAACATTGGAACCATGGCTCTTTGTGGTGATTAGCACAGATATAGGCATTGTGGTATTCCTAGGAGCCTTGAGTCCAGCATGCTTCTTTCCCCTTGCGGAACTGTACAAGGCCTACTTGCCCACATTGCTGAGGGAGAAGTTTGCTTTGCAGAGCAGTCATTGAACACTGAATTTTTCAACTTAGCGAGCTTTCAGAGTGGTTAGCAAAGTGAAGTTGCATTCAGTAGGAAGACATACCTCCTTCCTGCCCCAGTTTGTTGAGTGAGTTTTGACTTAGCATATGCAATAGACATTATCACATCCAAACAAATAATGAGATGCGTCCATGAGTTCACAAGATGATATGTCATTGAAACATCACATGACCCGCACTTCTTTCTTTCATATGAGCAATCTCCACCCTACTCCTTGCCTATGTCCCTCCTTGGCTGTGTGCAAAGAAAGGCAACAAAATCTTCATTGCATGTGTGTAGTCAAAAGTAGTTTACATCGACGAAGACCCACAGTCCACAGAAACATTAGCCAGCAAGAACAGGAATTACACAAAGAGTTCCCTTACTGTCCCAGATCCTTATCCTACAGTCCCCTCACACTCCGGCAACCTGTGTTGCTCTGTTCTCATTGTAGGAGTTATCTCAATGTTACCACAACCAACCATTGCACGCCAATTCCCTATGTTTGCTTGTTAGTTTTTTGATGACACTATTTTATGCCTATCGCTCTATATTATAATCAATCTCATTCATACAACAGCAATTAGATCAATAACTGTTGGCATGCTGCAGTAGTACGTTTTTGGTATACATCCAAAATAAAATGTACTGTATGCAAATCTATCACGTCCTAATGTCCCGGATTCAAAATACATGGTTTTGAATAGGCTACAAACTCTCCTAAAAGGAAACGTTTTTGTCATCACATTGTGCTACTAAGCAAAGCAGTACATGCACTTGAACTGATGTACACTGAAGCACCAAAGAAATTGGTATAGGCTTGTGTATTCTAATACAGAGATATGTAAACTGGCAGAATACGGCACTGCGGTCAGCAATGCTTTTATAAGACAACAAGTGTCTGGGGCAGTTGTTAGACGGTTACTGCTGCTACAATGGCAGGTTATCAAGATTTAAGCAAATCTGAATGTGGTGTTGTAGCCAGCACATGAGCGATGGGCCACAGCATCACCAAGATAGCGATGAAGTGGGGATTTTCCCATATGGCCATTTCATGAGTACCATGAATATCAGAAATCTGGTAAAACATCAAATATCCGACACCGCTGTGGCTGGAAAAAGATTCAGCAGAAACGGGACCAATGACAACTGAAGAAATACCGAGTCAGAGACAGGCACAACAAAAAGACTGTCACAAAAAGGCTTTCGGCCAACAAGGCCTTCGTCAAAAATACAGACATATACACACACTCACACAAACGCAATTCACACACACATAACTGCAGTCTCTGGCAGCTGAAGCCACACTGTGAGCAACAGCAGCAGCACTTCACTGCCCCAAGTCCTGTCCCACTATTCCTCCCTCTCCCTGCTCTGGCCTCCTCCTTACTCCCACCCAGCTGCCACTCCCATCATGCGCTGCTGTTGCTGCATGCAGTGTGGTTTCAGCTTCCAGATACTGCAGTCGTGTGTGTGTGTGTGTGTGTGTGTGTGTGTGTGTGTGTGTGTATTTTTGACAATGGTCTTGTTGGCTGAAAGCTTATTTGTCTACATCTACATCAACAATGATTACTCTGCTATTCACTATTAAATGCCTGGCAGAGGGTTCAATGAACGACCTTCCAGCTGTATCTCTACTGTTCCACACTCAAACGGCGCACGCGAAAAACGAGCACTTAAATTTTTCTGCCCTGATTTCCTCTTATTTTATCGTGATGATCATTTCTCCCTATGTAGGTGGGTGCCAACAGAATATATTCGCAATCGGAGGAGAAAGCTGGTGATTAAAATTTCATGAGATGATCTCGTCACAACGAAAAACACCTCTGTTTTAATGATTGCAACTCCAATTCACTTATCATGTCTGTGGCACTATCTCCCCTGTTTCGCAGTAATACAAAACGAGCCGCACTTCTTTGAACTTTTTCGATGTCATCTGTCAGTCCGACCTGATGCGGATCCCAACCACACAGCAATACTTCAGAATGGGGCGGACAAGTGTAGTGTAAGTAATCTCTTTGGTAGATCTGTTGCACCTTCTAAATGTTCTACCAATGAACCGAAGTCCTTCATTTGCTCTACCCACAATATTATCTATGTGATCATCCCAAATTAAGTTATTTGTAATTGTAATGCCTAAGTATTTAGTAGAATTTACAGCCTTAAGATTTGTGCAACTTATAGCGTAATCGAAATTTGGCGGATTTCTTTTAGTACTCATGTGAAAAATTTCACACTTTTCTTTATTCAAGGTCAATTGCCACTTTTCGCACC
Organism: Schistocerca cancellata; assembly: GCF_023864275.1. Taxonomy (NCBI): domain Eukaryota; kingdom Metazoa; phylum Arthropoda; class Insecta; order Orthoptera; family Acrididae; genus Schistocerca; species Schistocerca cancellata. The sequence continues at coordinate 677,173,360 of NC_064631.1, forward strand.
ACACAGACATCGTATCTAAATACTTTTGCAATTCGTTTTGGTCATCTGATGACTTTACAAGACGGTAAATGACAACATCATCTGCAAATAATCTAAGAGGGCTACTCAGATTGTCTCCTATGTTGTTAATATATATCAGGAACAATAGAAGGCCTAAACACTTCCTTGGGGGAACGCCAGATATTACTTCTGTTTTACTCAATGATTTTCTGCCTATTACTACAAATTGTGACCTTTCTGACAGGAAATCACAAATACAGTTGTACAACTGAGGCCATATTCCATAGGCACACAGTTTGGTTAGAAGATGCTTGTGAGGAACAGTGTCGAAAGCCTTCTGGAAATCTAAAAATATGGAATCAATTTGACATCTCCTGTCGATAGCACTAATTTCTTCAAGAGTATAAAGAGCTAGTTGTGTTCTGCAAGAACGATATTTCCTGAATCCTGACTACGTGTCAATAAATCGTTTTTTTCAAGGTACTTCATAATGTTCGAATACAGTATATTTTCCAAAACCCTACTGCAAAACGACATTATTGATATGGGCCTGTAATTCAGCGGATTACTCCTATTTTCCTTGTAGGGTATTGGTGTGACCTGAGCAATTTTCCAGTCTTTAGGTACGGAACTTTCTGTGAGCGAGCAGTTGTATATAATTGCTAAATATGGAGCTATTGCATCAGCATACTCTGAAAGGAACCTGACTGGTATACAATCTGGACCGGAAGCCTTGCATTTATTAGGTGATTTAAGCTGCTTTGCTACACCAAGAATATCTACTTCTACATTTCTCATCTTTGCAGTTGTTCTTGATTGAAATTTAGGAATATTTACTTTGTCTTCTTTGGTGAAGGAGTTTCGGAAAACCGTGTTTAATAACTCTGATTTAGTGGCACTGTCATCAGTGACTTCACCATTGTTATCACACAGTGAAGATATTGATCGCGTATTGCCACTGGTGTGCTTTATATATGATCAGAATCTCTTTGGGTTTTCTGCCAGATTCCGAGACACGAGTTTCAATGTGGAAATTATTAAAAGCATCTCGCATTGAAGTATGTGTTATATTTCGAACTTCTGCAAAACTTTGCCAGTGTTGGGGATTTTGCATTCTTTTAAATTCGGCGTGCTTTTTTTTCATTGCTTCTGCAACAGCGATCTGACACGTTTTGTTTACCATGGGGGATCAGTACCACCACTTATTAATTTATGTGGTATATATCTCTCAATTGCTGTCGATATTATCTCTTTGAAGTCATTCCACATCTTTTCTACGCTTACATGATCAGATTAGAAGGAATGGAGACTGTCTCGTAAAAAGGTGTTACGAGATTTTTATCAGCTTTTTTTCAAATAGATGTAATTTGCATCTGGTTGTGAGTGTTACGGTATTCAGCCTAGCAGCAACTGCCTTGTGATCGCTAATCCCTGTATTTGTCATGATACGATTTGTGACAGTCTTTTTGTTGTGCCTATCTGCGAATCAGCATCTCCTCTATATGATGAGTAGCAACTTTCCTTTTCATAATATTATTATATTACATCCTTGATTTTCCATTGTTTGACAACTGAAGAGAATCGTTCAATGTGATGGAAGTGAAACCCTCCAACAAATTGCAGCATATTTCAATACTGGGCCATCAACAAGTGTCAGCATGCGAATCATTCAGTGAAACATCATCGATATGGGCTTTTGGTGCCAAAGGCCCACTCATGTATCCATAATTACTGCATGACACGAAGCTTTACACATCACCTGGACCCGTCAACACTGTCATTGGACTGTTGATAGCTGGAAACAAGTTGTCTGGTCAAACAAGTCTCGTTTCACATTGTATCGAGTGGATGGGCGTGTACAGGTGTAGAGAATCATGAATCCGTGGACCCTGCATGTCAGCATGGTATTGTTCATGCTCATGGAGGCTATGTAATGATGTGGGACATGTGCAGTTGGAGTGATATGGGACTCCTGATACGTCTAGATAGGACTGACAGGTGACACGTACATAAGCATCCAGTCTGATCACTTGCATCCACTCACGTCCACTGTGCATTCTGACAGACTTGGGAAATTCCTGCCAGATTATGCGACACCCCACGTGTCCAGAATTGCTACAGAGTGGCTCCAGGAACACTCTTCTGAATTTAAACATTTCTGCTGGCCACCAAGCTTTCCAGACATGAACATTATTGAGCAAATCTGGGATACTTTGCAACATGCTGTCCAGAAGAGATCTCCACCCTCTTGCACTCTTATGGACTTATGGGCAGCCCTGCTGGATTCATGGTGTCAGTTCCCTCCAGCACTACTTCAGACATTAGTCGAGTCCATACCACATCCTCTTGTGGCACTTCTGCAAGCTCACAGAGCCCTAGTCGATATTAGGCAGGTATACAAGTTTCTTTGGCTCTTCGGTGTAAATGTAAACCACACCAAACACTCTTCAGAGCTCCCCACTGCTCAAATTATGTCACAAACGCACAAAATCACAGTACAACAACAAAGCACGGAAACAAAGCCAGGCTGAAGCAACAGGCATGCAAGCCATTTCTGTATCGACAAAAAACCTCCGTACAGCTCAGCTCAGCAGAGCTTGGCTCAGCTGGCCATGGCCAGGCCAGTCGTTGCATTGGACTGAGTAAGGGGACAGGGTAGGGGATGCCAAAACAGCAGCAGTGGGCAGCTGCAAGGCACCGAACTGAGGTTGCAGAGTGAGTGTGGCACTGCATAAAGTCAAGTAGAAGGCAAGCAAATGCCTCTGCCCAAAAGCAAATCAGATGTCATGCCTCTCCCAGCATTTTTACGCAAGTTGCAAAAATTCATCATGTTTCCAGTTTTCCAGGACGCTGTGTTGGCGACTGAAATTAAGAAACATTTTGTGCCTTTATTTCATTCAACCATTCTTGAATCTGTGACACTTATATATCACATTCTTGTGCACTGTACCAAGTCATTTACAAACTTGGAATGTATTTACTACAGGGGATAGAATTCACACTGCCAGAAACAAAAGAGTTTCTTAAACACTATCAACGTATCAAACATCAATTAACAATGTATCAAAGCATAATAGAAAGGTACAGAGATGGGGATACAACAGATAAGGCTCTTCCACTCAGTTAATTTACCTTTGTTGTAAGCATCAGAATGTTAAATTCATATGGGGATCAGAGAATGGGGGTGTAATTTATGATCACCACAAACAACTGAAAACGTAAGTTTCATTGGTTTTGTTGACTTATTAACAGCATAATTTTTAAGGAAATACTGATGTGTATGTAGGTTCCAGAACCTGAAAATATTACATATGTCACTCATTGTGGAAAGTCACAACTACTGTTCACCTCAATTTTAGAATTAAACAACTGTAGACTCTGGTATAAGAATTCACTAATACCTAAATCCCTGTACAAAGTATTTCGTAAATGCTTTCTGATAAAAGAGTAATAGATTATTGAGAAATGCATCTTTTGGGGTGACTACACCTCAGAGCCTCTTAGGTGGGCTATGCCTGTTGGGCTGTGAGTTGTGTCTGGAACACTCAGTCACAATAAGCATTGCCCATGAAAGGCATGTTATGTCAGTATTTTCATTATTAACTACATCTGTTACTTACATATTTCTTTTGCTAAACAACATTAAAAGTACTCTTTGAATGCAGGTACAATTTTCTCTCCATTGTTAGGCATTGTGGCAACTATCACATTAGCTGATGAAATGAGATGTCTACGCAATTTAAGTTCCTGTGCTGTCTTGTGTGTGTGTGTGTGTGTGTGTGTGTGTGTGTGTGTGTGTGTCAACACTCCTGTTATTCAGTGAGTGGTCTTATTTACTCCTAAATCATTTACACGAACACAATTTTCATATAAAAAGGGTCAAAACACCAGTAACTAAAATAGTTACTAAATTCACAGTCAGGATCCCAACTTTAGCATCACAAAAGATTGACTAATTCATAGAGAACATTTACTATTATTTATTAAGCAATTAATTCTATCCATAATCACCAAACAATGGCTACTTAGATCTTACTCTAAGCAAAAACTAATAACAATTAGCAATTAACTATGATGCTACAGGGAGATATGAAACAGACCTATTATACATATTTGAAAGAAAAAGATGGAAACATACCCCTTAATCACACTTACTGTGCACAAAATTATTACTTAAACCATGTAAAAATTATACCATTCCATTGTGGCAGGGTGGTACAACAACCAGTTCAAATGTATTTCGTAACAAAGACTGTTTTGCTCTGAAATACTTAAACAATGCGGAGTACAGGTTGGTAAAAAACAACAAAGCAAATAAATGCCCAAGATAAAATGGTGGTTTCCATTTTTCTGACAGCATCCAATATTCAGAATACTATACACAATGTTTCTGACAAGCAAATACAAAGATTTGGCAGTAATGAATGTCAGTTCCCTAGTGTCACTATGGTCCTGGATGTAAATGTAAGTGTGTGAATAGTATGAACATCACAATGAGTATTATGAAATGACAGATGCAAAGCAATGGAAACCCCATTGTCACAGGATTTTGCAAAGTTCTTCGTGAGGCTTTCTGAAGAACAAGCTTTCAAGTGCCCCCCCCCCCCCCACCCCCACCCCCTCCACTTCATATACTAAAGTTCCAATGATACATTAGTCATACATTCTTGATACGGTTTCACAGTGAAACAGTACTGGAGCAGTTTGTGGATCAAATGAATAGTATTCACCCCACTGCTATATTTACTGCCATTATAGAGAGGGACGGCAAGATGTCTTCTGTGCATATGCTAAGTAAGCAGAACGTAGATGTAATGTGGGGATGACAGCCAGAAAAGTGGGGTATGTGTTGCATATCAAGACCAGTGTCACAGGATGTCTCCATGATCCGGGATTTATTACACTTCACTAGAGAGACTGTAAGTTTTCGAGTGGCTGATGTGTGTGGAGTCCACTGTGAATGTAGCAGCATTTACATTAAGACAAATAAGTTACATAATTGAGAGCTGTCCTGAACACATGCTCTAGATAAAACAAAAGGCAGCCGGGAAATTTGACCTGGGTTGAACATTATCTAGAAGGCTACTGCCCTATCCATCATCATACTTAAATTCAATTATAAGAGAGGTACCCATAATTAGAGTGAACTGAATTTTTTTCTGAAATCCAAGGTATACACTTAGCAGGACATGATGACACGGAGCTGGACACCAAATAAAACAAAAACAGATGCTTGATGTTTAAAGGGAGGTGGGATTAGCAATTTCAAACGTAGAGCCTGCCCTTCACACCATGTGACATCATTAGATCTGGTGGAGGACTGGAGCTACCAGAAGCTGTTTAATTTGCATTACTGTGTGTGACACACTTCAATTTGCAAAGAAACAAATGAAGCTGTGTATCAAAGACTATTAAGACTTTCAAGGTCCCAAACAAGACTATTATATGGGCTAAAAATGTCTATGACAGTGCACATATCAAGTAGCATAAATGGCTTTGCAATCAAGAATCATCAGTGAAAAACCAGGAGTGAGAAGACTCTTTACTATTACCTACATTGTTTCTGATGATAATTACATTTTATAACGAAAATATTTTCATTAGCCAATGATTCTGTCTTGAAAATATTGGTTATGTTGATTATCTCCACCTGCTCACCCACAGTTTGTGAGAAACACCAGAGAAACCAGAATGCATATAACAACAAGTTATACCTGAAAGCTTCGTGTTTCATACACAACAAAACAACAACAGAGAACTAGTAGGCATGGGCACCATCACACTGTTGAGACTTGTCTTGAAATTTACAAAATTTCTGCTTTACTCCCATTTTAATTTTCAATAACAGTGTGATACAATGGGTTTTACAGGTACACTAATCTCTGAGGCATCAGTATGTTATCAATGCACTTGTTCAGTACACATTACTTTCAAATACACTGCTGCTGCAGGGCGTACCAATTATGGTGGGTGATGTACAGTTGTTCACCATGTATAAAAAATGCATTACACACTTAAATTGGTCCAATGAAGGACCAGCAATAGGCCATTACTCACATCTCTGCCAGGAGATAAAGCTCATACTTTATGGAATGAGCTATTATTCTTCACCTTTATCCCCCTGCTGATGAAGGAGGTATACTATCCTGGATTTTATAATTCATTGGTTTTCTATGTCAAATGTAATAATCAGTTCTCAGAATTGACTGAACACTAAGAGACCAACAAATAGCTGAATGGTCAAATTTTCTATTGAGTTGAATGGAGTGTGACATTCTAATAATACAATTAATTGTTCAGTAATTTAACTTCCATAAGAAAGAGAACTGTTCATTACCTTTTTTGGTAATCAATTCTATAACACAGTGGAGCCAAAGTACGAAGGGAAGACAAACATGAGTGTTCCATTTTATCAATTGGACAAATAACAATATACAAGTCTGAGTTGTGTGTGGTAGTTTTTGTTTTGCAGTGTTCTTACCAGACAGCTTTTGGATCAACAGAGGTTAGTGCTTCAAAAGTAGCAGCACTGACAGCAGAAAGATAGTCCAAGTCTCCGGAATTAGGCTCCATCTCATTGAAAGTATCACAATTGTAAATGTGATCAGTTCCATATTGGGCAATTAGCTGAAAATTTTACAAAACAGTACACTGGCTTTATTACATTAGACAAACACAGGAAAATTGATTAATTTTAATATTTCTAAAACTCACCTCTGAGATAAACATTCTTCCAACTGTTTGGTATAAAGTGTCAGTAGGGTCCAACAGGTATGGACTACAAAGCAAGAGAAACAAATATGAATTTAGTAAATGTACATCATGATGTACAGTTGTTTACCGGAACTAAGAACAACAAATAAAGGATATACATTTTACCACAGCTGCTCTACATTTGCTTCAGTTTGGTGTTCAATTCTAGCACTACATACAAATCACTGTATTTAATATAAACTGCAAGATAATGACAATCAAAAGCCAGTCTATCACAATACATTACATTTAATCAAAACTGATCAAATCTGAGGAAATTAACAATTAGTTTATTAAATACATGTTGTTCTTGCATTCCACTGTAATGCCAATCTTTGCTGTGCAGCCTCACAGTAAACAGTATGTAGAAATGTTTTGTGCCAAGGAAGAAATGAATGAATGTGTGGGCTCAACTGGTCCCCAATTTTGAAGCTGATGGCCACCAGCTGAACATGTACGGTAGGTACACAAATATGAAGCACTAGTCTCATTTAATTTGTGTCAGACCACACGTACAACACTTACTAATGGAGCATGAAACACAAATCTAGTACCGGTAATCTGTTTTTGTACTGTAAGCAGTCTCACTTCTTATACAGGGTGTTACAAAAAGGTACAGCCAAACTTCCAGGAAACATTCCTCACACAAATAAAGAAAAGATGTTATGTGGACATGTGTCTGGAAACAATTTCCATGTTAGAGCTCATTTTAGTTTCGTCAGTATGTACTGTACTTCCTCGATTCACCGCCAGTTGGCCAGTGCCAGTGCAGGTAGTGTTGACTTCGGTGCTTGTGTTGACATGCGACTCATTGCTCTACAGTACTAGCATCAAGCACATCAGTACGTAGCATCAACATGTTTATTGTTCATCATGAACGTGGTTTTGCAGTCAGTGCAGTGTTTACAAATGCGGAGTTGGCAGATACCCATTTGAAATATGGATTAGCACGGGGCAATAGCCGTGGCACGGTACTTTTGTATCGAGACAGATTTCCAGAACGAAGGTGTCCCGACAGGAAGACGTTCGAAGCAATTGATCGGCGTCTTAAGGAGCACGTAACATTCCAGCCTATGACTCGCGACTGGGGAAGACCTAGAACGACAAGGACACCTGCAATGGACGAGGCAATTCTTCGTGCAGTTGACGATAACCCTAATGTCAGCATCAGAGAAGTTGCTGCTGTACAAGGTAACGTTGACCACGTCACTGTATGGAGAGTGCTATTTCAGTGCAAATGTTCTCATTACGGATGAGGCTTCATTCCAACGTGATTAAATTGTAAATTTTCACAATCAACATGTGTGGGCTGACGAGAATCTGCACGCAATTGTGCAATCGCATCATCAACACAGATTTTCTGTGAACATTTGGGCAGGCATTGTTGGTGATGTCTTGATTGGGCCCCATGTTCTTCCACCTACGCTCAATGGAGCATGTTATCATAATTTCATACGGGATACTCTACCTGTGCTGCTAGAACGTGTGCCTTTACAAGTATGACACAACATGTGGTTCATGCACGATGGAGCTCCTGCACATTTCAGTCGAAGTCTTCGTACGCTTCTCAACAACAGATTCGGTGACCAATGGATTGGTAGAGGCGGACCAATTCCATGGCCTCTACACTCACCTGTCCTCAACCCTCCTGACTTTCATTTATGGGGGCATTTGAAAGCTCTTGTCTACGCAACCCCAGTACCAAATGTAGAGACTCTTCGTGCTCGTATTGTGGACGGCTGTGATACAATACGCCATTCTCCAGGGTTGCATCAGCGCATCAGGGATTCCATGTGACAGATGGTGGATGCATGTATCCTCGCTAACAGAGGACATTTTGAACATTTCCTGTAACAAAGTGTTTGAAGTCACGCTGGTACGTTCTGTTGCTGTGTGTTTCCATTCCATGATTAATGTGATTTGAAGAGAAGTAAAAAAATGAGCTCTAACATGGAAAGTAAGCGTTTCCAGCCACATGTCCACATAACATATTTTCTTTCTTTGTGTGTGAGGAATGTTTCCTGAAAGTTTGGCCATACCTTTTTGTAACACCCTGTATATTGGGGTAACACTCATTTATTTAATGTTGTAAAGAACACAATTAAAACCTTCCAGAACACACTAGAAAATGGGATTCCATTCCATTCTCCTTATACCACAATGACATAAACCATGACTTACAAACAATACAGCCCAACAAAACAGATTTTCATGGACCTTCAGCATGCCTAAGGTGAAACAGGGTCACAATTTTCTTTCTTTATTGAAAGAAATGGTTGGAATTCCATCATATGTTGCATTAAGAAGTATACTTAATTAATTAGGTGATGACTACTTTTGGTCATTGTGTGTATTCTCAAACCACCCTATAAAAACTAAATTACAGCAGACATTATAATAACTATACCGATGAAACATGAATACTGGTGGTAGTTCCAGTTGTAATAGTTTACATGAAAGGTTACATACCTTATTCATAAGTAACTGAAATACAGTGAGGTATGCATATTTGGAACAAATACAGCCGACAATCCAGCTGGGAATGCAGATAGTTTAACATGCAATAGGCAAGTTTACAGTGAACAGCATGAAGACAACTGACACTACCAGACATGGCATTATATTTCACACATTTCATTATTAGTTTAATGGATTTTGGGTCAATCACAGCTAATCGGTGGTTAAAGTTTATTTTATTTTGTCATTGTCTAACTCATAATGTTAACATTACAGTATCATAACTTTTGGATTAGACAATAAATATTTCCTCCTATGCCCACAATGCTACCAGTGGCCTCTGACACTATCACCTGGTAAGAGCTGGTGTCTTACAGCATCAGTTCATTTGGTGCCGTTCACTGCAAACTTGCCTGCTGTATGTTATACTACCTGCATTGCCATTTGGACTATCTGTTATGGCTGTTCCAAACATACATACCTGACCTTATTTCAGTTAGTTACGAAGACAGTAAACCTCTAATGTAACCTACTATAACTGGAACTACTGCCAATATTCATGCCTTATTGTTATACCGTGTTTACCGGATAAGACAAGTTTTTCCCCCCAATTCGTTATTCGAAAAATACAGTCATCTTATATTTGCAGATTAAACTATTGATGCTGAGGTCAACCTTTTTACTTGTTTAATAGATTAATATTACAGATGAAGCTTTGGCTGGTGAGTGTTTGTACAAATTTATTTTAAAGAATTCCAAAGGGTAGGGCTCAGCAAACAGTACTTTTGTTTGAATAGGCTCAAGATTTTCTAATATGCTGAAGTGCTTGATAAGGTATCAACCTTACTTGAAGATTCACTTGACTTAACACACAACACTAGGGCAACGGATATGCAGTCAACTATAAACTGGCCACTACACCAGTCTACTGTCCTGCTAAAAAACTGAAAATTTTGTCAAACACAGGATGAAATAGCATTAAATTCTATCAACTTACAAACTTCTGTTGCATCTGAATGGGTCTCCAATAAAAGTTCTCATTCATGTATGGATATTGTACACTTATACATCTATGCTGCTTTTGAAGTAAAGGTAACAGTCAAAGATGGAAATGTTGTCCTCCAGAAATCATTATCTGATTCTGAACCCAATTCTCGATTTAAAATTTGGTTATGAAAAACTAATGACCTATGCAGTAAAATGAGACATTCAGTCGCTATTCCCGTATTAGAATACCAAGGGAAAACATTACCAGCTTTAGAACACGATGGTGACATGCAGATGAAACAAGAAAGAAAATTAATCCAGAATTAAATGTCTAACAAACGAAACAAATCCCATTAAACTGACAGCAACTGTTATCACAGGAAAAAATTACAGCAAAAAGAACTGTTGTGGAGACAGTACTAACAGAAGTCACTCGATAGTGGGACGAGTAAAAGCTTGGGAATTGGACTGAGTCATGATTGCAATCTTTTATTTATGTATTAGTTACTGTTACATGTGACCTGCATCCTAGAAGATATTGGCATCTGTGTTTCACTGTTGCTCTAGCACAGCACTACACAAACGGAATGGATGGTGAACACTAGCTTGGCTGAGAACTATAATGAGTGTGCAGAGGGGAGTGATAAGGGGGCAGCAAATTCCATCATGCTGCCACCCATAGGAATCTATACTATGTACTTTGGCTTTTTATGAGCATCTATCGTGTTTAAACTGCAGTTTGCGTGAAACCATTTGCACTCAGAATCAAACCGAGTATAAAATTGGGCAAATATTGAACTAAAGTGACTCAAATGTTTGAATATTTATGCTGTTGAATTGATCTACTGAATAGCAAGTGATTATCTAAGGTCTAAGTAAACATTATTAGTTTGCTTCTTCAGGACTTGTGGAAAAGAGGGGCCAGGGGAGAGGGGGGGAGGGGGCAGGGTGGAGGGGAGGGGAGGGGAGAGGGAGGGGGAGGGAGGGGGGAGGTAGTTATCTGAACTCACATGGTACCTGGTTTGCCAATTTCTCAATCCCGAGCAATATTTATAATGTAACATGCCACAGTCTTGGATTTGAATTGATGCTCACACACATACTGCATAATTAATAATGCTACCACCCATGTTTATTTCATATAACATGATTGTGTCCAACAGGTATACAAGGTTCCAGGTACATTTTTCATTTTTTAGTTCAGAACTGAAATTCCTAACCATATGCATTCATATTTGAATGTCACCAAGTGAAATGGACATTTTAACTCAATTTAGCTAGCATATTTTCATGTCATATGTAATTTCCCCAAATATGTGAGAAAACCTAATATGGAAGAGGAATGAAAAACACTCCTGATAGCACTGCAATGTGTAAACGTAAACACTTGTATACACAGTTCAGCAAATCGAACAGCTCTACTGCATACATTCATTAAGAATGTAATATGCAGATACTTTACCAGCAATATTCTTCAGGGAAGTTGTTCCATTTCTTCATCATAGTCATATTCACATCTGGAAATAATCTGAAATGAAAATAAAATAGCAGTAATAAGAATGAGTCATCACTACATCTACATTTACACTCTGTAAGCGACCTGACAGTGTGGCGGAGGGCAATTCTGATACCGATATCTTCCCCCCAACCCCCACCTGTTTCTTGGGAATGAAGCATGAGAAGAACGATTGTCAGTAAACCAAATGTCAACTCCATATACAATAGTTATTTGCTACTAGAATACAAGGCTTGTCAACACCTCGACAGGAGAAACATACTTTCATATTCCATTAACAATGACATGGAGAACAAGCTCGGAGCAAGAGTTTAATCTACTACCCTTTCTAAATGCTATTTCCTACAAACGATCTTTACCCATCCTTCATGACATTTCTCTACATTTTCTTGGTCAGGCATATTTCTCATAAATGCCACTCAGTGCATTAATATTTACAAGAAATGTTTAAATATCTATATTGCTGAATTGATCCATTCAGTGGCAAGTGATTATTTTAAGTCTATGTAAACATTATCAGTTTGCTTCTTCAGACCTCATGGAAAAAGAGAAAGAGAAAGAAAGAGAGAGGGAGAGAGAGAAGATCCTAAAAACATCCATACAGCAGCTAAGGAAATGACTACACCTAACACTGTTTCAATAACCCTCCAAATAACAGTCATCCTGAAATTCTGAGGTGGGAACTGGCATTACAAACACTGTTATGTCTCACCCTATTGCTCTATTAAAACTAATTCTGTCTTACTTCATAGCTGCTTTCATTCCTCTTTCACTATTTTCTTTTCCTCTGATTACTATATTCTCTCTTCTTCACTGCTGTCTTCTCTTTCTATCTCAATGCCTGCATTGTCACGAGGGGTGTGTGAGTGTGTGTGTGTGTGTGTGTGTGTGTGTGTGTGTGTGTGAGAGCACGCACGCGCGCGCGCGCGTGCATGCATGCATGCACATGTGCGCGCAATGGGGGAAGTGGGATGGGCAGCAGAAATATGTTTTAGTAAACTTTTAATCTATATCTCCATGTGATTAATACCTCAACCATATCTACTGACTAACAACAAAGGAATGCCATATCATTATGCAATATCACCCTTCATGTTCCATCTTATCATGCTTTGACATGAAGAATATCCCAATCAATATCCTTCCAGCAGCATTCAACCACCCGGTCAACCTTCACAATATCCTGGTCCATCCATTTGCCACTTTCTACTTCCAATTCATGAAACATGGGTCACATTTGGCATATGGAATTCTGATAGGGTGAAACTCACCTGGACTTAAGACTGTATTTAAATGTCAAAAAAAGGCCATAAGATGCATTGCAGAATGCACACCAATCGAATCATGCAGACATTACATCAAAAACTTTTAACATTAAGACAGTCCCTAGTTTATATTTGCTAGTACACACAAAAGAAAACCTGAATAAATTTGACCTTATAATGTCAATACACTAGTATGACACGAGAAACAGAAATGCAACTAACAAGCCATATGTCACACCAGCAAAGGTCCACAACAGCTACATATATCTTGGTCTCACATATTTTAAAAAACTATCTAAAAATGATCACTTAGTACTCCAGAATAAATTTAAAAGTGCTATAACAAAATGGGTAAAAAGTAAACGTTTTTATACAATGAAGAAATCTGGAGAATGTATAACAGATGACTCGTTAAGGCACAATGAAAAGACACTTTAGTTTTCAGCCACAGCCTACATCAGAAAATGAAATACACATTCATTCACATAAACATGTAAACCTCAGACACATGACTGCCATCTCCAGCAGCTCGGACTGGAACGCAGCTGTCGCATAGAATGGAAGCAGCAAACTGGAGGGGGCAGGAAAGGGGCAGGTATAGCAGCGTAGAACAGGGGGGAGAAAAGAGCGCTGTGTGGCAGGGCATGCAGGGACTAAACTGTCAACAGGCGTAACACCAGGAGGCTGTGAGGCAGGGAGATGCGTGGGGGGGGGGGGGGGGGGGGGGATGGGGTGCGCAAAAAAAGAGGAGGGGTGGGGAAGGGGAAAGACGGGCGAGTGTGATAACAGAGAGCGAAACAGAAAGAGGGTGAGGAAATGAGAATAGGGAGGATATAATGGGACAGAGGGTGTGAGGGGAAATGGAATGGGAGATCTGTTTGCAACTAAAGCCCAATCCACGAATGACGGCTGTTAGCACAGGTTGAAAAAGACATAGAAACTGCAAGTTCTAAGTGACAGTTGCAATATGTGTAAACATGTGTTTTGCGCTTGATGAAAGCATGTACCCTGCATATTATGTCTGTTGTTTACTTGTGTAAAATTTGTTGTTTGCTACCACCATCATCCACAACAACTCAAAAGAAATTGAATTAAAATTCATGAGGTAACCCACAACAATAACATTTAATGCTCACATTGGGTACTACATTTACAGCAGAGCGCTCAAAACACTACTGAACATACATGGGGTGCCGTAAAAATGCATGACATAGTTACACAGAACAATCCTAAAGTCAACCACCATCGTTTGTGACTCCAGCTGCAGGTCTGGGGGATAGTGCCTTCCTGTGAAGACCTTGATGAAGACCCTCAGCACACTGGACAAAGGAGTTCTTGTCACTTCAGACACGCCACCCCTGAGTGGCCAGGTTCTATGGGAGGGATTTTTTGGTGTGGGAGAGATGACAGCTGTCGAAATGCAGGTACTGTTGGCGGTTGCTGGATTTAATGCGTACAGAAGTGTGGCTGGAGCCATACCACCTTACTAATTTTATCCTAACCCCCCATAACTACTACTTCTTTGAATGGAAAGTATACAAACACATTTGCGACACAACTGTGGGCACCTGCATGGCACCCTCCTATGCCGATCTGTTTATGGGCTATCTACAGGAAACCTTCCTAGCCGCTCAAAACACCAAACCTCTAGTCTGGTTCAGGTTCAATGATGATATCTTCATGATCTGGACTCAGGGCCAAGACACCCTTCACAACTTCAACACTTTCTCTCCAGTCTGCTTCACCTGGTCCTCCGTAACCCAGCATGCCATCTTCCTGGATGTTGGCCTCCTCCTTTCCGATGTCTCCATCCACACCTCTGTCCACATTAAGCCCCCCAACATTACCTGTATTTCGACAGCTGTCATCCCTCCCATACAGGTGTTTTGCAGAATGGAGGACAGTGTATTTGCAGCAACAAGAACTTGCCCAATATGCTGAGGATCTCACCAAGCACTATCCTACAGACCTAGCCCACTAACAGCTCTCCCATGCCATTTCCCCTCACATCCATAATTCTCCCAGCAATCTCAACCTAGGTGCACAACCTGCACAATCCAGCCACACAGAACTTCCTATTCCAGTTCT
Organism: Schistocerca cancellata; assembly: GCF_023864275.1. Taxonomy (NCBI): domain Eukaryota; kingdom Metazoa; phylum Arthropoda; class Insecta; order Orthoptera; family Acrididae; genus Schistocerca; species Schistocerca cancellata. The sequence continues at coordinate 677,188,426 of NC_064631.1, forward strand.
GTCACAAGCTCATTCCTACTCAACACAGGCTGGGCTATCTGTAAAAGCACCATGTCATTTACGAGCTCTGTTGCAATCATTTCAGTTTTTTATATTGGTATGACTACCAACAAGCTGCCCACCAGGACAAACGGCCACTGCCAAACTGTGGCCAATGGCAAAATAGACTACCCTGAGGCAAAACATGCAGCTGAACATAGCATGCTTTATTTCAATGGCTGTTTCACTACCCAAACCACCTGGATCCTCCCTCTATCAGCCGCTTTTCTGAACTGCGCAGATGGAAGTTATCTTTATAACACATTCTCCGCTCCTGAAATTATCCCAGCCTCAAACTACAGTAAACTAATGCCTGCACGCCCTTCACCCAACAGTTCTCACCCCCTCCGCCCTATCACCTCCTTCCTATTCTAGTTCCTTCACACTCTTTCTGTGCCACCCTCTGCCAACATACCCACCTGTCTTTCCCCTTCCCAACTCCACTCCTTTTTCACGCCCCGTTTTCCCCCCTCCCTGTCTCACAGGATCCCAACGCTGCACCTGTTGGCAGTCTAGTCCCTCCACAGTCTGCCACACATGCTCATCTCTCCCCTCACCAATACCCTGCTATCCCTTCCCCTTCCCCACTCCCTCCAGACAGCTGCTTTCATTCTACATGACAGCTACATTCTGGTCCGAGTTGCCGGAGATCACGGTTATGTGTCCCTGAGGCCTTCTTGTACTGCTGAATGTGTGCGTGTTTACTTTTCTAATGAAGGCTTTTGCTGAAAGCTTATGAGTAAGTCAGAAATGAAAGGCACTAATCTGCTTTTGTTCTACAATTTTACTTTTTCGTGTTAACAGGTTTTCAGCTTACAAGGCCATCTTCAGATATTTATGTGTAATGTCTTTTCATTGTGTCTCACTCCAATTTAACGCATCACCTTTATGGAAAATAGCAATTTATCTTTCCCTTATATTGTTGATTTTCCAGCTTGGAGTTTCCATTGTTTGATTTTTAATAGATGACTTGGAGTTTTGATGTGGATGTATACAAAATAATAAACTGTAATACTTTATGAAGTTACCAGTGTGATATGTTGATTCATTGTGGCACAATGTATTAGATTTGCAAACAATGGTCAATCTCCAAAACAATGTGCTTTCCTTAAGTTGTAACTTACATTATAGCCTTCTTCTAACATCTGGCAAGGATCAAGTATACCGTAATGTAGTAACTGTACACATACACAAAAATTACATGACAACACACATCCCATGTACATATGTTTTAAGGTGAATAAATATTTTATTCTATTACATTCTATACACATATGTGAGACACACCCAGGTAAACAACCCACTGCTGACAATAGGACTATTTTTTTTTCTTTTATTACAAAAAAACCAAGACATTGCAGCTGCTAGCACACATGCAACTGGCACCACAACAATAGTTAAACTGCACTATAAACTTAAACTGCACTATAAACTACTACCTAACCAACTCTACTGTAGTGCTGCCACAATTTTTTGAATATTCTATGGAAACACAGCAGTGCAACATTGCAGAAGCCATAGGCAACTGATGAGCAGAGGATGGCAGCATATTGCTTACAGCAACAGAGCTGTTTACGCATTGCACCATGAACTTGTCGGCATAACAGAAAGCAAGGATCTTACAGAAAGGACCAAGCAGTTTCACCAGAGCAGGCCATGGAAATGTTGTCAGGAATACAACAAAAAGTGGCACTTAGGCACAACAAATGAGCCACTGTCTCATATAAATAGCTGTGACATTCTAGCACAGATACTGATAGCCTGGCAGACTGACTGCCACAAGCGGGACATGCCCAGCATGGCTGTGCCAGGGGTCAACAAGCAGCACCACGAGCCTGACCAGCTGCTACCATGGCACATCTACTGGCATAGAGCCCTCCCACTACTTGATGTTGCTCCACTAGTGGGCCACTTCAGGTTCAACCCAGCAGCAGTTAAACTCCAGCTCACCTTTCTACACTGATGTGGCAATCTTGTGTCACCGTTTGTAGAGGCAGGACTTCCTATCAGGAAGGAACTGCAAGTGTTCCAGTCATCACCTGCACTGCTGACAACACTTGTGCAGGCTTCGGCATGCCTAATTGGGATACATGTCGCTACCAGGCTGCATACTTCAGCATTCCAAGGTGCACTTGTCAGGACCTGCTGACTGGTTGAGAGTCAAAACTGCGTCACAGATGTCTACTTTGTCACATGCCACGAGGGACATGGCCACCATACCATGGCATATGAGTATAGTTGCACGAGTTGCAATGAAGTAATTGACCCGATGTGTTTTAACTAGCTGCCGCAGGCCTGTGTCCTCACCTCAACCACCTACTGCCAACCATCCTGCGCAGAAGTGACCTGTCAACCCTGAGTCAACTTCATTACTTTACACATTAAGCCCATGTCCTATGCAAGCTTGAAGAAATTGATTTATGGTAGGAAATCCACATATAATTAAAAATTATGGCAAAGGTTTAAGTCAGAAAAACAATGTTCACTGGGTGTACTGAACTAGATGAGACATTCAACAAATAAATTCTGTTTTTGTACAAAAAATCATTTAATAAAAGTTTCTGATTTTTCAATCAACTATCATTCATATTTCAGTATCTCTTTTGAATGCAGAGATGATGTTTGATCACTATGTATAGTGTTTCAAAACAGTGAACTGATATTAAAATGTTCTTTAAAACGTAGAAACACCTATCCACATTACTTACAAGAGTAATATTCAAAAACTTAGCCACACATAATATCAACTAATTTCACTCATTGCAGTTTACAAATAGTAATATACAGAATGAGATTTTCACTCTGCAGCAGAGTGTGCGCTGATATGAAACTTCCTGGCAGATTAAAACTGTGTGCCGGACCGAGACTTGAGGCAAAGGTCCCGAGTTCGAGTCTCGGTCCGACACGCAGTTTTAATCTGCCACGAAGTTTCAGTAATACAAATTTTATAAAAAAACAATCAGCTCCAATTAGGAAAATTAATCATTGTTTAATAGGCAGAATTTACAGCTTGCACATTTTACAGATTTTCCTGTTGTTGTGCACTCATATTTCTCGTATTTTAGATATTCTTGACAACCTCAGTGATATGTTTGATCATGGAAAATGAATCCTTGATGCAATACATCATTTCGTAAGTGATTTGTAAGAGTAGTCTCCTTTTTGTCAACTTCTTTGCATTCTAACTGGGATCTACTGAAGGCCACAAAACATAGTCATCAGTTGCTGATTTGTCTTCTGTTCACAAGTATAAATATTTGTTAGCTGATAGCATGTCCAAAATATTCCTGTAGTTCTATTGTAATCTAAAATCACTTCTAGCTTACTGTCATCTCTATTGCTGATTTGGTCACTGTGCACAAAAGTATGACCTTTTTTTTTTTCAGGGTGTAACTCAATACAACAGTGTTACTTGTGAAGTCAAATAAACGATAAATTTCACAGTTGGTTATTTGCTGCAGAAGTCTGGTTTAGCTTACTGTGTATTTCTTGATAGTCTCATTTTCCTTTTTAGTACCTGCTGTCCTAAAGTGTAAGACATAAAAAGGTTGTCGCAATCTGCACTCTGATCTCTTACTTCGCTGATGAAATCAAGAACAACTCTCATACCTCTTTTTTTCTGGTTATGTTCCAATTGCTTTGATTGCATAAATTTGTGTTTTCAGTACATATGAAACATCACTGTAGCAATATGTTCATTTTTATCCCATGTTTTACTGATTTACTTGAAATTCATTGTCTAACTAGGCACTGACTTCATTTGTGCAATAACAGTCAAGTTTGCTCCAGGAATATATAATTTGGAAATGACTTCTAAGCACTTTTCTCAAATAATAAAACTTGGGTGATTTTGTCAGTACATCACCTTTGTAACTGAATGAACTGTAGCAGTGTTTGAAGCCAAGGACGGAGCATCAGAAACCAAGCCACCACCACCACCACCACCACCACCACCACCACCACCACCACCACCACCACCATCTGCTGGGGACAGTGACCTGCCAAAGTTGCAACCCTTTGCCGTGCACCTGCTTCCGCATCAACTTCCTTACATGGGACAGTGCCCAGTGACCAGCCTCTGGGAGGCCACTTCGGTTTGACCAACTTCTGCACAATGACAGCCCCTTTGGTCATTGCCTCTGTTCCAGAACATTATGGTGTGACACACAAGCACAGGTACTTCTGCAAAGTCAGCCAGGTCAGTTGCATTTAAACCTTTCCCAGGCCAGCCATCATTGTCAAACAGGTTGGCAGCAATTTGCTGGTCAACACTGTACTTTTAATACTCCCATCACTACCATCGCTAGGCCTCAAATCTCTGTCCTCAGCCCGACCACCAAGGCATTTGGGCACCTCAGCTCTTTGCCACCTCACGGAACTACAACAGTGGGGATCCAGCCATCCCAGCATCTCCCGAGTTTCAAATGGGGAACCCTTTCAGCCTGTGTCACTGGGACGAGACGCAGTCTGCTATATTCACAGCCACAGCAACCAATACCAGGCCACCAACTACAAGCCCGGCAACATGAGACTTCCCTCGACACAGCAGATGCCACGGTGGCACTTTGTGGCTTTTACAGACAGACAATACCTGCCCAGTATTTCCTGTCCAGCTCTCTTATGTAAATAGACAAATAACATCACTGAGCTCATGTTTATACAGCAAAGATAATTTCACTTTATTATGTGAGAACATATTTGCAGTTGTTAAGAGAGGTATTGCATAAAATAGTTCAACAGTGGGTGATGTCAACCAGCTACCACACTGAAGAGCCTGCCCCAAGTGTAACATGGGGTCAATATGGATTTGACCACGCCAATTTCATTGTCCCCACTATCAACGGCTGGAATACTTTTCACGGCATGAGGGGTATCAAATGCATCATTCCAACTTCAGTTCTCCCAAAATATGAAGACCCAGAGGTTTAAACTGTCTCCCTTTGCAATAGAAGTAGGTCACATAGGTGTTATGGAACTTCAGACGAGCAATGCATACAGTGAATTATTGTTCTAGATTTGAACACGAGGCAGCCCCTTCCTTCACACATATTCACACCCACCTTGCAAAATACAATGTGGATGTGTGGTAAGTGGCTCCACTTTTTGCAGCCCTCTCTACAAGTGCCAGCAATTCTTGAATGGAAGAGATTTATGCAGTCCACCATTAATACATTTAATGATGAGAAAAGAGCAGCAACTTTCTCTGGTCATTCACTACTTCACCACCAAGTCCTACAACTCAGCTACACAGCTTTACAGTAAGCTGTCAATGACAGACACCACAAGATGTGATATTTTCCAATCCAATCCCTTTCCCAACAATGCTGCACGTCACTGGCAACATGGCAAATACAAATTAAGCATTTCTCTGCCATTGTTTATAGGGATCTAAATGATTAATGGAAAATTCATATAAAGATGTGAAACAAATACTAACAAAGAGATAGAGGGGCTGGCGAGTACTTACCTCAGCTCAGTACAGCCGATAGATACACAAAAAACAGAACCGAAAATTTACGTTCTTAGCTTTCGGAACAAATGTTCCTTCATCAGGGAGGAGAGAGGGGAAAGAAAGGGAAGAAGGGAAAGTAGATTCAGTTACTCACAACCCAGGTCATGAAGCAACAGGGAAAGGAAAACAGGGAGGGTAGCAAGGATGGAGCTATCGGCTGTACTGAGCTGAGGTTAAGTACTGGCCAGCCCCTCTATCTCTTTGTTAGTAATTGTTTATAGGGACATATTTTACATAAAAGCTTACTTGCCATTGCAAATAAGTACTCAATAAACTGATAATACCTCCACTATACAAAGATGAGCACAGTGGTGTTATTGTGTCTACTCACATAAGAGAAAGGTGTAGTCTGTAGGTGAACTGAAAAGCAAGCTGTGCTCATGGTGTGGGAGGACTTCTTTCCCAGACAAACGATACTACTGCTGTACAGGATGACTATAAATCAATTTCCCCTCCATCAATGTAGAACATTTTGCAGAGATTTATAAACAACCTGTCCATACGATTTTTTTGCGTTGGTATTATTATTAATATATCTAAAAAGAAAGATGATGAGACTTACCAAACAAAAGCGCTGGCAGGTCGATAGACACACAAACAAACACAAACATACACACAAAATTCTAGCTTTCGCAACCAACGGTTGCCTCGTCAGGAAAGAGGGAAGGAGAGGGAAAGACAAAAGGATTTGGGTTTTAAGGGAGAGGGTAAGGAGTCATTCCAATCCCGGGAGCGGAAAGACTTACCTTAGGGGGAAAAAAGGACAGGTATACACTCGCACACACACACATATCCATCCGCATATACACAGACACAACCAGACATTTGTAAAGGCAAAGAGTTTGGGCAGAGATGCCCAGAGATGCCAGTCGGGGCGGAAGTACAGAGGCAAAGATGATGTTGAAAGACAGGTGAGGTATGAGCGGCGGCAAATTGAAATTAGAAATTAGCGGAGATTGAGGCCTGGCGGATAGCGAGAAGAGAGGATATGCTGAAGGGCAAGTTCCCATCTCCGGAGTTCTGACAGGTTGGTGTTAGTGGGAAGTATCCAGATAACCAGGACGGTGTAACACTGTGCCAAGATGTGCTGGCCGTGCACCAAGGCATGTTTAGCCACAGGGTGATCCTCATTACCAACAAACACTGTCTGCCTGTGTCCATTCATGCGAATGGACAGTTTGTTGCTGGTCATTCCCACATAGAACGCTTCACAGTGTAGGCAGGTCAGTTGGTAAATCACATGGGTGCTTTCACACGTGGCTCTGCCTTTGATCGTGTACACCTTCCGGGTTACAGGACTGGAATAGGTGGTGGTGGGAGGGTGCATGGGACAGGTTTTACACCGGGGGCGGTTACAGGGGTAGGAGCCAGAGGGTAGGGAAGGTGGTTTGGGGATTTCATAGGGATGAACTAAGAGGTTACGAAGGTTAGGTGGACGGCGGAAAGACACTCTTGGTGGAGTGGGGAGGATTTCATGAAGGA